>NW_028262335.1:5535000-6150000 GCF_047370975.1 Nipponia nippon
AGTGAGGGAGAAGTCCTGCTGAAGAGAAGGGGGTGCAGGGCTGTGCATGTGGGAGAGGCGTGTTGGAGACGACACGTGAAAATGTTGACCCAGCCTTTTGGATTGATAGGCTTGAGAGAAGTCCACCAGGAAAATAGACCTGACCACAATGAGCACTGTGCATTTAGAGCCCCAGGGCAGGCAAACCTGCCAGGGCGGTATGTGACCATGACTGCCTTTCCTTGAAGCCCTGCCAGCTCAGTCCCTGCCTTCAGCGCTGCTCCAACACGTGGAGCCTTTGGCAAAACAGGCCTGCCCTGGGCTGATCTCAAGTAAATGGGAAAGAAGATGATAACCATTACTATAATTTGTGAAAGGTCATGTGTTGTGTTTTTTTTTTTTTCTTCCCCTCCTGCTGTCTCTGCATATACGGGTAAGCCCAGGTTTCCCCGCAGGGGCACAGTAAAGACCCTCAACTCCTTTCCCTCTGCTGAGCATGTCTGATGACTTTCTACGCTTATTAGCCTCTTCAGTGCAAATCAAGGAGATGGGTGGGGATTCTCAAGGGTTAAGTTGTATGTATATCACTGTGGGGAACACTCATAAATTAAACTGGAATATGTCCTAATGATGCCCTCTCCCCAGATGCAAGCGTGTGGTTTCAGACCTGGTCAGGGGAGTCAGCAGTGCCGCGTGCTTTCCATCAGACGTGAACAGACTTGGGAGGAGCTGTCCTAGGATGGAGGGCTGGGGGTTGGAAAGATTTTATTAATGATTTGCTGTGAGCAAAAAGAGGGTCAGCTGCCTATTTCATTAATTTTTTTAGCTCTGCACAATCTTTTTGTTGCCAATTCCTTTTCTTCTCTTTGCTCTTCTCCCCTTTCCTGCTCTTTTCCCTCCTCCTTGTGTTTCTTTGGTTCTCAATCACTTTTCCCCCCTTCCTTTTCCATTCTTAATTGCCATCTCACATATGCACCCTTCTTCCTTTCCATTTCTCTTCCTCTCTTTAGTTCCCTTGTCCTCCTCCCTGTTCTCCCTTCCCCACCCTCCCTTCATCTCCAAGCTCCTCGGGAAGAAGACAATTTGAAGGCTTTCCGCTCTGCTCTCAGCTGAGAGGCTCCTTCCCTCAAGCCAATCAATGGCAGCCTTTCAGCCCCAGTGGGGCTTGGCAAACATTAGATCAATAAGTTATTAGCACCATTCTGTCAGCTGTAATGTGGAGATTGATCGGGGCCGGGGCTCCTGCATGCTGCCTGGCACTTCCCCAGCCTGATAAAGATGACAGATTAAGGGAATAAGAAAAAGGAATTAAGGAGTCTGGCTGTCAAAGCTGTCACGGGCTGGAGGAGCACTGTTTTTTTCAGGGGCTGAATGAGTGCAATTGGACATTTAAATGGTGCTAAGGGTACAGCACCACCAGCAGCTCTGTTGGAAATCACTATCTTCAGCGTTCACTTTTCCAAAGAAATGCTGGGAGGCTTGTAGAAGGAGCAGCCAGAGGAGGTGGAGCAGCCGTCCTGGGTGCTGGAGGGAATACCAGGTTGCTGGCACAGACCACACGCAGAAGATTCAGCACTTAGGAGCCCCCAGGGAAGTGCGAGTGCTGTCCCCGCCGCGTTGCCTTACCCACCTTTTGGTACGGTTGGGTGTTGTGTGGCATTCCCCAGGACTGAGGGAGGTATCTGTGTCAGAGGAATGATGCCAGTTTTCATAGCTTTTTATCACAGATATAGAAATTGAGGCCAAACAACCTTTGCCCAAGAGGTTTGTGGTCCCTCAAGGAAAACCTGATCCTTATTGGAACTGTGCTTAAGTCTTCGATCTAACAAGCTTCCCCCTTCTTCTGTTTTACCCACTAGAACATGCTCCTTTCTAGAGCTAGAAGGTGAGTCTCCAGAAGGCCTGGACTTCCAGCCCACCCTCCCAGCCTCATTCTTTAAATCTTTTCTGCAAGAGAGTGGGGATTCACAAGTTTGCAATTGCTAAAAAGCCTCTCTGCAGCATATAAAATTAATTCACATCTCTTAAGTGCAGTATATCCTCTCCATAAGTGTTTTTCATACTATGAATATTTACTACCTTTCTATGGCTTGGTGCGTGCTGTAAAAATGAATTTTGTAACAATCTGGAAGACAAGGGGATGTTGGTGCACCTTCTCCAATAAACAGCCTCGTTACAGCCAGACAGGAGGATGGCTCCAGCATGACCTGCACCTCCGTGTTTCACTCCTTGGGAACTGATATATTGGGACAGTCCTTTTAGGAGCTTAGCTCCAGCTAGGCGAATCGAGTGAGCACAAAGAGGTGGGAAGTAGCGGGATACTGTTTGCATGGTAGGAGGAAAGGCAGATGGCCAAGTGGTTAGAGCTGAGGAAGGGGGTGCAGGCTCCTTCTCAAGCCTAGGAAAGGATGGTTGATGTGTTATACATTGGGAATGCTTCTACTCAACTACTGTCTTGTTGCGTGCTCCCGCAGCTTTCATATATGCTGCGGTTAACTCCCACTTAGGAAGGGGTTAGTGACACTAGGCCGACCTTTGGGGTGCTGCTTTTGATGTAATGCATCAAATGATGTAATGCAATTTTGATGTAATGCATTGAGATCAGTGGGTGATGGTCACTGACTTGCCTGTTGGAGTCCTCTGCTATTGAGAGGAGTGACTGCACAACCAGTCTGCCAAAGTTAGGTTCTCTCAAAGTGAGCAGGAAAGAGAAAAACCTTTGATTACTCGATATTGCATCCTCCTTGCTTTGTAGTAAGCGACCATCAGTGTGTCCCATTCCTCCCTCCCCTTTGTTTCCTGTTTTTCCTCCTGTTTCCGAGAGCTTCTTGTCACAGGGAACTTGAAAGGTGATGCTTAGGGAACATTTGCAGATACCTAGGCTAGGTCTAGGCTAAGGACAGTACTGAGCCAGGAGTGCCCAGCTTGCTCTGCTGTTTGTGCTATTTGTACTATTAAGACTGGTACAGCAGCTAGCAAAAGGATGGCTCCTGCCCTGGAGAGCATGCATTCTAAATCTAAATGACAACCAACGAATAGATACAGATGTGGAGACATAAAGGAACAATGAGATAACCCAGTGCAATAGCTAAGGCTTGAAGCCTGCTGCCTGCCATGTCCCTAAAGCCGTGAAGCTGACCTGCTGCTAGGAGAGTGCTACCTTTATTTTACAGCTGGTTTGGCATCCCCTTTGTGGAGATCCAGCAGTATTTCCCCCTTCCTTGCTAGAACTAACCCTGCCCCATGAGCTGGCATGCACTTGTATTATTCTAGGATCCCAGGTCTCAGAAGCCCACTGCTTCCCTTCCCCCAGCTTCCCCAATAATTTTTTTTCCATTCTCGTTGCCCTCAGTTAAATTATGGCCCGTTATTCCCATGACCTTGTGCTTCACTCTGCCTTTGTTCCATTGATTCCTGCTGGCAAGGGATGGGGCCGATGTGCAGCCAGATTCCACGCTGCTGCGCGCAGCCGACTGCGTGGCCCCTCGTACGCCAGCCTTTGTTGAGAGCAGCTCTGGGCCTGCTGGGACTCGGCAAGCTGGTGCAGCTTCTTACAAAGGCACAAGCCCATCGCTGGGGAAGTCAGTCTCCGCGGTCCCTGCAAACCTGTCACACTGGGCACAGGAACAGACTGAGCGGCAGGGCTGGAGCACCAGAGCTTGAGCAGAGCAGCTCCTCTGGTGGTAGCCTGTTTGTGCCAAAGGAAAGGGGAGAGCTGAGTAAACGGAGATGCTGCCAAGACATTTCAGACTGGTCAGTGGGAATTGTCATCTCCAGGGTTTAAGTTTGATGGGGGAATTAAGAGCAAGGGAGGATGTTTTCCTCTTAAAATAATGTGAAAGGAGGTGAAGAAAGGACTTTCTTCTTGTTAGATGTTGGCTATCTGAGACTGGGTGATTTCCCATGTAAATTGGCTCAGTTCTCTGTTTACTCAGGACTTCTGGGTCCAAGAAGCTTTCAGAGCAAAACCAATGATATGGATAGGGAGCGTGAGATGGGTCTTGATCTCTTCCCGTTGTGTCTGTAGCATAACACAGTGCAGAAAAACTTGGTGCAATCCCTTGGCCGTAACTGGGACTCGCTCTATAGTCCACCCATTTAACAACATTGGGAGGGCAAAAATTTTGTGACCACCTCATCTTTATTCATTTCCCTTCTCCAGGTGAAACCCTGTGCTCAGTCACCGGGACGCAGGCTCAGTTCTCACCCTGCCATCGGTGCAGTGTGTGTCCTTGGTGCATCTTCTCTGCTGCAGATGCCCTTGTAAAGAGTGCAGATACAGTCCCTCCGTCTTTGGGGAAACCTAGAGACAGGTTTTCTAATCTTCCAGCTGACTTAGGCTCCCAAGTCCTCTCTTCAAAGCTGATAACGAGGCTTGGGATTCTTAGACGTGTTGGTGAACATGACTGTCAAGTCACCCAGCTCTGCCAAGTGCTGGGAGGCTGAGGATTAGAGGCAACGCAGGAGTACAAAGCACTGTTACTTCGAGGTGACGTTTCCACCCATGGCCTCTAATCAGTGTGTCTCAAGTCCAAAGAGGGCTGTGATTAGATAAAACCCATATTGCCCTGGCATCTACACAAAGCTCGTTTTATGGTGCCATACACGCATCCTTTCTCTTTATGGTTGCAAGGTCTTTGGGTGATACTTCTGCATGGGGACAGAAGTGCTGTCCTCCTCCAGCTGACCTGCCCTCCTGGCCTGTCTCTATCCATGTTTCACTGTAGAAGTGCCACAGGTGAGCGCTGGACTTTCTCTTCCGATGAAAGGCGGGGAACAAAATCCACTTTGATTTCTAGATCTTTGGGGAAAATATTGGACTTTGTTTCCAAAAACCTCTCTGGATCACTTTCTGTACTGCCTTGTCAGGCTAGCAGGAGCCTTGAATGCAATGCAGGATCTGGGGACCTGCACGGAAGATTGGGGGGGGTTTGTGTGGTCAGGGCTGTGTTGCACTGGTGGCAATAAGTGATCAGTATGCTTGGGCTTCCTCTAGCACTCCTTACTTGTATTATTGCCTGGCTTAGCTTCATAACATTACAGTTCTACTGATAATGTCTTTCATTTTCAGCTTTAATATTAAAAAACTGCCCTGATTTGGCTTCCTTTCAACTGAAATGCTTTTTAGAAGGCAGGAGAGAGGAGGCAAATGCAGGGATTTGGGGAACAAAAAAAAAAGGGGGGGGGGGAAGCCCCACAACCATCCCTCCCCATCCACTGTCTAAGGTGGAGTGTTGCCTTTTGCAGCTGCATGGGCTGAGCAAAGAGCTACCTTTGGGCTTTCTGGTCAATGAGTAGCAATGTACTTGAAATGCACAACTTGTCTGTGAGAGTGGTAAGAAATGCAGAAGCTACGCTGCCAACTCATTTGCAAAACATATTTGGTTTTGCTGGTGCTGCAAAGTCAGGGGAGATGGACTGTGGATGCTCCCATCCCAATGCCTTCGACCACTGTCCTGGTTCTTTGCGTGTGAGCATAAAGAATGGTTGGATGAATGGCACGTGGACATAAAGGGATGAATTTAGAGTACGGGCTCCTGTAAAAGGGCATGTGTTCAGCTGGTGTAAGTGGTATGCTGAAGCTGTGCATTATGGTTTAAGTTGTAAAGAGGAAAGGATTGGTGCTGTAATACAAATACCTTGCCATTTAGGTTGTACCCCAGAATCTGTGAGTTTACTAAGTAACTAATGAAAATGTGACCTTCGTCTTCCCTGCTTTGCAGCTAAGAAAGCGAAGAGGGGGGTATGACTTCTTGTAACGCTGGGCTGGAATTCAAAAGATTGCTATTCAGTCATGTGCTCTCCTACTGACTCAGTAAATTTGGGGTGGATTGATAGATCTTTGTGCCTCCATACTGGCTACTGATGATAATTATTCCCTTTTCCTTGCTTCCTGTATATCTTGTTGATTTAGTCCCCACACTTCTGGGGACAGAGGCAGTCTCTGACACATCCCAGGACTTTGCCTTAAACAAAGGGGGGGGAAAAAAAAAGGGAAAATTTTCGTTCTGTGATCTAACTGGCTGCCATAAAAACTGCTGGGGAGCAACCCAAATACAAACTCAGTGTGTGGGATTTGGTGCTTTGGTACAACGTGAACCTGAGATGCTGGAAGGAAAATGCTGCAGATCGTTCTAGAGATTAATACACTAATGTGGGATCTCTCTGGAGGGCCCAGTTCAAATCTCAACTGCAGGACATCTGGGACCTGTCGCTGTGGCATGCCGGTGGTGGCAGGCTGTCACACCTGACTGTTCATGCAGCTGCCAGCTCGCTGGCAGGCGTGCTGCGGAGTGGGTGTTCTGGAGGCTGGTGGGGCATGGGTCTGATGGAGTTGCTGCCGCTTCAGAGTTATTGTGTGATCTTGGTCTTCCCCAGCACAAGTGCAGCCGGTTGGGAGCAAGATGGGACTTGCAACCTGTCCTGCTGACGTGTCTGGGAATAGCAGGGCACGGTGCTAGTCAGAGCGAATGTCTGCTGGCAGATGGGCGCGTGGGGGTGGGAGCGGAATAGCAAGAGAGAAGGAGTGATAGGAGGGTAATGAGGTGCCTTGGCAGAGTTGTGAAATGAAGGCATCTTTACTGCTCATATTCTAACTGCTGTCACATGTAGCTGGTGCTTCTGTCACCAGTTCTTCCATGGCGTCTCTTCTGCCTGAAGTACATAAGAACAAGCCCTGTTGGGTTTTGCTGCCTCCTGCCCAGGCTGGGAGGGGTGAGCTGAGCAATGGGACTTCTGTTGTTTCAAAGCCACAAATCCCGGATGAGAACACTTCTGAGGAGGATATATGATCTTGGCCTCCAGCGCTGAGGGTTTGCAGCATCAGACTAACATTTCCAGGAAAATCACCATGAAGGATGAAGCGTTCCGTGGGGAGGGAGCTTGTGACTCTCTTTGTGCTGTGTGGCCAGGTACTTCATAGCCTTGATGCTGGCTTGGCAACCCGATACTGTCTGTGGCTTTGGAGAAGTTATTCAAGGGTAAACTGAGGCAGGTGGAGTGATAAAATTCAAATGCTGTTGAAAGGCTGACTCAACACCTGGGATGTGAAGTGCTGAGAAAACTAAAGTGCTGTCACCGGCTGACTCTGTCCTTTCCCATCTGCTTTCCAGTTGCCACCGTTTTGTTGTATTTACTTTGCTTTTGGTTATGGATGGTTGCAAGCCTCTGCGGTTGTCTCCGAGTGCCAGTTTTGTTAACAGGCTGGGTGACAGGGTCATGGCAAGATAAGATCGGAGGCAGCTTGTGCTCTTTAAAACCTTGAAATGCCACTTGTAACTTTGCAGAGTTCCAGAATTGCTCTTTGGATAAAGGCATTGCCTGGCAGGCTCTGCCCTCGGCACGTTGACTGTCTGCTCTCGACACTGCTCAGCCTGTGGCAGCCAGAGATCTGTGCTCTGGATCTCCTGATGAATACAATGCCAAGGCAGGGACCTGGGCTTGCTTAGCTGAATTCAAAGTAACGTGGAGTGATTCTGAGTGTGAGGGACAGTTGCTTGGCTTAAAATGTCCCCTGGAACATAAATAATTTTGTTGTTCTTATAAATAGCGCCAGGGGGGTTTGTAACCTTTCTTAACCAACACACTTTGGGCAAATTGCAGCAGCTTTGCATGCGTGTTGACTCACAGGCAGATGCAACGTATACTCGCTCAAATATGGTGCTTGTTTGTGAGATTTTTTTCTTTTATTTTAAGATGCTGCATCTTTAACAAGCCCTTGATAGATGAGAATTTGATGCTTGCAGTGACAAACAGTCTCTTCCTTCCTGCCCATATGCAACATCATGCTTTCAGTTTCCCCAGCGTTATGATGGGAGGATATTGATTTTAAATCTGTTCGGGGACGCTGTAATTGTATATTAGATATTTTGTGTTGGTTTGTAGGGCTGCAGTAATGCAAAAGGCTTGAGTGTTTCCGTACAATCTAGAGGGGGAAGATTGCTAAGGACCTTGAGGTTTGGAAGGAGGAGGGGGGGGAGGAAGGGGGGGGAGAGATTGAGAGAGAGAGAGAGAGAGAGAGAGAGATACTGTGGTAGGAAGATTCAGAGATCTGTTGTGCTTTTTTTTTTGTGTTGTTTTTTTCCTCCCCTTTCTCTCCCCCAGTTGCTTTGCATCAGGGCATGAAAGGAGTGGAAACACCAGGGGGACAAAAGGCAACAGAACAAATGATGAAACTCAGTAAGGAAATCAACTGGATTCAGAATTTATAGCTTTAAAACGTTGCATTGATCAGTGTGTGAATAGTCATTATGTGCTTTTGGACTGCGTGATTAGGAAAGCAGATCAAGGCTCTCAAGATGACGATTTTTCTTACTTTCTTTTTTTTTCCTCCGCTTGTAATATATGTGTGCGTGTGTGTGTGTCTGTGTGTGTGTGAGAGAGCGAGAAGCAAAATACCAAAGTCTCTCTGGTTGCTTCTGCAAAGAGGAAAGTACAACCTTATCTGATACTCAGGTTTCTCATCTCTCTTCTAGATGAAATTTTAGGCAAGAGAAGAGTATGTTCTCCCAACAGCAGCAGTGAGTGTCCTTTAGAAAGCAAGAAAGCCAGAAGTGAGTCCCCAAAGGGTAAGTGCTGCTTCTCCCTCCCCCATCCCCTTCCCCTTTCTTCTCCTTTCTTAAGAGTGGAACTTAATTGAAATTAAGGAGGGAGGGAAGGGAGGGCTGCGAGAGGCTGCGGTGTGGGAGCTGCAAGTATCCGGCGCTGAGGGTGCATGCAGGAGGCTACCAGTGCACTGTGCTTTCTTTATCTAATCGGAGGGAAGCTTGCAGTGCGAGAAAGGGATTGCCGCTTAATTAGAATAATTGTTTTATGATTAAAAAAGCAAGCTGCAGCTTTTGGGGTGGGTCTTAGGGGTGTTTGTACTTTTCAGGCAGAATGTCTTAATTACATGTTTAATATAAAAGATACACACAGGCTTATCACGCTGGCATCTGTTCCTTTAAAGGGGAAAAAAAGAAGCCTAGCAGGGAGAATAGGGCTGCCTAGTTCTTTCTTATGCATTTATGGCACTGTTCCTATAGAGATGGAATCTGCAGAAGGTTTCTCTTTTTAGGGATTTTTTTTTTTTTTTAATCTCCTGATTTGTCTTACGGTTCTTTCCTGTAAACATGATTTTTAAACTTTCTTTACGACTGGCAAAGTGGAGTGGGTAATGGAGCCTGCAGTTAATGAGTTTGTCTCCAGGTTGCATAAATGAGGTTTTGCAGGCCCTTCACTTAAAGGCTTTGTTGTTAAGTTCAAACTAATTAGCTGTCAGTAATACCCATCTCGATCACTGTGCTTAACCTGCACTCTTTGGCCACAAAAAAAGCAGACTAGCTTTCTGAAGCTAGATCCTGTTTCATGGGTTTGGAGTCCAGCAGCCGAGACTCTTCAAGGTGTATATTTTCAATAACCAATCCAGGGAGTCCAAAGGGCACTTTTTGCAGCAGTTTGTCCTGAAGCCTTCTTAAACTACATACCTTATATTACGCTATATAAAGATATATTGTAGGGACCTGTACTGCATCCTAATTTCATATAATGTTCCTGTATATTGTCTCATCTTGACTCCTTGTCCCCAAATTATGATCAGAAAGGCAGCATACTCTGAGAGGATGTTGAATGCTAGTGTCACTTAATAGAATATTGCTAACACTACCTAAGAACATACTAAATCTTTTCTTTCTTGTAACCCTCTCCTGCCTGTTAACTCTTTAATACAAGTAAAAGCGCCTTAGCTTCTTACTGGGCTTTTCTGAAAGGTGTAAAGAGGAACCCTATATACTGCTACTCCTTACCTGTTCTCCTTGGTTTTTTCGTCTGCCCTATTCCTGCTATCCTTGAAATGTTTCTAGTAGATGTGCAGGTAAGTTCCAGCAGGATGCTTCCATAGATTCTGAAACGCATTTGTTATATAGGGGTGTGAGGCTCCTGTAGCACACTTGATACACCTGCTGTCATCTTTGCAATCCTTTGTAATTCCAAGTGCATGCTTCGGAACCGAGTCCAGGTAACAGCAACCTATGTGGCCTGGCTGAGAATGGGCTAAAGTTTAATCAAGCCATCTGAAACCAAAGTATTGCATTTGGATTCACCCTAATAAAGTGGCTAGACTTGGACAAATTGATATTTCTGCCATGGGAGCAGCAGGGTCAAATGATCCCATTCCGTTTCTTTCCTCTGACCTTCCCACCATTTTTGTTTACTTTGAGTGGGTTGCGTGCCGTGCGAGGCCGATGAGCAGCCCTTGGCTTTGCAGTTTGCACTCAGGATCTAAACTCTGCTCCTTAACTCTGAATGACTCAGGGATTCCCCCAACTCATTAAGAGAGGGGTTCCTAGGAAGCCCTAAATAAAAGCAAACTTTCGTTTCCTACTCCCACTCTTTTCTCAGAAAGCCTTCCCTGCCCTTTAACAGAGTGTGAGACGGAATGGAAGTTCTGAGCGAGGCCTTTTACTAATCTCCCGTGTTACCTGTTTTTTATTATATTAGAACATTGGGAACCCCTCTTCTCCCCAGCACTGTGGCAGGCGTTTTAAGCCTAGGCTGTGCTGATGCTAGAATACCATCAGAATAGCGAGGGGCCGAATAGGGGCACAGACTTGCATGCTTTTGCAGCCTTTTTCTACCCACCCCCTGCTATGAAAAGGGGGTCAAAGGAGGGGCTATAGCCAGTGTTGCTGTGTCTTAAGCCCCAAACAGTGAGAGCACCGTGCAGCTGAGAACTCCCAGGAGACTTCCCATCCTGCTGACAGACAGGCAGCCTTCTGGTGGCATGGATACTGTGGAGGGCTGGGAGGGGAACGACCCCTGTGTTCCCAGCTCTAGACTAAGGAGCTGGCTGAAAACAGAAGGATCCGTGTTGTGTGACAAGCCATTTTCAAACAGGATGGGCCCTAGTGGCTACTTACCTGGAATTTGGGAACTACTGCTGTAGAGTAGTGCTGTAAAGTGTAAGATTGTGCTAGAGCCCCAAGCTTGGCTGGGACCCAGATGCTGCGAGTGCAGTTTGTGATTTAGGAGTGGGAAAGGAAACAAGGACCAACTGGAGTTTTGTAGCCCATGCAGCCCCACGCTGTCCTCCGGCAGGAGCCAGGGCTGCAGTGACTCCCTGCGGCGCACCCTGCCTTTTTTTCCGGCCCGGTGGCGTGCCTTGCCTGGGTGCCGCTCCTCCGCCTTTTGCACTCTCCGGTGGTGATGTACAGCTCAAGGTGGGGACTCTCCCCCTCTCCGTTACACACTGGCCCTGGATGCAGCTCTGGCTCAGGGCACAGCTGCATTGTCTCTGAACCAGCCTTTTGAAGAGGAGAAGTGACCCCATGCCCGTGGCACATCTCGTGCTGCTGTGGCTGCGCCTGACAAGGCAAGGAGAACAGAGGCAGCTGAGTAAATCACTCCTTCCCTCTGACTGAGTGAAAAAACACCTGTAGGGCTGGAAACCCTTCCAGCGGGGAAGCGGTAACCTTCCCTTCCCCCCTCCCCAATGCTCGCAGTGTGCGCACCAGAGATCAAAAGAGAGCCCTATCTCAGTGGAAACAGGGCCGCGCCAGCACTGCTGTCAAACAGAGCAGAACGTTCTCGCGTCTAATATGGAAATGCGAGCATATCAGAGGCTCGGAGCGAGGGCTGTGCTGGCAGGTCACGGAGGAAGCTTTCTCCCCGGGAGACAATTCCCCAAGTAAAACCTTCACTCCTGCGGCAACAGCATGTCTGGAGATCTGCTTCTCCGATACCTCGAGACACGAAATAAAACTGAGCGATTGCAAAAAGAGAAAATCAGTAAGAGTATTTTGGTTCCCGTTTGAACTGCTGAAAAATAAATCTGGTAGAAGTCTCATCATTTGGGAAGATTTGAAACTAGACTGGACTAAGTGCTGGAAAACACACGTAGGGAACAATATTGCACTCGCCCCCTGGGGTGGGCTGATGAGCTCATATGCTGCTCCTTCTGCCATTCTCTTTTCTTTGCTATTGTAGATAATTTAAACCAAAATAAAATCTTACTGTATCTTTGGCTAATGAAGTAGACCATAACCGGAGCTGGACTACAGCTGAGCAATTCAGATCCAGCCTCTGTCAGTTTGTTCCTCTCCTTTTGCGAGGGGGATAGCCGTATGCTGATTGCTTTGGCAGCTGTCCAATTAGGCCAAATGAAGAAATAACGTTTGGCCCCATTCTTGCTAACAGCTTCACTGCCCTCCAAACCCGTCCTGCTGAATATGGTAGGAGCGGGCAGGGGCCCTCTCTGCCCTGGCAAGTGACAGCTCAGGCAGCAAAGACCCTAAAGCTGCTGACTAAGACCTGGCTTTGAACCTGGGGTGAGATGCTTTTGCAACAGGCTCCTTAAGCTTCTACTGTGGTTCAGTAAAGGGAGCCTCGGCCTCTCATGGGTTTGTTGCAGCAAAGGAGAGCAGACAGACAGGCTGGGTGCTCCTGTCTTGTCTGGGATTGCTTGGGGAGGACGAGCCTTATAAAAGCTTGGTGAAAAGGTTGTGCAGGAATGACACGTCTTCCAGGCTGAGCAGAAAACCTGCGTCCTCAGAGAGCCTGAATTCCCTGGGGCTGCTGCCATCAGGACCCTGCGGCGTTGGTGGCGGGTGGGAGCGGTGGGCTCCCCTTGGCCCGGGCGAACAGGGAGGCGTGCTGGAGAGCGTGAAGGCCCGACAGATGCCTGCCTCGGCTGCGCCTTCCCGGTGACCGTGCCAGAGTCCATTTCACACCTGGCGGCTGGAAGAGATTTGGCGAGATCAGTCTCCCGCATTACCCCCTGGTAATGACAAAAGCAGACAGCAAAGCTTCAGCAAAGCTGGAATTATCGCTGGCTGAGTCATGTGAAATCTTCCAAGTTTTAAGTGTGGAAATCCAGCCTTTCCCTGGACTCCTCCTTCCTCTTAGCCTCCCCTTGCCACCCCCATTCTCCCTCCCCTCCTTGCACCTGAAATCTGCTCTGTGGCTGATCGGATAGAGTTTATGGTAATTAAGTGTTATTAAATCCCCTCCCTCCTCCCTTTTTTCTCTAATGACACAGCTGTGGGGGAAAAAAAATCCATGTTTTTCTAAATCAGGTCTGTGGCATGCGGCTTTGCTCCTTAGACCTTTGGTTAAGAGCATCAGAAGGGAACTGAAACAGTTGGTGCACTTCTGCGTTCCTGGGGGAGGTGGCAGGAGCGGCAAGAGAGCGGAGGAGGATGTGGGAATCTGGCCCGCAGAGTGACTTGGCGGGAAGGGGACCTGGAAGGGAACTGTGGTCCCCACCCCCCTGCTCCTTCCACGGGTGTCTTGCAGGCTTGGGTACCGGAGGCGGGGAGTGGGAGGGAGCCGGCATGGCATGGCTGTCGTCTTGTGCAGCCTCCCTCTTTCGGGTCTGGTTTCTAAGCGTGATGCACACCGTAGAGGGTGGGGACCCAGCTCCTGATACCAGCTAGTTTGAAGCAGGCCATGAACTTGTGATTTACACAGGAAGCCTGTGGTCCCTGAGATGCAGATACATGTCGCTGGGATAGAGATCAGTGGTTGCAGATACGGCCACAGATTGCTATACTGATGGAGCATTCCTTGCTGAGCTGGACGGCTGACCTGAGTTGGAGGGGACTGAAGTAATTTCCTTTTTGCAGAGGAAGAGTGCCTTGAGAGCTGGTGATGCAACCCTTTTTTATTGAAACTTTGTGCAGCTCAGGCTCTTTATTATTAGCCCCTCCTGTGTGTTGGGGAGGAGGTGGCTTCATTACGACATGCGAAGGTTGCATCCCCAAAATCTGAGCCCCTGTATGCTTGGTCATGTAATCAGTTTGGTGGCAGACAGCACTTGGCCACTAATGGCCTCTCCTTCTGGCCAAGGCAGAAGTGAACCAGGCCCTAAGCTGCTGTGGCAGGGCCACGTTTTACAGGTGCTCTGTTTCTTGGACTATATTTGTTTGCCACAGGCTATCTTTTGTGATAGCTAGCTTAGGGGTCTTTCTCTCACCTGGGAGAAATCCACAGCTCTTTTCCCAGCAAGATACCTAGTGCCTGCGTATTCGTCACAGTGCTGACGCTGGTGTAGAGCAAGCAGCCTGTGCTTGGAGCCACCGCCTTGCATTTGGAGCCAGTCTAGCAGCAGAGTCACCTGCCCTGATCCCTGAGGGATTCTTGTCTACGAAATGAGGTGGATGAAGGAGCACGAATCTGGGGCACACGGTAGGGTGGTCTTGTCATTCACTGAACGCAGCGGTGGTCTTGTGACTGCAGCGCGGGGGGAGCCCTTCCCGCTCCCTCCTTTCCCTTCTGCCTGTTTAGATTGTTACTGGGAGTTCCTCTCTGAATAATGAAAAGGGTTTGCCTGTGGGGAAGATCCAAGATAAAATAGTGTTAGAGCAGCCACCGCCAAGGCAGAGAACGGTAATTACTCTGAGTTCTGCTTACAGTAAACAGAAAGCCTCTGTGGTTTTATCTCCCTGATTGTCAAACTGGGATCCCTACTGCCCAGGGAGCAGGCAGGGCCGTCCTCAAAGCCCTCCCTCCTGGGCTGTGCAGTCATTCCGGGAAGATGGAGGGGTAGGCACGCTGGGTGTAATTTTAATGGCCTCAGGGTGCTTAGCTATATGTACAGATCTGAAACAACCTGCTTTTGTGACTTGCCTTCGAGAGCTGGGCAGGTGGACTGTCATCGCTGTCTGTCGTGTGGTTGTCAGCATCACCTGCGCTGGGTGCTTGAACATCTTGCACGTTATTGTGTCCTTGCGGGTGTTCAGACAGGCGGAGGAAAGAGGTGCGTGTCGGATCAGGTATTAGTTGAAAAAAAGAACTCATATCACCTAAGATGAAAGGGTGAGAACTCAGTGAACTCTTTCATCCTGCCTGTCCTCGTTGCCACCTTGGGGGTAGAGAGCTTGCTGGTATTTTTGTGTTATTATAATGCGATGCTTGTTGCTTTGAGGGGGACGGGGGGAAGTTGTTCATGGGTTTTTTAGGTGCTGTGGCAACTGAAGCTGTAGACTTTTCTGTATATGTGTGCCCATGTTTGGAGGCTTAGCAAGTTGTAGGTGTGTCTTGACTGTACATCTCGGAGAGCAAGGACAGCTGCGTTTGGCAGCTTGGTACATCAAGTTCAGTGGGTACGCTACAGAGGTGTGGGAAATTGTGCTAATATCCCTCTTACCCCCCTTTCTCTTTCCTTTGCACTGTCCCTATACTTATGTGATTTTCCACTGTATTTCTCTCTGGAAAAAAGACCAAATCTTTCTGCTCTTCAGAAAACTCCCACACGCCTCTGCTTGAGGACTCGGTGACTCAGATGACCCCAGAGGAGCACTACAGACGCATGATGTCAGCACTGAATGAACATGGCACGTTTGAAGAGCAGCAGCAACAACGTCTCTACCAGCTGGCCAACAGCATGGCGGTGCCCAGCCATGGAGGTACAGGGTCTTCCAAGGGGGAGAAGAAGGGGGTCACTTTGCCATTTGGTATAAGTCTTGTAAGATGTCCCTAACCCCTGTGTACATGTGAGGAGGATTTATGGGCTGCAGTGTTGCATGTTTATCATGCAATGAATACAGGTGGTGCTAGTGTCCTACAGACCGTTTCTCCCACCATCTCTGTGGGAGCATCTACCCTCAGCCATCTATAAATGCTAATACCTGCTGTAGCTGTAGCTGTGGGGGCTATGCATTTGTTTACTGGAATAGATCAGCTGCAACATCACTGCTGTGTATTTTGCAGTGGTGGTGAGGGGGGCCTTTTCTTCCTTTGTTTCAAGAGTTCGTGTCAATCTGAATATTCAGAATCTGTGGTGTAAACCTTATTTGGGTCATAGTGTGCAGCAAGGGGAATGAGTGTTGGTATAATGCCAGGGGATGTGAGATGTAGGCAGTGCCAGATACTGCTGCCATTTAGTGATGGGCTCCGAAACAGCAAGGTGATATTGCAGGATTTAGTTAATCATTGATAGTGCTAGGTTTAGAAAGTTTGTGCGATAGTTGCTACACACAGACATAGCAGAAATTGGTGTTAAAGACCTTTCACCTTAATGAGAATTAGATGTCTTATGATTTTACAGACAATTAAAATATGTAGATGAAGCTAAGTTGCAGTGAAGACAGCTTAGCAGGCAAATGCTGAAGTCTGTGGGACAGGTTCATCCGTGGTATCATCTGTTGAAAGCAATGATGTTTACGTCAGCAAGGACTGATCTGGTCCTTCACTAGCCGGAACCAGATTTGCTGTGGAAAAGTGAGGGGAAGGCTTTCTGAAAGGAAGAGACCTTCTTCCATACCCAGTGTATGCTTACTTGGTGAGGGCTTCCTTGGAGCATTGCCGTAAGGACCCTGTAGGTCACAGCTTCCAGCACTAACAAATTGTCCCCAGACCTTCCCAGGATGGTATGGTCCTCTGAGGTTGAGCTGGGCACTAGGGATAGCTGAGGGACCCTCCAGCCCTTCTTTATTTAAGGCCTGTTGTGTGCACTGCAGATTGTGCCTCTGTGCGGGCCTGTCTGCTGTTCCTAGGCTGTAGCAGCACAGGGGTATTTCTGCACCGATATCTGTGTTCAAGGGAAGATGCTGCCATTCTGCTCTTTAAAAGGAGGCTGGCGCTTGTACAGTTACGTTAATGCAAGGAGGGGAAAATCCAAAACCTGGTCCTGAAGCAGCCTCCTCATTAACAGATACCATTGTACAATGCTGCTGCCTTGTCCTGGGCCTGGAGTGATGTCCTGAGGGGATAAGGGCCCTGCAGTGCCAGGATCTAATGGATCCCACATGAACCGAAGGATTGCCGGCGGGTTTTGCCTCGGCTGTGGAGGAAGCTGGCTAAATCCAGCTCGGCTGCAGCACCCTGCGCTGTGCCTAAAGGGGGCACCAGGCAGTTACAGGTTCTGCCCTGGGAACCGCTTGGCACAAGCATCCCTCCACAGGGACACTTCACCTTTCCTCGGGCCAGCAGACCCTGCTGGCTCGGCTTGGTCCAGAGTAAAGCCGTTCATTGTGCCCAAGTCCTCCGATGCAGGAGTGAGGGGTGAGGGACATAACTCAGCTGTCTGGATCGGGCAAAGCCAGGGGGACGGAAGAGGTGACGCTGTTCCAGTCTTGGAAGCAGAGGGTTGAAGCTTCACTGAAAAGCAGTGCTGTGCAAGAATCTGTAGCCCCTGTGCTGCTTCTTGCCCATGGCGGGGAGGGGTGACGCGTACCTGCCTGGGTGATCCACGGAAGGAGCGTAAGCAACATCGGCAAAGCATCCAGCAAGAGCTGGAGGAGAATCTCCAGTCTAGAGTGTAAATCCCCAGGGCTCCTTGTTAGGTTAATGAAGAAGCTGTCTTCTTTTCCACTCTGTTTGATTTGATTGGCTTCTCTGGGGGCAAGAAGGCGATTTCTGTTGCTGTGGAGTAAGGATTTGCTTATCAGCAAAGGCATGGCATAAACCTGTGCTGAGGCACACCGTAGTGAACATGGCACATGCTTCTGTGTGTGGTGTTCAGCCGTCCAAGACATTTACAGAGATGCAGAGCTCCTGCAAGCATGATACATAGGTACGGGGCAAAGCCACACACCGTAGGGCTGCGAGTTGCCACGCATACGTGCAATGAACACAAGCACAGTACGCGAGAGGACGGTATAGAACATGCATCGTGCACAAAAGGATAACGCATGCAGACATGCAAATGTTGAATATTCAGCCATGACATGCAGGGCTGTGCAGACCGTGTTGAATACAACAGAGCATGTACTCAGCACAAAACGTGTTGTGTGTACCGGTATTGTAACAGTCAGTCACGATAGACCGCTTCAGCTGGGCACGGGATGGCTGCTGGGCATGCGGAACGTGCACATCCAGGCAGAGCGTGTGCTGCAGAAGAGCTGGTATCACCCCCTTCTCCCCCCATGTAATGAGTAAAGTAGCTCATTACATTAAAAGCCTGACGTATTTTTTATGATTATGATTAAATTGTCTCATCAGCATTTGCTAGGTGAGGGGTCACACGGAGGTTTTGGGGTGGGCAGGGGGAGAAAAGGAGTCTGCACAGACAGACTCTCTCATGTAACATGGACAAGACAAAACTTCGCGTATTTTGGATTGTCTCCACACCACAGGGCTCTGGTTGGGCTATAAATTATTAGTGCCAGTACAAAGCGCAGTTTATCTGCGGGCTCACATGGAGGCACCAATAACATTAATAATTTAAAAAATGTTAATAATTTAGAAATCTTTTTTTTTTAATTGCTTTTCAACCCCCCTCCTCCGCCCCCATTCTCCCAGTGGCATTCATCCCACATTCTGAATTCAGTCTGTCTCCGTGCCTGGAACCTCCATCCGCCAGCGTCCCACTGTCAATCAATCTGATTTCCCAACTGTCAGAGTGCAGGATTGTAAATAACAGCTCCTCGGGGGGGCCTGGGCGAGGGGGTAGGGGCGCAGGGGAGGGGAGGAGGGGAGAGGAGAGGGTGTGCGTGTGGGGGGTTGTTGCGGTCATTCAGGATCAATGCGGCTTCTGGAACTGGCTGCATGCCAGCCTTCTAAATTACAGGCGCTGTGGCAATAAGGAGTGACCTGGGTTTTTCAGATAATTAATTTATAAACATTGAAGGTGCACGGTCCCTGGCTCGGAGAATTCTCTAGGCTTTTTATGTGATCTGATGGGGTTTGTTGTTTCGCTATTTCTTACGTGCTTTTGCAGTTCAAAACTGTACGTCATTTTAATGTTTGTCCCTTCAGTTGAGGGCGTGGGGACAGGGATTGTGTGTGCATGAATGTGGCTAGAAACGTTCAGGTACTGATGTCGTCCTTACCGCCAGCAAAAATAGCAGCTGTGCAAGCGTTTCCACCCCAACTTGCAGTCCCACCATGGGGCTTCAACCCTGACCATCACCAAAATATTTGATGAAGGGATTGGTGAAGCTCAAGCTGGGCTGGGCACATCTTGGGGCTAACAGGAATATGGATGGCTGGGATTTCCAGAACCGAAGGAAAACAGCATGGTGGTACGAAGGAAGGCAAGGAGATGGAAAGTGTATCGTTACCAGGGCCATGCAACACTTACATTAACCTAGCTTTATGAATCAGCTGTGAGGAGAGGACTAATATGCTGCTGGATGTGGAGTGCTCTGAAATCTCAACATGCGAGTTGGTCCTGACCAGGGTGTGTTCATTAAGATAAATCTTCCTCTCCTCCTCTCCCCAGCTGTGTTTTGGTTTCCTTTTGCGGAGTGGTATGCAGCGAGTGTACGAAGGTTTCCTGTAAGCGTGCATCTGTGTGCGCGTTTCCCGTGTATCACATGAACGGCAGCAGAGGTTTTGTTGTGGTATAGGGTGTTGTCAAAGAGGTATAGGAACTACAGGGCTCCTGATGCTTAACTGTGAGAGAGTAGCGCTCTGGAAAAAGCCTCTGTCAGCGCAACTGGTACAGACGTCCGTGTCACCAGACCTTCTCGTAGGTCTGCCCAGCTGCGTTGTTCCCTGAGAAGGCAAGCGCAATGGCAAGCCAGCTGTACTTGCATCGCCTGCTCTTCCGTGGAGTACGCTGTGATCCCCATTAACACGTGCTCGTGGTGTACCTGGCTATGCCTGCGTTGTCCATCACACGGCACTTGCGTGGGCAGCTCGTCTATGCCAACACCCACCCTGGAAGGCTATACACGCGTATAACCTGTCATTGCACAGTCCGCCTGTGTTATTACAGAGGGTTCTGCAATGGTAACGCGGCAGCACAGGTTTAACGAGGGGTGCATTTCTTTCTGACCTGCAGCCCGTGGTCTGATGAAAGTGGTGTTGCCTCAGGCTGGAAGGGGCCCCTTTCTGTACCCCATCCTCATCTGCTCTGTGGCCCAGCCCTTTACTTTCCTACAGCAGAGCTGCCCTGGGCAGGTACAGACCTGCCGGGGCCAGCTGTCGCCCCTTGCCCAGGTGAGGGCCGCAGCAGCGTCCCCCAGCTCTGGGCGGCTGGCTGGGGGGGTTCACCATGCTTAGGGAAACAGCCCTCGGTGCTCTGGGGCGCCGCGGCCCCCAGGCTGTACCTGCTAGCAGGGATGGGGGCTCCCCGGCCGAGGGCATAGGGGCCACCCAGGGAAACGGCCCCCATCCCCTGCTTTCGGCAGCAGCCGGAGATGCTGGGGCAGGGAGGGCTTCACAGCGGGAGATGCCGGGCCGTGGTTTTGGGGGGGGAACGCTGCCCCGCCGGGGGTCCCGGGCGCAGAGCGCTGCCTGCGGCAAACTCGGTGGCCCCCGGGGTCTGGGCCAGCTAAAATCGGCGGTGGCCAGCGAGGGGCCTGCGGATGGCGGAGCCGCTGCGCGCTGCCCTCCGCGGGGGGTCGGGGCCGGGGCCGGGGCCGGGGCCGGCGGGAGCGGAGCGGGGCGGGCGGGGGGACGCGGCCGGGCCCCGGCAGCAGCAGGTGGGGCCGGGGCAGGTGGTGCCGCCCCCGGTGCGCTGCGAGCCGCGGCCCGGGGCTGCGCGGGGGCAGGCGGGTGCCCGGGGAAAGCCTCCCTCTCCTTCTCGTCTCCCCCCTTCCATCCTTCCTTCCCTCCCTCCCTCCCTCCTTCCTTCCCTCCCTCCCTCCTTCCCTCCCTCCAACAGGAAGGCAATTAAACAGCAATCCACCCCCTCCCGTAGTTGCACAATTTCCTCCGCTGCCAAACTCCCTTGGCGGCGGAGGCGGATCCCGCTAAGAGCCCGCTCCGCCGGGTGAGTGCCCGGGGCAGGGGAGCCGCAGGGCCGACCGCGCTCCCCCGCCTCCCCGGCGCTTGACAGCTTGCCCGCACCGCGGAGACGGGCGGGGAGGGGGGGCAAAGGAGCCGGCTGTCGCCCGAGGGGCTGCGGGGAGGGACGGGACGGGACGGGACGGGAGCAGCCCCGCAGCAGCAGCCCTGCCGCCCGCGGGGAGCCGGCAGCAGCCCCGGAGCAGCAGCCCCGGAGCAGCAGCCCGGGCGGTGCGCGGCTGCAGGCGGGGCGCCGGAGCAGCCCCGCGGCGGGGGGCGGGCGGGCGGTGGGTGCCTCCGTCCGTCCGTGGGCGCGGGGCGGCGGGGCGGGGGGCGATGTCGGGGCCCGTACCGGGCAGCAGCTCATCCCTTCCCTCTCCCCAGATCTCCTCCGGGCGCGGCAAGAGGTGGCGGCGGCGGCGCGCAACCCCGGCGCGATGGAAGCGCACATCCCCTCGGCCAGCAACTCTTCCAGCCAGCGGAGGAAGCAGGGCCTCCCCCAGCACAGGGACACCCACTTCCCCGAGAGGTACCGCGGGGCGGCTCCGCCGGGGGACGGGGCAGGGCCGGCCGCGGCTCACCCCCGCCCCGGGGCGGGGTTTGCTCCAGCCGCCGGGCCCGGCGGGGGGGGGTACGGGGCGGGGGGGCTCTCGGACCGGTGTGCAGCCTCGGAGCCGGGCTGGAAAGGCGTGTGCACGGGGGCCGTGAGGCTCCGGGAGGGAGGGGGGGGCAGATTTGATGTGTCCCTGTAATGCGTTAACGTCCCCCTGGACGTTTGCACCCTTGGGCGTTACGCCCAGGTGCCAAAGCGTGGTTTTGCATGTGTGCCTGCCAGATGCCGGGATGCCTGTGCGCGATTTGTGCTTGTGCACATATGTATTCACATCCAGCTTGGCGACTGGCTGGCTGGTGGGAACGATCCCAGTCCTGCCTTGGATCTCCAGAGCAGATGCTAGACTCTAACCTGTTCTTTGGCACAGAGCAAGTTAAGATGTTAAAGTTTGCATTTTATAGCATCCCCAGATAATGAGAGAGAACGAATGCTCTAGGATGGAATAGAAAGAGAAGAAATTTTATTTTTTGAGGAAGAAGGAGGCATGGTTTCCCTTTACCACTGACAGGAGTGCTGGAAAGCTGATCCCTCTCCCCCCCCCCCCCCCCCCCCCCGAAATTCTAGCTCATTTATCTTGCTCTGTGCCATGAGCCATTCCCTCCACAATCAAGAACTTCAGAAGGATATTAAATTGAAGCTGCGTGCATTTCTGACAAGGATAGCAGAGGCGGGAGAGGGCCTGGCAGCCTCAGGGACGCAAAGGCTCTGGGTATCACGGGACACGCCGTGAAAGGCTCTAGTATCTAGGCTTTTTTGGCTTTCATCTCGGGGTGGGGGCAGGCAGCAGGCTGCAATATTAATGCTATAGCGGGCGTACGTATGTGTTGGGTTCAGAGTCATGTCCCCCTCCCATTTATGGCCTTGGAGATCCTGCCTCGTTTTCCTTCTTTCTGCCCAGTGGCTTTGCAACGTGTAGGGGCTGGGCAGACCTGGTAAACCTTTCTCCTGCAGGGTGTACTTTGGCTAACCCACCTAATAAAATCCAGCCCAGTCCGTGCGGATTGTAGGCAGACCTGTGAGGAATGCAGAGATAGATGAGTTTCAGTGCAGCCAGTCATCAGGAAAATTTCTCCAGTTATGTGTGGGCTGGAGCCGTGCCAGGCCAGCCGGAGGCCTGGCTGGAAAGGCGCGTATGGAAGGGTGGAGGTTGCGTATGGTGAGGTGCTGCACATAGGAGGAGCAAACTGAAAATGAATTAGATATGTATGAAATCCAGAGGTGCCTGCCGCTGCCAGACAGGTGTTCTAGCTAATGGAGCTGGGCTAGGCCAGAAAGCGTTAAATCATTTGGGAAGAGGGTGTTATCTAGCAGGTTAAGTAGAGGACTGGAGTTAAGGCTGGTGTTCCTCCCCCGTTATGGGAGGGAGAGAGGAGTTACTCGCTAGCTCAGGGGACAGAGGCTGAAGGCCAGGAGTTAACGGTTGGAAAAGACCCCTACTCCTCATCTTGGTTCAGTTCTCCAAGTAACCCTATGGACAGTTGCATTGGTGTAAGCGAGAGGGAAATCCTGGCGAGGCGAGGAGGGGGAAAGGAACACATAGGGGCACAACCTGCCTTTGATGTTGAGAAATGTTTGTGGGACCTTGGATTAAGTTTGCAGGAGTCACTCTGTGTCTCAGGTTGCCTTGCTGCACGGTGACTGCTCGTTGCGAAAGCAGGTTGTACTCAATGTTTGGGAAGGCCTTTGAGCACCTCAGTTCAAAGAGCAGTGTAATGTGGGTGTTGTGTGGAGCAAGGATATTTGCACCCATTTGTAAAGGTCTAGTTATTTGCCTATAAGCAAGACCAGCCTGTGGCTGTGCTGGTGGGAACGAAACAAAGAAGCTGTCTTTTTCTCTGTGATACATATTCTGTAGTCTCATTTCTGTCTAAGAGTTTGCAGACTGAAACAAGGTTCATAGCACACTATCAGCCCTGGTTTTGTTTTACTACACTGCTCCCGCCTTGGGCCATACGTACAGGACCTGCTCTAAATGCCCGGGCAGAGTAGTTCTCCAAGGAGTTTTGAGATAAACCATGTCGAACATCACCATGGTGGGCCTGGCTGGGCACGTCCCGTGCTTCCTCCTTCCGCCATGCCAAGGCATGGCAGACCAGCCTGCTTGTTTTTTCTGCAGCCATCTGCTCCCAAAAGGAGGGTGTGAGAAGGCCCTGTGTGGCCTGCCTCCTTGGCCAGGCTCTCAGGTGTGATAATCCCCGGTTAGCAGAGCTGGGGAGTCCTGCTGGGAAATGGGAAGCTACAACTATGCCCCGTAGTCATGACTTGGTCAGTCTGCTTGACGTTAGTTCACATGATTGTTATTTCTCCCCAGAGGTCTGGCAGCCACCTGAGTGTCACTGAGGGTCAGCACCTATCACTCTGCTCCCACTCACAAATGGCCTGGTTGGAGCTGTCACATGCAAACTGTTTCTTGCTGTTTTGCCAAAGCACCATGAGTATTTTTAGGTAGGCCAGGAGAAGCCGTGGCCAAGTACTGTAAGGCAGTAAAGCACTGTATGGGTTAATTCCTCCCTTCCATTCTCCCTGTTGCTGTTAGCCTTGGGTTGTGTACTTGGCTGCCATGGTCTTTGTCAACAGGGTAAATCAAAGGACCCTCTGTGCACCTTTATTATGACGGTATAGAAATTTTAAAAGGTTCAGGTGGGCACTGACAGAGGAGAAGGCGATGGAGGAAGCTGGCTCACGTACGTCGGCAAACTGTGGGTAGATTTACGGCATCTCCTTTTCCAGGAGCAGAAGTAATAACCCATGATGCAGGGGGATGTGAACTGTTTGGCATGGTGTTAAAATTCCATTTCGGCTTCCTATTGGGAGATCTGTGGGGATCAGGTCAGCTCTCAAGTGCAGCAGCTTTGTGGGCAAGAATAATTAGCCACTCCAGACTTCAGCCATTACGTCTGGCAAAGAAAGGGGGGAAAACCTATACTGGTGACCCAGTTTTATTTATCGGGGCAATGCTGCTGTTTTTGCAGAGACCTGTACCTGCTAGTGGGAACTACAGATACAGTTTTCCAGTTTCCAGGTCTGAAGAGCAGGGTGGTGAGTCTGAGCTAGGGAACACTTGGGAAGATAGGTACGTTCAGACGTTTGTCAGCTAGTTAGCATCCATCTTTGCTGGTCAGAAACAGGCTGGTAGGTTTAGTGATAATGCCCCAGGCAGGCAGGTGGGTGCTGGCTCTGAAGGAGATGATAACACACACGTGTGCGCACAGACACACTGAATGTGGATTTTCTTGCACCAGGTTCCAAGGTCCTTTTGGTGGAGTAATGGTCCCTTCACCTCTTTGCTCCAGCTTCCTCATCTGTCGAAAAGAGTTAGTAGAAGTGGTATGTCTTGCCAGAAGTAGACTCAAGCTGCAGGCTTGAATCCGTTTGGTTTCATGGTTTTTGTTTCCTAAATCCTTCTCTAGATTGATTCAGACTCGGATTATAGAACGCCAGGACCTAGTGGTTTGTTTGAAAAGATTGTTGAGTTCAGTGTTATAAAAAGACTTGGAAGAGGAAAGGGTACAACTAAAAGGTGTCGTTGTAACTACTCCAGCCTGGAGTACTTCCCATCTCCAAACTGCTCTGTCTCCTGCAAAAATGGCAGGTGGCTGTAGCCTGCAGAGATGCAGAGTGGCTTGGATCCTACTCCTTGGATCCTCTCTCCAAAATTTGTTGGCAACGTTCTTGGTTTTGCTGGGGTCGTTTAGCCTGGCATGTTCTTACCCAGGGTGCTCATCTCCGGGTACGTGCTGCAGAACTCGCTCCTGATTGTACTCTTGAACAGACAGACTGCTGCTCACAGAGCAGGCTAGCGTGTGTGAAGCCTAGGGAACACTTGCCTTCATCCCCCTTTAGGGAAAGACTTCTACAGCCTGCAAATGAAAAGCATGGCAAATGGAAGGTGCGCAGACTAGGCTGGACGAGCTGCTTAGCAGTGTGATCAGTGTGGTGAAGCTTGTTGGCTAAATACGATGCATCAGTTCTGTGTTATGAGTTGGTAGGAGCTTGTTCATATGCGTACAGTATATGGCATGGGGTCTGTGTGGGAGAACCTGCCTCTCTCACAGGAGGGGGAGAAGGCAGATTATAGTCAGAGAAAGGGCCTGTTGAGGTAGACACTTTGATAATAGCATTTGGCCGTCTCTGGTACCGTCTATAAGCAACACTGGGGACACAGTTCATCTTCCAGGACCATAGACAATTATGGGGTGAAGGCAGGAGGAATGCCAAGGAGCAAGAAATAGTGCCTGCGTGAGATGCCATCAGCATCCTGATCTGCTGGGTTCCTGGGAAGCCAAGCCCTTTGGCCTGGAGTGTTCTGGGAGCGGGAGCCGCAGAGTCTCGAAGATGCACTCGTTGCCCTGCCATTGTAGTAAGCTGACAAACATTGTGCATCAGCCAGAGGCCTTTCTCTGCGCAAAGATGTGCCTGAAATACCCTGCAAGGATTTTTTGGATTGGGTTCTTTCCATCTGCTGTTGCTATCATTTTTTCTTTCGCTACCTAATTCCCCCCCCCCCGCCCCCGCATCGCGGAGGCTTTCCTTTGCACTCCTGTGCTCCTTGGGCACATTCTCCTGCCCTCTCTGGACACATTCTCTCTCCTACCCCAGCCTCGCGTCCCCCTCTCTGCTCTGAGTGCTGTATCCCTCTTTCTCTGATTTTTGCACTGGGAGGATTCCTTACCAGATCCCAGCTGGCTGAATGTTAGGCAGAGCAAAGGCCAAAGAGCTTGACCTGATTTAACTAATTTGGTTTTAGCACCAGTTTGGATTTTGAGGGAGCAATTTCCCCTGGCAGCATAAACCAGACCCTCTCTCTGTCCAGGCCTCCTTGCTGCCCTAGAAGGGCAGCGCCAGTACGTGTCTGTCTCTGCCTGGAAATCCCAAACACCATTTTTAGAAAGCCCTTTCATTTTATTTATTTTCCCTTCCTGGCACAGACAGTGTCTGCGGATGGCGAACCAGCAAGGAGCTGTGTGCTGCTTGCCTGTTACCTCAGGTTTAAAGTGTCTCTTCCTATCAAATGCAAAGCAGAAGAAAGCAGAGCTTTCATGCATTCTTTTTTTTTCCCCTCTTCCATCCGTTCTAAATTTATTTCCATGCCTTGCCGGTTTCAATCTGCATTTCCTGACCCTCTCACATCTCCAGTCACAGCCTGTGCTCCGAGCTTTCCTTTTGAGCTTGGAGTGAGTCGGGGGGAGCACTGCTCTGGGCTTGGGAGGATAGGATGGGGTTAAAGTGAAAGGCTTGGTTTTAACAGTATAATGTGTAACCCCATAATGACTTTAAATATTGATTATTTGAAGGCCATTAGTGCTTATTGTTAAAGAAAAGTCGATACTTTTTAAGCCTTGTGAACCATTTGTCTCCTGTTAAAGGACATATCAAATTTAGCAGCATGCAGTGCAAATCCCCTAATACCCTGCTCACAAGCCTCCAGCTGGCGTATTAGGGGGAAAAAAAAGGAGGTGGGGGAAGGAATATGCAGTAACACAGAATTGCTCTCTGCAAGGTAAGGACAAGGCTTATGAGATGTAATTGCCAAGGGCTAAATTCACATTCTCAGAGTATGGAACTGTAATTTAGCCCTTACTCTGAGAGGCGGAAGAAGAGAAGGAAGGAAATTAATGGGGGGTTGAAGGCTGATGTGTACCTGAGAAAGGATGCAAGGGTTTGTGTTTTGGTACACGTCTGTCTAAAAGCACAGTAGCCTTTGTTAAGGTCTCTGGGGCTTTTTACTCCGGGGTTGCCAATTCATTTCCAAGCTTGCTTGGAAGCAGTTGGCTGTATCTGTACCAGGCAGCCTGGGAGGGCTTTCCAGCTCTGTGCCAGGACAGGACCTGGTCGTATTCCCTCCCTCCTGTGCCAGGTTTCCATGCCAAGGATCAGGCAGATGGGCTGGAAGGGAGCAGCAGCAGGCTCCAACAGGTTCCCCGCCTGGATGGCCAGGAGGCTGGGTTTGTGGGACGGCAGAAAGCGTCTGTCCTTCGTGGTAACGCAGGCGGTGTGAATCACTGCTCCTCGGGGGCTCCGCAGCATGAGCTAGGGAGTATCCATCTACCTGCAGGGAGAAGAGTCCCTTGTCCCCTGAATATTCATGAGCATACCTGCTTTCTTTCTAAGTTATCTACTCCTGGGGACTGATGCTGAGCATTAGGGGGATGGCAGGAGAGGTGCGATGACTCCTTGTTTGGCCGTACGCAGCCTCCCTTCTCTGACTTCAGGCCACAGACTCCACGGGTGTAACAGTGCCCGTCGCAGGACCTGTGGTCAGTCCTGTTCACCTGGCCTCACCCAGCAGCTTCGCCCTTGCGCGTTTGGTGGAGAGCTCCAGCGTCGCTGAGGGAACGACGCTGGGGTCTCCGTGTGGTCTGCTCTGTCAGGCAGGCATGATGACAGCACGTGTAAATGTGTCTCCCTGAATTTTCTAAACCTTTGGACTCATCCCGTGTGTTGTGTGTGTATCATAAGCAGCCACCGATCTCTCACGTTCGAAGTCGCCCCTAATGTGTTTCTTACAGCCCCTCTTACAACTCCCTCCAGCCCTTTCTGAGCCACTGCAGGCTGCTGCGCTCAGCCGTGTGTGTGGCAGCCTGCTCGGGTCCCACAGCAATTGCTTTTCTCTGCCGTCCCCCCTTCCCCAGTTGGGGCATCGCTCCCCGGCCAGTCCAAAGTACGAGCTGATCCCTGGCCCCAAAAGGCAGGGAAGCTGCAGAGCTCTGATGAGAGGACAGAGGGAAGGAACTGCAGGGTCTCGAGTAGATGTGAATTCCTTAGGGATCAAAGTTAGGCCCTGCACTGCAACATTAAAGCATAAAAATAGCCTCTGATTAACATAGGGCTGCCACCAAAAGGAGAACCTTTTATTTTCCAGTGCCCAGTCCCAATTCCCATCAAACAGTATGCTTTCTGGGCACAGATTGTCTCTTCTTGGCCAAAATCAAGAAGGTCTCTTTGTTTTTAGCATTTCCTTCTGAGCTCTCTGTGTGCAGCCTGCACCTGGGGCTTCTGTGCATTGTCGTCTCTCCTACAGGATCCCCTTTTCTGCATTTATAAAAGGCAGGGAGGGCATGGCCACTGCTTGCCTGGCCATGGAATGGTTAAAAGCGACTTGATTTCCTAAATTGCTTCTTATAAAACGAACAGCACGTCTGCCAGGCTCGTCTCCCCATGATTACAGCTAATTACGATCGAACGGACACCTCCTAGCCCCCGTCATGCCGCTTTAATTGTCCGTTACTCATCTGCAGGCTGTCCGGGGTGGCAAAGCACTTGGCAGCCCAGCGACCGAGGCCTCAGCTAATTGTGAGGCCTCGGGGATTAGGGCAGGTGATTACACACTTCATGGTGTAATTACATAAGCATCGCTTGGCTGCTGCCCCGGCTCTGAGCCGAAGGTCACGCGCTGCGTTACCTGAGATTAATTGGAGCTGCCACTGAAGTGCGAGGTGCTGGCGGAGCGGTTATACGATTAGCATTAACATTTCAACAGCGACGGATCGATCTGTGGCTCTCCTCCAGACACAGTGAGCTGTGCAATTAGTTTAGAGGAGAGCTAGGGGAGGAAGGAGGAGGAAAGGAGACGGAGACAGCCAGGGGAAGGGGAGCAGGGGAGCAGAGACAGACGGGAAGGGGGGAGGCAGAGACAGGCAGATGGGCAAGGGGTAGGGAGAAGGAGGAATTTCGGAGGGGAATCTCAGCCCGTTCTGTGCTGTGGATCAGCGTGTGGCAGTGTTTTGTAGTGGCTGCTGCATAGAATGAGGATAAAACTATGCCGGGAAGACCTAGGGAAAGGATAGGAATCCTTTCCTTGCCCACCTCATCCCCAAAGACTCCTTGTCTGGCTTTTCGTGAGCCGTGGTGGTAATCCATCCCCAGCTGTGTGGGATGGGGGCATGGATGGCTGGGATTCTCACATGATCCCACACTCGAACGTCATCCCCCCGCTGAAAGGGGGAGCATGGTTGTGCGTATGGTCTGTTTGTTGCAAAGTCACACGCACCTTCTTGCTCCCTTTCTCTTGCCCTCCAGTTTCTCCTGAAGCAGATTTTATAGGGAGATATTGTAAAATGAAAATAAACGGCACAGCACTTGGCTTTGCCTCTAGATGCCCTGGTGAAGGTAATAATGTTGTAAGTGGCCATCAAAAGGAATTAAGAGACGTGCAGCCGGAAAGCAGAGATTTGCTTGCAGGCTCCCAGGGCAGATTTGACTAATGGAGGAGACCTTGGCTCTTATTCCCTTCCTGCCTTTTTTTTTACCACCCCCCTCTCCCCCCTGCCCCCGCAAGCAAGCAAGTGCTACCTGCCTTGCTTCCAGGTATTGTCCTCTTCCCCACCCCTCAAACCTGCCTCTTCCAGCTTGCTTGCCACCTTCCATCTGCTCTGCCCGTTGTGGCTAGCATTGCCCACCCCTTCTCCAGTAGTACTCCTGACCCCCGGCACCTCCTGCTCACATCCCTCTCCCCAGCTCTCCTGTCTGTGTCTTCCTCTACATCACTTAAAGCTTTTTTCTCCGGAATTAAAGATCACCTGTTGTCCCAGCTAGGACAGTGATTTTTTTTTTTTTTTTTGCAAGGCATGCCAGCGATGCCTTCAAATCTTTCCAGACCCACTCTCCAGCTCCCAAAATATAGCATGCCTTTTCAGTTGTAAGGTAGTTGAGATAGAAACCTAGGCTTGCTAAGTGGACAGGCAGATGCAGCATCTTCAGCCTTGCCTTTGCTAGCCCTGGGCAGCCCAAGCCCATTTGAACAGCCCAGCTGAAAGGCCACAGAAGCAAACATATCAAGGTGGAAAGCGTGTGGGACCTATGGAGTCCTGGCTGCTTTCTTCCCCTTCTGGTTCTGCTTCTGTTCTTTTTTCTCTCCCTTTTAAAAGTTTTGCATATGGGTGAACAGGCATCTTTCTATCTCAGAACAGCCTCTGGTGCAGAATGCAGGGCATCCGCAGAAGGGACGGTCTTCCTGAGCCAGGGCCCTTTGGGCACTGTGGATAGAGCCGCCAGGTTTTCAACATGAATTTGTTTTCTGATTTCTGCAGGGAGATATCCCACCCACCACCTCTGCTTTCACCCCAGAATGCACCCCATATTGCCCTGGGACCCCACTTGAGACCTCCTTTCCTCGGGGTGCCTTCGGCTCTGTGCCAGACACCAGGTGAGTGCATAAGAAATGCTTGCAATCAGCCAGGGGAAGTGGGTAGAGCGAAGATGCAGGCTGTGACAAACTGTCCTTTAGCCAGACAGCCCAGGCACATTTTCTGTCTTTCCCCGTTACTGTTGTGCTGACTTCACCCTTGGTTTGCAGTGATGGAGCAGGTTGCCTTGGCTGCTCTCTTTTTTAATCCCCACCAGCCTGCCTGGTCCCATGTTTCGGCAGCAGGCTGCGCTGCCTTGGGAGTGAGGGAATAGATGGCCTCTAGAACAGAAAGGCAGCTCCCAGCTGCCCTTCCTGCTCAGTTAGCCCTCTGGGGAGCTGGCCCTGAGTTAGCAAAGAGTCAATGCTGAGATTAATAACCCCATATTATTGTTCTCCCTGTCCCCAGGTTACGGGTTCCTACAGCCGGCACAAGCAGAGATGTTTGCACGGCAGCAAGAGATGCTACGAAAGCAAAACCTGGCAAGGTAAAGAGTGTAGAGGGCTAGCCTGCCTGGGCTTGGGTTGGATTTTTCCTTCCCTTTCCTAGCAGCAGGCAGAGTAATGTGGGGTGCTGTGCTGGATGAGCTGTGCACAGGCGACAGAGCGGTGTCCGAGTGAGACCAATGGAAACAGTGTGTGGGTGTGGAGGTGGCATCTTGATCCTGCAAGCTCTGGTTCAGCGTGGCTGGGAGTTAGCAAGTTACTCACGGAGCCCACCCCCCTGATGTTCCCTCTCTGCCTCTCCCAATTTAGGTTGGAGATGTCGGCCGAGATCATCCGCCAGAAGGAGCTGGAGAATCTCCACAGGCAAAGGCTACTGGCTGGTGACCCACTGAGCCTGCATCCTGGCTTGCCCCCAGACCACCCGGCCCTGCGCAACGTGCACGACATCCCCGAGGGCCACCCGCTGCGGGAGGAGCTCTCCCGGAGGAACGCCATGCTGGTGCTGCGGCACAATAACACTCCCCTGCTCTCCCTCAACCCCAGCGTCCCCAGCAGTGCCACGCCACCCAAGGAGCAGCCCCGGCGGGGCAGCCGGAAATCGGCACACCACCGCGCTGAGCCGCAGGGGCTGAGCGAGGCCAAGGAGCTGGCGGAGCCCCGGGTGCGGGATGGGGTGCCAGACTGTAACGACGAGGAGATGAAGGACTCTGAGAGCGATGCGGATGTGAGCGACGAGAAGCTGGAGAGCCTGAAGGCTGAGAGCAGCAGCTCGACCGCTGAGCTTAAGGAGTGCAAAGAGACGGGCAAAGTCTGTGAAGGGGCCAAGGAGCTGGGTGAAGCGACGGCTGGCCAAAATGCCCCCTGCAGCTCCTCGAGCGCCGAGTCCCCCAGCCATTTGCTTGGCCCAGGCATCAACAAAACCGAGGTGAAATATCTCCCGCCAGCTTCCATCCCACCACCTCAGCCGCTGCCCTTCGGATTCCCTTACACGATGAGCCCCTACTTCCATGCAGGTGAGTGCAGGGGGGGCTGTTGCTGAGTTACTGGCTGGAGCAGTGACGTGTTTTGCAGCGTGCTACAAGTGGGACTCTTCCCCCTTCCTGTTCTGCAGTGTGGTTGTAGTTCTTTTTTCTCTGCAGGGAACCAAGCACCCTCTTTTAATTGGTATAAAGGACCCCATTTGCAATGAAGCAAACCAAGGGTCATAAAGAGGGCCAGCAGGGAGAAAGTGAGTCCCAAGCACATGAGAAGGGAGATTGCAATATGATGGACTAAGGGATCTTGCAATTGCTTGGGCCGCCTTTGGAAGCCATGTTTCCAGGGCAGACACCAGTCAACTATGGGGGGCTTCAGGGAGGGGCAACAAAAATTATTAATGGCTGCAAGGTGCTGTCCTACAAAGTAAAGGGCCAGAAGTATTGTGTCTGGAAGGGTGGCCTGAAGGGCTGCAAAGACTGTTGGGCTGTGCTCATGTGATTTCCAAGCAGTGGGGATTGGAGGGGCCAGGTTGGAGAGAAACACCCAGATACAGCAGGAGAACGGAAGGAGGGCTCCCCAGGGTGACTTGGATCGGCCCTGCGTGGGCAGAGGCCACAGGCTGGTCGTGAGGCTGTTCTGCAGGGAGAGGTGCAGATGGCACTGGGGATGTGCAGGGCTGGAGGGTGGCTGGCTGGTTCCCATGTGCTCGGTTCTCCCTCAGCGTGTTGCCCTGGTTTGAGGAGAGGTAAATGAAGGATTAAAGCTGCAGCATTTTCCTCCCTGCTGAGTATCATATCCGGGACATTTCCAGGGTAGTGTGTGAGACAGCACCTTTGGGATGGGGTGTCAGAGAGTTCCCCAGCAGTGACTTGCACATCTTGGCTGCCCCGTGCCCCTGGAGGTGTCAGAGTTACCACTGCCGTGCCCCTTTTCCAGGGCAGAGGTAGATGGGCTCTTTCCCCTGCCTGTGGCATATTTCTCAGTCTCACAGGCACTGGTATAGCTGGATTGGTGCGTGTTGGATGGGACAGGCAGGCAGGGAAGTCGTTGCCAGCTCGCTTTCTCAGTGGCGCCGTCCCTTGGGCTATGGAGATGGGCAGCAGAGGCAGGCACAGCTGGAGCCAGAAGGGAGCAGTGAGTACGGGTGGTACAAAGTGGCGTTTCAAATCCTGGTAGCTGGTCTGCCCAGGGGTCTCCTGCAGGCAGAGCAGGGTGGCAGCCCCGCTAGCCTAGCCAAGAGCCAAAATCTGCCTCAGCTAATTACTTGGCTGAGCAATTAGCAGGAGGTAGGACCTCCTGCCACGTGGAGGAGGGAGAAAGGGGGGCATAGCATGTGGGTTGCTGAGGCTGCCTGTTTTCTATGCAAAGAGCTGCCGCGGTTGTGAACGCGGCTGCCCATCGCTCATTAGAGCTGCCTTCCAACCAGGAAGGAGGAAGCGATTTTTCTGTGACAGGCAGGTGGCCAACATGATAAATATTCCTGCTGCCTTGGGCTGCTGAGGCTTCCTCGCAGGAGCCTTTTTCTCCCGGCCATTAAAAAGGGAAATGCACAGCTCTGTGGTGCTCATCGCTTGTGTGAGGCTCTGCAGGGAGGCCTGGATTGTAGATGGGTTTCCTCCCTCCCCCAGCAATCCGCGAGTTACTGTAATAGGCCATTTATTATTATCACTTCGAATTTATATCACGATCGTGTCTTGAGGCCTCGGCAAAGATCAGGGCTGTGTTTCACTGCCCAGTTTCCAGGCACTCTTGATTTGTGGAGCCTGTTCCAGCGTTGTAGGTCTTCTCCTGAGGGCTCTTTTGCTTTCGGCTAGCTTCACATGTTGTCGTGGCTGTTAATATTGCCTGTTTGCGGGACAGCAGAACTGAGTTCAGGCCCTGTTGTGGAGGCACTGTACCACTCCATAGCAAAAGCTCTCACCTGAAACAGCCTTGGGAAGACAGGGCACCTTGTTCGACGCAGCACAGCAGGTCGATAGGGGAGTTGGGAGTTCAGCAATTGAAATATTGAGGGCTATATTGATCCAAATGCTGCGGGGATCGTGGGGTGTGCTGGGGTAACGTGTGTCAATGAAAAACGTGTTACTTTGGCCCTTGGGGAAGACAGACCACCGGAAGACAGACAGACAGAACTGCACCCACCTCTCCCCTAGTGCCAGATAATTTCCGTAATCCTTTTTTTGCACAAGGACTGCTCTTTTTGCCTGGATGGTGGCAATGTCGTGCTGTACGCTGGAGGCTGGTAATATGAAGTAACCACCTAAACGAGGCAGGTAACATGGCGGGCCGAAAGGAAGAGCCAGAGGGAGGAGAAGAGAGAAGTGGCTGGCTGAAAATGACCACTGAGTTTCAGGCAGTTCCTCTGGTCTTCCAGCAAGGGGAGGCTCCTTTGGAGGCAGAGCGCTGTTTTCTGTCCCTACTGGGAAGAATATCGATGAGGCAGCCAGAGCTGGGTCGATTCCCTGAGCTGCCTTCTGGGGATCTGGCGGCTGCTCGATGACCTCATCTCGTCAAGGTTTCAGCAGCCTTGCTCCCCTCCTCCTCCCGCCGCCCTGCTCTAGCCCCGTCCTTTGGAAAAGGTGAAGGATGGAGTGTGCAGGAGGCTAAAATCCTTCTATCGATCTGTAGTCTGGAGAGCAATTAACTCAAGCCTTCCAGTGCGACTCCATGACCCGAGCCCTCTCTGGTGTGCGGGAAGGAGGGGGTGCATGGACAGGGAGGAATGGGAGAGGGGTTAGAGAGTGGTAGCAAAACTGATTAAACCCATAGGTGGGCTGACTTCCAAGTGGGTTTGCTTTGTGCACTGGTCTCCCAGTTGGCACCCGAATTGTCTCCTGTGATGCCAGGAGCAAAAACTCGCATGTCTCCGTGCCACAGAGACAGCCCCATTGCAGCCTGGCTGCTGGATTTGCGGCAGAGGTTTCCCTTACTGGGATGGCCAGAAGCGTTGCTCTCCCTGACCCATTCAGCCTTTGGCTTCTCTTCTGAAGCAGCTGGATATCAGGAGGAGGGAGGGAAATTATAAATGGATTGCGGCATGGGCGGTGAGGCTTTTACGTGGACACCTGTCTACAAGACACTGGCCTGGGACGATGGATTCTTTTCAGCCCCTACATGCTGGGCCCCATCTGGTGAAATGCTCTGTAATCCATTACCAGTTTCTCGGACCATCATTTATCACAGAGCAAGACAGAGGAGGCCTGGCAGGGAATAGATGCTGCCCTTTATGCATCCTCGCAGTCCAGCAGGATCCAGTGACATGTCATTATTATAATAGAAGGTGCGTCCCTTCTCGCCACTTGGCACCTATTTGTTATCATTCTCCAAACTGCCAGAGCAGTGGTGAGCGGGTGCAGCCGTGCACAGAGATGGAGCAGACGGTGCAGTATCTTCCCGAGAGGCACGGGAGGAAGGACAGGAGCCCTTTTGCTCTAGGGAATTTAGAATTATAAAGGGCCAGTGACTGGATGCCGTGTGCTGAGGGCTGGCCCTGTACTAGTTGCAAATTAGATACACACTGAGGGCAGAGGGACCACTGTAATCAGCTCTTGTATCCTCCTGCAGAAGTCCTTCCTGGGGTTATTCATGCATCTGGTGACTTCAGACCGGTGATGGAGCTGAGGTGGGAGCAAAAGGGCAGCAGGGGATGCCTGAACACCAGGCTCCACATGCCTGACTTCAGGGGTGCTGAGTGCGCAGAATGGCAACTGAGTCTTTGGAGCTACTAGGGCTGAGCTCTTCTGCAGTCACCCTGAGATTTTGGGCTTTTCTGCAGGGAACAGGGGTGTGTTGCCACTAACTCCAGTGGAAATAGGTTTCCACCCTCTAGCTTTTAAGTTCTGTGGCACAGAAACTGCTAATAGGCCAGAACCCAAAGAATTGGTATTTACCTTCCCCCTCCCAAGAATATTTCCACCAGTCAGTCCCTGTTTCCCTGGTATAAATGGGAAGGGAAAACAAACTCTCCGAGATAAATATTTTGGCCGTATTATATTTCTCTGTGTGTGGGTACGTGGAAAATATTTCTTGTTCCCATACAGCAGGCCTGTCTTGCCCTCACTCTTGGACCCAGCAGGCTTACTGTGTGTGCATCTGCGTGCATCCTTTCTCCTGGGGGCACGAAGAGACAAAGCAAAGAAAACCACAGAGGCGAAAGGCTTCTGTAGAAGGAGCAGTTGCTAGCCCAGCTCTGCTGGCAATGTCAGTAACCCTGCAAATGATCCCGCGCTTGGTGCGCTTCCAGGGTTGCAAGCGTGTGTGCAGGAGAGGACCGTCGGGAAGCCTTACACCTTTCCCCTCAGCCCTGCCGGTGGTGAATGAAGCGTCTGGGCTAAATCTCTGCCCACCGGTGGGACGCGGCGAGCGCGCGACTGGCGGGGACTGACCAGCCTCTCTCCGTGCGGGCCGAGGTTAAACCCTGAGGATGGGTCTGGCTGGCTGGTGACTGGAGAATTCATTCCCAAGCCCTGTGTTGCTGCAATTCAATCCTTGGCTTGCTTTTGGAATAAGGAAGTACCTAATTTTAAAGCAGTTGGCTGTTAGAGTCGGATCCCCTCAGAGACGCTTGCTCTGGCTGCAGATGGAGGTGTCTCGCCCGAGCATTGACTGTGCCTGGAATAATTGAGTTCAATTTCACTTCCTCTATTTACCAAGCTGCAGCCACTCTTCCAAAAAGGAGAAAGAGAATTATCCCCCACCCCGAGAAAGAGAAACCCTCCCCCAGAATGGCAAAAAAAAAAGGGAAAAAAAAGCCCTCAGCCATTTGGGCGTTTTGTGAATTTTAACATAAGCAGCTGTGAGCGTGTCTCCTGGAAAATGGAATGCAATAGGAATGAGAATGAGGGCTCGTGTCCATCTGTCTGTCTGTCTGGTAGCTGGGGGTGGCGAGGGGAAGGAAAGTGCTCGCTGGCTATTTGGCAACGGCCTCTGCCTCCACCTCCCGTGCTGACAGGCGCCTCGCTCGCAGGAAAGCCGCTCGCTTTCTCTGCAGCTGTTATCAGACACGCAAAAGTATTTGAAGCTTTTTCTAGCTGGAAGAAGAAGGGGTGTGAAGAGAGTGAGGAGCTGCCTGGCCTCCAGCGGGGCACAGGGTGCCGAGGCGGGCGGCAGCGAGCTCTCAGCCAGGCAGAGCTGCCCGGGGAGCAGCAAGCAGAGCATCTTGCAAGCCCGGTGCTTAGGCTGGAGGGGAGAGGGCCCTGTGCCTGCAAGAAGGAAAGATTGGAGTAGAGACTAAGGATGTGAGGAGGGTGTGAAAGTCTGGTTGTTGCCCGCAGCGAGCACCCTGAAGGTCCCGGGCTGGTAAGAAGCGCTGGCAAGGAGGCTTGCAAAGACGTGCCCGAGTCCCTGAGGCATGGGGAGAGAGAGGGACAGCCCCGTCCGTACTCCAGAGGGACAGGTAGAGCTGGCAGAGGCAACAGGCCTTGGAGGGCTCCTGTCTCTCCCCGCGGCTCCAGCCAAGACGTTCTGGCACTGGAGTTGGCACTCGTCTGTTTGCACTGGCTTGTGCGTAAGGAGAGACGCAGGCTCATCCCCGTTTGCTGGGGGCGTTTGCGAGCAGCGGCTGGCCCTCTCTCCACGGGAGGCTGATGGTCCTTGTGTAATTGCTGCACTAGGAGATGCACATTGACTGCCCGGTGCTGGGCTGCAGACAGGGCATTGCTGGCTCCTTCCCCAGGAGGAGGCGGCGCGGCGGGAGGGGAAGCGGTGGTGTGGCTACAGAAGCGGTGGTGCGGCTACAGGACCGGTGCGGAGGGTGAGGCTGGGAAGGGAAGGAGGAAGCTGGGAGCGGAAACGTAGTGGAAAAATGATTACATAGCGTCTGGCTGCTTCTTGTGCAGACTGCTGTTGTTTTAAAAGCATCTTATTGCCACGATAACTTCCTCTGTAAATCCTGTCCTTTTCCTGCTACCTTGGACTGTGCTGGTGGCTTTGCCAACGAGCTAGTGGAGACTCGGCGTGCGGCTTTGCCGTTGACTCTTTCTGTGCCTCCTGCCTCTGACCTGGTGCGTTCCCCCAGGGAACCGGCCGCTCCTCCTTCTCTGAGCTTGTGCTCCCCACCGTGATTTTGCTGCATCCCACTTTATCTTGTCGTTACTTGCAGAAGCGCTGTCCGACCTGCTGCGGACAGGAGCAAAGGAGTCACAGCCAGGGGTTACGTCCATGGTGCTGATCAAATGCCTCAGGGAAAAACCTTAAGCCCTACAGAACAGATAATTTTGTCATGATAGACCCCTGGGAGAGATATTTTTTCTGGTAATTTGTTGTTTTGTGCCCTGAAGCATAACAGTTTATACCCCTCATAAACTCTTTGTCTACCCACTATGATCATGGATGTTCACATAAATGTCCTCTTGATCTTTTGGGCTAAATGCTACCATGCAGCAGGGAGTTCCACAGGTTAATAATGCCTTTTTTTTTTTTTTTTCCCCCTCCTGAAGTGGCATTTTCTGGAACTAGGTTTCTTCCTTACTTGTTTCAGCATTTTTCCTTTCACGTGCTACAGTTGATACAAGTTACCTGGCTGGCATTTCTCTCGCCATTTCTTATTCTCTGTGCCTCTCCTCCAGCTCCTCTCTCGGCTCCGGTCTGATTTTCTCCCCGCGTGCACGTCCTGTGCTGTCAGGCGCTGGCGACGCAGGGCGGCGGGGGGGGCTTTCTTCCACCCTTTTGGAACCCATCACCTTTGTCTCTGCTGACAGGGCTGGGACCTGAACTGCTGTTGCGTTTCGGAGAATTGACATATCGGCTTGAACTGAGCTGTGCTATCTTCAGAGTGTCGCAGGGCCCGTCACCCATCAGATGCTGGGCCAGGAGAGATGCCCGGCTCCTGTGGTGGAGTGGAGGGCGGTGTATTCTGAGGCAGCGGCTGTGTTGGGGCAGAGCGATCCAATGGATATTTCAGGCTGGGGTGGATTGAAAGTGAACACTTTGAAAGAGCAAGGCGTTCTCCAGTGATTCACGCTCCGGCAAGGCAGCGGGCCACCGGGGAGAAGGGCTGGAGCCTGTTATCATTCGGAGCACGTAGCCAGGAGAAGGGCTGGGGGAAAGAAACCCACAGGGCAGTCAGAGTTTTCCGCTTTGCGGTGCGTGTGGAGAAACACTCCTTCAGGGTTTTTTCTTTTCTCTCCCCTTCCCCCATTTCTTCCCCGCAGCTGAAGAACATTAAACACATGAAATGCATTAGCTAGGATTTTTCCTTTCCCCTGCCCCCCTTTCTAAGCTGGGGACCTCCAGGAGGAAGAGGCCTATGAATTGACCCTGCCCAGTGCTTTAATTGACAGGTCATTAAAGATGAATGTGTGGCTAGAGAAAAATATTCAGATTGCAGGCTAGTTGTTGTCCGTGTGGGATTTTAATGATTTATGTTTCTTTCTCCTCCCCTCCTTCCTACCCCCCAACTCCAAACAATCCAGGCACCATGGGAGGTCTGTTTCTGGATGGTGAGGAAAGCCCTGCGCTGGAAGACATCAGCAAATGGACGGTGGAGGACGTCTGCAGCTTTGTGTCCAACTTGTCTGGCTGCACCGAGTACACTCAGGTAAATCTCTTAACAGCCTCAAGACCATCACGGGAGGAGCGTCCTCCCTGCAAGCCCCTGTTCTCTCCCTCCCATCTGTGCCTATTTTGTTTGCATCGGCCATCCTAGGAGAAGGTATATCTCAGAGCCCTGCAGGGCCTGAAGCTTTTTGGTTTGTTTTTTTTTTCTAGTGGATTGCTAAATAGCTGCTTGCTGCCAGTGAAGACCCCGAGAAGGTGTGTGATGGGCCTTGCAGATGGATAGCAATAAGGACAGAGTCCAGCAGGAGAGGATGGGCGTAGGGGCAAGGTTAGGAGTGAGCATCTGAGCTGCGGGGTTGATCATGGTTAGTGGCTGTTAGTATTGCTTACCTCTCACTGTCCAGCTCATGCTTTTAGAAGCTGCCCTGTGCTCTGTTGCAGAGCTGAACACAGCGGTGGCTTTGTGTGGGGCAGCCGTGCTGTGGGACGGGCTGTCGGGCAGTCCCTGGATCGGGCTGGGCAGCTCGCGGTACCAGCCAGCCTGGCAGAAGGTGCCGCATTCTCTTGCTGCACCCAGAGCGTTGCGAGGGCAGAGCGGGGCTGTGCGAGACCCTGCCTGCACAAGCGTCAAAGTAACCACCGTGCTTACGCTGTAGAGTGATGGCAACTGTGATTTTTAAGCTCATTATAGCAGAGTTGAAATATCCACTGGTACTGGGGGCTTCATAAAGCCTGCTCAGTGTGAGGTCGTGAGGTGCAATACAAAAACCAACCCTGTGTTTTTGGCTTCCACATCTGCTAGAGTCCATTATAAATGCCCCATTGAGAGAATGCACCAACTGCGAAGGCACAGATTCCTGAGCTGTCTGGGACAGCCTTGTAAAGAGGATCTAGTGTGCTTAGAAGGCAGGGACTGAAAGTAGCAGAGATAGAGAGGCAAAGGGCCAAAGTTCGGGACAATCCAGCCTTTCAGCAGAGAGACATCCTAGGCTGAGAACAGGTCTTGAAAGGGAGGAAGGAGAGCAGGAGTTGGGCTTTCCGGACATGCCAGTTCAGGAGAGGAGCTTCCCTGACTGACAGCTAAGGAGTGCGAAGCTGTGCTTTGACATCCAGGCTGGCTGAAATCTGAGTTCTAAAAATCTGCTGCCTCGTCCTCTGTGGCCCTTGCTGTCTCTCCCTCTGTTAGTTGCATTAGGCAAGCATCCTCGCCCAGAACTTATGCCTGCCCCCAGCCATTTTGAGGAAGGTAAAAGCTCAGCACCCCTGCTTCTGCGGGGACCGCCTGCTAGCAGAGCAGCGTGCAGATCTGGCTCCAGGGAAGCGATTCCCTTCAGGTTATGCTGATTTGGGAGTGTGCCACGGGGAGAGGTGCACGCTTTTGCGTCCCTCCAGAGAGGGGATGGGGAAGAGAAAACCTGGAATTGCCCCACGCCTCCCCCTTCTTGCTCAGGTGACGGGATAATGTGCTTTCAATCTGAAGTCTGTCCTTCCCTGCCCCCTGATGGGAGGGTAATCCCATCACAACATGCTTTGTTAAAACCACCTGTAAAAGCCGTGCTGCTTTGGAGCAAACAGCCGTGCGTGCATGCATGCGAGAGGCGGTATTTAGGACGGTGAGTGCTTGTTAGGGAGACGGGGTGCATGTAACATTCCCCAAGAGGAAGGGCAGAGATTTGGGTTGGGCTTGGGAGTGGGTCAGGGTGCCTGGGTGTGTGGAGGAGGGAAGGGTCAGTTGGTGATTATGGAGAGACGGAGGGAAAGGACCCTGGTTAAAAAAAGATGGTGGATGGATGGGTGTTCACGGGAGCGAGAAGCAGCAGGTCTGTGCCTGTAGAGGAGAGTTCAGGAGCTGGGTTTAGTGAGGATGATAGGGGGATGAGTGATGGGTTCGTGAGTGTCCATGGGTGGGCTGCAGTATGTGTCAAAGAGAGCTCAAGCAAAAGGCTCTAAAACCGAAATATACAGCTACTCACGTTCTCTGTTACCCCCCACCCCAAACAGAGTGCTCTTGCACTGGTGGTATTGCAGTTTGTCTGCATTCCCGCATCGGGGAACGAAGACCAGAGTTGCCTGGAAGCTTCTGAATTAGGCCAGTAGGAAATGTGCAGCAATCTTTAACACAGCCACCTTGCAGAAGGATCATCCATTTACACCTCCCATGCCAGCTCCTGGTGTACCAGTGGGGAAGAAATCAATAGCTTGCTGAGACAAAGGTTCAGCAATCTTCTCAGTGCATTGCAAACAAAATGTTTTACGATAATGGGAGCTGCTGTAAACAGCCTCCTGTCGTGGCCTTGCTATGTTGCATTATGTAGGGGGTGCATGGCTTAAGGGATGATGCGTTTTTATGCACTATGGTTATACGCTTAACAGGTTTTTTACTATGTGAAAATGCCAGTGTTCAAGGGCGACCCAGCTCTGTGGCTCTAAACTGCAGAGCTGCCTGTGTTCTCTTCTCCAAAACCACAGCTGCCGGGGAGGTCTGGCACTGGTCTGCAGGCTTCTCCTGCCAGGAAAACCCAGCAAGAGTTTGGTGGTATGCTGTGCATTTAGAAACATGTCTCAGACAAACAAGAAAACTTCAGCAAAAACAAAAGTTGCCGTGCCTGATCTCAGCCCTTGACAATATTCAGCTTTGTCCCCGCAGTGGATCAAGACCTGTGGGACGCCCAAGGGGGACGCTTTTCTCAAGTTAAGGCTTTTTGTGGAGGGTTTTAGTGCCGAGCGAAGGGAGGCTTTTGGCTCCCAGCCACATTGGCTTCAGAGGAAGGAAAAGAAATTGGTGTAGTAAGTTTTGCTAGGTCAAAGAGCAGAAACACATGCTGCAGTCGTGAGCAGCTTTGCCGCTGGAGTCCAGCAATAAAAAACACTTGCAACAGCTCAGCTGCCTTGGCTCTAACAGCTACTGCCACTCTCCGAAGGGACGGCTCTGGGCTAAGGTCTGCTGCCGAAAAAGAAGCCATTAGAGGAAATGGAAGCCCCCTCCCTTGCCGTAGCGGTTAGCAATAATAATGCTGCGCATAAGGCACTGCACGGCGAGACAGCAGGATCAGGCCCCACAGGCAGCTCCTTTGGGTGAGCACCCAGTATGAGCTGGGGCGTGAAAAAAATGCTGTGGCGTAGAGGTGTGGTTTAGTAAGAAAAACCAGGCATCTGAGCGACGTCTCCCAGAACCGAGGGGAACCTGCTGGCTAAGTGACCAGATGATGGCAGTTTACTCTTGAAGCGTTGAGCCGTACGTCCAGAATAAACACCCAGGGGAGGCTGGCGTAAGCGTAGCCCTGCTCTATATATGAAGAATGGAGCAATAAGACCACCTCTCCAGACCTTAACCTTTATAACACAGTACGTATTAGGTGGAAAACTCTTGCATGACCCTGTCACTTGAAATAGATAGAGGCAAGACAAAGTATTTTTTTTTCCGTCCTTAAGACTGTGTTAAAATGGGATAGTTTTGCATGGCTGGCTGTATTAGAACGTGTTCATGTGAAACTGCTATTTTATAAGACTATGCTAGCCCTGCTGTCATTTTTATTAATCCGTGTTGCTAGAAGTGTTGGGGGAAAAGGAAGGGCTTAGTGCTAAAACAGACGGGTGAGGAGGGCTCATCCTCCCTGATCCCAGCTGGTGTTCTGGGTATCGGGAGTCGCTGCCAAGCAGCGTGGCGGGCTGCGTTCTCCGGGCTGCTCGCGTGTTCTAGGAGTGGTTGTAATATGCGGCAGGCAAAGGAGGAGGAGGAAAAAAAAAGTGCAAAACTGAGTGTTGCACATGAATCCATCTAACCTGCAGAATGTGCTCCACAGATCTGGGTATGTATTTTGCCTGGAGACTGTTTTGGAAATCAGCAGCTTTGAGAAGGAAATGCATGAACAAGCGAGTCCCTCCTTTTCAGTTGCATATGCCTCACTGAAGACTGCAAATATTTTTGAAGTCTGCTGGGTCAGCTTTTTCCAAATATCCACACAAGTGTGAGTGACCTAGGATTTGCCAAAATTTAGATTCTTATCTTTTCTCCTATGTCTTCTGCCCTTTTTGGAGTTGGGATAGGGCCCCTGGGCATGTCACTCTTCTTTCTCAAATCTGCTCTCATACGCTGTCAGCTAGGTCAGCCATTCTGGTTGCTAAACCTGGGGATGTTCCCCAGAGAAAAAAAAAAACTTCACGCCCATTCCCAACATTAAAGAAAAAAAAAAGAAAAAAATGTATTGTTTTATCTAAACTGGCCCAACCAGCCCTAATTCACATTCCTACGTGTGTCTCCTTTTACGTGTTGGCTCCTAGCTGTGGATGCAGGACTGTACGTACCTCTCATGTATTAACGTGGGCCGACCTCGTCCCTGAGGCTCTCGGAGGCCACCTTTTTCTACGGCGCCCTTCCGTGCAATGGCAAGGCGAGCGCGTCAGATACGTCACGGGCATTTCTAAGCCTGGACCTGTGCTCTGGTTTCTTGCAGGTATTCCGAGAGCAGGCTATTGACGGCGAGACCCTGCCCCTCCTGACGGAAGAGCACTTACTGAACAACATGGGGCTGAAACTCGGGCCTGCACTGAAGATAAGGTCACAGGTAGGAAAATTTCCTACGTAGTAGCAAGTGGCACGCTTTAAAGGCGTCCTAGCTGGAATAGGGCTGTCAAGAGAACTGGCTTATTGAATATAATTTATCAAGCAATAATTGTTTATTTATTTGTAATTCTGGTTTCAATAAAGCTTGATCCGTCCTCCAAGATGTTCCACCTTCTCACCTGGAGCCAGTCCCATAACTCTCTCAGGAAGAAAACACGGCTGGTGTTCAGTGCCCAGGGGCAGAAGCAAACAGTTTGGGACAAGTGGTGGGAGGGAGTAACAGGGATACAGTGGGAAACTCCTAAAATGGACCAGCTCCCGCTAGGAAAGACACATTAGGCTGTTCCCACAAATACCGGCCAGGAAGGAAAAGCTGTAAACGGGCGAGGCAAGGTAGGTGGTTTCAAATCAGCTGAGCTTGAAAAATAGTCATCCCGAAGTACCTAAAGAACCGGGTAAAGCCACCTCGGGAACCAGTTGTGTCTTTTCTCTAGACTGGACGTAAGTCAGTCAGTCCTTTTGCTGCTCATTTTCCTTGTTACTAGAGGGCTCGTGGCAGTTCTTTTTAGAGAGGCTTGAAGCACAAATGCATTTAACACATCTGAGCATCATCTGTTGATTACCTTCCCTCCCCAGTGAGTAATGGACCAGCGCTTTCCCTTCTCTGCTGGGCTAGTAATAGACTGCTGTAACATTTTTCTCTCTTGCTAGTCATAGCTTACTGGTCTTGCTGATGGGCTGTGCCACCCCCACCCCCAACTTGTGCTATTTATTTGTATTTTTGATACACTGGAAGTAGAAATCGTATTTGCCTGTGTTGAGTTAGTCAAGTTCTCACTTTTAGGGGACTGTTTGTCCCCCTCAACAGACGGTTGTGGTGTTGGGCCCTTACGGTGATGTTTCTTCTTCTCAGAAGACCCCTTTTTCCCCCCTCTTTGCCTTGGCTCCCAAGTCTCTGCCTGTAGAGGTCTGCTTTCCTACAATTGCTTTGCTGTTCTCCTGCCTTCCCTCGCTGGCGGTCATGGTGCCTTCCATTTCAGTTGCCTCCCCTTCCCCTCTGTTGGACTCAAATCTAGAAGAACATCTCCGCTAGCTTCTTTTTTTTCCCATTTAATGATCAGAAAATGGCTTCTGACACACGTCAAGAACAGGCTGGTCTGTTGCGGTCCCTCGGGGATTATGTCATGCAAATAGTTATGACAGTAACGTGCACGTGCACATACATGGGTTGCACAGATAGTAACTATTCTGGCATAGGTTCCCTAACGCACAAGCTATACATTTGTTGCATTATGTTAAAACAATAAGAGCAACTTTACTACTTTCCCTACAGCCCTCACTGTTTATGAGGGGTCTAATAAAAAGGTTCTGTGGGCAATTGTTCCCTGTGGGTCAATTCGGGAGGAAATAAAACTCTTATGTTTCTTAAAAACAGAGAACGCCAAATAGCGCACAGACATTCTTAGATCGGATTTGGTGGGGGGAATATGAGATATGGGCTGAAACTAGAAAAACCCTGCTTCGATTTAATCAATAGTGTTTAAAGTTCTATAATAAGGCGTGGGGGGGGGTAAGTGGGGAGCGAAGTCCTGATGTTGCTAACTGAATAATGCCGCAGTTGTCTGGTTTGAACACAAGCCTGTGTTTTTGTTTAAGCTTAAATGTGAAACAGCTGTGTAGGTGCTGGAAAGTCGTGGGGCCTTTGGCCCTTGCTGGGAGGCGAGAACTGCTTCAGGAGAGCTTTCTTGGGTACCGCAGAAGGGAGAGGCTGCAGGCTTACCGCTTCCTGTGCAGTTAGCAGCAGCCACCCTGTAGCCAGATTTTTTTCTCCCTCCCACTGTCGCCCCCGGCCCCCCCGGTCCCCCAAAGCACATCACGGGAGAAGGGCCTGCACGCCAGGTCCCAGCACATCTTTAGTCTCTGGGACGTGATCTAGGGCGGACCTTGCGGCTCCAGCTGCCACGCACCAAAGCGCCCAGAGTAAGAGCTGGGGAGCCCGACTGCAGGAGAGAGTCCTTCAGAAAAAAGGAGAGAGGGAAACCTTCCCATGTCTTCTCTGGGAGGTCACCAAGGGGATGTTTTTTGATGGATTGGGAAGGGTAGCTCTTCTATTTGCAGTTCACTTTGGAGTACAGAACCGGGCCTTGCTGCAGGAAAAGGCAGCTTCTGTGGATTTCTAAAGACAGTTTGTGCACATTCTCATCCTTTTTAGTCCCCCCCTGCATTTATTTCCTCCTTTTTTTCTTTTTAATAGGTCGCCAAGAGAGTGGGCAGAGTTCTGTACATGGCAGGCTTCCCCATGGCTTTCCCACTGCAGCCTCCTGGTTTACGGCCTCCGGAGCGGGACCTGCCCGCGGCTGATCTCCGGCCGTCCTCCACAGGCAGCGTGGCCTCCCCTTTCAGCAGCGGCCTGCCCTCCGCCAGCCGCGTCTCACCAAAGCAGGAAAACGGAAACCCCTCCATCATTGCTGGGATCAATGACGCCACGAAACCTCCATCTTAACTGCAGGACAGCTCTTGACTGCTTCTGGGACTGAGATTCAGTTGAACAACTGAAGGTAACGCATTTTGAGAGACCAGGAGAGCCTCCCTCAGCAGCGTGAGACACAGGAGTGAGGAAGGGAGGTTTTTAATTTTTTTGGATGCATTTGCTTTTTGTTCAAAAAGAAAACAAACCACAGAAGTTTTAAAAACTGTAAAAAGGGAAGGAAAGAAAACGATCCAAAGATGTACTGAGACAACACGAGTGAAGAGAAAGAAAATGATTCTGGAGGACGTCAGCAGCATCCCCATTCCTTTTCACACCCCTTCTTGCTCACCAGTCTGAGATGGAGTGCCGTGGACAGGGAATGAGCGCTTTTCTTTGTCTTCAAAGAAACATGGCTTTCAGGAACTTCTGGGTGTGACTGCAAGCAGGGGAGGGGAACAGGCACGGCTCCTCCCGATGGTACTCAGCACCCCTGAGCAAAAAAACCCATCAAAAATGTAACCAACCACCTTCCCAAATATCTCCTCCTCCCTGGAAACTGTACGCAGTTCCTCATTCAGGTGTCTATGCATCTCTAGCAACTTTTAAAACAATACCAAAGACAGACAAAAAGACAAAAAAAAAAAAAAAGAAAAAGAAGAAAAAAAAGGCAAGTTCCGGTCCATGTTTACTTCAGTGTGGATGGTACGGCACAGGCGGCTCAGCGCTGGCCCTGTCAGCACACACAGAGAACGGACTCTGCCTGTGCTCCAGCCCTGCAGAGGTTTTTGGGTTTTTTTTTTCATTAGATGTTTTGTTTTAAAGAGAAGAAGAAAAGAGTATGTGCTTTGGTGGGAGGAGGGGCCACAGGCCTCACTCCAGCGTGGCCCCCTCCCTCCTTCACGTGTACAACAGACTCATTTATACATTTGGGGTGGGTTTTTTTGTTCGTAGGGTTGGTTTTGTTATTTTTAAAGCCTTGTTACAGAGGTGGATGTAGTTGCACATTCTGGCCTGCTGTGGACCATGAGACAGATACCTGTGCGTTCCCAGAGGAGGGGGAGGGATGCTGGGGGATTCAGGCTAAAAACAGTGGGTAGAGTTTTTACTACTGTGAATGAGATGGTAACTCCTGGGGGTGACCTCCTGTGACTTGTACAGTTGTGAACAACAATCACATGTGGTACTTTTCTCTCTCTCTCCCCCCCCCCCCCCCTTTTTTTTGGTTAAACGTTGCACGTGCTACCGTTTTTCTTACAAAATAGCTTGGTGGTACATTAGCTTCTTTATATTGTAAAAAAAAAAAAAAAAAAGTCATTATCCATCACATCACGATAAAAATGCTTTCCAGCAATCAATTTAAATAAAAAAGAAAAACACTTAATTTACAAATGGTACCTGGCTTCCTGAGCTCCTTGCAAGTGGCTGCTTTACCTAAGACGTCTCCTTTCGCTGTGCGTACGGGGGGCCGTACGCCTTCCCCCGGGGTGGGTAACTCGTGGGGTGCTGGAGTGGCTACAGCCTGAGGGTTAGCTCACAGCTGCTGGGAGGCAGACAGCACCTTGCCCAGCTAAGTCAGAGAAAGGAGAAAAAGCAACTCCTTTCCCTTCTGGAAGAAAAGGTAAGTTAAACCTTTTTCTTACAATTCTCACCTTTGCAGTCACAGCCCAGGCTGCCATACGCCTGAAGACAGAGGCTTTACCAGCCATAGGGAACCTCAGTCTCGAGCACTCCTGAAACCCCTAAGGAAGCAGCAGGTGCTTTGGCCCCTCGGAGTGGGCTATAAATGATAATAATAATGATGATGATAATAATAAAACTTAATTACTAATTTCTAAGGTTACTTCCTCCCCCTTACGGGACAAAGAGTATCTAGATGCATGTCTAGGGAGGGCAGGTCCAGTAATTACTGTAACTGCAGTTGGGAAGAAGAAACCCTCTCTATCCCTATTCCTGCCGCTGAGCTCCAAAAAGACGTAACAGACTCTGAATGAAGCAGACACCCCACAACACCCTACTAGAGCAGTAATTACCTGTGCGGTAATGATGTCTGGAAGTGGGCAAGGAGCAGCACTCAGCGTAGGACAGGAAGAGCATAATTACCTCTTTACGTACACCGAGTTGTTAGCACTCACACATGTGGGCGAGAGGGAGACCACTAGCCAGGCTACAGTACACTCGGGGTTTTAGCCGCAATAAGGCAGTGTTTCTGAGCTGTGGTTCTTCTGACGCCATGGAAATAGAACTTTAAAAAGGAAAAAGGTTGTTCTTTTAAAATATTTTTTTTAAAAAAAGCATCTTGTCCTCTTGTGATGTGCAGGAGTAAGGATGCCTGGAGGGGAACATGTAGAAGGCAGCGATGAACACGTCTGTGCAGGCAGCTTGGCCACCCCAGCGCTGGCAGACAGCTACTGACCTCACTGAATGGCGGTGGAGAACAAAGATCGTGTTTAGTCCTGGCCCCCTCTCTTCTTTTCCAAAAAATCTGCATTAACAAATAACAATGCTTTGAAAGGCACAGTTAATTTTCAGGAGTGATTCTGTCAGATATACCCTAAGAATACTTAACTTTTCCTACCTCTCTCAGCAAATACCCTCTATTTCCAGTTTATTTTCCAAAGAACTATGTTTCCTAGCTGCCAGTCCTGCAAACTAACAGGGCTCTCAAGAGCTACGCTGTTTATATTTTCGCAGCAGATCACAAATTGCCCTTACCCACCTTGAGCTACGCAACGTCCTCCCACAAGCACCGCTCCTACAGGAGGACACCTAATGAGCTGCATCTAGAAGCTGCCCCGGTGATGCAGAGGTAATAACGAAAGTCTGGGTGCCCACGACAGCCTGCAATCGTTATTGCTGTTTTCAGGCCTCGCAGAACAAAACTGTGTTCACCACCAGCATCGGCAGCGAGGACTGGCCCTAGAAAGAGGTGATTTTATGTCACTACGGATAACAACGCGTCTGTTACAATGCACGGGCTCAGACTTGTCCCGTGTTTTTGCTAAGCAAATGTATCCCACGCAAATCCAACTGCCATCACAAAATGAAAGTAGGTTTCCTACATCATTAGTTTTGCCTCTTTTTACTCCTTTCTGCCTGCGCCACCTCCCGTTCCCCCCCATATCCTAAGGCACTTGCTTACAGTTAACGTCTTTAGCATACTTACATCCAGCTTGATTGAACTGCCTGAGCTGCTTCTGATGTTACTGATAAAGGCCGCCATTTGCAGCGCTGAAACACTCTATGCCATCCTTAAGAACTTACTCCTTGGCAAAAGGGGGGGTTTGGTGAGGCCCCAGAGCAAATGCGGGGCAACGCAGGTGGCTGGCTGAACGGACGGGAGGACCCTTAGACAAAAGAACTTGTCCTTCCCTTGGTCAGCTCACTCACAGGAGCTGAAACTGAACCCTATGCTATTTAAAGCAGCAGATTTTAATGAGGGCTTTTTATTACCTATGCTGAGCAGTTTTACTGGCCTTGACGTGACCACAATTTTATTGTTACCAAAAACATAACTGATAGAAAAAGCTTGAAAGTCCAAATAGCGTCTCTGCTGTGTCACTGAGAAAGTCCTTGGTGGCACCTGGGGCTGGCCGCCCACCCTCCGTGCTCCCCAGCGCTCACCACCTCTGAGACCCAGCTACAGGTGCTGAAGGCTGCGTGAACCAGTATGCAGCAGCTCCGTAAGGGCTAAGCCTGGAGAGGGAGGCTGCGAGGGTACTCAGTCGTCATCAGAGAAAGCCAAGTCCTCCACAATGTCCTCTTCTCCTTGGGCTAGCTGTTCGAGGTCGGAGCGTGACATCCCGCGAGTGCAGCTCCTCTGCTTCTGTGACCCTTGGGAAACCCGAGCAGCTTCCTTGCCTTCCTCTGTGGGTGGAAAGAGCGAGAGGTGTAAATCCTGCTTTACTGGGAGTGAGGCGAGTCGAGGCAACTCATTGCTAATTAATCCCAGACACTCATTAATTTATCGGCGCCACTGCAGCTCCCAGATAGCGGCAGGAGAGCACTGCAGGGTGCTCAGTACAGCACTGGCTCTGAAGCACTTGGGGCGATAAGAGAGGAGACCTAACTAACTAACTGCTGTGCCTGAGGCAGAAATGCAAAAAAAAAAAAACCCAAAAAACCAAACTGGGGGGCACGAGCCAGGCAGTGCCTCCAAACCTTCAGCCCTCACAGCTCAGGTCAGTCTGCCTCACTAGAGATGTCAGGCTGGGCTTTAAGAGCTGAGAGAAAGGAGCTGTCACAGGTAACCGCAAGACTCCCAAATGCAAAACTAGCCCCAAGCTCTGTCCTTTTTGACATGATATTGTAATAGTGGGGAGCACAGGTGAGAACTGGTTTCTAGGGGCTGTGCAGGACTGTACATGTCGTTCCCAGTGCCCTTAGCTCTCATTCCAGAAGCGTGGCTCGAGCTTCCTACACCTTGCTTCCAAAGGGGGCCCTGCAGACCATCTTTCTTAGGCTCTACCAGCAAAGTATCTGCTCGGCACCAATGCCTACCTGCAGTCTTAGGCCCACAGCCTCTCACCAGCACTCTCTGGATCAGCTGCCGGGCTCTGCCAGTTCAGCCCACTCACCCAAAAGGACAAAAAGCTACCTCTGGCTGCCCAGGTCGGGGGCTGGATGCTCGCTGCACTTCACATCTTTCAAAACCGCACTGGTGACACCAGAGCATCAGGACCACAGAAGTGCCTCTCCCGAGTTCTCCCCTAGGGCTCTGGCCTGCTGGAGGGTGGGAAGCTGTCACGGACACCAGCTCCTCGCTGATCCATTGCCCGACCAGGCTGCATGCATGTGTGTTTTGGTAAAAAGCACAACGGGAACGCTCAGCACGCAGCGCTTAAGACTCGGGAGGGGCAGATCTGCCTGTCTGCCCGATGTCTGAAAAAGTGCCAGAGCCCAGGAGCACTCAGGCCTGAATGTCACTGCCTCTACACCAGCGTATCCAAGCACTAAGAGACGCTGCTGGCTCTACGCCGTGCTCCCACAGCCCGCAATGAAGGAAGCTGCCATGAGGGGTGAAGGAGGGAAGGCTCAGAGTTCCTGCCCCCCCAGACACCACGGAAGGGTGCTTTTCCTTCAGCTTGTCTGAGTGCTCCACTAAGCAGAGAGGGAAAACTCTCCCTCTTTATCCTTTACAGCATTGTCAGAACATGCATCAAATACCCATCTATTCTCGGCGCCGAGGTTTGGGTGTGCATGCCAAGCCACAGCCATCTGCCATGCTAAATCAGTCAGATTTTGCTCTCACTTGGACTCTTTCCCCCACTCCTGCTCTCCCTGCTCCCCAAACAAGTAAAGAAAGCCTGCACACAGGAGCTTTTGTGGCTGTTCCCCACAACCACACATCACACCCAATGGCATGCTGAGGAGCAGAGGCTTGGCACTCTAATACAAAGGCCTAAGCAAGTGGCACACAAAAACCAGCAAAGGAACACCACAGCAGCCAGAGCCCCTGGCAGGCCCAGCTTCCGTCTGCTAAGTTAGCAGAGTGACTTGGCAGACACAGGCAAGACTGAGCCGAACGTGGTTAGCTGCACTCTGCTGGGGTGCTGAGCAGGCTCTCGAGCTGGCTGTGGCTCTGTGCAAGGGACAGAAGGGGAAGGTACTTTCTCCTCAGCTGCAACAAAGCCTGGCTTGGCATCTAGCACAGCCCCGGTAACACAGCCAGCAGCTTTCTCGGTAGCCATTTAGACAGCTGTTCTGGCCTGCTAGGAGCACGCTGAACTGGTAGCCTCTCACGCTGACACCCACCACTCTTACCGATTCTGTCCCTGGGCGGCAGCTACTAACTGGCAGAAGCGATCAGGACCAAGCACAGAGGTTCTAGCAGGGTCTGTACACATACTGGCAAAGATCACTGTTTCATTGCAGAAACACCAGACAAATGCAGGACTTGGACAAGATCCCCTCCCAGTCCGACCCTGGGAGGAGCTGTTGAGAAGCAGCTAAAGGGTTGAGAAGCAGTAACTAAAGGGTTACCCCTGTGCAGCCCCCAGACCCCAGGCACTGCTCAGATGAAAAGTGCACCCTCCACACCCCCATGCGTGTGTAACCTGTGGAGAGTCTCGAAGCAAGGCTTCTGTACCCTGTTGGGGTGGGCTGTACTTCAAGAGTTTGTTTGAGCCTCTCTGCAGGAGGCCCCTGAAAAGAGATGAAAGGGACTGGTGGCTTGTTAGAGCAAGGCCTGCAAAGACTTTAACCCTTTCGCTCTCTTCTCAGTATAAACTCTGAACTGCTGCCAGGTCTCCCTGTCCAGGCTGTGTGTGTGTCTGTGTGTAGAAGTCCCTCCCGACACCCTGCAGCTCAGAGCAGCAGCACAGCAAGAAAAGAGGAGACGGTTCCCTTGTAGGGGAGCTTCCAGAAAGCAAAGGAGCCCTCAGTTACCAGTGCTGTCAATAATTCCCTTCCCCTTTGCCCAGCTGCACTGCTTACCGTCTGAGTCACTGTCTTCTTCCAATTCTTCCTCATCCTCCTCGATTTCATACCTTCCTTCTTCTTCATCATCATCCTCACCATAATCCTTGCTGCTTGCTTCTGAACTGTCGTCTGATGCCTCCTTGGCTTTGGTTTTACCTGCAAGTATTTTCACTATGTAAATGGAAACATAAAGAGCAGCACACAAGCATACATGTGTAGGTATATATATATATCAGCATATGCAAAGCACTGCCATCCCAACGGTCATCCTCAGCAGTGCAGTCATACTGTACATACATGCTAAAGGGGATATCCACCATATTTCTCCAAAATCCACGTCCCCTTGTACTAGAGGCCCAGAGAAGGATGCATTTCATTTCAGAGGCACCTGCTGGGGGCCAGGAGGGCCAGGACACAGAGAGTCAATCACCTCAGAAGCCCATAGCAGGGTTTTACTGCTAAAGCCCAAGATTTGCTGCTACCTGGTATTTATGGAGCACCATCGGTGCAGCACCCAAGCATCCATCATGAAGATACCGAACTGTCTGCCCTGCTCAGAGAGACACGAAAGCTAGGGAGATGAAGATGGACAGAAGAGCACAATAAGAAGAAATGGGCCTACTGAACAGCTATGAGAAAGGAGAAGGAGTAAGTCACGAAGCTGAGACCAGAGAAGGGCTGGTCCCACTGAGAAAGAGTGCCTGCGTATAACCACCTCCACCCCTCCGTGGCTATAGGTAACTGAAAACAGGAGTATACTCTCTGGTTCAGGGCATCCTTGTAAACCTCTCTTAGCTTTATTCCCTCTGTTAGACACAAGAAAAAGGTCTAGGAACAGACATTGCTGCAAATTCCCTCTGCGGATGGCTAGCCAGGTCCAAGGGAGGAAGTATTAAGAGCCTTTGGGTGCTTGGCCTGTGGGAAAATCATCTGCCTCTGGAACCGGACTTCTTTTACTCAACATGAGTTCACTTCAGTGGAGGAGTGCTTCTCCCCTCTCCCTCCTCCGGACAGTGTGAGTCACCAGGCATTTAAATGACAGAACACCAATTCTGTACAGAGGGAGCAGAAGAACCAGCTGCTTCTTGCCTCCTTCCAGCCACCACCCCTGAGCTAAGCCCAGCTCAGTGCTGCAGGTTGCCTGCCCGTGCTTACAAAACTGCTGAAGCAGCTATTTATTCACACTTCAGACTCTCTACTTGTAAACTGGCTGTACATCTTTCTCACATTGTGATTCCTGGGCCCCACCATGGCATCTATTTTTTGCCCCACCCTCAGCAGCTGACCTACGTTACTCACCGAACTGGATACAGAGCCATTAATAAGCTGGCTGCTAGCGTTCCCAGCTCCCCGTCATCGCCCTGCTCGCTCTGCTTTCCCCCATCTGTCAGCTCTGCCAGCACGCAGCCTCTGTGCAATTGCCCCCCGAGGGATCGGAAGCTACATCTCATGGACGGAGCGATCTCGGGTGCCCGCAGCCATGCGGAGAGCACCCGCTCCACAGGAGATGGATTGCAGCGCTATTCACTGCACCGCATCATATTGATGGGCACCCGAGCAGCTCAGGCAACAACCGAGAGGGGCACGCTCTCATCCATCAAGCAGCACCAGCAAAAGCACCGACAGATCTGGCTACCGGCTCATCTGAGAGTATGCAGAGAAACCAGCTGTGGGCAGGGTCATTCCTACGTGCTACAACACGGGCAGCAAGCCACTAAGAGGAATTTACTGAACTTCTCCAGCCTCCCCTGAGCTCAGCCGCTGCCTCCCCTTCCACCGATGTACACACACCGAGGCCCCACTACAGCCTTCGTGCAGAACTCAAGCTTCCATCTCCTGAGGCAGAAGTGTATCAGCACGACTCCGGCAGACAACACTTAGGGTGCTCCGGTTAACCAGTGCTTCTCCCCTCTTCCTCCTCACTCTGCCTCCAGATCCTCAAGCTGACAGCCCACAGCAGGAATTTTGTCACTGAGAAAGGCCATGATTATTCTGCTAGGAAATGAAAATGTCTGACCTCTCCTTGCACACCCCTGGCCCCCACCAGTCTGGCATTAAATTGATGTAATATGATTACGTGAGGGATAAATGAAGAAACCTGTTCAAGTTCATTAGAGGCACACCAACACCTAATGTGGACAGATCACTCATTACAGCCAGGTCCGGAGAGACGCTGCAGCCACACTCCCTTCTCGCCTTTAATTGCCTCATGACGAGGCAGTCCGGCACCTCTTTCTAGGCCATTAATAATTTCCAGGAGCAGCCGCCTTTCCTCCCAGAGATCTGTCAGCTGGTAAATGAGAGGAACGCGTGAACTTCCCCGCCCCCACCAGCGACACACAGATTGATCAAATCCACGCTCTTTCCTCCCCGTCTCCTGGCTCTTTCCACCCTTGCCTGCTCCGCGGTTCCTGAAATGTGCAAAATTGTTTCTTTCCCCTCTTCGGACCTTGCAGAGACCCAAGCACGGGAGCCTCTCCTGCCTGCCAAATGCTTTCTTCATTCCGGAGGGCAGCTTGTCTTGATGTGATGGAACTGTTTGCGTCCACCACCTTTCCTGCCCCCCGAAGGAAGATGCCCGGGGTGTGCGATCCTGCTGAAATAAGCAGGCAGCTTTCAGCTCCACCTGCACAAGGCAGGGGGAATCTCCCCTCAGGTCCACAAGATTAAAACACAATTGCAAATTCATCACTCTCCTTCCTTTTCCCGTGCAGCCGTATCTGCTGCATGCATCAATACACTACTTGCTATTTGTTCCCACAGCCAGGTGCAGGCCAAAACAAAGCAACCAGAAAAAGACGGCCAACAGGCAGCGTCCCCTTGTTAGAAGGACCACTATGCTGGACACGTGAACTCAAAGTCCTGTCTCAAACCCCACTCCAACTGTGTCAAGGTATCCTTCCCTCTCCTGCCTCAATTATTAAACCTGAATTTTTCATATTAACTCACTAAGCAGGGACTACTCCTGCCCAGCAGGCTACGCAGCAGCACCCCTCACCAAACTCCATCTCGGCTGAGGTCTCCCAGTGCAACGCAAGATGCACCGTCAGGGAGCTAACCAGCGCTCCGACTTCCAGGTTCTGAAAGGAGCAGATATGGATTTGTGCTGATGAACTCACTGACCGAATTCCCAAGAACTGTCCACCACCCTCTCAGTTCTTTCAGGAACCCCTAAAATAAACAGAAGTGCTGGTACTGATGGAGCAGGGGGCTCAAACCACAAAGAAACCCAATGAGACTTCTCTAAATGTGACACCAGACACAGAAACGCTTGTTATTGCTAGTCTCGTGGGATTCAGAAGAGAGTCAGTCATTCATTCATTGTTGGATTCGGCAAGGCCTGAGAAGTGAGAACGAAGATTCAGATGGGTGGGAGCCTGGGTCCTACCAGGGACCTGAGGTCTACAGCAAAGGCTGAAGTCAGGGTTGGGACTCAGGAAAGAAGAGACTGAAGACCTGCAAAGCTTATGGAGCTAGGGAAAAGGCTGCTGCTGTCAAAGATAAATGGCTTATCACAGTTTTGGCTGCTGTGACGCTGCTAAGGCTAAGGTTAAGGTAAGGAAGGATCAGAGAGCTTAGCTACTGCTGGGTCCTGCAGGACCTGAAGGACTAGGAAAAAGGCCTGGGCCAAGGGGAGCAGATGGCCTGCTATCAGCCTTTCATCTCTGACCTAATGCAAAACTGGGGCTGGGATTCAGAAGAAGACAGGCCTAAGAGATAGGTTTATGCCTGGATCCTACATGGTCCATTAAAGCAGGCTGATGGCTGTAGCCAGCGGGCAGTAGGCTTAAAAAAAAAAATTCTTTTTTCAAATAATGTCTATGTTAAAGTTGTGGCATGTCTTACCGTGTTACCAGCGGATGCTGTGGAAACCACAATAACAACGAGGATCAGGCACAGTCAAGGAACCAACAGATTCATCAGTGGATATTAAGCAAAATGGTCTCTCCGCAGTCCTCAGTTCCGAACATCTCTAAGGTGCTGACCACCCTGTAACCTCCCCTGCCCTGAACATACTTTTTCCTCTTCCCTGGCATCTCCATATATTGCAAGAGCACTGGAGGTGTTCAGCTTGCACCTGCATCTTTATGCACCTGCCTCTTATCGCTCTCCTCAACACATGCAACACATGCAACACGTGCAGCCCTGGAGGTGAAGGGCAGAAAGATCCAAGGCTGTAGCACCTGGCTGGAGCCGACTTCCACCTCTGAATCACTCCAAGGATTCCTCCAGGAGCACCTGCCCTGTGAGAATCCCACCACCACAATGTTATGCCCACACTGATTCTCCCCACAGGAACCTACCCCATGTGAACCTGCTCCCCAGCCCATGCCGGTTTCTCCTACTTTCCGGGAAATCTAGGATGCTTCCTATTCAACTCCAGGGCAGTCCCCAGCGGCCCCTCCTTGCCTGCTCCAGGGATGCTGTTCCAGAAGGATTCTGGAGGAGGTGCCTCTGCCAGATGTTGCTGCCGCTCCTGCTCCCCAGTGGGAGAGAGCAGGGGAGGCTGGCTCCCATCTGGGAGCAGCACAGGCTGGGGCCAAGGGCTGCGCGAGCTGCAAACACCAAACTGCTGGCGGCCATTTACTGCAGCAGTGCCCGGGGCTGGATGCAGCAAATCTCCTTTCTCTGCTACAGCACAGCTGGAAATGGTGGGGGTGGACAAGAGGGGGATGCTCAGAAGAGAAGGGAAGGTAATGCACCACTGCACCAGCGCTGCTGCAGGACAACAGGATCTGCACATTACCCCCCTTCCACGCGCAGGGACGGTTTTCATCATCTTTTTCATCATCTTTTTCATCCCATTGGCCCCCCCAGGAATGAGTAATGGCAAACTGTGAGAATAAGGACCTCCCCTGCCCCCTCAGTTTGGGAAAAACGTGCCATTCACTCCCTGCCTTGGGATTGGAAAGACTCTTTCAGAAGCCTGCTCTGCTCTGGGAAATACAAAGGTATTTGTATTTCAGAGGTAGAAGTTAATTAATGAGCAAGATGTTTTGGCTAGCAATGGTTAACGCAAGAACTCTAGCCACTCGCCAGGCCTACCCTATTCCAGAGAGATTAGGGACAGTGTAAACTGAAATCAACATTGCACTGATACAATACTTAATTTAAATCAAAAGAAAAGGTAAGGGGGGATTTGAACAGCAGCTAAATAACAGAAAACTGATGATTTCCTGGCTTTTGGCAGGCAATTTTCCACTCTTGTGAATTTGGTCTGGGACCTGACAGGCCAAAACAACTACTAATCAGAAGAACGTCCTGTCAACACAGGAAAGATTCTGCCAAGCCAAATGCTGTGGTTGGTGAGAGGTGGGAGCCATTTTCACTATGCCTCCAAACCCAACATCCCACCAGAAAGCCACAATAATGCTGCACCAGCAGCAGGTTCTGAAATCCAGACTTTTATGTAGTAATCATCAAGAGGAAGAGAGTTTTCCAGACCAGGCCAACCATCCTCACAGATTTAACCCGTGGGGTTGCCTAAGGGGATGACTTACAGCAACAGACCACTGCAACTATCTAGGCTAGGACTTTTCTGGCAGGGAATTCCTTCGTTTCCAGAAGTTCCTCCTTCCCTGCCCCTTCTTTGTAGAAACCTACATGTCCCCAGGGCTCTGGAACTGGCTCTTTCCAGTAAGAACTCAGAAGAGCATTTTGGGTGCTGCTGCTAAGCCTTGCTAATGAGCAGAGCATGGGCGTCTCTGGGTATGGCTGACCGTTCCAGTGAGCCTCCTATTCTTTTCCCACATCAGCCCTGGCATTCCCAAACCACATCCCTGCTGCCATTCCCTGAGCAGGGAGGACACAGCCCACCAGCCCCATCTCTTCCTGCCTACATCTGGAAATAGAGTTGGAAGGGCTGATCTGTTCTGATGGGCTTCCCAGATCCCCACAGCACACCAGTGTCACAGTTCACAGCACCCGCCTGTCTTGGATCAGGTCTCTCCCTGTCACTTTTCAAGGAGGTCAGCATCACTGGGCATTCTAAGCTATATTTCTTGTTTTCCAGCTATACTTCTTGTTTTCCTCTCCCAGAAGGTCCATCCAGGGCAATCTTATCTTTCTGCCTAGATTTCTGCCATCAGCTGCTCAATGTGTCTCTCTGGAAGTAGGCTGAGGCTGATTCAAGATGGACCAAAGTCCTTCCATTGTCCCAGACTCTCCTTTTGCCTTTATCTGAAGAGAGGAGATTGTTACGCCTTCAAACCTCACAGGTAAAGCAGCGAATACACAGGCCACGGCAGCTGCAGGGCCTCCCAAATTCCCTTGCATCTGGCCACTTGGTACAACAATGGCCACAAAGACAGGGAACTGCAGCAAATTGAAGCATGGGCTTCTCTGACTTCCATCTGCAGCCAGCCCTGACAGTTACTGAATGCAGAGCACGGCTGGGAACATCTCACACCCCACACAGAGTAAGAACAAGAGCTCATTGTATGCATCTCCCAAGACACAGGCGCTTTTCCCAGCCTCCCTGTTCCCTGTCCCTTTCCCATTGCGGGAGTCACACCATTGCCTGGAGGGGAACTTCACCCTATGCCACAGAAGAGACCCAGTGCCCCGCTGTCTCCACCCAGCGCCTCAGGATCCATGGTGGGGCTGAGCACAGTTGCTCCTTGAGATGGAAGCTGCCTTCAGGGCCTGTTCCCTCCGTCCAGAAAACACCCTACTAAGAACAAAGGCAGCTGACCCAGGAATGTTGGAAGGCAAGACCCATTACCGACACTGGAGTGCTGATGCATGCTCAGCGACTAGATACCGCAGACTAGATACCACCGCTGTGGGACTCATACAAACAGAGCAGGGAGAGCCCTTTGATATCACACGGACCTTAGTCCTCACTTGCACTCTCTTTACAATATATGTCAGCCCCTTAAAGCTGCCAAAGAACCTCATGGACAGATGTCACAAGCACATGCACAGGCAGGGGGGTAAAAGCCATGCCTAACAAGTAGATTGCAAACCTTTATTTTCGGCAGATTTCTACAGTAAGCAGGCAAGCACCAGAAACAAGGTAGAAGCTGCGTACATTAGCTGCCAGACAGACAGCTGCCATAGACCTTGTATTGTATCATCAGTAACGTTCATCACAGACATGCTTCTTTAGGATCCCAATGTACATCCAGAAGTTGACCAGTCCAAGAAATCTCCTGAGCATATATAAAGTCCGTTCCTGGGAGGCACAGGAAGAGACCCTGGGTTTCCCTGGCTCCCAGCAACCTGCCTTCTGAACCGCAATTATCACGGCCTTTTTAGAAGCCGCTGGCATTCTTCTAAGGCATCGACTCATATGGCAGGCAGGACAACCCCAGATCTCAAGGATATATCTCAGCAAATCGTTTTGATGTCCTACTGATCTCTCAGTACCTTGGTGGGTCATGTGCTCACTTTTGCTCCCCTCCCATTCTTTGCCGGGTCACCTACAAAAAGCCACTGACTTCAACCTCAAGCTACCAAACAAAAGTTTTCCAACCTTTTCTTCCTCCTGTGTCACAGATGCTGGTGAGGGAGACAACGCTCACTGGTTCTGTGGTAAGTCTCAAGATTTATCCTCACGGCTTACAATGTGCACAACAGACTAGGGCTTTATCCATAGATTACATCTCCGAACAAGAAAACTCTGTATTCCTGCAAGTCGCCCTTCTATATGGATGACAATCCATTTAGAAAACCTGTGATATCCCAAACATTGCAAATTACAAAGAGAACATCTGAGTTTTCTCTCAAACTACGTGGTGAACTTCTCGTGCAGGTTCCACAATTTACTGTGGCCCCCTCGTGGTCACAGCCAGAGAATGACATCACTCCATTTTCTCTAGAGGCTCTAGACTTTCTTGGCTTGTCAAGAACATTTGCAACGTCAGTCACTATAAAATAAATAAATCAGAAGTGCATGCAAAGAGAGGATAAACATTCTTCCATCAAAGATCCTTGTTCTGGTAGCCAGCCCCTATGATAGCAATGATGTATACAGCAAAGACCCAGTATGCTGTCAGGTAGAACAACATTCTTACTCCTCTTTTACAGGTGCGGAAACAAAACATGGATTTCTGCACTTCCACCTTTGCAAGAAGACAGCAAACCCTTTTATGTTCTCCAAGGTGAGATTTCAGCCCAGAACCTACACGGATTATAAGCACAAGAAGGAGGACACACTCTCTGGGAATTACAATATGAACCATGGCTGGTACTTTGAAGCCTTTGAAAGCAGGGTCTCTGTTCAGCCAAACACCCCCTGGTTCTCGGGCTGTCATGTTGAGGTCAGTGTCTGTGACAAAAGAAAGGTGCTAAGGGGAGGGGAGAGTATGGGTCACGTACAGAAGACGACTAATGCAGGACTAAGGCTTTAAAATGAGCTGGAGTGACAAAGTAGGAGATGGAGAGAAAGATAAAAGCCTCCCAACTACCTTCTGTCTGTCACTTTAAAAAGCCTCCAAAAGCCATCATCATCCTGTGCTTGCTCTCTAACAGTGTATCTTTTGAACCGAACATGGCCAGCACGCATCCCCCTGAGGGCAGGGCTGTACTGACCCACATCATACAGAATTCTGGACAAGGAAAAGGTATGCCCAGCCCCAGCCCCATACCTTTTATAGGGAATCCAACATTCTCCTCATCAGAGTCACTGTCCAGGTCAAAGAGGTCCTTGAATTCCTTCTTATCTTCCTCCTTGCTTTCATCTTGCTTCTTACGCTTAATTTCTGGGAAGTTCAAGTCTTCAAGCTGGAAAAAACCAAACCCAACAGTAAGAACAACCTTAATTTGTACTTTTAAACATAAAATGCTGAGCTTAAACACAGAACTTGGCTTTGCCCAGTATGCGTAAGCCACACTGCCAAGAACAGTCGGGTCTGCCTGCTGCCAAGTAGGGGAGCAACAGATAGATTTGAGGGTCAGTTACAAAGGTGAATGATACATGCAAAGCACCACTGTTCTATTGATCTTTACCTAATAAACTACTTTTGCTAATGGGCTGTCTACTACTGGTACCTTAGCATGTATAAAAATGCAAAACATCCATGACAAGCTGGCTGTCCTAGACCTCTGGACTGAAAGCCATGCAGGCCCCGTGAGCTTGGGCAGCCAAGCACAATCAAGGCAGACTGTGCTGGTCATCTCTGAAGTAGCAGTTTTCCACCAACGCCAGGAGCTGCGACAGCTATAGCAAAAGCACCGCCTTTTGGCTGCAGATTTCGGCACAGTTAAATGGCAAGGTGCTGAAGATGCTTAAGGTCTGTCTACACCATGGCTTCCCCAGTTGCTAGCCCTTAAGGAGATCAACGGGCCAAGAGCCTTGCTGCTGCAGACAGCCAATATCAATGCCATTAAGTACTTGCAATTGACACCACCTCACTGCTCTTTACACCTCTCCAGAGGGGGATTAGGGGAAGGATTTACTTGCAAGGGCTCAGGCCGGCAGGGCAAAGATAATCAGAATGCAAATTAAATCCCAAGTGCTCTCTGAACATCAGCTGCCCGCTGCCCGTGCCTGGCTGCACACCTCCTGGGAAGCACTCATGCATTAGCACACATTAGCTTGCTTGGAAACATTCGCCCTGCGAGTAATAACTCATTTGCTCTCTCCCACCCGTCAGACCACCCCTCAACACACTCCTCTCTGACCACATCCACTTCAACCCTCCAGTGAGCTTCCCCCAGCAGGAATAGCAGCAAAGCACAGTCTATATAGAAAAACAGCTCTCAGCAGAGAGAGAAAAAGAGTGAGAGTATGGGGATGGGGGGGAGAGACGACGAGAGACACAGAGACGCGCATTTGCTCCTGCAGCCAATTCCAGCAATTTCTCCCAGCCTGTTTCATGGTTATGGTCCCCAGCTGGGCAATATTGATTCTGGGAGCTGAGCACTTACAAGCAATAACCTGCAGCACCAGGATGGAGAGTCAGAAACTGGCCAGAGAAGGGGAGAGGAGAGCAAACCACCAACCATCATTTGCAAGGTCCTAATTTTAAATCATCTTCCCACCTGCTCTTTTCCACTATGAGATGCCTCTCCTTCCACCAGCCCTGCAGAGACCTGCTGGGCTGCCTCTATGCTGGGAAGACGCGTGAAGAAAGCAGCATATGACTGGGTTCCCAAACAGCATTCGTTGTATGCCAGAGAACAGACTTGGGAAGGAAAACATAGCAAGAGCAGCAATCCAGAATCACTGCCAGACGGCTGCTCTCAGTTGACCTAACGACATACTGTAACCATCCTCTTTCCTAGGGTAGTTATGCCCTAGCAAGCTCCATCGTGGGGCAGGGGAGCTGCTATGGTGAAAATATCTTCCTTAGCCCCTACCAGTTCTGGTGGACAAGACAGGCTCATGCTTCACTCCTCTCATCTGTTCTGGCATATAGCTTTATGGAGGGTGGGAGGGCAGAGGGAGATGCTCCAGAAATAGTGATTCAGTGAGAGGGTCCAGAAATAAAACACAAAGGTCTCAGAAGCTAAAATATATCAGCAGCTATGCTTCTAACCCAGCATTAGGCTGTGATCACAGACACAGTCCCCGTATCTGATCCCTTTCAGTTTATACATTCCTGCTAATACATTGCCTAAAACGTCTCATGTACATGATGTGGAACAGTCTTCTCCAAACTTCTCCAATTCAAGGGAGCAAAAGAGAGTTATCTCAACATGGTGAAAAATTTCTCCAGTATCCTGTGCAGGGCATGTACAGCAGGGAGCTGTTAGTTGGGACTTCTTTATATTTTCATACTGCTTAGGAAAAGTCCCCATTTCCAAAGGCACCCTACAGTTCTGGGTGACATCAGTACTGGCTGAACTCAACCTGAGCATATTAAAAAGGACCTGGAGTTGAATCATGCTGAGTTGTGCTACCTCCAAATCTCTGAGACTCCACAGGAGTGCCTTCAAGATGGGCACCTCAAAATAAAGGCACCAGAAAACCCTACTAGCTGTGGAGTGATCACAAAGCAAACGAGTGAGACTTGTACTGAGCCACAGCTCACAGATACAGCCTGTGTTCATCACACAGTAGCAGTAATTAGGTAATTTGGGGGCCAGTGTTTTAATCCCCAGATAGAGAGTTACTATCTACTGAGTCTCACGAAGCCGATTAGTCTACATCCCATTAAAAACCATTGGGAAAAGCAAATGGAATGGGCAGACGGGGTCAGCGTTGTTATATAAGGCAAGCTGCAGCTCATAGCAGCTGAGAGCCAGGCTGATTTTTTGTTATTATTTTTCCCCCCCAATGGCTGCTAATGGGACATGGATTTTCCCAGCCCTAATGGGCCTCATGGTGTTCACTCTCCTGCTGGGGCTCACAATGCTGCATCATTAAGCTCGCGGTCCCCACCGAGAGAGACAACAGCCCCATTCACCAAGCAAAGATGCCAGGCAGCCACAGACCTTTCAGAAAGCTAACTCCAAAGTCTGTCTCTCTCTACAGTTTATCTGTTCAGCCCACTTTCTCCAAGAGAACAAGTCCCTGTCACTGTCCTTCAGACTTCCTCTGGTTTCAGAAGTCACCCTCTTGAGCCTTGCCATAGGAAAGCAATCCCCGTCAAGGGGAGCTCTCCATCTCGGCTGGTCCTGGCCACCCCAAGGAGCTCCAGCTCCCCCCCCCCCTTTAACATGAGACAGGGACTTGTCTACACTGAGGCCTGATCTCCTTTTGATACCTGCTTCAGTACCAGGAAAGCGTCAGCTCACACCAGCAGGGCCAGTTTGGGGCAAGAGATTAGCCCCACTCACAGCCATCATTTCTTGCTGCTTTTTAGCTCCACGGCCCCCAGATTTCCTTTCTGCAAAGGCTGCATTCTCCTGCCGGGTTTGCACAGAAAACAAGCATGCTTTTTGTTCCCTCTGCATGGCTGCCCCAGGGAATTTCAGCCTCCTGTCCTTATCTCAGGCTGGTATACAATATTGAGCATTTCTAGGATCTCCCAGGTCTTCTACCACACTCTGTGACTTGGCTCAGAGCCAATCATCCTCATGTCCCATCGATTATTTTAATTGTTCCCCGCCATACGCTGGAGACACCAATTATATCTATTTCCTGCTCGCTGGCCAAGAGCCTAGCTCAGCCACTTTCATTGCATTAGCATCGAGACAGCTTTCCTTTAGACTCCTAATGTAAGCAAGCTCCCACCCCCACCTTCTGCATCCTGGAGCGCAGTGCCACGAGGAGCGGCCAAGGAGCCTTCCCCTGAGCGGGAGATGTGGGAAAGGGCAGTCTGAGCACTTCTGCCCAGACAGCAAGTCCCACGTCACAACCAGCCACCCCCACAGGGGTGAAATAAGAAAATGCAAAACAGAACTCGTCTCTGATATTCCCTTTGCTAAGAAGAGAGGCATCTTCCCCTCCCTACTTTCTTGCAAAGTTAGGTTTTAGCACAGCAATCCAGTCACATTTTGCAGAGCTGGAAAAAGAGCTAAAGGCCTACACAAGCTCAACCCGTTCTGTTTTACTATCAAGAAAGCAACGCAATTTGCAAGAAATGATGCAAACTGCCTAAAGCAATGTGAGAAGGCCCATGAATGTGGGGATGAACACACAGAACCGGAACCGTGCACACAGTCTAAACTTCAAAACTACATCACATGCTTGTTCCAAAAGTAACATCCACAATAAGGCCATTGCCTCAGTTGCTCAGACACAATCGAATTAGTTACCCAACCTACCCCTGCCAGTACACACAATTACTCTATCACTACTGTCTTCAGCTTCCTGGTCTTGAATTAAAAGGCTGCTGTACCAATGGGTCTTGAACAGCATGACCCTAAACAGGGACAGAGGGAAATGTACCACAGCCCTACTTCACCCTATCTCACCTATCCTCTATTAACTTGGGCAAATGAACAGGCTACAGGCAGGGGCCACAGATGTTGCTCCTAGAGATCCCAGCAAGACAAATCTGCAGGGAGCTGAAGACATCGGCTAGGCTGCTGTCCAGCCACACTCATGCTCTTTCCAAGAATGCCCAGCCTACGCACTCACACAGCTAAAGCCAATTTCAGCTCACACCAGTGGAGCTGGTTTCCACCAGCCACCATCCTGCTGCCAGGACACGGCTCTCTTGTCTTCCCATGGCACAGATGATGCCCAGTAAGTTAGGCGTTTCATTCTTACTCTTTCTTTGCCGCTGATTTCCAGTTGTATCTCCTTCTCTCTTAGCTTCTTCCACTGAGTATAATACTTGGTCAGAGGTGTCCCCTCCTCTTTGACCTTCTTCTCCCATTGTTCCTGTGCAGAGAGAGGGTGAAAATTTAAGAAAGGTTTTCAAAGCAGTTTTCCAATACAACTTTGGCAAATGCAGGGAGTCAAGAGCAGAGGTTAAGACCCTTTCCCAAACCACCTTTTCCCAGCTTCTGGGTAGGAAATTGGCGAACGTGACTAAGAACGCGAGCAGGACTAAGTGTGAATTCAGGCACAATCATTTAAGCAACTACTGAGTCAGGAGTGGTGAGACGGACAACTCTCCTTAGGTAAAGCAATGCCCGGGCACCTCAAGGAGATCAAAGAAAGCCAAAAGATGAAATGGACAGGCTGGTCAATGCCACAGCTTATTTATGCAATACCTAAGCACAGGATACCAATGACACTGAAGGACAGCGTAAGGTCCTCATAAAGGAGCATCTATATGGTGGCGCATAAGATGCTTTAGCATATGGAAGATCACCATCCGGTGTGTGGTGGCCTGAAATGTGGGTTCCCAGATTCCTATTTCTCCCTTCTAGACGAGGCCTGATTCTCAGAATTGTTAAGAACTCACAATAGGCTCTCCTAAAATCAGCTCAGTGCCTTCTGGGATCCATTATTACTATCCTGGCCTTGACCATTCACTTCTACTCTAGCTCTAGTAAGAAGACACTGACACAGAAGTCAAGTCAGACGATGCAGCCTGTTGTAATGAAAAAGAAATTACTTCACCTGAAACCTGAAGGTAGAAATCAAAGGGACAGATCAGGGGATCTGTCAGGACAAAATTTGTCCCCTGCTCCTTCAGTGGAGGCATTTGATCACCTGCTCAGTTCATGCTTTTTATTTCAGAAAAACCTCATGCAAGCATTTACAAGACCTAAGTACCAAAGATGTCTGACTACCTTTTCCCCCAGTCCTACAGCCAAGTGTTTATTCTTGAAACAAACATTCCCCTGCAGGGTCTTGGACTCATCCCAACCTTGAGAGAGCAGAGCATGAAGAAGTGTCGAGCCTGTTTCCGCTGTCCAAGCAGGGAGAATAAGGAGGTGCAAACACCGTAAATGGTGGGAAGCAAATTAGATGGTTAAAAATTCTTTTACGCTTCAATCATTTGGCATGTTACTGCCAAAAGTGGGGTGGTGGTATGTCATATTAAAATACATTCTTCTTAACCTGCCGACATCCCTTTAACTTAAAACCCACACAGAACTGTACCTGTTAACTGGATTACCACAGTGCCCAGAGGCTTTGCATTACCACACAGTAAAAAGTCAATCTAACGTAAGCAGAAAGACATGACATACAAGTAGGAATTGAAACAGGCGAAGGAGGAAGGGAACGAGCAACAGGAACAAAGGTTAGCATAGATACACCCAAAGGTCAACACGGATCCAAAGAGTATCCCAAATCCAGGGCTGAGAACAAATCCAGAGCTCTGTATGGGCAGCTGCGTGTACACAATGCTGCTGTTTGAGGGTGGGAACAAAACGCCAGACCGTCTTCACAGCAGAAAACACAGCAGCAGCTCAAATATTCTTCAGCAGATCCCAGATGAACTGCTTCTAGGGAGCTGAGCCCCCAAACTAGGGAGCTATGGTGTGTGGCTGCAGCCTGTGAGCTAAGGTGCGGGAAAAAGTTTGTTTAAGGAGCAGTGTATGAACAAGACGACAGAAAGCGCAGGTGTCCGCAACGGATAGCAGCACAGAGCTCCCAGCTTACACAAATAAGCAAGTACTCAGTGCATGTTGTGAAGTGAAATACATCAGTCTACGCCAGCTCTTGATTTGGTCCATCACTGGGAGGGAAATGGAGATGATCTGTGGTCTCAGCAGCTGGCACCAGGAGCTGAACTTTGGCAATTAAATGGCGACCAGCTTGTGTCACCTGCACTCTAATGGTGCAGAATCTTATTTATGCATCCTACAACAGGCGCTATCAATACTGCATCAAGCCAAACAGGCCCTTTCTGGTAATCACGGGTCCCAGACTCACAACCCCCACGGGACTGTTTGTAACACGGCTCCAGGTCTGCACGGCTGGAGCCTGTATCTGCTCTCCGGTCTCCTCCCCGGCAGGCTGGCTGAAAGCACAGCTGATGTACTGCCGACTCCAGCAGCACTCGCTAGCGGAGACGCCAGCCAGCAGACAGCACAGCTTTACTGTCGATCTGACCCACCGCTATGGCAAGAGGAGTAATTCCCAAGGAGTACAAAGTCACCCCATTTATAGATCAGGCTGCCAGCTGTAATCAGGCAATTTGTTGATGCTGCTTGGTATGGACAGCTTTTGAGAAAGACTCTTCCTACAGAGGGCAAAAGTCTATTTGTTCTGTCTGATACAGCTTTTTTGGTTTTAAAGTGTGCCGGAACCCAGAGATAAAAAAAGACCATTAAAACACTCCCATCTTCCTACTCAGAACACCTCAACAGGAATTTTGAGAGAGCAGATGCCATCACACCCATTTTAACCATTTGCAATTCTCCTTCTATTACTGCTTTTGCATCACTGTGCTGTCAGGCAACACCCAGCATGGATCAAGCCCACAGTGCTAGCACCTGTACAAACCTAACAAAGATCATCACCCACCCTCCAGAAAAACCTCCCATCTGAAACGTGAGATGGGGATGAATGCAGAAGATCTGGAAACCCCATGGAAATGAGGCAATGCTTTCCATCAGCTCATTCCCTCTCTTCACGTTTCATTAAGCGTAACAGCCTGCTGGGCTGCGCTGTTCTTAAACGAAGGTTCGGCAGCTCAGTGCAAAGGTCTGCCTGGGAGCCACAGAGCTGTAACGCGGCCCGGCACACACTGTGGGTCCTGGTGCACTCTTTTCCTTCCCTGCATTTTCCCCTGCCAGCCCAGGGCCCACGCTAGTGCAGACGAACCTAAAATCAGAGCTGCACATTATGCATCTGGATTCAACTTCAGCTGCAGGCTCCACTTGTTTTGGCTCCCCTCACAAAGACCTTAATTAGTATAGTAACCTATTAGCATTGTACTCTCAAAAAAGCACTGACTCTCAATTATTAACCTGCTTCTTATTAAAAAAAAAAGACCAAAGTTCTCAATCTTAAAAGAACGTGGAAGAAGTCAGGTTGAATGCATCTGGTGTGCCTATCCCTCCATACCACAGTTCCTGGGATGCAAAGAGGGATCCCTCCACGTTAAGCTAAACATTGCACCACTCCTCCCACAGCGCTAAGTTCAATCCTCAGGCTGCTTCTTCTTTAAAATTATATCATATAGACCCTTAGGTAAAATCCAGCTTTCTAAAGCACACCCGCTACTCAGGAGTGCAGATCCAATCACATTCACAGCCTTTATTCCCCTCGTTTAAACGTATTTCTCTGTAATTTCCCCCATGAAAGCCGCATTTCAGCATTTTGCATGGAAGAATTAGCTCAGAATTTGGGCTCTGCTTCCTACAGTGGAGCAAGCACAAATGCATGGATGTGAATACCAGACAGCATTTGCTTTCAATTGCTCTTGCTGGCAAGGGGGACATGCAAATATTTCCCCTCCCCTCACCCCTCTCTTTCCCTTCCCTTTTCTGGAAGCGTTTGCTCATGAGAAGTGCCAATGCCCCACATATCTTGGAGACAGCCTGGCAAACTAAACCCAGATTTCGAGGGACACTCCAAATCGTTCTGGGAAGCCCAGCCTCTGTGGGAGCTTTGGCCCTTCTTGGGAATCTACACCATCTGCTTGCAAAGGAGTAGGGGGGAAACACAGGACCACCTGGGCACAAAATTTAAGCCACCCCAGAGAAGTACCGAGCGGGCTGTTTCCTCTGCTCCCAGGAGCACTGATTTCCCATTAACCGAAGGAAGACAAAAGGCTCCCTTCTCCCATAGGACACCACCATAGTGCAAAAATACAGATTGCACAGGCAATGCAGGCATCCTCCCTGAGCAGCACTTTACACTGTTGCTCTATCCCCTTAAATGGCAGAACAGCCATCTCCAAACAGGCGTGGCAAACTGGTGCCTGCTTCCCTTAACCAACCGCCCTTGCTGAAGGCAGGCTGCCCGTTGCTGCCCCTCCAGAGCCAACCCTGCCCGATTCATGCTGCTCAGCCACCCAGATGTCCCTGGGAAAGCAGGTGCACCAATGTCAACTAGGAGACGTACAGGCAGCAAGATGTTAAAATAATCATTTAGTTCTTACACAAGGGACTGCAGCCAGAGTTGCTGGGAAAAGCAGACAGTGGCAGAGTTGTTGGAAACCCTGTTTTATTTAGCCAACGACCTTCCCCAGCTCATCTGTCTCATGGAGAGCCCTAGAGGCTGAAATCTCTACCTCTGCAGAGTGGGTGGGCGGTCACAGCATTGCCTGCAAAAAATACAAACCAACAAAACCCTAACCACTTCACTCCAGACGGGAAGCGTAATTCCTTTAGCAAAACAGTCCAACCCAGAATGGCATTTACAGAACCAAAGACTACTTAGTCACTTCAAACTCAGTTCCATCAACCCCTTAATCCCAGAATAGCGCTGCTGTGTCCTGGCATTGATATTTCAAAGGCTAATTTTCCTGCAGTCCCTGCCCCTTAGTGTCTGAAGACAAATTAGTCTGCACTGCGACTTCTGCTCCATGCTCAGCTCCATGCCAACAGGTGGAGCTTTCAAATATGCAGAACTCCAGACTTTCCAATGATACCATGTGGCCAGAGAGACCACTCTGACCCATCAATTACCTTGCAGAGACATTTTCACCTCTCTCCTGCCAGGCAAGGAAGAGTCAGACCCGCTACTTCTTCCCACACAGAGAGGCATGCACACACAGTTCACCTGCTATCAGGCTTGCAAAGGCTGCTGTGCTGGATAGAAAGCAAAGATAAAATGTCCAACCCAAAGGACAAACTAACAAAGCTTCATTAACAAGGATTCCTTCCCTTTGGCTTCATTTACATAGGGCCTGGATTTCAAATACCTCAGAGTTTAGGTCAGGTCAACAGGTCCCCAAAGAAGGATGGAGCAAAGCAGAAGAAAAAAAAGCTTCAAGCAAGGACACTGAAAGGAATGCCCTGACAATAAGCCACACCATCCATAGGAGGACCTGGCTCAGAGCAGGCAGACTCCTGGAGCAGGGGAAACAAGGAGAAAGGCAGCATCTCTCAGCCTGTCAGTCAGATGGCCAACTATTAGCTAACACACCCTCTAATATACTGTTTCCTAGCTGTGCTACAGTTCATTTCCTAAGATAAGAGGAGGAATCATCACCTTAGTCACTCCTCTTCATCCCATCACTAAGGAAGAATCCTGACGTTTAACTCAACTGCTCCACAGGCCCTATGAGCCACCCAGAGCCACTGCAACTTTTCTAGGTGTCAAATGGGCTCAGCATTTTCTCAGCAGGCTGGATGCTTAGGCTGCAGACAGAAGAATATACCAGCATCTCTCTTGAGAAGCAACTGCAGTGCCCAGGATGCCTGATCACTGTTCTTCTGGCTCATAACTTTCCTGATGCTATAGCTCTGTCTCCAGAACAGCCCAGGAAAACAGGGAAAGGTTTGCCTCAGGATCCTGAACTGCCACATATCAGTCTGCCAACGGCTTGGTTCTACACTGCTGGAGACCGGTCTCTACAAATTAGGAGGAAACAACATGCTTCCAGAGGCGGCAGAATCCCCCCTATCACTTTAGGCACAAACTGGCACCTACGTATCAGGAATGGGATGATGAAACCCAAGTAACTTCTCAGCAAAGGAGATGCCCCAGCAAAGCAAGGCGCTTCCACACATGTGTGTGTGTGTTATAAATAATAGAAGGGTATAATTTACAGACTGCGTTTTCCATGAGGCTCTTGGCTGCAGAGTCTTGCCAGCTATAGCATCAGAGCCCTGCCGAGTTCAGTTGTTTGTGAACATCTGCCCCACACCACACACTCCCATTTCCATGATCTCGCCGTCCCTCCTCCCTCTGCCACCCGCTCAACCCCAGCAGCCGGAGTCTGACTGTCTTTCCAGGAAGCCCAAATCGAAGTAGCAGACTCACCACAGACTCCCTGCTGGCCACGCCGAAGGTAGCTTTCTGACGCTTGCTGGCGATGTAGGCAGAATTTTCCTGCAGTTTCTCCAGGAGCTGCCGGATAGGCTTGCAGTAGTTGGCAATCTTGCATTCCTTCAGGAAAGATTTTAGCTGGGAGGAGGAAAAGTAGAGGAAGAATGAAAGCAATGTAATAGTTTCCATAAACAGATCCCATCAGCAAAAAAACATTTCCCACCCCCCGTGACAGACAGCATGGGGTGCCTTTTCCCTTCAATTCATACCATACTCCAGTGTATCACCCATATTCAACCCTGGGGGTCCTGCCACCCTGGGGTGGGAGGATGCAAAGAGTTGCAGTGACAGGCCAGGTGTTTGTACACAATCCAGCACAGGGGCCTTGCTCAAAAACAGCTCTTTGCATCCTTTAACAGTGCTTCTTTCTGAAAAAAGTATATCAGTGGAGTTCAAGCAGCCAGCAGGGAAAGTCTATGCTCTCTGGAGCCTCAGCTCCTAGCTGCCATGGTAGTTACACCACCATCGTCTCCTGCTCAGCCAAATGGTAAGGGGGACTGTGGACCAGATGCATGGAGACCAGGAATAACAGTGGATACCTGTGGATGTTAACCAAAAGCACAGGGAAGCCAGGATTAGAACGGGGAAAGGTGTCTGTGGGTTAAGACTGTAGAACACCAGTGGATATTGGAATGGGAATACCAAATACAAGAGGCTGTGGAAGAGACTGATGGCTGGGATTGAAGGCAGAGCTTGAGAAGAGACCTAAAATTGGGGTGGAAGTGTCTGTGGACTGGGACTAAGGGTCTTTGGCATAGCTCGGTGGGAACAGTCGGGGCTGCTATAGAGCTGTGGTCAGGACAGGGCCACCTGCAGAGTCACACGGGTGAAGTTTGCTCAATGTCTGACTGTACCAACCCAGCTCCAACTGGCACCGCTGATTTTTCAAGGGTGCAAACCTACACACCCACCACACAAAAATTTACAAAATAACCCTCTCTGTGAACAAGTTGTGCAGCATATGCCTAGATAATTCTTTCTTTTAGACCCAAGGCCTTATGCGTAACTCTCGGGACAAGAGCCAGTCTGAAGAGATGAGACAATGAGACTTCATTGCAAACAGAGCATGGTTTTGTGTTGTTTTCTTTTTTTATCTCAGTAGCCTTGCCCTCAAGCAAACCTCTCTTCTCCCCACCAAAGATTTTCCCTCCCAACACAAACCACCCTCCAACACCACGGCACTGTTCTGACACCTCCAAACTAAAAGCTGAGGCAGCAGTGGATGCTCTTGCTGACAGAGAGAGAGATGGGGGTGTCCAGATTGACTCATGGCTTGAATTCCCGTTTACTACACTCTCTGCTAACAGTTTTGACCAACCCCAAGAATTTTGGAGTGCTGTCCAAATTCTGCAGGCCAAGCTCTTTGCTAGAGCCAGTTATATGTATACACATACAGACACTACACAGACACTTGATTTAGAGAAAGAGATCCAACAAGGCAAGAGAAAATGGTTAACCACAATGGAACCTTCATCTCAGCTGGGATCTGCACATGCTATCACGATAGAGATAAAGGGCTTCTGGTCAGCAAATACAGTACTGCCTTCTGTACTTATGGCTTCAAATGTTCTGCCTCAAAAGACAGAGCTTGGGGAAGGAGGAAGATGTCTTCCTCCTGTCAAGCCTACATTTTGGCTTGATCTTACATGCCAAGTGGGTAGGTATTAAATGTTAATCAAGAGGTGACAGTCACACCTAGCCCCTCTCTGTCAGGACACTGCTTTCCTGCTGGGTATATTGCTGCAGGATCTGCTGTCTGCTACACACGTGGAGAATGTCCCCCATTACCGAGCAGCAGGGGCTTCTCTTGTCCCTTTTTCCCCCAGCATATGCCCACCTGCCATCATACATCCAACTCAGAAAAATGTGAGTTAAAATGAACACCTTTCCCCCTTTCCACAAAACAAAGAGCCCATCAAACAAGTACAACGAAACCATCAGCAAAACTATTCTTCTGCTGGTGAAGCCTGTCCTACCCTCACCCCCCTTTTCTAAAATATTTATTTTTTATAGGTGCTGCATATTTATCTCCACTGAGAGATGCATTTGTCATTCGATTTATCTCACTTGATCCCCACAGCTGCAGCCCCAGATCCATTTCATCCGCTGCCACATAAATTATTATTTTTCTTCCGTTGCAGAAGTGTCACCAGAAATCCTGCAAAATCTCAGGCTCTATCTGTGCAGTTTGGTGTTGTGTGTTTGCTCTCACATCCATATGCTTCATTTCTTCTTGCCCCCTCCTCTCTCCTACCCCTGCAATCCCTCACAGTCCCACCACTATCTGCCACAGATACTAATGAAATGTAATGAGATCTCAGTCCTGCGTTAAGAGGCAGAGAACACAACCAAGAAAGTAAAAGAAGATAGGAGAGAGAGAGAAAGGGACTCTGCGTATGCCTTTTTCCACTCTGCCAAATACAACCATATCTTTCCAGGATAAAAGCAATCAGAACATAGGCGTGTATGTGTGCGTGCATGTATGTCGTTAACATCTCACGTCGGTTCCTAGCTAAGCAGCATTGTGATTAGTGGGATTGATTCTGTTGAACTGCCAGCCTTAAACACCAATGGTTTATACCAGCAGAGACCACAGCAAAAACCCAGCTCCTCTTACTGTAAATGACGCAGGGAACTATAAATGATCTGAAGCAGCTGGGTGTGTGTGTTCCAGGGAACCCAAACCAAGGCCAATCCCCCACTCACAAAAAGCAGAGGGAATATTCAACTCAGGACAGAGAGCGAGCAGCAGTAGGAGTGGCTGCTGGCAAGGCAAACCGGCACCTCCTGCCCTTCTGTCTAGCTGCAAGTCACGCCTAGAGCATGCCACCTCCTGCCTCCACCCAGCAGTACCTACCCCTTACGGACACTTGCCCAGTTTTCCCCTTTAACCTCCCACTCCTGCTCTGTGATGCCTGCCGGGGCTCCGGAGGAGGGAAGAGGCAGTCTCTTCCAAGCATCCAGATGCACAGGCTCTGCACTCTGAGCTCCTTACCAGCCCTCGGAGGCAGTGACTGCCATGGGGTTGTCCCAGCGGCTGGGCAGACCAGAAGCCTTTGAACTGCCTCCCGCCCCTACTGGCTCTCCTTTCCTTTCATCTGCCAGGGTGCTTCCTGCCTTCCAGGCAAGGAGGTTTTAAAGCTTGGTTTGAAAGCAGTTCAGCCTAGCTTCTCCCAAAGCCGCTGACCAGAAGACGAGGAATGCAACCCCCGCCAGCTGGAACACAGCCCCTACGACACGGCACTGAGAGAAGCGTGAGCTCATCGGGGAGGAAGAATCAGGACAGATGGATTTTTACAGATAACTGGCACCATTCCAGGAGAAAAGGCTCCCCCCCACGCTTTCCCGAAGACTCTGAGATTTTGGGAAGCTAACCTCAGCACCCCAGCCCAGCAGACGCCACGAGGCTGTGGTTAGTGGCAGCCAAATAGGAATCCGATAGCATTAATTCTCTGCAGAAATACAGGCTGGTCCCAGGGTGTGTTTGGAAGCCACAGGGCGCTTGGTGCCAGAGGGCCGTCAGCCGTTTTTCATTCCAGCTAGAACATCGGCTCCGACAGCTTCGATGCTCTCAACAGCTGCTGGCTGAGAGGAAAGGGCTTTGTTCACTGCTGATAAGTGAGAAGCACGCAAAGCGAGAGCAAGCACAGGAGCTGCTCTCCTAGCACAGAGAGTGCCTGTCAGCTCACATTAGCCAAAGCTGCCTACTGCCAGCTAGGCAATGGCCTGTGCCAGGCTGCAGGGACCCAGCCAAGAGTCATGCGCCTGCCAGATGCCAGCCTATTACACACAGCAGAAACAAGGAGATTTGCCTCCCAAGCAGCCTGTGGGTCCCAACCGAGCGATTGCTCCCGTGTCAACCAGATGCATCACAGCAACAAGGTATGCAGACACAGGGTCTCACGGCAGGCACCAAAGCAAAGCAGAGGTTCATGTCCCCATGGAAGATATGACAGCAGCCCTCTGCCAAACTTGTACGACACCTGCCACTCGTGAGTTAAAAATAGAGAGAACTGGGAGGAAAAGAGGGAACAAGTTCCAACATGTTTTCAGTGAGCAATCTCACTGTTCAAAGCAGAGAGGTCACTGCTCATTCAAAACTGAAGCCACCCAGATAGCAAGGTATTAGGGAAAGATTACGTACCCAGATGCACAGCACTATTAGGCAGTTTTATTGCAGACAATGAAGTAAGTAAACATGAAGTAGCTAGGAAGAACGCCCTACACCATGGAACGCCAGGGGAGAGGCAAAGGAGACTACTTTGCAGCACTGCAGTTAGGTGCAGCAAGGAGGAGGGATGGAGACAGGAATTGTACTGTTTTGTATGGAGTGACCTAGGGAGAAAGTGCCCCAGTTGATGGAGACACTGTGAAAGGAGGGAAGATTGCCATCTTGTGGAGAGCACATGAGGGAGGCCGGAGGCAAGGAAAAGTACAGGCTCACAGAGCACAGGTCCTGCTCTGAGACAGACAATACAGCAATTCGGACAACTCTGAATTGCCAAGAACTCGTCTGCATTCACTAGTCAAAAACACATCTCTACAGCAGTTATGTAGCCCTCTGTTCCCCTTTGGCTCCCAAAAGAGTGATTAACTCCACAGACACTTTCACCTGCCTTCAGCCTCCTAATTAGATCCAATGCCTCTGTTCCTCCCCAAGAATTCCCCAAAATGCAAAGAAAAACTATAATTAAGAAAAGGTAAATGGCTCTCTCCTCACACTGTGAGGGCCACCTTGAGTTCACTGTTAGCTTAAACGACTTTATCCCACTCTGTGCACATTCATGGCATGACTGAGAAGCATCTTACACCTTACCTGAATGACAGTGGGGAGAACCAACTCTGGGAATCCAATGCTGTAGGCTTGGCAATGGAGATACTCAAGCATCAGGTCATAGAGCTGTTCAATGAGTCCATCCTGGGTGGGGGAAGCAGAAATAGAGATATCAGACAGGAACTAAACTCTACAGCCCCCAGACTGGGAAACGAGTCTTCAGCCTTACAGGACAGGAACACAAAGCATATTGCTAGGGCAACTCTTCTGTTTACAGAGTGCTGTGCACTGTTGGTCGCTGGGGTTCCACTTACTCGGAAGGCCTTCTCCTGCAGGTTGGCATTGGAAAGCTTCAAGATCACTGCGAAGTTTATAGGCTTAGCACTTATACGTCCTGGCTTCTTGTTGAAATCCACTTGTTGGAAAACCTACAACAGAAAAAACTGAATGTTAAGATGATCACACTGCAAAACAAAACAGATACCAAATGACTCAACTAAGATCGTGCAGTTGGTGGCAGAGCTGAGAAGATGATCCAGAAATCCTGACTGCTGCTTGCCTGTTCTGATCGTTGTACCACACCTTTCTTAAATACCCCAGCAAGGGACAGTTAGGGAGCAAACGCCAACCACACTTGAAGCTTTAGCGACCTGAGTGTGAAAGATGCCACAGAAGTATGAGGTAAAAGGAAACCAACACAAGCAACAGCACAAGAAACTAGAGATTTGCTCCTCAGAACCATGCTTCTAATGGTCAGAAAGATCGTACTACAAAGCTTGAGTGTATTTTGGAGCTGTCCCTTAAGGTGAGAAGCTTTTCAACAGCAAGACTAAATGTTGCTTGCACCAAATCCATTACCCTTTTATTGTCACTGAAATAATTGTCCCAGGAAGCAGAGAGACCAGTAAGTCCTTCACAAACACCCCTTGCCAGGCAAAGTTTCTGTTCTAACACATTTCCCATTGGCGTCCCTTGTACCAATTAGAACTGAACAGCCTTTGAATAAATGTGTATTATTCTCCATGGACACATTTCATTTTATAGCAAGGGACATGGAGAAAAACTGGCCCCTTCCCGGAGTTTGAGAGGAGACCATGCTCCCTGCTTATCAAATGAGGAGCACACACAAGCTCTAGGGTACAGCTGGATGCCCAGCAGACCAGTAGGCAACATCAAAAGGCAGACCTGCACCTTTACTTTTGTGTTTTTCCTGAGCTTGTTTAATGATAATGGTTAGGGAGAGAAGTATTTCTGAAACAGAAGGTATGAAGCTTACACAGTAGAAAGAAGAAAATGGAGAGGAAGTTTACATATGCGTGCGTGACTGGCTCTCCAGGGTGGCATCTCAAGTTTGGTTTTAATTAAGAAGAGCCGTTATTGCCTTAAAACTCAATAAACTGTAATTAAGACCAAGAACTACGAAAGCCTTTTTCCCCACTCTCTCCTATTTGGGAGGACTCTCCCAGCTTCGCTGGGGGAAGGGGAGCATGAATCAATGAGAATTTCCATTCTTCACTTCCCCAAAAGGCTACATTTGGCACGCGGGACAGCTATCTTCAGCTGAAATCAGCTACAGCCAGAATCTGCCTTGGTCCCTGCTGCCCTGGGCAGACATCAGGGTACAGTATCCCAATACACCTGTGTGCTGTGCTGTTCTTCCTCTGAAGCTGTGATGCAGGAAGGAGCAAAAGGTTTCTAAAATGAGCAGCAACAAAAATATGCCCTTTCCCAGCCTGGTAGGGGCAGATCTCAGGAGAAAGATGGTAAGAACTGCAAAAACCACCGGATCTGAGGCAGATTCCCAGAGACCCCCATCAGGGGATAGCAAGTGGCAATCAAGGGAGGTGTTCACTAGCAATGGGATCTCATTAAAAAAAAAAAAAAAAGCCAACAATTGGTAATCATTTGCATATCTGATGACAGCCATTGAGGGGGGCTGATGAGGAGAATATCCTGCCCACCCATACTTTTGAGCACCTCAAAAGCAACCGTACAGTTCCTCTCCCTGTCCCCAATGCTTTTAAATCATACTGCTGAGAAGGAAATCATTTCTATTCCCTCTATGCAGCAGGAACACGTTCATCATCAGACCCCAACCAGCCCAGCAACGTGGGGATGCAGCGCACTGATTGCTAGAGGGCGAGGAGGAAAGGGAGGGTGTTCAGGTCACATGGATGCCCCCAGGCCAGAAAAGCATGAAGACGACTATTGATTTTTTACATTTTATTTGTCAATCCAGGTTATTTGGAAGGGAGGGACAAGCTTGGTGGCTTGTGAAAACAAAGAGCCCTAGCCTAGGGAATCGATGCTATAAACCTCGTTATGCACGGTTATTTCTTTGGCCAAAACAGTAGTATTGATCCCTGAGGTCAGACACATTAAAGCAAAAGGCGTCAGGCTCTGTGGGATCCTAACATGCCGCTAGGCAAGTGGGGAAACGCAACCAAAGGTTTTGAAACTGTCCCAGGAGGTGCTAGGGAGCCGGTCAGGACGTGTGGGAAGGGGGGAAAATGTGGTTCCCATCTCAAGACTGTGCAGAATGGATCAGCTAACAGCCAGACTGAAGGAGAGGATGACTGATGTCTAGGAATCCTGTGGCAGGGTGGAAAGGCGATAATGAGGGACTAGAGGGCCAGAAAATGTCAAAAGCCAACCATTTGGCTTCAGTGATAACCACTAGCAGACAGAGGAAAGGACAGGGCAACACAGGCAGGAAGGAGAAGGATTTTTGGCAATCTCAAGCTCACAGGCGATTTCCACGTGGCTAGTCGGAAGGGTGCTCAAATATACAGTTTACACTGCAGGAGTGCAAACCAGAGAACCAGCTCTGCACCCGCAGCACTCCCACTGTATTGCCCCATTTCTTTCTCTCAGGCTCTAGCAAAAGCCTCCTGGCATCTGCTTTGATCACCCCAAAGCTGGCTGCCCCAGGCCAGCTCACCGCAGGGATACAGTGCTCTGCTGGGCCTGCCTGCAGCTTGCCCTCAGCTCTGCCAGTCACCCTCCCACTTCACTGCGGGAAGGGCTGAGAAAGCCTAGTTAAGCCGCTCCGGCAGAGTCTGATTACTGTCAAGTTCAGATAAGCTACCCAACTTTCTGCAGAAGCTGGCTTGAAGCACTCGGTCACAAAACAGTTGAGGTTGGAAGGGATCTCTGGAAGTCATCTAGCAGGGTCAGCTAGAACAGGTTGCTCAGGGCCACGTCCAGTCAGATTTCGAGTATCTCCAAGGATAGACACTCCACTACTTATCTAGGCAACCTGTTCTAACCTCAGCATATAAAACTGTTTTGTTTTGTTTTCTCCAATGCTAAAGTGGGACCCCCTGTATTTCATTTTCTGCATATTGCCTCTCCTCTTCTCACTAAGTGCTACTGAGAAAAATCTGGTTTCAACCTCTTTATTCATAGAATGGTTGAGGTTGGAAGAGAGCTCTGGAGGTCATCTTGTCCAGCCTGCCCTGCTCAAGCAGGGCTACCTGGAGCCAGCTGCCCAGGACCATGTCCAGATTGCTTCTGAGTATGTGCCAGGATGGAGACTCCACAACCTTCCTGGGCAACCCATGCCAGTACTCAGTCACCCTCACAGTATATTAAAAAAAAAAAAAAAAAAGTGTTTCCTGATGTTCAGACAGACCCTTCTGTGTTTCAGTTTGTGCCCATTGGTGCATCGCTGGCTCTTGGTCAAGTTGTTGTCCCTGTCCTTTTCTGCAAAGCTGCTTTCCAGACAGTCAGCCCCCAGGATGTCGTTATTGTGGGGTTACTCTTCCCCAGGTGCAGGACATTGCACTTCTCTCTGTTGAGCTACATGAGGTTTCTGCCTGCCTGTTTCTCCAACCTATCAAGATCCCTCTGAACTGCAGGACACTTATCTGGTGTATCAACAATCCACCCAACTTCCTATCATCTGCAACCTTGCTGATGGTGCCACTCTGCCCCACCATTCAAACCATTAATGAATATGATAACCAGTATCAGCCCCAGTATTGATCCCCAGGGTACATCGCTAGTGTCTAGCCTCTAGCTAGATTTCATGCCACTGATCACAGCATGAGCCTGGAAGTTCAGCCTGCTGTCAATACACCTCATAGTCTGCTTATCTAGTCTGCAATTCATCACCTTGTCTGTGAGGAAGTTATGGGAGATGGTATCCAAAACCTTGATGAAGAGAAGATAAACAACATCCACTGCTCTCCCCTCATCCACTGAGCCAATCATCTCATTGTAGAAGTCTATTAGACTGGTCAGGCATGATTTCACTCAAACAACCTCTGATATCTGCAGGGCTGTGATCCAGAATTTAAGAGCTGCAATATAGCGGTGGAGGGAGGAGAATGAGGAAAAGGAAAGATACATCTTCAGTTGGTGCAGTGGTTCAGCTTAGTCTGTCTAAAGTTCCAGTTTTTCCTCTCTGTGTGAAGGAGGCAAAGACCCCATATCTTGCAGAAAACAAATCTCAGGTCTGCGCTTCGATGTATGACAATGTCCAGCAATACCAATTCTCCGACTACAATATTCGCATCAGCCGATTTCCTCTGACACAATCCGCTGCCCACTCCCATACATGTTGCACTCCAAGCCCCTGGGGACTTTCTCTGAAGCAAGCTGCACATCCAAAACAAGACTCAAGCCATTTTAGTGTCCGAGTGAAAAACTCATGCCTTCCTAAGCATGTCAGGGTTAACCTCCTTTTCCATTCCTCCACAGAGAAAGCCAATTTTAAATTGGCATGTCAAGTCTGCCTGTGGGAAGATTTCCTCCTTGTTTATCCACACCTGCCTTCCAGTAGATGAGCCACCAATGCTCCTGCTGCAGAAGCTACTGCCTGGCACACAATAATTGAAATGATGAAAAAAAAAAATAAGCCTGGGATCTCATAGGCCCTTCAAGGAGAGTAACAATACAAAAATAAGCACCTGCCTACTTTACACTCTCTCCCAAGCCACCTCCTATCTAAGATGTAACTGTAGCAAGCTGCTGCTTTTGCTCCATCCTGAAAAGCAGAGTCAGAGAGGAGATAGCATTGGATGCCCACGCTGGGGAGCATCAGCCCTTGTCAAGATGCATCAAGCAGCCAGCTCTCATTTCTATTGGCAGGGGCTTGGGGAATTCCTGTGCCTACGGGAATTGCACAAACATTCAATCTGCCATCTCTTGAAAGCACAGCAGCGACGGGGCTGAGACAAGAGGTAGCAAGGGTTGGGTTTCCTTGATGGAGAGGGGGAAGGGAAACAGATTTACACAGTCACTTCTTACACAAGAAGCTTCACAATCTACACTCTAAGGCCATGCAAAGCCCTCTCCAAAAGGTGCACAAAACATAGGGTCACAAACTCCACACCCATTCTTTTACTGCACTCAGATTCAATTGCAACAGTGATAGAGCAGCCTTTCCTCCTTCCTATCAAACGGAGCATACCTTATGCTGGGATAATGGGCCTAAAATGGATTTTGTTTCATGACATGGTGTGGCATGGGACTAATGTCTATTGACTAAGTCACTGCTGAATTTGTGAGCTGGTAGGAACAGGCTCATAGTTAAAGCACTAGGCTGGGCATCAGAATGCAGATTCTCCTCCCAGCATCACCACAGCCACCTTGGGACTTTGTGCAGGTCCCTTCCCCTCTGTGTGCTAAAGCTTTCTGCCATTTCATCTGCACAGCTGGAATACATCTGCCTGAAGATAGCTTGTGGAGACACACTAAGGGGTGTAAGAGTGTTCAGATACCTCTAACAGAGAGGAGGAGGGAGTCGGGAAGAGATGGAAGTATAAAGGGAATAGCACTGAGTGGTTCTGGGAACTCCAGAGAATGTTTGCGGGATCCCTTGCAGGAGACAGGCAGGACGAAGGGAAAGGCTGACAGCTGCAGGGAGATACGGGAGTTTAACATCATGCCAGTCACCCTGGGTTACAGAAGTCAAAGCAAAATAACTGTTAAAGTCATGTGAAGGAGTATGCAAGCAACACACATGCACACATTTACCCTACCCCCATCTCCCCCCGTCACCAACACCTGGACAAGCTAAGCCAAGTAGTGCGTCACAAACAAACACAGCAGGATCGGATGTGGTCAGGGCTTGTGGAAGCTGGGAGGAAGCTCAGCGTGCAGTGTGGTAACGTCTGGCTGGGGCCCGACACACAGATTACAGCCGAGGTGTTGGGGCCAGAATGCAAAGAGGGAGGGGAAGGCCTTGAGGGGAAAAAGGCTTTATGTCTCAGAGCACTAAAAAGTAAAATGCAGAGAAACCATCCTCACCCCAAGCTCTGCTACCCCAGAGCAGAGATGCCTCTATCACTAAATCTGGTTGGCAGAATTTCAAATATGCATGAACAAGAGGAAGGAAGCAGGCAAATGGCAAAGCCACACAGGCCAGGGCCAAGGAGCGGCGGAGGAGGCGGGAGAGCAGGAGGACATTTATAAACATCGCTGCCTTCCACAGGCTCAGAGGATGTGGTCTGCAAAGGACATTTACAACAACACGAAACCACATAATCCTTTGCTTCAACAGAACTTGATTAGGAACGAGTCCAGCTGACTCAGGCCATTTATTATACAAGTCTCCCTCCCTCCTCCTCTTCAGTGTCCAGCCTCATGCTGACCTACTGGGGCTTCTGCATTCCTCAACCCTGCCTCGCTCATGCTGCTTCAGTGAAATTTGGCTGCACCACTTCTGTACCAGCTTCTCACAGCAGCAAGGCTAGAAAGACCTATGCGGAGAGACGTCAGGCATCTGACGTGGGAAAGCTGGATGGTCTCTTAGCACCTGTATTTCACCAAACATACTGCATTTTGCCAGGCTGCATTCACAGAGATCTTTTTCCTAAATAAATGATTAATTCTTGAAGGGCTTTTTCCTTCCATTTCCCTTTGTCTGCAGTTAGGAGAAACTCTTCCTTTTCTAAGACATGAACACATCAGCAGTATCAAGTAACAACAGTTTGGGAAGCTACTGCAACCAGTAACCTTGAGCCTCTGAATCTCTTCTTTGGCAAACCCTTGGCCTACTCCAGCTGCATTAGTTAAACCACCTAGGAAGGTATTTTTGCACCCAGCTGATCTCAGATACTCTCTACTCGCAGGCCAATAAAAGTTTAAACCTGTTTGCTAACCAAACAATACATTCTGTCTGATGCTGTTTGCCAGGGATTTTAGGGAGTAAGCAAACTGGGCAATCTTGGGAGCTGTTGGTGGGTATAGTGAGTGAGTGTGCTTATTAGGTAGTCGGCATAAGCCACTGCTAGGTCAGCAGGAACCAACTAACCTCCAGGATAAACGGCAACACTGGGATGAAGGTCCTGGTGTTCTCAGACAACAGCGTAAGTGCACGGATGCAGTGCATGCGCAGAGGGTAGAAACGAGCCGTTGGTACCAGCCTAGAGAGGGGGAAAAAAAAAGAAAGGGTATTAGGCCAAGTTTATACAGGAACTGCACCTGCAGCCTTCAGTGACACCTGAGAGCCTTTCCTACTCTGCAAAAGAAAGACAGCTTTAGTATTGCACAGCAAACTGCTTGAGCTGCTGAAGCTATCCCATAGTGGGAAATAAAATTCACACATGTTAAAGCTATAACACTAACACACAAATTCCTGCAACCAAAGCACTAGGTTTCCAGCTTCTGCTGGGAGAAAGTGCTGCAAGACAAGAGCTTTGCAGATGAAGTTTATCACTGATGCTGTTTAGTCATGTTTAATACTTGTGGCTTTATGCTCCCAGCACAGGTAGGTATGCAAGAAAGTGGCAGGAACCAGCAGTAAAATATGCATCTAAAGCAGCAAGTTTGACCAAGAAAAGGGCTCCCCCAGCATGCCAGAGGAACTACAAGGAGGAAGATGTTTCCTATTTCAGGCTACATACCCTCTGTGTTCCCACAGAGTTCATGATGTCACCTGAGCAGTGATCCTCTTGGAGTGGAACGTCACTGAGGCAGAAGGAGCTGGACTAGCAGTGACCAGCATATCCGAAAGGACAGAGTGGGAATGAGAGTGACCTCTCACAGCCAAATCTGTTCAGCTCTCTTCAATCCAGAGGAGCACCTGAGCTATTCCTATCTCCTTCAGAGAGGCAACATGTACACTTGAAGAGCCCGTAATCAGCCTGGAGGGGAAGAGGCCAGACTCTTTGACCCACACTTCAAACCATTATGCACTCAGGTATTAACAAAGAAGTAGAGCTGACTCCCTTTGTAAGGTTGGGACTGAGCAGGGTCAGCTCCCCCAGCACTGCGTAAAGCCAGCAGCAGAGCGGAGAATGCAGCGCTATGCCTGAAAGACACCAGAGCTCATTACTGTACCGCTCTAGAAACCTCTCACTCTGAATGACCTGTACTTGAACACATAGATGCCTCCAGCATTAACAAGGATTTTTTTTTTTTTTTGAAAAAAGATCGCAGACAACAGGCTCAAGTCTGATAAATGAACCCCTCCCCTCCCCAAAGAGCTTGCTGAGCAATCCAGAAGAGAAAAAAAAAAAAAAGCTTGACCAGGCACCATAAATCACCTGCATCTCCCCCCCTCCAAATAGTGAAATAATTATCATTGGATCCATTATAGAAATAAATCTACTTTGCACCCCTGATCTGGCACCACTGGAGATGACGAAAGCCATTCTCAGGAATTAATTGATCGAGGAATAAACCTGTTAAGTGTATAGATTTACTGTAAACCAAGACCATTAATTTCAGCGTGCGCGGCGATGCAACAATCTGCTCAACTTCCCGATGGCTGGATGCACAGGGAATACAAAACACAGCTGGGTCCCAGCTCTGCTGAGGAAGGTCCAACTGCCTCTTTAATGTCTTACCATCACTGTCCCTGCGAATGCCTGCTGTACTTCTCCCATGCAGCCAGGGCACAGGCTGTGGTGTAGAGAACAGCCTAAAGGCTTCTCAAGGCTTATTTTTACTCACTACAGCTCCTTCTGTTATATTCCTGGGTGACCACAATCTTCCTCTGGCTGGAGAGGACAAAGAAAGCTTCTTTCAACATCAGCCTCCACCCCATGAGGACAGGTCACTGCAAGAAGTTGCTCTGGGACACCAAGGCTGTGCTTATTCTCCATGAAGGAGGCTGTACCTGCTTTCTCCCCTCATATGTGCTGAGAAGCCAGAAACCAAAACTTAATGGGCACCAAAAATCCTCACTTAACTATAAGCCAGGGAGGAACTTCATTTTTACAGCTTAGACTGGGAGCAAGGTAAAAATCCAAGCAGACATGGTCAGAAAAAACACTTTATGGGATGAGGGGAAAAGGGATAACAGAACAGGAGCTTCGGGGCGGGGAAGAACCCAAGCCAAAAACCATGAACTTGGGACAAATGCAAGCACACAGATCAAGAGGAGGAACTTATGGTCTGTGGAGGCAGAGAAAGAAAGGGAGAAATCATCTCCTCCACGTTCTACTATCTCTGCAATAGCTGCAACACTGCCCCATTGGTCAAACTAACCGCAACCTTTCAGCTGTTTGCGAGAACAGCATCGCTCATCATTACATGGCAATTCCAGGAGCAAACTCAACAACGAGGCTCTCCTCAGCATCACAGAAGTCAGAAACCATCAATTCCAGCACTTCTCTATTCAGTAGTCCAACTTCCCTGGACCGCATCTTGAGCACAGGTAACTTCCAGACACACATGGGGTCCACTTCTGAAATGTGTTATTAAAGACAGTTTCAATGTATTCTATATGCTGGAAAGCAAGAAGGAGGAGCTAATTTTGATTTTCGCAGGCAACCCTCTTCTACTAGTTATCTTATTTAATCACTTTTCAAATTCTGCCCTGGTCCCTGCCTAGAGCCAAAAGCCTGTGATGGATGGTGGTTTCTCCCCATTACCCTCACATAAGATGCCACAGGGGCATGAGGAGCCGACGGGGTTCTACAGACAGACGGACACCTGCTCGCTGCCCTTTTGCTGGAGCCAGGCGCCACCTCCCGGTACCAAAGGCACTGGGGAAGGGGAGTCTCCTCCCAGCACTCACACCCTCCAGATGTGCCCCAGATCACCACACCACATCAGGAGCAGAAATGAAAAAGGTATTCCAGATGCTACATAGCACCCTTCCCCACCACCTGCTCACATACACCCAGCTCTCAAAGCTGAGCAGCCCACAGAAACAAAGCGAGGGGAGCAGCTCATTCACACCATCTCCCCAAGAAAGCCTGCTTGCAGCAGTCAGATGCTAAGCAGCCCCCAAGCAGATGCATACCCCTAAATGTGCCTTCCAGAAACACATCAAGTGGTACATGAAGCAAAAAAACCCCCTTGACCTGCAGGGTAGATTATTTTATCCTCTCACCTCAAATAGAAACAACCCAAGTTCTTCCATTACACTCAGTTGCCACAGACTGATGTACACCAGGGGATGTGGCACAGAGACTGACTCTCACTACTCTCGGTTTGGACAGCACAGCCACCGACACTGAGAAAAGGCTGTTTATACTCAGGAAGGAGCCATCAGGGACCCTGGGTACAGACTGAAGCCCGTGGAGCCACATCATTCCCACATCTGCTAACCTACCTACACCCTTTTTATATCCTGGACACTGGCTTGGCTCAGTAAAGAAGCCAGGGTGGGATTTATTTATATTTTCCCCACCTTAGAACTCATCTGTTGGGTTCACAGATCTTTGAAGCCTTGTCAGACGGTAACTGTACTTCATGCCAAGCAGCCCTGCCCATCACAGACGCGAACAAATTCTGTTTGCTGCTCTTGCTGAGACTCACCTGATTCACCTTTCCTTGGCCCCAGGTAGCTGATTTATCTGCCTGGACAAGTAGAAAAGTGCCCAGATTAGTCTGCAGGACAACTAAAGCTCTACAACAGCAGTGGGAAGCAGCCTGCGCACATGGGGGATGGGAAGAGGGATGTATGCATACTCTAACGATCGTTTAAATCTGCTTATCTTCATCACCACTTGGGAGTTTTTCAAGACCAGGCGGGTGGTGTTTTAAAGCTGAGAATCTGGTTAACAGAGCTAACAGGATTTCAGAGATCACCAGAGATTCAGAAATTCCCTCAATGCTCGTTAACAACAGCCACTTCAAAGCACAAAAAATTTCATATATAAACATATAAACTGGTGGGAAAAGAGAAAGAAATTCTCAGCAGAGGCATACTAAAAACAATAAATGTGTCCTAGTTCTTCAAATTCTAACAAATATGCACAAAAAAATGCATCTTCTAACTGTATTTACCGAGCTAGAGATGAGGACTTGATTCTGTGCTTTGGCACAGTTAGGTCCTGAGGCAAGTCAGTGCATTTCTCCTTGCCACTCTGTACGCCTGGGAGGATAACATGTCCAGGCTATTCAGATCACAACTTCTGCGGACCAGAGAACCATCATCTACGCTGCAGACTACCTCAGAAGAGCCTTACTACTGCAGCACTACTGCACAATGTACAATTACTGGCTGGTATTAAGAGTTCATCTCCCCTTGGTCTCCAATTGCACACACGCTAACAACACTGGGATTCCATGATAACCACTGGGAGAAATTCCACCATGGTTCAACTCCACTAATGGAACTAGTGGAGTTCGGCAAGCTTGAACGCAGCCCAATATACCTGGCCAATACTCTGGAAGTGAGAAAAAAAACCCAAACAATTCCCAAAACAAACAAAAAACCCAACAACCCATAAATGAGAATAGCTTTCACGCTGCCAAAGATACCTGAGCAAGCTTTCCTACTGGTCTGCATACTTTAAGACAAAATAATTTTAAAAAAATCTAAACACACTTAGATTCCAAAACCAAGTCCCCATCTCCTCCCTCATTTTTTTCTGAATAGCTCAGCTCTGAGACAGTCAGAAACTGCTGTACATGGCATGCTTGCACTTGGACGGTTCTCCATGGAAATATCCAGACAGCTATAACCTCTTGGAAAAAACACTCAGCAACACAGAAATACTACCTAGTGCTGCAACTGCTCTACACATGACAAAGCATTCCGATGGATGTTAATAAGCTAAGCTGCCCCACTTGGGATAGTTCTTCATATGAATGCTTGGGGACAACTAAGTTATTTTAAGCTTTCCTTCAGAAAAAGAGGACACTATCTTAGAACGTCTTCTTGGAGATACAGTTCTCCAGAAACAGAGGTACTGTGCTTTTTAGCACCAAAGTTAACTGCATTGCTTTGGGTCTCTCCAGCTCCCCACTAGATGACAGCAAAAAGCATTTGCATCATTCAGAAGTGTGGCCAGACCACACAAACCCTGCAAATATTCTACAGCACAAAGGAAGAGGAATTTCACAGTATTTTCTGTTCTCACTGCCGGGCACCACTTAGCTACTTTTCAGATTAGCCCAGAAATGGCTGCAGTTTGACGCTGGGTGACAGACCAGTCGGTCCTCCTTCAATATAGGAGCTCATGGAAGGACTTGAACGGGACACCAAATCAGGTAGAACTGAAATTCCTTATACAGAGAATTTAGTTGTGGTGTAGGTTACTCTTTCCTAGGCTTTCTCACCACCTCAACATACCAGTGCTCACAACACATCTTCAGCTGGAATGCTTCGATCAAAAGCAGCTCTCAGACAATTCCTTACAATGCAACGTTAAATCCAAATCACGTAACAGTAACAACCCTTAGTAACTGCTCTGCCACATCAAGCAAGAGAAAGAAGTATAGCCAAAAGAAGAAAAAAATCATACTTACTTTATACAGCCAATGATGACCTGAGTCAAAGGATAGATCAACGGCTCCATGACCTCACTGGGATAGATTGTGCTGAGAACCCGACACCAGAAATACAGGCAGTGGATATACTGCCAGTTATAAACAGACTGGAAGTTCTCCTGCAGAAAAAGGAAAAACACAGGCACAAATTTGAAAATGTGACATTTGAGAGAAGTTCACTCTGGTTTCTCTACAGGACTCATTTTATCCAGCATTCTCTAAGAGAACACTGCGTACTGTTTAGAGAGGAATAACTAACATTCTAGCCATTGCTTTGATGCTAGCGGCTGACCCACCATCCAGCAAGTTCAGATGCTGCACTGGCAACATCATGATTTGGTACTAGTTAGTGCCTTGAAGGAAGTAATGAGCAACACAGGCTGCTTTTCTTCAGAAGTATGGCTCATTTGAGAAGGATGATTTAATAACCCAGCTCACAGCAGATGGCGGGATGTGGCCAAGCATTAGGAAACCATTAACTGTTCCATTTACCCACAGTCCCTGGGACAGTCCCTGGTCTCCCACAGGTAGGAAGGCTGGGAAGCAGTCCCCCCTCTGACACCCTTGTACGTTGCCCCCTGGCCTCTGCAGGCCAGAGCAGGGCGGAGGGAAAGAGTGTGTAAAGCTCCACTACAGATTCAAGCTAGCAAGAAATTAATCTGAATCAAACTCCTTTGGATGTTATGTAGCAGCTTGTCCTTCCCACTTGAGCCTTCCCTTCCCTCAGCTGTATTAATCAAAACCCCCTAACCATCACCCCGCTAACTCTACAAGGTAACATCATTGCTCATTTTAAAGATGCTCCTATGAACATTCCCTGTCAAAGCAAGGACCAAATGATCATCCCAGCACTCATCCCTGCTTTTGGAAAATACACTACCCAGGACAGTTTCGTTTTTTTCAACTGCAGAGCAAGTGACAGACAGCAGAACTGAGAAGAAAATTCCAGCTCTGTTTCTCAGCCAGCCTTTATATTACCAGCAAAAACAATGCAATAGGCCAGCAGCCTGCCTGCCATGCAACGACATGTGAACCAGCATTTCAGGCTGGCTCAGAAGTATGGCGAGGTGTGGGTTAAGCCTTGCACCAATCCAAGAAAAACTGTTTTCAAAAATGTTTGGGCAAGCCCCCACTCTCTCCCTGCCATGTGCTTAAGCAGCTCATAGTGCCAGATTAAATAAAAACCCAGAAGAGTGCAGGAGTCCCCCTTAAGGACACCCTTTCCAGAGTTCTGCAGGCCCACGTATTCCCCAGAATTACACCAAGAACTTATGAAATTGCACTTAACAAGGTGCCTCAGCTCCAACTTGTGTTTGTTTCAGACAGACTTTCAAGGCCCAGGTCACCTCCTCTTTTGCATGGATGAAGCAAGATATGCAAGTCCTGAAACAATGACAGAAGCCCTCAATTGCAGCCACTGGACCAAACCTTGCAATAGGGACTTAAGCCGTAGCTGGAAATGGTAGAGCTCTCTCAGCTCTCACCAGGTCACTGAGATGTACCAAGAAGCTCTGTTCTCAGCTTCTCTTGCACAGAACAGATAAGCAATCTGCTCTTGTAATCACCTTCCACAATCACTCACTGCTCAATTTAAATTAATTGGCTTATTACTTGGATTTGTATATTTTGGTTGTGCTGTTGTCATTTCAAGTTCCTACCAGCCCTCCCCAGCTGTGAAATCAAGTGGATTTAGGTCTTGTCTGGGCCAGGACTGAGGGTGTACGAAGCCAGTGCAATCCAATTAGGGCATATGCAGCCCAGACTTCATTTATCTCTGCTCATTTATCCCCATGTCTGAACAGCCGGGAGATTTAACTGGTCACCAATCCTGCAATGTTTGGGAGCAGCTGAACAATTAATTTATAGGGGTCTGTTTTGCTAAACATGAATAAAGCCAGGATTAGCAATCTGACTCAGATTTCCGAGGTCAGACAGGAGATGGCTGAAATCAGGGCTGCTCCCAAAAGGTCTGAGCTGCTTTGTTCAATTAAGTCCTTTAAATAGTATGGACTTCACACACACCCGGGCGGTTCCTAATCTTCTTTACCTTGAGGTTTTGCAACAGAGGCTGCAAACAGCAGCTTCACAGAGTGGGAAAAGGGTGGCTGAGGCAGAAGATGGAAAGCGCATCAAACTCTTGCAATCTGGGGATAGAAAAGTGACTTCAACCCTGCAGTTGTCTTTCCTCTCGTTCCTTGCTGAAATTCTAAACACAGGCAACTATGAGGTGATCTCTGAAGCTCCCAGCCCTTGCCAAAAGGTTCCTTGGCACATTATGAAATGGGTCAGACACAAGCACTGACACTTTAGAGACACTACAAAAAGCCTGAAGTGGCTACTGTAATTTTCCCCTCTCCGCACATTCCCCCTAGGAGGGTACGCTCCTTCCACACTGACAGGTACCCACCTTCTTCTTTATCGTCATTGCACTGCGCAGGTGAATGGCAAGCTGACGGATATAGATGAAGGCATGCTGGTAAGAGGTATGTGTGTCCAGGGCATACATCTCTGTGAGCGTGCGCTGCATGAAGTTGATCATGGGCAGGACATTGGGAGAGGTGAATCTGGAATTCTTCACAAATGCGATGTACATTTGCTGTGCAGGAAAGAGGACAAGACACTACGTAAAACAGAACAAAAACATTCTTTCACTAACCTTCCCCACCCAGGTACGTCCAAACCAGGGGTGAAGTGTTCCTTTGATAAGACAAGTCACTTCAAAGGAATATGCAAAAATAATAATCCAGCCTGCTCCTTCTTCAGGGGAGATGGGAAAGAGTCTGTTTAGCACAGAGCTTTGAGATGCCCCTTCTCCTCTGCAAGAAGACAGAACTATGGGATGGCTTTGAACCACACATGTTTATGGTTGGTCACAGTTCTCTTTCTGTACAGTGGTACCTAAACAAACTACACTTGGGAACCACAGCTATTAGCTGAAAGATCAGAGCAGCTCAGTAGCGCCGAGTAGTGTGTCAGCACTTGAGGAAAGCCCTCAAGAATTTGGAATATGAGTATTCATTCCATAGACAGAGGAGTACCAGAAGCCTTCCCTGCTAAGCCCCAGTGTGCCTCTGGCAAGAAGGGCAGTAGTAGGACGCAGGATATAACTCTGTCCTCACATAGAATTCCTTCCCTGTTTAATTTTTTTGAGGTAGCCAGCATCATCTCCAGTACTTGCCCTACCTAATAGGCTGCAGCTCATGCTCTAAGGTCTTCACATATAATGTGAGAAAGAAAAGCTGCAGAGTACAACAAGTACCAGCCTTACCTTAAGCAAGGGACTTAGGTACACCTCTTTCTTGTAGCGGCAGATTTTGTTCAGCACAAGGAAGGCCAGTACTCTCACTGTTTCCTCGCCTGTGCTCCACAAATTAATTGCTTGCTGGAATGGAAAATAAAAAGATACAGATAAGTGAAGGGACAAAGAGCCCCTTCCTGGTTATAGACAGGCCTGAGCTTCCCTCCTTCACACCAAAAAAGCAAGAGAGGAGGAAGATGACACAAAGATGGCAGGCTGTATTATCACAGAACCAGTCACAACAGCACTGGCAGCCATTCTGCCCTCATACTCTAGCTGCGAGACCACACAAAAGGCAAAGTCGATGTTTCCACAATCAATAGAGGTAATTGTCCAAAACTAGCATTTCCGAAAAATACATGCACTGCTATTCATGTGCCTAAATACACATTTGAGCTTCTGAGCACAAGCACCAGCTTGTGCATGCAACTCAATCTCCTAGGATTTGCAAAGCTTCCTCGCCATCCTCTAGAAAGGAGCACCACACTAAATTACACACTTGGCCAATACATCTCCCAGCCCAACAAAAAAAGGTAATTTTTAAGTCTTACACTGAATACTGCAGAATAGAACTACACTGCTGTTACGCTCCAGTTCTCACCACAAACACCAAATTCTAGTTTCTCAAAGAATGCTATTAAAGATGCATTTCCCTCTGGAGAGGGGACACCAGGGTTTGATTTCTGAATTTATCAATGTTCTTTCCCTCTGGGCAAATAGGTTGCAATTCCTGAGATACATCTCCTCGTGGTGGTTCTGACTTAATTCCACTTCCCTGGACATTCACTGTATTAATTCAAATGATAAAGCAGCAGAGGGGTTCGGAGCCAAAGACAGGACCTGTGTAAGGCAGCACGTCTGCTGAGACATATCCTTAGTCACTCCGGTACAGACATGATGACGAGCACTCAGTGCATCATAAAAATACCTACACCAGCTGGAGAGAGGTAGGTTAGTCTGTGCAGAGGTCTGGGCTAACAGAAAGCCTGCCACTGACAAGTAAACTCATTAATCTGAGTTTTACCTATCTCTGCATTGCATAAAGCAATCATATATTGGTCTCTTCCTTCAACTTCTTGAGAAGCAAATTAATAGATTTTCTTGAGAAGCAAATTAATAGATTTTCTTCTTCCCAGGCCTGCCTGCATTCACCTGCTCAGAGTACAGATTCACATGGACATGGCTGGCCCTGTCAGGAAGCATTGGTACAGCAGGACCACAATCATGGCTGATGCCTCCAAAAACTAGTTACCTTATCTCCAATAATGAATTCTAGAGGCAATCAGATAGATTCCAGCTACAGGGCTGAAAAAGCCTGCTCAAAAATCCCTAGTGTAGCAGTGAGCACACTGCTACACCTTCAGATATGAGGTGTAACAGCCTCCCGTCTTTATCACCAAAGGGTTCGCAGCCTCATTTAAATGTTGCGTTGCAGCTTTTCATTTAAATGTCACCCTGTTGCCCTCTTCCACTCTTCCATGCCTCCTTTGTTGTTCTTAAGCGCTCAGCAGTTGTGACTAAGTTTCTGCAAAAATATTCCACCCCCAGCTCTTGAGTGAAATACTATCACAGACATACACACAGACTCAGCACACAGGCAGCAATTACTCCATCTGCACGGAGGAAGCAGGCAGCTTCCCCAGAACACCTCCGTGTCACTTTGCATGGGGATTAGCAGTAGCTACACGTAGAGCCACATGCCCACTCACCACAGCATGAGAGCGCTTCATGGCACCTAGAGGGCCTGTAAGAAAAGCAGGAGCCCTTTCCGGGACCAAAAGAAAAGCAAGGGGACAAGAGACTGAACTGTGATGGGATCCAGCCCAAATACCACGAAAGGCTCATCTGAAGGGGTAAAGAAAGTACCTCAGATCCAAATGACATATCATAGCACATCACCTTACCTTGAGAAGTGCACGGCACTGCTTTGGAAAGGACAAATAATAAGGCACTATGGAACTGACGTGCTGAAGGACTGCTACACCGACTGAGGCTTCTGTTAAACAAGACAGGAGCTACAGAGGGAAAACACAACATGATTCCATTTAGAGTGTAGTCCTCATCACCTTTTCCTTTACCATTAAGCATCTGTATTTTGCTCTTTCAAAGTATTGCTGTGTTACCAAAGGACTGGAAGAGTAGCCCTCCCTAGGAAGAAGCTCAAACCCCCAAAAGCTGTATCAGGAAAGGAGCAGACACATGGCGGGTTAAATAACTCCCCTGAAAGTACATCATCCTGACAAATGCGAGCTCAGGCTACTGGACTTGGATGCCTAACGGCACCTGAGCTCATCACATAAAACCTCATTTGCGTATACTGCAAAAGCTAAGTCTCTATACAGTTTAAGACATCTGACAGAGGGCATGACACCACTGCCTCTGTCGACTCACTACAAATGGTCAAAACACAATGAAGGCACCCTCAGCCTACATAAGGCTTGGAACCAGACCATCTGAGCTCTCTGATGACTTACTGAATTTCACTAGGATTTCTTTAATGGGAAGCTGGAATACTATCGGGTATCAAGAGGTTAACTCTAGCTCAAGGAAAAGGTTAGCCAAACTATTTAAGAAGCAACATCTTGCTATTTCCAGGTTGTTCAGCTCAGTTCACCTGAAGCCAAACCCAGAGATGTCTGCAGTTTCTAATTTGAAGACAACAGTAAGCTCAAAATCACTTCAATTTGAGAGAGGTTCTGCCTGATGCAGTGCCCCCTCTTCCCTGCGATCCCAGTTGCTGGAAGCAGAGGCATTTTTTCTGCTTTCAGCTTTTCTCCTCATTCTCCTCCTTGCACTGCAAAGATTCTGGACTGAGCACGTCTCCTTTGCAAAGTCCCTCACACACCAAAAGGAAAGGAGACGATATTGTTCAGAAATTACTATGCCAGAAAACCACTGTAGTGAAACCTGGGACTAAGGGCACTCAGTACAGGACGAGGGATTACTTCAATGGGACTGCATTGCCAGCTTTTCCTTTTCTACTGCAATCTTTAGTTCCGCTGCTGGCGAGAGGCACCACAACTTGAGAAAAAAAGGTCTACTGATCAAAATGCTCTTTCTGCTAAGTCATTCTGCCAGCTTACAGCTAAGAGGCATCAGTACGCTCTTTTTCTTTCCTTATATCCCCCCCCTTCCCTCAGCTTCTGAAGAATATTTCAATGTTGTTCTTTTGTTTTTAATATTCCAAATTTGGGGACGCATGATGAAGCAATCTCAAAAAAAAAAAATTAACTGGGGGCAGGAATTTCCTTCAGAAATAATCCATGAATTGTCTCTGAAACACCAGACATCAGCAACTTTGGACGGATGGGATATCCTAGTGGGATGGAGCATAATCATACTTGGAGATGTCGTATATGAGGAGCAGAGGCTGTCAACATAACGTCTTCTTAGTATTTACTACAAGAAGTGGCAAGATCATAGTGCCGGAAGTTGAGTTAAAGATGCAGGATGCAGGAGCACAGCACTGCAAACTACTTTAAAGCTCACTAAATATTAATTTGTCAGACAAATTAAGACAGAAAACTGCCAGGATGTTAACCCAGCCCTTCGTTACAGGCTACCTATTTTGACCCAACCATCCTATGGACGTCCAAATTGTTAGACAGACCAAATACTTCCAAAACAAGACAGGGAACTGGGCAGCCACACAAATCTGATGCCAAAGGCTTTGAGACTCAGTGAGACTGCTTTTGCTCACTGCAGTCTCACCCAGTAAGTCTTATTTATTCTCCATTACAGAAGAAGGCATAGAAACCAATACCCAAGGTTCCCAGTACTGTGATGACCAGAAAGTCACCCTCAAACTGGAGTAACACTCTTTTCAAAAGGAAAAGCACCTGAGGCTACACTGTCATCTGCTCTGTTAATTATCTTCTTGATTGTTTGGCTCTCCTTTTAGCAGTGTTGTTTACAGATGTAAAAGCCCATCTGCTTCACTCCAAAATACTCTGAACAAAAGCCCAGCTATGCACAGACTGACCCCAGTAACACAAACATGCTGAAATTTCTTACTTGTATAGTACAGCTGAGGTACGCTTTTATGTCCAGTCGCAGCTTGCTCCAAAGTGGGCTGGTGGAAGGGAGGACCATTCTGGAAATGAGCAAGAGTTGGGTTCAGCTTTAAAAAACCCCCACCAAATAAATCAGATTTCAGCAGCACAAAGAACAGTGAGTTCACTTCCCCGATGTTGCCAGTGAGCAAGAACAACTGCTTGCAAAGCAAGAAGAAGTAACAATTTTGTCATGGGTGAAAAGCAGTACTTCTACTCTGTAAAAACTGCCTGAAGAACAGTATTAGAAAATTCAGTTCAAAGAGCTTCCCAGCACAGTACCCGGATCTCTGGAAGTGTGATACAGGGAGCTGTGACAGCCAAAAAGCCTGGTGGAGACCCAAATCCCTCACACAGATGTTATCTTCTAGTCAGGTATTCTGCAACCACTGCCTGAGAACAGAACAGGCTGGCTCGTAGCAAGAAAGTCTGTTTTGGGGACCAAACTAGTTGTGAGACATTTGCTCAGTTTCTTCTAAACTTTTGACACTGCACTCGAAGTAGTGCCCCCAGGCCATCCCAAAATTCAGACCCGGTCTGTACAAGTCAGGCCTGGGGAGGAAAGAGGCAGGTATTTGCTCAAAGAACTGGAATTTACTTCTCAGACTAGGCACCACTGTCAACAAGGAATCTAGCGTTTAGCTCACCCCTCCCTTCATCTGTGACAGGGAAATTAAAGATAACTGCCACAAAAATTACCCTGGAACTGAAAGCACTTCTGAAAGACATTCAGTTCTCACTCTACCCAAAATGGGAGAAACAGAAGAGCTCAGACTACAAAGCAAGTAATACAACTGTGTGCAGCTGAAACTCCAGAGATGACTGAAGTAAAAAGCTTCTGTGAATGTCTAGTAGGAAACAAGTACGGGGCTAAATAAGGCTGCTCCAGCTTGCAAAACATACTGGGAACTTCACAGCTTGTTTTATGAAACTGGGCTCATAGTCCCCAGCTATGGTATTGGTTCACCCAGCAAGAGTTCAGACTGGCATTTATTGAGTTTCCAGCACCTTTTGCAGTTGCTCCTGGGTGAGCCATGCTGATACCTCTTCAGTTATGGGCCCAGCCTGACTCTGAAACTGTGTGAGCACCAACCCACACAACAGCCAGAGAATTCCCGGCTCCCAGGCAGCAGTTGAGATTTCAAAATTGTCATTCCTCCTCTCTAGTCAAATCAAATTGCATCAGCAAATGCGACATAGAGATACTGGACCAATGCTGCCATTCTGGAAAAAACAAATTGTACCATTCTTTGCCCAGCTGCATGCTCGTTTCCATTCCATCTATGCTCTAACAGTGAACACCTCAAACTCAGATGATCCAGCCCTCAGACCACCAGACTCTAGGGTGTAATACAGCTGCTAAAGCCCTGGATTAACTAAAGTCGCATACTTGCAATACTCTGCCTACACACAGACAGAAGGCTTGGTCCCTTTCTCTGAAAACCAACTCAAAAATGCCTTAACAGTGCTCCTGAGTGCAAGCATATGCAATTCAAGATGCCCTGTTGAAGCCACATGTCCTCTGCAAATGGCTGGAGTCTAATATTAGGATGCACTCCTGGGGAAGAAAGGCTAAGACCTAAGAAAAATACCTGGCTAAGACAACTGTGAACATAATCAGGCAACTTTGCTAGTGTTTGGGAAGAGCTTCCATCTTCTTCCAGCTTCACAGCCAGGTTGCAGTTCTCAAAAACCCCAACCAGCTCTCTTTCACCTGCAGTTCTCAAATCTCCTCAGACTTACTTTAGTTTGTTCTTTGGGGTTTTCAGAAGAAGCAGCTTCTGCAGGCAGCGGAAGAGGTCTCGGACACAGAAGGACACAAGGGCATTGAACACTGGTTAAAGAAAGTCAGTAAAGCATTTGTAAGTGATTTTCGTGTATTCCTGATTTTTCAGCTAATCTGAAAAGAGCTCCCCAAGGAACTGAAGCCAGTAATTCCCACAGCAGAACTACTGCGTTTCCACAAGCTTCCGGAAAACATCAGTTTGTCTTACCCTAGAATTTTTTATCTAAACAGCAAGATTACAACTGACAACTTTCTGGCACAGGGGCCATCTCTTTGCTCTCCGAGTAAACAGCACCAAACACAAAAGCAGTCTGATCCATAACTAGCAGTCTATACTACCATCAGTCTCCCCCAAACCATAATGAGAATTAAAGGCACTTTTTAATTAAAAAAAAAAAGCCACAGAAATAGGCACGTGAATTCTATGTAATGTCTTACATTAAAGAATGAGATTTTATGAAAAGCAATGAAAGAGAGATAAAAAGCCCTATGCCAGGCAAGAAAGGATTAAGGAGAACATGTTGGTTTAAGCAGTCTCACCCCACAGTGCCAGTTCCAGATGGCACACAATAACAAGCGGATAAAACACAGTGAGAAAGTAGCTGCTAATTTAGTGGTAAAAGTAGGCGGGCTGCAGGTCACATCCTCTGAGACACTAACAAAGATGTTTCCTGCTCAGTCATGCTGTTCCAAGTCTAAACCAGGTCTGTCTGCAAAACCTGGAGCTTATGCAAAAGAGGCTGCACCTCATTTGTTCTACAGGCATGATAATCCTGTAGAGGAGGAGATCTAGACATGCAGTATTTTGAGAGGTCCTGGCTAGGGGAATGAGAACTTGATAGTGCAACTGAACTGTGAAACGTTGTGAGGTTATAGAACGCTATTTGGTAAGAAGACTTAAAACAGCGTTGTAGGATTAGTTCCAAGAGGGATCAGCAAGAAGCCGCAGCAAAACTTGTCCAAAAACACGTGCACTACAAGCATATAAACAGTATCCAACTTCACTCTAAGACGACAGGTGAATGAAGTGTGGTACTTTCCTCAGCAGTCTGCAAGCCCAGCTGCTCCAGGCATTCACGCTGAGGGGTGTGGGACACATGGGGACACCAGAAAAAATACCGCTGCACAGACTCACCACCAGGAAGAAGGTAAGCTGCTTAAATGAAGCCTACAAAAGGGCAAGTTAACTCCCACCAGTACTTATCCCCACTCTCTTCCAATAGCTAAACCTTCCCCATCAAACGACTTCCCTTCTCTCACAGAAGTAATACAGTGACCAACTCACCTGCAGCATCAGTGACTTGAAACTTGCTGGGATCAGCCCCACCACTGTCTCCTTTGGTGGTTGCTACAGATGCTTTAAAGGCTTGAGTGATTTCATGGAAAAGTTTTGGTGTTAGGTTTCTCTGGGGAAAGAAGAAAAAGGATTGTTGAGGAGAAAAAGCAAGCAATATTCTGAAACACTGAGGCACTTTACTGGGACAGGAGTATTGAAATTCATTGTAAGTTTCATTGCAAAAATAGCTCCATCCTACAACACAAAGGAAAAATGTCAAGACAGCATTAATGAATGCTCACGGCCTTCACTTGCTCTAAAATGGGCTTCTAGGGCTTTTAATTGCTTGAGGGTTGAGAAGCAATGAATCAGTTGCAAGCAACTATCCAATTTGACCTTTCCCTCTCAGCAGCAAGCCATTTCATCACTACTCAAAATGTGACTAAAAAAGTTCTTGGAGCTGCCAAAGGCACAATGCTTAGCAAGAGGATGAAAAAAGCAGAATTTAACCATTCTGACCTCTTCTGAGCCACACAAGTTTCTCTAGCTTCTCCCTCAGATGGAGCGCAAGTACTCTAATCTTGCAGCCCAAGAAAAATTGCAAAGACAAATCGTGCTGAAGTAACAAGAGCTCTAGGAGTATGACCTTGTATGCAGGACATACATCTGCTCTGTAGATTTTTGTGAAAGATGAACAAATCAAAAGTCGGTCTTTTAGAGGCAGCGACACATGTGGAAGAATGTTTAAAGGAAAACACTCAAGTGCCTTGTATTCCAACTCCCTTGCTCACCTCTGCAGCTTTTTTCCATTCTTCAACCATTTTCAAGCTCACGGGGATGAAAGAGACTCTTTTCCGCTTGACTGTTTCATGTTCTTCTTCTTCATCTTCATCACTTGCTTCCTAGAGAAGTCAGTACCAAGACTGAGAAAAGGTTTATACACTTCTTCTCTGGCCCCATCTCTTTTGCTGAGTAGCTACTAAAGAGGAAGGCAAGCAGGCAGCAGTGAATTTTATTAATGCTGTTATCAGCACTTTGTGCAAAGCAGTAATAAAATCATGGGTATTACAAATTCCAAAAAAGCTACTTAAGCCCTGCAGCTTTGCTACATAAATACAATGTGCAATAACATAAAAAAGAAACATCAAGGAGAAAGGGTATCACTTGAGGCAAAACAAACTCCCATTGGGAAAGGAGACACAAAACCAAAGCCACAGAGAAAATACACTCTAAGGCTCTGCTTTCACAATCTTTAACGACCTCCTCATGCTCAGTTCAAATCCACAGCTGACTTGATTACAAGCCTGTACACCTGCAGATGATCTTTGGGGAAGCTCCTCCCCAGCCATCTGGGCCACTAAAAGCCCAAATACACTTGCAATGAAACTCAAATGCTTAACGTGTAAGTAATTGAAATAATTGATTTCAGCACTCTGAAACAGGGCCCAGTACCTCCAGTGTATCAGGTGGTATGTGCAACCTCTCCTCCTCCTCGTCAGAACTGTCTGAAGCATCAAAATTCAGTAATGTGCGATCATTTTCCTCCAAAAACTTATAAAATTCAGGATCTTTGTCCTTCAGCCGGGCAAGCTGATCTTTATGTTCAGATGCCTTTCCCTTCTTCCTGATAGATAAGAATTAACATGCGTTTATTCATTGCTCAAACTTCTGCTGATGCTGTAAGAAAAGCAAGCAACTTCTGGGGACTAAAGCACACCTGGAGCTAATTTGAATGGTGATGGATTTATCAGGGCTGTGGCCACAGTCCTGTATCTCGTTTAACACCTGCTCTAGAGGACTTACAAAAGGTTATTTTCATTCAGCACTAAGAAATCTTGAGAGCAAACTATCAGGTTGTATCAGGATACTGACCAGAGGTCATGAAAACATCTTGCAAAAACAAAATAATCTGTTTCTCAATCTCTCAGAATTACTCTCACAAGCTTTTTGTAAAGAATGCTGAAAGCTATACTGCCAGAGAAATCTGACAATGAAAGCTCAGTAAAATCTGATCTGGTACTAAAGAATTGTTTTGGCTTCTAGGAACGACCAGCAGTGCCCAGGCACTACTTCGTCACTTTCCACCTGCAGACACTCCAAGGCCTCCAGTAAGAGCAGATACACACAAACTGAAGAAAAACAAAGTAAGCTTTGCCTGACTCCAATATACCCTGTAAAAGATTAAAAGCATACATAAGCTTTTTTCCACTGCAGTTACTGAATTGACACAGGTATGGCCAAAAACCCGACTGCTCTGTACTCCATAACCACACTGCGGTCTTGAACGCAGCCTTTTTAGGCACCCCTGACGCAGCCTGTCCCAGAAGCAGCTCATTCTATGGCAGATGCTACAACGAAGCAGTAGTAAAGTAAAAGTAAAAAGAAGGGGGAGAGACCCCCGGCCCAGCCCGCCCAGCGGCCTGCCCTCACCTCGCAGCCGGCCGGGCCTGCAGCGGCTGCCTCGCCTTCCCGCCCTGCCGCCGCTGCGCCGCAGCCCCCTTGGCGGGCCTGGCGGCCGCCTCCTCCTCCGAACCGCCGTCAGGCTCCGACTCGCAGCCGGCGGCGAGGAACTCGTCCAGGCTCAGCTCCGCCAGGCTCCTGTGGGGACCGTGACAAGGGGGGGAAGCTCAGCGGGGAGCCGGGCCGGCAGCGCCGGGCCTACCCGCTCACGGCGGCCCGGGGGCCGGCAGCGCGGGGCTGACGAGCCGCCCCTGGGCCGACGGTCCCGATCCGCCCACCCTCCCCGCCCGCAGAGCGCTGCCGCCGCCGCTCACCTCTTGCCGGCGGCCGCCATGCTGCCCGCCCCGCTCCAACGCGGCCGCCGCTTCCGCTCCCAGCGTGCCGCGGGGCGCCCGGGCCGCGCCCCCTCCCCGCCCCGGGCCCGGCCCCCCCCCCCCCCGGCTCCGGCGGCCGGGCCGCGGGCTGCCTCGGCGGGGCCGGTGCCACGCGTGTCCCCGCCCCACACAGCACGGGCCCCCGCACCCGGTAAGTGAGCGGGGCGGGGCGGGGCGGGGCGGGGCGAGCTCCCCGTCCCCCGCAGCCCGGTGACACGTGCGCGGCGGGATTTAACCGCGGGGGGGCCGGGCCCTGGGCAGCTCTCGCACGGCTCCGCGGCGGGGTTATTCCGGGTGAGGGAGGAAGCCGCAGCTGCCGGGCTGCCCCCGGTCCCGTCCCGCCGCGGCCCGACCCGAGGAGGAGCCGCGCACCTGCCCGCCCCCTCCCCGCCGCCGGGCCGGTGGCAGCGGTGCGGGCATAGCGGCGACCCGCAGCATCCCACTGGCCGGGCTGGGCCGTCGCTGCGCCGGAGCCGTGAGTGCCGCCGGGGAGAGGGAGGCGAGGGGGCAGCGGCAGCGCCGGGCCGGGGACAGGGACTCCGCGGGAGCGCCCCGGGCGGGAGCGGGGTGACCGGGGGGGGGTCCGGCGGCAGGAGGACCCCCCCGGGGCAGCTCTCCATCACTCCCCGCCGCTGCTCCTGCGCTGCCGGTGGCGCGTCCCTCCTCGGAGAGCAAGTTCGGCGGCCGGGGAGCGACGCGGCAGGGCCGGCGGAACCCGGGGCCGCTCGGCAGCGGCCGCCCCTGCTGCTCGCCCTCCGGACCTCGGCCCCGCTCCGTAGCCGAGGCCGGCAGCGTTTCTGCGCTAAGTGCGCTCTCCTTCCCTGTCCTCTGCCAAGTCCTGGAGCGAGCCCTTTGGTAAAGGAAAAAGCTGCAGCTTTGGAGCCTGGCGAGATGCTGGGATCCAGGGAGTGGCTGTGGAGAGGCTCTGACAGTTGCGGTTTTGCTTACCCTCGGTGGAAGCACGCGGGCTGTTTGGTATCATCGGCTGCGGGAGAGCTGAAGGGCACAGGGAGAAACGTTGCCACAGGTTTTCTGGTAACTTGGCAGGGGGGGAAAGCAGGAGGCAGCTTTTTTCTGGCCTCTGCAGTGACCATCAGGGCAGAGAGCTCTCCTCCAGCTACAGCATCTCTGTTTGTGGAGGTGGTCCCGGGGAGCAGCAGGCCAGGGCAGGCGGCTGGTTTGGCTCTGCTGGCTGAGCAAATACCTCCCTCTCCGAGGAGTGCTGGCCCTGGGACCTTGGCTTCTCTAGAGCAAGGAAGAAATGCAGCGGTCGGGTGGCTGCCCCTGCTCTCTGTACATCGGTTCACGGCCACCGACTGACCGGACTTCTGTGCCAAGCTAGAAAACTGCAGAAACGGTGGCCTTGCTTTTATGGGGCCTCTCTGTAAAGGAAGCCTGCTCTCCTTTGACTTCAATGGCTGCTGCCCGATGAGCGCTGTCTTGGGTCGCTCTCCGTTGCTGGGGACCAGAAGGAGGGAGCTTAGTTCTGGAGTGATTCAGCAGCTTGTAGATTTTCAGGTGCTTTTGATCCTGACAGTCTCCAGGTGCGCTAGGCTGATGCAGGTAACTTGTTGCCCTTAGGGCAGGGCACAGGTGAGATGAGCCTCAGAGAGCCACTGCCCCTTTTTGGTACGGATGGTCCGAAGGCATGAGCTGCATTTGAGGATGGGAGGAGGGATGGGGCCTCCACAACAGATTTGGGGGGGTCTGTCTGCTGGTGTTTTGCACCAGGAGGTGCTGGTTTGTTACAAGTTCGCTGTTATGTGGCTCGCTAACACTTCAGTGTGCTTTTGGTTATCGCTACAGCCAAGCAATCACCTCTGTGGAATCTCTCCCCTCTGTGCCCCAGGTTTCTTTTGTGACCCATGAGCATCTGCTGGAAATACGTTATTCAGCACGGCAGTGAGTAAGACTCCTAGGGATCTTGGGTGTAAAGATCTGAGTTTACTTCCTGAGAACTGATTCATGAATCCCAGCAAACAGAATCTAATTCAGAGCGGACCAAGAGCTGGCAGGTGTGATAGTCACCTGCTCTCTTGGCTTGACAGTCTAGGATCCAAATGGAGTTGCTCTGTAGTATCTTGGGTAGCTAGGATGGTCCCTTATGCTTTCTGTCAGCTAAGGTCAGCTTGGTGAGGGTGGCAATGGAACCTCTTTGCTCTGCTAGCCCATCTGGTGGCCATCCGCCCTTGCCCTGATCCGCATCAGTCTCTGTAGATGGTGTGGCACATGAAAATCAAGGCAGGCCTTCTCTGAAGACTGGAGATCTGCTGGGGAGACTGTTCTGGGTTCTGGTCTTGCTTTGCTGCATTTCAGGCTCAGCAGCTCAAAAATCAAACAGCCATGCTGAAGTCTCAGTGCTGGCTTCTGTATTTTCTCAGGTGCCAGAGCGTTGCCTCCAAACCCTTAGGCAAGCTGGACTTGGTAGCAAGAGAAGCTTCACCCTTTCCACCTGGCCTGCTAGAACTGGCTGCAAACCACGCTGCCTCCTCTAAAGGATGTGACTCCTCAGGGACAGGAATTCAAGCTCCTTCAGCTGAAATTCCCAGGGTCTGGGACCGGCTGACCTTGGCAGACCCCCAATGTACCAGCAAACTCAAGGCCATTATGTCACACGCTCCTCATAGCTCGCTTCTCACATACGTGGCCTGTACTGCTGCCTGCGAGAAGATGTGAGGGAATTCTCTTAATTGTTTTCTGGCTTGAAAACAGGCTCCTACTGCTCCACAGTGTGAAGCACTGAGCTTGTTCAGAAGAGGAAGAGCAGATCTGCTTACGTGGTCCTGTATGTCTACATTGCCAACCCACGCTACAATGGAGGCTGGTAGGAGGCTTCGTAAGCTGTCTGTAAACGTGGTGCGGGCCACGCAGTCTCTGCAAAAGGGATGAGGCCAGGGCGCAGCTGGTGACCTCCTGGTTCGGAGAGTCGCTCGTAAGCAGCACTTCACAGGGCATCAGCAGCAGCATTGTTCCCTGGCTTATCCCTCTGTAAACGGTCCGCTTGCCTGTTTGCAGCCAGCAGACCTGAGTGCTTTTTCCTTCTTTCCTAGCCTAGTGCTGGAGCCACTAGGCCATGCTGCCTCGCGTCATGGAGTCAACTTTCCCTTTAGAAGCCAAGTGGTAGCTCGTGCTGAGTCTCACCAGATTCATCGCTCTCATCTGACATCAGGGCATTGCTGAGCGGTAACAACCCGTTCTGAACTGGCCCACTGCCACCTACTCGAGACGCCATCACCTTGCACAGCAGACAGGTAAAGGGCACAATCCCTCTTTGAATAGCTGCTGGCCAAGGATGTTGCAGGCAGGGAGCTCCTGGGCAAGTCTAGGAGCCAGGAATATTGAGATCCTCTGATATGGGCTGCCTCCAATGACCGGAGTGCTCTTGTCTTGTCTGTTTACCTGTCTGAAAAATGAGTTGAGGACAGAGATGTCTGTCACGGGGGAGGCTAGAAGGCCATCAGGAATACCACAGTGATGGACAGTGCAGCTGAAGCTGTTAACTGTCACTCTGCTGCCTGGAGAGAAGACTTGCTTGATGCCTACATGTAGAGGTTTGGCACTGCTTGTGCCATAAAGTAGCACTGGATGTGACAGTAGCTCCTTTCCAGCGTCTGCTGGGTGACGGTGCGAGGGGGGAATTGGGACATGACCCACATTTCCAGTCCTTGGCAGAGGCAAAGGGCTCCTTTTGCTTAGAATTTGGTGTGCTTAGTGCTGGACTGTAGGAACTGCTGTCTAATCCCAGTGCAACTGGAGATCTGCACATTTTGCTGAGCATCTCAAGGCATGAATTAGTTTCCATTTCTTGTTTCTTCCTAACCTTAGAATTGGGCAGTCCCAAACCTATTTGGGTCCTGACCCTTACAACCAATTACTCAGTGACCCAAATGTTAGCACAGATGCCTCTCAGTCTCTCAACCATGGAGTCCTGGTTGGAGCTGCTGTGATCCCCTGTGTGCAAAATGCTAAAGGTGAAAGCTGAATTCGAAGATGTCTGCAGGAGGAGTTGCTGCCTGTGTGAAGTGTGCATGAGAGAGGGAGGAGGTTGTGTACCCAGAGAGGCACTAAGCAGGCTGGGTACCCTTCATCTCTTTTGGGTGTGGGAATGTCCCAGTGCAGGTATTGAGGCTCTGCCTTGCGCTCCCTCCTCTCTCAGCTAAAGCACTTCTGAGCGTGAGCTGGGGTAACTGAGAGCAACTTTGAGCTGAGTTTCTGAACAAAACTCCCCAGGAGTAATGGGGAGACAGGCTTTAATTAGAAAAGACCTCCAACCTTCTGTGTGCACCAGAGCCAATTGATTGCAACCCACTGAGTTGCTGAAAGACACTGAGTAGGTCAATGTGCTGAAGGCCCTTCTTGCCCGAAGCCAGCACTGTCTCTGTGCTGTAGAGCTGGCAACTGTGTGCAGTTTTCCCCCATCCTCCCCACCCCCTTGCCGAGGCTCCACATCCTCCCTGGCAGCTTGTCACTTCTCTGCAGATGTCTAGACAGGAGGATTCAGTGCGTGTCAGTTATGCCTAATTCATTAAAAAAACCCAAACCCTACTGAGAGCTGGGGATTCTCAGTCCTGCAGACTCAGCGCTGTCTGCGGTGCCCTGTGCTGCCTTGAGGCTAGCTCAGAGCAGATTAATTCCACCGATCGGCAGGAGCAGCGCGTGCCTCGCCCTCCCATCCGTAGCAGGGGGCTTGGGGAATAGAAGGCAGATGTGGTCAGGAGCAGCGCTGGCAGCAGGAGCAGAAGAGAGAGGGGAGGAGGTGAAGAGGAGTGTTTGGGGCTGAGGTGTGTGCTCCTAACCTCTCCTTGCAACTCACCCCGGTTGTGTGTTCTTGGCGTGCTCATGTCCTCCACTGTGTCCATCGGGAGCTGGCAGAGGGGTGCAAGGTGTCCAAGTCCTCAATCTGGCTGTCTGAAACTGCCAGCTTCCTAATTCTACTGTCCCTCCTGCTGTCTCTGAGGGCAGAGCTGGTGCTAGGAATGACAGCTCCCCTTGCCACGTTAAGTCACATTTCCATCAATATTTGCGGCTCTGACCTCTGTATAGGTGCAGCTGTAAATCAGCCATCACAGTAGCGACGGCTGGACCTGCAGTTCAGAGCATCTAGTTCACTTGCTGGTCCTGAACTATAAGGTCTCTCTGCTTCCTTGCAATTACGGGCTCTTCTGGGCTGAACACACAATTAACCTTATATTAAAAAGACTGAATGTGAGCTGCTGCACGCTGTCGGTGTCTGAATTCCCTGGATGCAGGTAAAGTGTTACAGGGGCTGAGAAGGGACTGAGCCCCAGAGTGTTGTATTGAGGGGGATAGAGTTTTCTGTCTGTGTCAGTGACGCTAACATGACAGGTCCTGGTGGGGACAATTGCCTAGATTTAGTGCCTGCTTTGCATCTGAGTCCTGGGCATATACAGCTGGATGATTTCCAACCCTCTTTGATTGTGTTTATTGTGGGAAAGGGAGCAGGAAAGGTAGGAATGCAATATATTTTGTAATGGGCAGTGCCAGGCCCTCTGAAAGAAGCAAGGATTTGGGATATCCAAGTTTGAGGTGTAAGGGCAGGTAGTGTATATCTGCCATAGCTTGTGAAAACAGCCCTGGTGTCTTAGACATGCCTTCTGCAAGAGGATTACTGATGCAAAAATGCTGCTAGTCATCTGGTAGTTTACAGCCGCTTTTTAGATGCGGGCTTCAGAGCCATGGACAGGGTTCAACAAAAGGGATAGCTCAGCCAAATTAACGGGGCCTCCACAAAGCAGTAAGGAAGGTGAAAATTTGCAGGCCTGCAGTGTACTCGGCTGCATCTCTGGATGCTGGCACACGCTGCGTTAGTGGTCTTACTTTGCAACAGCGCAGCAGCAGTTATTGTTACTGCCGGCTCAGCTGTTTGCGTCCCTTGACTGTTGAAGGGAAGGAGGAGAACACAGGAGCACATCTTCTTCCCAGCCCTGCTCCCAGGAGGAAAGAAGCTACGTGCGCTTGTGTGCACACCCACACAACCGGGCAGGGGCTTGCCTGTGCCCCTTAGGCTGCCCCCATCTAGTCCTACCCTGAGCTTTAATGTGCATTGCACGTTTCAGTTCTTTGGGGGAATGCTGAATTGCAGGAGGCTGCTTACTGGCAAGTGACCCCTCTCAGAGGGGTTAAAAATAAGAATTCTGACTTCTGGTGTAGGGGAGACAGAGATGCACTTGGAAGCAGCGATTCCTGACTGTGCCTCCACTGTCAAGCTCCTTCTTCCCCAGGGGTCCATGCGGTTGCTCTGCCCCAGGATGAGTTTTGCTGTGCTGTTGTGGAGGGCACTGCTTTGGCTCCAGCGCTCAGAATGGAGGTCTGAAGCTGCTGAGCACAACAGAGTAGTGCTGCCAGCAGCCCCTTCCTGCCTGGGGACAGAGCCAGAGGAGGTCCGTAGGCAAAAAAAAGGGCTTGGCGCTGGGGGTCGATCTCCCAGGCACAAAGGAAGGGGGAGAACCCCTCCTCTGAAAGGGAAACTGGCAACATGGTGCCACCTTATTGACTCAGGTTGTGCTGCGCTCTGCTCCGTTAGTGCCGTGACGTGCTGGGGTAGTGAGTGCCAGCCTCACTTAAAGTCTCATCCTGAAGGTCTCATGGCAGCACTTCTGTGGGAGATGCAGTGCTGGGCACAAAACAGGGCTTTGTAGCTGATTTACCAGAAAAGAGGTACTGGGATATCAACGTAGGAACAGGGCATGCATGGCAGTGATGGATTTAAGCATGACTGTATGTCAGGCCTTGGAGTAGGGGATGTCACCTCATCCCCAGCAAAGCCTCGTCCCCAACATCTGACCAGCTGCACAGGATGTGTCTTTGCGGTCTCCTAGCTAGCCTGGCCGACACAAAATCTCCATCCAGGCTGTCAACAAAAAGCCATTCTCCAGGGCCTTCCTGGGGAAAGGGCAGGCTCTGAACTTTTCCCTGGAGGATACTCTGTTCCCTGTTTATTGCTCAGCATGCTTCTTTTCACTCTCTGCAAAATATGTTTTTTTGTGCAAAGAGAACAGACCTCCCTTTGGGCAGGGATCATTTGCATTAATTAACAGAGCTGTTATGCATGGCCACGCTCTGTCGCATAGGAGCCAAACAAACGCCTTCTTTTTTTTGTCATAACCTAAGAGTTATTACAAGTCAGCCACCGCATCCATTATAGCTGATGTGTAACACGTGCATTCATGCTGCTGCGTGTCCCACAAAAGTGGGCTTGTGTTTACTTCCCCCCGCTGGAGCTCTGGACACTGCTTTACTGTCTCTTGGGGTCCAGGCACTGTTCCCCATTAATTATATCTTAGCAGTGCTCTTAGACCTTCATTTCCTGGGAATGAAGTTTTACAAGGAAATACGGAATATTTAGTGCTGCCAGTGAGGCTGACAGTTCAGGCACAGGGAGCAGCACAAGCAGCAGTGGGGTGTCCTTTCCCTTTTTCCCCACTGATTATATTCTGACCCATTAAAGCAAAAGAGCTCCGATGGGAACAAGTTATTGCAGAGCAGAGGGAGCACTGGGAAGTGGGACTGAAGGGGCTGTACCTTAGGCCAGGCCCATGCTGGTGTTCCCTGCACTTCAGGATGGTAACCTTTTCCCAAGGTGGCCGGTGGGTGGGCGAGCTGCCCTTCAGGGGAGGGATTGCTGAGGCTGTAGTGCAGCTGTAGCGAAAAACCATCAAGCAGAGTTGGTTCAGGCTGCCTGCAGCTGTGGGTCAGGTCAGCTGTGGACTGTCCCCTGGTGCAGGGATGCTCGTGGGAGCCCAGTGGCAGTGCGGTGGCTGGGGTGGTGTCTCCCTCTGGTCCTGCTCCCTGCTCGGTCATGTCAGAGACCAAGTGACACGGTGGTGGTGTAGCTCAGGGTGCTGGTGTTTCAGTCGAGCTCTTCAGAGCTCTGTGAGGTGCATGTCAGCCCTCACTGGTGACGGCAGGGTGGAGAGGGGGGCGAGCAATAGCTGGTCCTTGCCTCTTGGTCATGGGAATCATTGCAAGGGAAGATAATGTCACCCTTGTCACTCTCTGCATTTGTACTTGCCCAGAGTTGTGCAATGACTCAGTGGCAGGGCTGGGAAGAGAGCCCAGCACTTCCGATCCTCTTTGGAAATGCGTTTGATTACTGTGATGCCAATGCATCGGCTACAGCAACCTTCAGTCTGTTGTGCCCTCTGTGTCTCCCCGACCGCTGGAGCTGGGTTGTGTGCTACCCCCCGCCTGGCTGGGGTGGGAAACCTTTTCTCACCAGTCTCCGAGAGTGCAATGAGAAGCAGTCCCATCTTCTCCCTGCTCCTCTGCCCTGTCCTGCGCTGTCCCCCCCAGTCCTCCCACTGCTGCGGAGCCGGGAGCTCCCATCCTTTGCTACCAGTGCCCAGGAGGGGCAAGGCGAGTGCTCTCAATTAGATCTGGGATGTGACTTAAATACTGATGGGGAGAAGTATGCTCAGCAGTGTATTAAAAAAATAAACCAGCTCAAGCAGATCAGGAAAACCCTCAGGCTTGCAGCTAGGGAGGGGAATAAAGGCGAGAAAGCACTGTCCACTCTGCCACTAAACCAGGTCTGGGAAAGGAGCTCTTGAGCCCAGGTAGAGATGCTGATAATGATAAACCCCCTTCATGTGGGCACCTCTCATCCGGCAGTGTCCATGCATGTGAATTAACACGCTGAGGGTGTCCTAGGGATGTTGCAGCTTTCTGAAAAGCTCAGCTGAGGGGTGTGGGAGGAGAAGGCCAGTTAACTCATGGGCTCTTCTTTCCTGTCAAGGGCACAATGGCATCCTACTCTCATTGCTGGAAAGCATCAACAGGCATTGCCTTTGTTGTGTGCCCGTGAGTCTTCCCTGCTGACAGAGATGAGGAATCTCATACCGTGCAGGATGATGCAAATAGAAGAGGGCATCGCAGGCTTCTCTCCTGCTCGGGAAAGATGTTTATTCATCTTTTTTCCTCCCCCAGACTCTAGTACACGATACAATTGCTATTTAAAAATGAATAGATGGCTGCATTCGTGGCTGAGCAGGCACAGCATGGTGGGTTTCTATTTTTAGGCTCAGCACGGCTGGCGACGTGTAGGTGTCGTGAGGAGCACAGAGGCTGAGGGGATTCTCTCGCCGCAGGGATGCGGGGGCAGGCGCACGAGTGCAGCACATGGGCTTTTTTTTTTTTTTTTTTTTTCTTCAAGCTGCCTTTTTTTCCTGCTCCTTCCTCCTGCTGCTCAGTCATTCTCTCTTCACTCCCCCAACTTTCCTTCAGATGCTGGTGGCAGGGAGACAGTCAAATGCCTTTTGAAACACCGTGAGCAGCCTAGATGCAGACAGCATGGAAAGAGAAAACATCTTTGCACAAATAAATGCTCTTATTCCTTGATTAGGCAATTTTTGTTTTCTGCAAGCCAATCAAGTTTATACTCCTGCTCCCTGCCTGGGCTGTCCCAGATTGTATGGAAGGGCTGTCCCGCTCCGTGCTCAATGGCGTGTATGTGCAGACTGAGTTCTGCATCGGGTCCCAGCTGCTCGATCAGCATCTCTGTTCTTTGTTGTCTGTCCCTCCTGTCAGCCTTGTCAAACAAAAACTGCCTGAAGTTCAAAGTTACCTCCTGGAAGGACAGCCAGGGGCTCAGCCAGGGCTGCTTCCAGGGAGCTCGAGGAGCTCTGCTTTGCCTTGCCCAAACTGCCTGCTAGGCTGGCGCAGGAATAGGAGCCTGCGGTGCTGGAGCAGGGCTGTTTGGTGCGGCCTTGAGGCTGCGGTGAGGTTGGATGTGCCTGGGTAGAGGATGCTGGAGGGAAGTGGAGATCAGGATCCTGTTCCCTAACTGACCACCTGGGAATCCCCTGCCTCTGTCTGAAAAGAGGCCTGAAATATAAAATGGCAGGAAGAGTCCAGTTCCAGGTCTGCAGGATTCTGTGCTGGAACTGTAGAGCTCTGTGCTGCAATTGCTTTTGCCCTCTGCCTCATCCTCCTGAATTGTGCGGGCACAATTGTGCGGGACAACAGCTCCCTGAGCTTAACTTTTGAAGGCAGGCGCGCACATTACAGATCTCCTAGCATCTTCTGGAAGCTGGAAGGGAACAGCCAGCACTTGAAGAGCTGTGGTCTATAACATCACTCTTGCCTTTTAGGATATGGGATTCCCTGGTTATTTTTTGTTTAGGCTAATCAGGGTTGTCATGTTCGCTGTCTCTGGTGGTCTGTTTAAGCTGTGTTTGATCAATGCAGGACTGGCATGCCCTGGTGAGACTAAGATCAATGCTTCTGCTGACATTACATAGAAATGCACCTTGTTAGGCAGATTTGGAGATGGTGCAACTTCAAGGAAAACCAGTGTGAGCACATATGTTTAGAGTGGTACCCTTCTGAAGGCAGGTAAGGAGGATATAGATCCAGAGATGAACACAGCTGGGAAGCAGCGAGTGTCGCAGAACAGAGAAGAGTCTCGGCATCACTTTGCATGACTTGTGTTCTTCCAGGGACTGTCTCCTCCCTGTTGCTGGTTTGTGAGCAGGATGATGTTTCCCTGGCAGGGGCTGATTAGGCAGGAGCTGTTCTCGTGCAGGGTCTTTAAGCAGTGGCGGGCACACTTGGGGCCTATGGGAATTGTCTGGGGCTAGAGCTATTCCTGCCTGGGTAATGCTTTGGTTTTCCCCCATGTCAGTGCTGCTGAGAAGGGAAAGCCCACCATCTACCACCTGCAGCCATGGAAGGGGGTGTGCAGCTCCTCAACCGCGACGGCCACAGCATCTCCCACAACTCCAAGCGGCACTATCACGATGCCTTCGTGTGCATGAACCGCATGCGTCAGCGCGGGCTGCTCTGCGACATTGTGCTCCATGTGGGCACCAAGGAGATCAAGGCCCACAAGGTGGTGCTGGCGTCCTGCAGCCCGTACTTCCACGCCATGTTCACAAGCAAGTAGTGTCCTCTCTTCCCCATGGCCTGGGTCTCCCTGCTCTTCAAACCCTCTCTTGCCTGCAAAGCCCTCCACTTTCTGTCCTGCTCCCTATTCTTACTCCCCTACCCTACGGAAATACGAAGCCTGTAGATCATGTCTGTGAGCAAGTGCAGTAATGTTCCTCATTTGGCTCCCTTCCATGAAGCTCTTTGCCCGTAACCCCCCCCACAGGTATCCTGATGCCCATCCTGCAGACATGGACCCCATTCCCTAGAGTATACTGCTTCTTCTCCTTGCTAAGAGGTGGGCAGGAGACCTTTCTGGGCTGTGATGCGGGGCTGTGGAGGTGGATGTGGCTTGTTCCATGCATGGTCAAGTCTTACTGAGGGGAAACAATCCTGCTGTGGGACTTTGTTCATGTCTAGTATCTGTGTTGCCCTAGATGAGATGAGTGAGAGCCGCCAGACCCACGTGACGCTGCACGACATTGACCCGCAGGCCCTGGAGCAGCTGGTACAATACGCTTACACGGCTGAGATTGTGGTGGGCGAGGGGAATGTGCAGGTAGGAGCTTCCTCCCAAATCCCTCCTCTCCACAAAACAGTTCTGTATGAGACTTACCTCCCGGGGGCTCTTCTCTCCCTCTACTCAGCACTTTCAGCTGTTGTTCTGTGACGGCACCTGGATCTAGCAATGGTCAGGGAGTTCAGCTGCTCCCCTGCACCCAGTGGTGTGGTTCCTGCGACTGCTGTGGCTGGGAATGGCTCCTCAAAGCACTGTGCAATGGCCAGGTCTAGTCCTGAGCATCTGCCATTCTCCTGCCATCTCCTGGCCCTGTGGGGATTTACCAGTGTCCTCCTCAGCTCTTCTTTAGCTTAGTCCTGTTGGAAACAAAAATGCTTTGTCCTCTATGTGCTTGTGTGCCTGAAGGTGCTCAGTAAGCCTGTTCTGTTATTGACTTGCAGTGAGAGGAGGGTGAAAATGGTTTCCTTGCCCTGGAAACTCTCTTTTCCCCCATTCTTTTCCACTGCCAGACACTTCTTCCTGCTGCCAGCCTGCTTCAGCTCAATGGTGTGCGGGATGCTTGCTGCAAGTTCCTCCTCAGCCAGCTTGACCCATCCAACTGCCTGGGGATCCGGGGCTTTGCTGACACGCACTCCTGCAGCGACCTTCTCAAGTCTGCGCACAAGTATGTCCTCCAACACTTCGTGGAGGTGTCCAAGACAGAGGAGTTCATGTTGCTGCCTCTTAAACAGGTGAGGTCCTGATGGGAGTGTGAAGGTATGAGTGTGGCGAGGCTTTTCATGCTCTGTCCTGGAAGGCACAGCGTGTGTGTGTTGAGCCTAAGGAACCTGCACTGAGGGGACAGGGTTTGGCAGGGGGAATGTACCCAGATTCTGTGCTTTGGTCCTCTCTGTTCAATGGAGAGACAATACATGGGAAGAGTGCTGTCAGAGAGCGAGCTTAATGCCATGTGAAATAGGGATGGGAGGGTAGCACGGAGGATAATTGCTGTCGCTGGTGCTTGCCACGTGAGCTCTGAGCACACTGCCCTCTCTCTGGGAGCACAGGCCAAGGAATAAGTCCTGGCTGCCCTGGTCATGTAGCTGTGATATTTAATTCCAAGCTCAGCTGATGTTTCCCGCTGCTCTTCACATGGTGCCAGTATGGCCCCTGGCTCAGCGCTGCCTGCAGGGTGCTGTGCGGTGCCCTGGCCAGCAGGCATTCCCAGTCCTTGCTCTGCATCACCCAACCCTGTATGGTCCCTCACCAGGATACAGACGCGTCCCTTCACCCGTTCTCGGGGCAGTGGGTTACATGGCAGCAAGAGGAGGGTACAGATCTCTGCTTGCTCCAGCTCCATCGTCCTTGGCCGGTGAAGTGTGTGCTGGGAACAGCCAGGGCACCTGGCTCTATCCCATGAAATATTGAAGGGACACGTGCAAGCAGAGTCGTCTGCCTGATCTCACTGATGTTGATTGGAAGTGTCAGGCATTGCAGCAGCTTCAGACGCAGAAGGGGGAAAATGAGCCAAAGAGGATGATGAGGGCAGAGCTGTCTCCACACCAGTGCTGCAAGGAGAGGGGAGGCACAGCTGCACCTGCCTGATTTGGGGGACGCGGTTGCTCTTTGGATCCTTCTGTATCCAGTGAGAGAGAGTAGCTCTATACCCCTCAACCGCCAGCACCTACAGGAGGCGAGGGCTCTGCCTCTGGCAGTGCTGTTCTGCTGGGCCAGTTACCTGCGTGTGTGAATGTGTCCTTTCCTCCCAAACCACACCAACCGACTCCTGCGCTTTCCACCCCGCTCTGCAGGTGCTGGACCTCATTTCTAGTGACAGCCTCAATGTGCCATCGGAGGAGGAGGTATACCGGGCTGTGCTCAGCTGGGTCAAACACGATGTGGACAGCAGAAGGCAGCATGTCCCCAGGGTGAGTCTGCTGGGGAAGGTGGCCTGGTTCTACCCACCAGCTCCGAGTCCCTGGTCTGGGTGGATACACAGCTGCAGGGTGGCCAGAGGGCAGGGACAGCAGGTCCCTGCCACAGCACTTCCAGAGATGAGGGTGTTGCTGAGAAAGTTCAATCGCACAGAGTGAAGTCCAAACTATTGACAAATCTGAGGGGGATGCCCTGTCTGACCCCTGGCAGCTTGGGCGCACGGAGGTCTGGGGAGGATGCAGGCAGCAGGAGAGGTCAGCTTTGCCTGCAGCCTTCCCGAGCTTTCGCGTGCATCCTCAAACAAAAAGCTCAGGCAAATTTGAGCAGGGACTTCTTTAACTGATGCTTTTGTCTCTCTGTATCTGCACCTTGGAGCATAGGTCTGCGAGCCTCCTGCCTGCCAAAGGTGCACCTGGAGAAGACATGGTTAAGCCCTTGCTTGTGGGGCTGCCAGTGCTTGGCACAGCATGGGCACCCTCTCACGGATGCAGCCTCGCACTGCAGTAGAGGCTGTGGGTGCCTCCAGCAGCCCCGGCCTCCTGTCATCTTGCTGCTCGAATGCTTCCAGGCAGGCAGCGGGTAGAAGCAGTGGGAGGAAGCATCCCTAGGTGTCCTCCCGAAGGGTGGGACTGAGATGGGACAGGGTGAGAAAGACTTGAAGGGTTTCCCCTGGGTTTCCACCTACCCCAGGGCTTGACCCTAGAGAAGTTCTGTCTCCACCTTTGCTGGTTGTGTACACTCAAGCATCCCTCCTGTGGGCAATGCAGGCAACGTGGGACATGCTGGGCAGAGGGAGGTGGTGTCTGGGCTCTGCAGCCCTGCAGCGAGGATTCTTACTTGTAGCATGAGTGCTGGAAGAGGATGTGGGTACCAGCAGAGGGCAGGGGGGATCTGGGGTGGCTGTGGGACGTGTCGCAGCCAGGCCAAGGGCTCCTGGCTCTGCAGAGACATTAAGGCTGAATTGCTGCATGTGCTTTGGTGCCCTTTGTCACCGGGTGCCTGTCCTGCCAAGCGAGCAGGATGACATCTCCAGGTGGAGTCAGCCTTGCCAGGATCCCTGGGGTTTGTAGGGAAGATGTGGGGCAGCACTGGGATGAACCCTTCCCACCCCGCTGATGGGGTGCGATTCCTCTCCCCTCAGCTTATGAAGTGCGTGCGGCTGCCCCTGCTGAGCCGGGACTTCCTCATGAGCAACGTGGACACAGAGCTGCTGGTGCGGCATCACTCGGAGTGCAAGGACCTGCTGATTGAAGCCCTCAAGTACCACCTCATGCCGGAGCAGAGAGGGGTCCTTAGCAACAGCAGGACGAGGCCGCGGCGCTGTGAGGGGGCCAGCACCGTGCTCTTTGCTGTGGGTAAGGCCCTGCCACGCACACACGTACATGCAAACCCCTTCTCAGGGCCTTGGACTGTCGTTTGCTCTGTTTGCCATCCTGTGCGCAGGTGGGGGGAGCCTGTTCGCCATCCATGGGGACTGCGAGGCCTATGACACACGGACGGATCGGTGGCACATGGTGGCCTCCATGTCGACTCGCAGGGCCAGAGTGGGCGTTGCTGCCATTGGGAACAAGCTGTATGCTGTGGGCGGGTAAGGAGGGCACGGGAGCCTTCGGCAGCCTCTGAACAGAGCCGATGGTGAGAGCGGCACAGAGCTGCTCTGGGAGCAGAGACGGCCAGCAGAGCCTCCCAGGGCCAGCCTCCAGATGAAGCAATCCAGTATCTCTGGGTTACTAATTGCAGGAGTAGCAACTGAAAACTACTTCCCTGCCCCTGCAGTTCCAAGCAGTGAGTTTGCTAGCTCTCTGTTTGGTGCTGGCTATGTCCTGGACTTGCGCTGCTTCCTCCCGTTTGCCTTAGCCCTATGCTGCAGGCTGCTAAGAGCCTGCTGACTCCCCAGCCCACCTCCGCCCTGGTGTGTGGGGGCCCTCTGAGACCTCCTCTCTTGGCAGACCACCAGGAGAGCTCAGCTAAGGGCTCTGCACTGTCAGCAGGTGCTTTAGTGCACTCTGTCTTGAGGAAGCTGGGCAGGGGGCAGAGGGGAGGGATGGTGACAGGGACCCAAGGCTCTTGGTCAGCTCCAGAGCTGTAGGACCAACCTACAATTCAGGCTTCCCAGCTCTTACATGTTCTCCCTTTTTTCTCCCTGCAGCTACGATGGGACCTCTGATTTGGCCACAGTGGAGTCCTATGATCCTGTCACCAATTCCTGGCAACCTGAGGTGTCCATGGGCACCAGGAGGAGCTGCCTGGGTGTAGCAGCGCTTCACGGGCTTCTCTATGCCGCTGGGGGGTACGATGGGGCCTCGTGCCTGAACAGGTAGGGGATTGCCTTGCTCCAGGCTCCTCCACTGCTCTTGCATGCACTGTCCTTGGTGCTGGGTGCCTGGGAGCCCCCAAGGCCTGCTCCGGACAGACAGACTGGCCCCAGAGTAGATGTCTTGCAATCCAGCTCTGTCTTTGTGTCTTTGGCACAGGCAAAGTTTCTTCAGGGGAAAAATCATTTTGTAGCCCTGTGCCACAACAGAATATAGCCTTTGTCAGTTCTTCCCTCCATTTTCCCTGTCTATTCCCAAGCTTCCTTGGGAGCTGCCCCTGAGAGCCTGTGTCAAACAGCTTTGACCTGGGCTTTGCCAGTGTCACACCTTATGTTCCTGTGTCCCTGCCTGCTGCAGCGCAGAGCGGTACGACCCTCTGACAGGCACCTGGACATCCATCGCTGCCATGAGCACCAGGAGACGCTACGTCCGGGTGGCAACGCTAGGTGGGTGATGGCGTGAGGACCTGACTGACTTCTGTGCAGACTGTCTCTTCCGTTTCTGGTGGTTCCTTTTGATGTTCTTCTGTTCTAGTTCCTGCCCCTTCTTCCTAAATTCCCTAGCTGTGAGTCCGGGTAGCCCAGCCATTCCTCTGCCATGTCCTGCCTCTGTCGTCCTCCTCAGTCTCCTTAGTTGGGTTTCATCACGTTCTGGAGGCAACTCCTGAGGGGACCCACAACTTGTTCCTCAGCTCCTTTGTGCCCCTTTACTTTGGAGCAAGAGGGCTGGCTATGGATGATCACCTATCCCTGGAAAGGAAGAGACAATCTTATTCCTCCTTCATTATAAAAGCAGGACAGTCCTTTTACTGATGATCCAAGCAGTAGTGCAGGGTCAAAACTGTCTCTACCAGGGGTGTCACAACATTAGGTGCAATGCTGTGATATCTCCTGACTCCACTGAATGAGTCCCCTCCTTAAGGAGGATGCAGTGTGAGAACTGGCCACTTCACTGTTTAATGCAGCTATGGAATTAATGCAAGTACCGCTCTCCACCCTAGCAGGTGCTGGACCTCCCTGGGGACGCCAGGGTAGCATGCTGCACCCACTGTCCCAGGAACTGCTGTGCGGTGTCCCTGTGGTGCCTCTCCCCGCCCTGTTCTCTGATTTCAGCTCTCAGTGCTGACTCGGAGGTTCCCTCCCCTCCATCACCAGCTCATACTCTCTGCCTGCCACAGCCTTTATTGGCATTCCCCTGCTCCAGCCTCCACTGCTAAAAATAACCCATTGCTCTGGTGGGGAGCACTTACAGCTCCCATAATGAGGAGGTCAAGAAGTGGCAGGCGAACGAGCTCTTTGGGAAGCTTGCAGTGTGGCAGAGAAATTGCTTGATGAATATTTCGGAATGCTCTGTGCTGCAAGGGGAGGAGGAGCTGGGGGAGCCCCGCAGAGAGGAGCTTGGCTGCCTGGGGAGCGGGAGGCACTGGGGCTCAGCTGGCACCTGTATGGGCACCCTGTGCAAGAGTTGTGGGAGGCTGTGCTGGGACTGGGGCCACGCTCTTTAGCTGACTCCTATGCGTGTGTGACTGTCTTTGCAGAAGGCAACCTCTATGCCGTTGGGGGATATGACAGCTCATCCCACTTAGCGACAGTAGAAAAGTATGAACCGCAGGTAAATACAAGAGAGAGCATGCCTGGTAACCCTTTTCCTTCTCCCCTCGTTATGGCTGCCTGAAAGGGCCCTGCAGAAAGCTGAGGGCCACACAAGTTGCTAGAGAACTTAGCAGACAGTGAGAGATCAGCTATGGTGATCTCTTAACAAACAGCTGCCGTAGCTGAAGATGTGACACTGCTAGCGAAGTATTGCAGCAGCAGTGGAGCAGAAGGTGTGCCCACATGAGCCTGTGCAGCACAGGCATGCCTGCCTCCTTGGAGATTAAAGCCACCATGTGTGACTATGAGATGGAGTGGGTATCAGCCCCCTCTCTACCTCTTCTGCAGGGGCAGAGTATCTGGGGTGCAATCCAGAGCAAAGTGAGCCAAAGCTCATCCAGGCAGGCGCCAAGATATCTCTGAGATTTTCAACCACCAGAACACTCTCTATCCCTGTTGCTTGTAGGCCAGCTCAAGTTCTCTAAGAAGAACAGTTCTTGTTCATGTCCTGAGCTGTTGCCAGCTTCCAGCTGAGGTCCTTGCTGCATGCACATCCAGAGCAGTTAGCGGGGATTATGGCAGGCTGGGAGCATGTTCTGGGCCTGGGGTCTCACAGCTCTGTTAGAGCAGGCTAGATCACTGCAAAAAGATCAAAGAGAAGGTCCTGGAGGTTTTTCATGAGCTGTAAAGCCACAGTCGTGACTTGTACAAATTTGAAATAGATACAGCTCAACCCCCATGACTGGGCTGGGATTCAGCTGTGACGTGACTGGTGGGCTGGCACAGAGATCTCTGTGCTCAGGCCCCTGGGATGGCAGGACTCCTGCCAGCTGTGGCTGTGCTTTCCTGAGCCAGTCGTCAGAGGTCTCTCCTGGGGCCTGCAGCTCTTCCTGGGGGAGAGTTGAAGAGAAAAAACTGGGGTCCCCCCAAAAGTTTTTTTTGGGGGAGGACCATTATGCGAGGAGCTGTGTGGCTAGAGCAGGACTAATATCACAGGACTGGGTTGGCAGGGGTACGTTGGAAGTGACTTGCACACCTGGCTCACAAACATTGCCTCTTCCCAGATCAACACCTGGACGCCCATTGCCAATATGCTAAGCCGCCGGAGCAGCGCAGGAGTGGCCGTGCTGGAGGGGATGCTCTATGTGGCTGGCGGCAATGATGGGACCAGCTGCCTTAACTCTGTTGAGCGCTACAACCCCAAAACCAACACATGGGAGAGCGTGGCACCCATGAACATCCGTAGGTAAGGAGCTCTGCCCCTGCCACACTCCTGAGCTGCAGGGGAGCCTCAGCTGCTGCAGCCAGGAATGGGGATCCCATCTCACAGAGAGCCTTGCCTTGTTTGGCATTGCAAACCGTAAAATGCAGACCGTGCCCCAGGGCCTGGCTGAGGCTGCAGTTGGCTGGCTCTGTGCTGCTTGCAGAAAGGCAGCCCACGCTCCCTGCTGCACTGCGAGGGACTGGCGCATGTGTGTGCCAGGAGGGCAGAGCAGGGACCTTCTGCAGCAGGCGTTTCTGCAGAGGGTTTTATTCTCAGCAGTCTGTGTGGCCGTAAAGAACCAGGTGGTATAGCTGGCTGAGGCCACATAGGAAATGTTGCTGGGCTGCAGGAGGATTTAAGGCTTGGAAGTCCGAGGATTTTAGGCTCTTAGGGCCTGTTATTTAGAGGTGGCACTTCTCCAGTGGCAGGAGGTATCAGAGCAAAGGGGAAGATCTGAGGCTCTATACTGCGCTCTGCCACTGACTGACTGTTTGAGCCCCAGTAGTTCATTTTCACTGGGCATTTGTGAGGCCGGGCACTCCTTTTTGTGGGGCTACAGAGCTCTGGCCAGTTCATCTGAGGTGCTGAGCTACATCCCACATACGCTGTATTTGAGCCTCACACCCCGGTGGTCTGTGCATGGTCATTCCAGGAGCACCCATGACCTGGTGGCCATGGATGGGTGGCTGTATGCAGTGGGTGGCAACGATGGGAGCTCCAGCCTAAACTCCATCGAGAAGTACAACCCCCGTACCAACAAGTGGGTAGCAGCTTCGTGCATGTTCACACGCCGGAGCAGCGTGGGGGTGGCTGTGCTGGAACTCCTCAACTTCCCGCCCCCCTCCTCACCCACCCTGTCGGTGTCTTCGACGAGCCTTTGACAAAGAATCAGGACCTGCCTTACCTCAAGGGGACAGGGGTGCCTGGCGGAGCGCTAGGCCAGCGTGGCCCGCCCCGCGGGGCAGCCGGTCGTTGTAGGAGGAGAGTGAAGGTACCGGCTGCTGCCTCCAGCCCCATCACTCCTGTGAACCCTGGAGCCATCCCCAGTCTTGGTGCACACATCGGATCAGCACGACCACAGCAGTTAGAAATGTGCTTCCTGGACGAGCACCCTCCTTCTAGAGGGCGAGGAGAGGGGGTGCTCTCTGCTCCGTTCAGACTCATCTCACCGCTCACCCAAAGGGCGTATATTTTCTTTGGGGAGGGGAAACTTTAAACCATTGCTGCTTCTTGGATTCACGTGATCCAGCCGGTGCCACACATACGAGCACAGTCAGCCTTGGAGGCTTCCAGGAGCCCTGTGGGGTGGCAGAGGTGAACATCACTCCTCCCAAGGACGCGGCTGAATGTGCAACCATTCCTCTGAATGTCACTGTAGCCAAACTCTTTACCGAGCCTGTTGTGCACTGTTAAAGACTCTGAGGCCACTGTATGGTTCTCAATGGTGTCTAATTGATGCCTTAAACACAAACAAAAGAAGCCCGGCTAAGGGACAGGGCCTGGAGGAGGTGAGATTCGGAGACAAAACTGGATGCCGCATCCTGAACCCTCCAGTGTTGCCATACTCAGCTGACCCCACCTCATTCACTAAGACCCCAGCTGCCCATTGCTCTGGGGAGTCCCCAGCCAGGCAGATGGGTTGAATGACCTTGTTTGCATCCATGCCACTGCTGTCCCAGGTTCAAGTGACTGTGCGGCTCCCTGCTCTCTGCATGTGGTCCTGGTTCACAGTTTGGCTGGGAACGGATCAGCCTGTTTGCTGTTCCCCTCTCTGCAAAGCAGATTCTGGGATTATGGAAAGGTATTGGTTCTTAAACAAGAACAGTCCAGCCTTCTAAATGAGGAGGATTGCCTGGTGTTACTTTTTTGGGTCTTAATTTTTTGCCTTTTTTTATTTGAATGCTAATATTTTAATTTTTAATGACTTCATATCCCTTTATTTTTTACACTATCCTTGTATTCCCTATCCCATCTGCTTTTAAGGCAGCAGAAGGGATGCAATTACTTTTCTCATTTGTCGATGAGATGATGACTGTGTCCTGGAAGACGTTCTCTATAGATGTGTGGGTGTGTGTGCGTGTGTGAGATACCGTCTGTACAGTGAAAACAGCATGGAAGGGACCATTTGCAATTAGTGACTCCCCAGCAATTAAGCAACCACTTTAATTAACTAAAGGTTGAATAAATTAGTACTAAGTCACAGGCCTGTCCTAGACCCACCTGTGCCATGGAACCTCTTGGGTGGTGTTTTCAATGCATATGCTGTAGGGTGTGCGTATGAGCCTTGAACTGAGAGATACTATCAGGTGTTCTCCACATTATAGAGGAATGACTCAACCACTGGTACCTCAATAGTCTTCAAATGTAGCATTGGAAATATGGTCTAACTGTTTGTTTTGAATGAATTCCTTTATCCTTTTCCCCCCGCTCCTTCTCATCTCTCATTTACAGAGTTCAGATTTCACTTCTGATGGTATTTGTTGGCCTAAATTTTCAAGTGGCTAGGGGTTTCTTCTTTTATCTTTTCTTTGGGGTGAAAGGAGAGTTTGAGACCAGACAGGGACTCCCCAACTTTAGAGACAATTTTTATGGCAATCTGATTTCTCCTGGACAGGTGCCTGCATGTTTTACAAGCCCACTTACAGTGCCTAACATTGGACACCTGAAATTACCAGCACCTTCTGAAAACCTGGGCTGCTTCTCCCCCCAGCCTCTCCCCAAGGACAGTCTGGGCTTCTCAGGCTGTGGCGGCCTTTTTGGCTTTTAGAACAGACTCTAAATCTGCTTTTCATTCCCATCTCGCTTGCCAAGCCTCTGCCCCAGCCTGTTACTGCTCAGCAGCTCTGCCATTCCTCTCTGTTGCAGAGGACCCTGCAAATGTCCAGGCTCTGCTCGTGCAGGTTGCCTCTTGGTCAACATAGAACCGTTTAGGTTGGAAAAGACCTTTAAGATCATCAAGTCCAACCGTTAATCTAGCACTGCAACTAACAGGGCAGTAGGGCTGCCCTAAGTAGGTTACATGAATCTCCTTTGTTCAAAGTAACGATGAAATCGGTGAAGTCTGCTCTGTTGCATGCGTGTGCGTGCGTGTGCCTATGCGTCAGTGAGGTCTCAATCCTTTTCTTCCCATTCCTATAAGCAACATCAGGATTTTAGTCTTCTGCTGGACTTGTATTGACCAGCGTACTCAAGGTGCCCCTGGCTCTAGGGTCCTCTTTGAAGGAGGATCAGCCCAAAAGCCCCACGGCCGTGTCAGAAGTGAAAGGTGCTGGCGCTGGGCCTTGGCCCGATGTGCCGAGGTCCTGCCGAGGCCTCCGTGTGAGGAATGGCGTAAGGACGGTGGAGCCCAGCCGGGCTGCTGAGGAGTACTGCACGACAAGGAGGGGCAGCGCAGGGCCAGAGAGCAACTGCTGAAGGGAGAAACAGGGCTGATTTCAAACAGGGATGAGTGGTTATAGCAGTGGCTCAGCTTCTGGTCCAACTGTGGCTGCTGTAGCGTGATGAGCGCTGCTGCCTTGGGGGGCGGCAGGCAGCAAAACCAGAGGGGAAGCGAGCCGTGGAGCAGGCTGAGAATTTTTATGCCATGTGCCCTTGGCCCCAGTTGTAATCTTTAGCAATTTATACTACAAATGGCGTGCAATGCTGTCCTGCCTCTTGAGGATCAGGGAAACGGGCAGTGTGACTCCTGTCACCAGCCGGTTGGGTCCTGAGCAATATCACCACTGAGCCTGTTCTGCAGAAACCTGGGGAGGAGGGAGCCTTTTGTGTCTCTGATGTACTAACTATGCAGGTGCTCACTGCTTTCCTGTAAAGGAGAAAGAAGGAAGGAAAGGGCAAAATACTTCCCCAGCAGCTTGCAGGGGTCCAGAGCACGCCGACCCACACTGTGTGGACACGAGGTGTCAGCATCTGCCCTGGGAGATCCCAGGGTGGAATTGCTTCTGGTGCTGCACATCCCTTGCTGAGCTGGAGGCCTCGGAGGGGATGTGCGTCTGTGTCTGTCTGTCTGTGCGTAGTACCCTATCTGAGGGGAGGAGAACTGTCAACTGTGTGTGGCTTTTCTGCCAGTTTTAGTTAGTGGTGTCTCACCCAAAATGTTACTTGTGCGATTTCCCATGTGAGCTTTTCGCAGCGGAGGAGCATCCCTGAGCGGGTGGCTCCGGGCTGTGTGTGTTGATGTGTTTTGCGCAGGGACCCCGGTGTCAGTCTGCGGTGAGACGGCAAGGCCAGGCAGGAGCCCTCGCCCCGACATGGGGGCGGAGGTTCGCTTGGCCTTACTGGTAGGCAGACCCGGTCTACTCCATGTCAAACCGTTGTCACTCTGATTTCTCTGTAAGTTATCTGACTTATTTATGTGGAACTCTGTTTCTCTGAATTTTTTGCACTACGTGGGATTGGGGAGGGGATACAAGCAATAGAAGCCAACACGTACAATAAAGATGTTTTCTTGAATACCGGATCCTGCCTCTTGCATCCTTCCTTGTCGCTTCTCTGGCCCCACTCCTGTGGAGGCAGGGAGCTGCTCCCTGTATTGCCCTGTGCAGAGGTGGGGAAGGAGCGGCAGGCTGCTGTGCATCTGTGCCTGAGCAGCCACCGATGAGATCTCATCTGCCTGGGTGCAGCTGCTCCAGGCTTTGAGGCATTTGCATGGAGCAGGGACAGGCACCCATCTGGAGGCCACTTCGGACCGGCCCTGCTGTTGTGGATGTTAGCAGAGGAGGCCAGAGGAGCCAAAGCCAGCTTTGAAGGAACTGCTGCACTACAGGTGAGCTAAAAGGTGCTCTTAGCCCAGGTCCTGGCCCCGCGCTCAGCTAGCTGGTGCTGGGTGCCTGGCCAGGAGGCTGTGGTCCCGCAGACAAGGTGCTTCGTATTCCCAGAGAGGGTGCTGTGCTGGGGCTGTCCACCACTCTATGCACCTTCACCCTACCCCAGAGAAAGGGCAGGGCAAAGATGCTGATGGTGGTGGAGACGGCTGGGAAAAGCCCAGCCCAAGGCACAGGGGCTTTAGAAGCAGACTGATTTGCACCTTTCCCTGCCATTAAATTCTCATTTGGTCTCCCTGGGACTCCCAGTCCTGCTGTTAACAGCTTTCCCCTGCAGTGGAAATGAAAACCAGATGGAAAACATTCTCCTTTACCTCCAGCTGCCACATGCATCTTGCCTGGGGGCAGGGGTTGCCTGGGGGCCAGTGTAGCTGGTTGGCCCCATTCAGCAGCGGGGAGGCTCTGCAGCAGATCAGATCTGCCTTCCTAGCTGCTGCCAGTCACTGCTGCCTGGGGGGGAAATGCTAAGCCCATTTCACAGTGGTGGGAGTGCAGGGGGTGAAAAGAGCAATGAGAAGCTGCATGGCAGCATCCCATGGGGCCCGAAAGGGAACTTTCCCATGCGTGTGTACTGCAAGCCCTGCAGTTAAGCCGCGATGCTGCACACTAGGCACGACAGACTTGGCTATAGCCCTGCCGTGTCCTCTTTCTGGCTGCTCTCTAGGCTCTTGCTTCTGTTTTGGCTTTCTATAAATAACTACTGTGCTGTAAAAGTCTTTCCAAAGTCTGGAGCCTAACTGCTTCCCCCCCAGTTCAGGCCCTCCTAGAAGCAGCGCAATGGGGGACCCGGAGAGCAGTTTGCCCCGCAAACCCGTGTGCCCAGCACGCAGAGAGGGAGCTGTCCTCAGCGGCCGGTCACACCCGGCCCTGCCAGCCGTGGTGCTGTCACTGGTGTCCCAGTGAGCGACATGATGCATATTTGCAGGACCTACAATAACAGCAGGAGAAGTGGCAGTTATATCACTATTTTGAGCTGTAAGGTTTTATTTAGAACAACCATGTTGGAGGAACAGCACATTTCTGGTCACAGTGCTGACCGTGTTAGTCATGGATCTTAAGAGGAATCGTACTTTTCTTGCCTAAAACACAGTTGTTGCTGTTTGCTGTAATTTTTGGTCTCTGCCAGAGGTGCTGGGACGTGGCTTTGCAGTTGGATAGTTGTTTCACAGCTGTGCAGGGAGAACAGAGCTTGCAGAAGCACCCTGCCATAAAAATGATGGAGTTTGTGATAGGGGCCCGCCGGAGGGGTGTCCTGTGGCTTTCCTTGGCCATGAAGGGTTAATGGATTATAGGACAGAAAGGGGAGGGGGATAAAGAGGCTGTTTTTAAAGGTCAAAAATGTGGAGGCCTTTGGGAAATTTTATGGCATGTCCGTTACCAGCAGCTCTCTCTGGGCAAGCGTTGCCTGGCTGTACAATTACCTCTTTGGGGATACGTTGATTTTGTTACTTCAGTTCCAAGACAAGGCAGATGCAAATAGAGAGAGTCTAACACATCCAGTATGTCCATAAGACCTCACGTAGCAAATCCCAGTTTGATTCAAACTGATTTTCTAGGAAAACATCCTCTCCTGGTTTTAAAAAATCCCTTGCTGAAGAAGCCATCACAGTCCTCTGGGAGTTGTTGCGGTAAGAAATAACGTTTCCTGCTAAAAATGCATGCCTTGCTCCTGGTGCAACTTGTCCCGCTTCACTTTCTCTGCATCTCTTCTCCTTATCTCTCTGCCAGCTGGGTGTCGCAGGTCCGTTCCCCACGCAGGCGCTCCCAGCCTCGCTGCGTCACCGTAGCAAGATGGAGCTGCTGGACTGTTGCTCAAAACAGTCTGGAGACAAAACCTGCTCCTGGAGCAGCCGGCAGAAACGCTCTCCCCAGAGAACAGTCCCCGTTCGCCGTCGCTGTTGACTCTCCCTGGCTGGACAGTCTAGAATAGATTTGTGGCTCTTGCAGTCTTTGCAGTGTTTCAGAGTCTTACTAGAAAGTTGCAGAGCTGTGTCACATCACGTGCTTTATAGTAATTTCTTAGTTCAGCACTATTATTTATATTAACGAAATCTGATTTTTTTTTTTTCAAATGTGGTAGCAATTAAATTAGTTTGACAAGATCTAATTTCCATAACCTGAGTTGATTTGTATTAATTGTATTCTCTTTTAATTCTTAAAGTTAATCAAGTTCCCTAACAGCTGTACATCATTTTCCTAGGAATCAGTGTCAGCTGACAAACCCATAATTACCAGGATGATCTTCTTTACCCATTGAAATATTGGTATCTCCATTAACTTCTGCAATTTCTTTGGAAATTCCATGGTCCTGCAAAACTTTGTGCAAATGAACAGCAGCGATCCAAGACCTTTGTTGTTCAGGCATTGTAACACTCTTGGATAGGAATTCTCTGGACCTTCTGACCCAGAGTATCCAAGTGTTGTGTTTGCTTTTGAACAGCCACCGGCAGTACCGTGGAATGAGAGGGGGTTTGTCATTTCCTATGACTGCACTGCCTGGTTTTTTCAGTCCATTGAACAGAAATATTTATTCTGCATCTACCTTTTGTATTGTCAATAAGGAGTCACTGTTATTATTTCTATTTCCACACAGTAAGGGACTCATACCGTGGTCAGGAATCTTTGGTTTGCCTCCTTTTAAAGCATTTCTATAAATATTCCTTTAGTTTTGCTGATCATACGCATCTTTTGGTCTTTGCTTCCTTTATCAATTTGCCTTAATTTCTAGGTTTCAATATATACTAGCTTTCCCCTGCTTATTTGTTATATTTTTACACTGTTTGTTTCACTTCACCTCTAATCCAGGCTGGTTCTTTTTAACTAACACAACTCTTCTCAGTGCAGCCTTTTGAACACCTCGGAGAATGCTTAAACGATAATCACCGATATTATCCTTCTGCATCCTTTTTTATTCCGGCTGAACTGAACGGTGATCGATTTCCTTTTGGAAAAACGCTCCGGATGGATTTAGCATTAGATGCATTAGGGGCTCCTCCAGCTTCGCCCTGTTTGCTGGTAAGAAACGTCAGTGTGCTGCGGTCGCTCACCGCCTCTAAGCACCGCTGGGTTTTTAATTCTGCGGTTAATTCCTCTTTACAGGGAAAATGAGGTCTAAGACCGGATTCGCCCACCTCGAGGGCACCATTTTGTTAATGGGGAAATCCCCAAGCTTGAAATGCTGCTAAAATAGAGGCGGGAGCGGGGAAAGAGAGCGGCGCTCGGGGTGGCGGCCGGGACCCCCCGCCCGCAGCCGGGCTCGCCGGGGAGCCCTCCCGCCGGGATGCCACCGCGCTGCCTGCCTGCCCTGCTGCCTTTCCCTGCCTGCCCTGCTGCCTTCCCCTGCCTGCCCTGCTGCCTTTCCCTGCCTGCCCTGCTGCCTTCCCGCTGCCGCTCACCTGGCTCGCCCCTCCCAGCGCCGGCGCTGCCAGCCCCGAGCGGGGCGGGGGAGAGGGGCAGAGGCAGGGGCAGGAGGAGAGGCAGGGGCAGGAGCAGGGGCAGGAGGAGAGGCAGGGGCAGGGAAGCACAGCCGAGATCCTCGCCCACCGCCCACGCCCACACGAGTCACCCCGGGCGCAAGGGGAGCCTCTGCGTGACACAGGCACGAAGCTCCCTGCCTCCCCGCTGCTCCCGGGCGCTTCCAGTCGCTGCCGGCATGGGGAACGTGGCTTGTGTTCCTCAGGCACCCGGGAGGCTCAGAGGCTCTTTCAGAAGGAAGCCTTCGCTGAAGAAAGAGTAAGTACGCTTGCTTTTACTTTGGGCTGCTTTTCAAGTGGTGCTGGCTTCCCTGCTGACTTTCTCCCCTGCGATGCACCATGCAGAACTGGGCTAGCAGCTGAGCCCCGCTCGGGAAACCCAGGAGTTATTTACCCGCTCGGCAGAACCGGGCTTTTGCATGGTTTCGCAGGGTGCTGGGCAGTGCCGAATGCGATCAGCTCCCCACAAGTGCCTGGGAAGGGATTGTAGGGTTCTGCTGGCGGAGTATCCCAGTGACACTGCCCCCAGGAGAAACGCGATTTATTTAATTCCACTTTGAAAATTAACACTTCCCTCTATGGGACAGGCAGGGCAAGGTGCAGAATGCCTGACACTCCTTGTTTTCACTTGCGATTTTTTTTTTTTATTCACGGTGCCCAGAGTTGCGGTGCTGTGTTGTGAAAAAACAAGTCACACTCCTCTTACTTTAGAGAGAAAGCCCCAAATCCCAACACTCTGCCCATACGACTTGACCTGCGTTTGTAACCCTGAAGGAAGACATAATAGAAAATGTCCATGAAATCTTCTGGGGACTTTGGTGCTGGGCTGGCCAGGGCAGCGTTCAGGTACCGCGGCGATGGACGGCTGTCCCAAAATAGAGCCTACCCAGGAGTGCCGAGCAAGCTTTGCTGCACGCCACTGTTCCCACTGCCCGTGGTCCCGTCAGCGCGGTGACGGCGCTGCTGCCGTTACCTAAGCACATATGAAGCAGAGCCATCCCCATCCTGGGCACTTTGGGCTGGAAGGGAGCTCTGTTGGGAACCAGGGTGATTCCTCACAAACCTGCTGGCCCCATCCACGCTGGGTCCAGTGTACGTGCTGCGCTTTGAGACAAACCCCATAAACTCTGCTCGGCTGAGGGGTTTCTAATCAAGAGGAGGCACTGAAACCGTCCCCTTGGTCTCCTGTGCTGCCGTAAATTAGGAGCAAACCTGTAGGAGTCCGTGGAGCTACTGTGGGGTAAAAGAGAGGGGATCGGTTGGGGAATTTGGACCCCGGAGGGCTGATATCAGGTAGCTGCAGTGGAGCAGCCAAGCCCCAGAGCACCTCCTGTCCCACTGACTCCCGGCTTCCCACGCTCATGGCTCTCCGTGGAGATAAGCCTGGTTTCTGCTGAACTAAACGCTGCAATCTGGTTGAAAAAGAGAGCGACTGCTGGGAAGTCCCAATCAATCAAGCAGTCCCAGGGCTTCTTAAATGGCATTGGTAACTGCTCGTTAATGGTGTGCATGCAAGGAGGAGCTGGGAGCCTTGCTGGGAGTGGAAGGAAAGAGAGAGGAAAACCACAAAGACAGAAATAAAACCTGTTTGTGGATATATGGTGGTGTATGTGTACATATGCATCTCAACTCCAGAGGCTTTGGAATAGTTGTCAAGACTGGGTTTGGTCTTTGTGTTTTGCAATGGAACATCTGGTCCCTCCACTGATTTGGAGACACAGGTGAGCCTAGCTGATTGTTTGGTTATGCAAAGACGTGTAAAAAAGCAAAGAAACAGCAACAAGTGCAGCACAAACCCCATTACAATTCTCCAGGCTGTTTATCAGCCCTTCGCTGGGCTGGGATGATTAGAAAGCCTGTGACAAATTGCTTGCTTAGCTCTCTGGCTTCCTTATTTCTGGGCAGAATTCACTATGCATCAGCGTAGATCTGTGTTTGCATGTGTGTTTTGTTTTTTTTCTCCCCTCTGTAGACAAAATGGCAAGAAAAAACTGCCCAGCTTTTTTGATATAGAAGGAGGGCGGGAGAGAGATACGACCACAGACAAAATCCTGCAGTATATTCCAGGAGAGGCAAGTACAAACACATCCAACCCCCCTCCCCACCGCTCCCAGAGGTTACTCCCACCCACCCCAAGGACAGCACCGTGCGTAAGCGGGACGATGGGTCTGGATCAGGGGGCAGCGGCAGGTCTGTCTCAAGGAGATGGAGGTCACGTCTGCAGCCCAGGAAGGGATGAGCCCTGTGCCCTTCACAGAGCTGGTGGCTCCAGGGTCCCCATGCAGGTGTTGAGGGGACCTGCCATCAGCCAAAACGGGAGTGGCGGGCTGGGAGGGCATGGCTGAGAGCAACGCAGGCAGCATGGTGGGAATATCTCACACACCCCTTTGGTCTTGGTTCTTTTGTTTCTGGGTAGCCTGTGAAGGAAGGGAAATTAGAGCGAGCATTCAAAGGTAGGATGATTCATTCCCACGCTGGAATGAGACGGAGCAGGCAGCGTATTAGCAATAAGCCTTGGGAAGGTAATCAGGAAGGGCAGGTCTGTCCCAGGCACGTACCAGCCTTGTGGCCATATGGCCCATTTCCCAGCACTGCTCAGGGAAAGCAGAGGTGAAACGATGAACCCCAGTGTGTTTGCTCGGTCCCTTTGGGTGGGCCAGGGATGTGGACTGAGCTTAGGGGCCTGCTGGGCTGCACATCACCCCCACTGCATGGCAAATAGGCTATGTGGATCTGGGGGAAGGGGAAACTGAGGCAGAGACTCACAGCTAGACAGAGGTGATTTCAGAGAAGGTCGGCAGCAGGATGTTCTCTTGGGTTTCGAGCTGCTGGTTAGGTGTATTTCGCTGGTGATGAGGTGCTTGTCAAGGGCTTGGTGTATTGCAGGACCCAGTTCTGAGCAGCCCTGCTCGTGTGCTTTGGGTTGCTGCCGAAATTCAAACGTCTGCTCCCCACAAGCAGGGACCTTGCAGTCCCTTTCCATTCAGCTGCTCCCAGGGTGGCCCTTTCCAACCCAAAGGACCTTTACTTTTCCTCATGTGCGCCTGAGAAGGGAGCGGGACTGGGATCCTACTCCTGGCTTGTGAGGTGGCCATGGGTGAGTGCCGTCCTCTCTCTTGGGGAACGTGTCCTGAACTGTACGGGTGGGAAGCACGGCAGAACTGGGACTGTTTCACAGTCCTGCCCATTATTTGTGAATGAGGGTAATGGGCATGTGGCGTGGGCATGGTTCCCTGTGGGACTCAGCTGGCATCCAGAAGGGCTGGGCAGCATTTGATGGGACCAGGCTCCAGACAGATCCTGGACACTTCCTCTGGGGAAGCAGGGAGAGCTGTCATGTTAGCGGATCCTGGAAAACGAATCCTGCAAGCTGACAGAACAAAGGTCACTGAGAGATTATTCATTTGGGAGCACAAGAGAGTGTGGGATCTCTTCAGGGAAGGAAGGAGGGTGGAGCAGTTGTTTAGATGTTACCCTCGCCTGGGGCAGATGGGATTCAAACTCCCTGCTCAGCCACAAGCTGCTTGTGTGGCCTGGAGAAAGCCTTCGCTTAGTCCCTTTCCCACTCCTGTCTTTTCAGGAGAAATGCCTCTGAGAGCAGGAGGTGACCGGGTGCTGCAGGGCCAGGTTAAAGAGGAGCCATCAGCACGGGACTCTCCTGGTGCAATCTCAGAGGAGATGGGGGACACCAAACTACTGGGCATGGCAGGCAGTTTGGGACTAGGACAAGTGACATCCCTGAAAACCAGGCCTCCTCAGGACCCTGCCACGGGCAGCTGGCACACAAAGCCAGCGCCTTTTGCTCCCACCAGCCTTCTGCCCTGTTTCCCACACTTCCCAGTTACGGCTTCTGCGAAGCCTAAGCAAAAATGAGGGGGAAGCATGTGCCAGAAGAGCGGTGCTTCTCATTTGTTTCTTTTATCATTAAACAGCAGCTTTTGGAGCCCCAGGGCACCAGCCTTGCAAGGCTGAGCTCTTCCTGCTGCTAGGGTTAGTGATTCAACTGGGAGTCACTGGGGTCTGCAGGGGCTGAGGCAGGTTAATTATTAACTCGCTCTACCTGTAGGATGAGGCATCCGAGGCAGAGGGCGAGAGCGAGAGAACATGTCAGGGCACTTGCACTGCCAGAGACCCGCTGCTTCGCCAGACCCTGAGAGAAACCAGGTTTCCGATGACCTGCACTGCCTCAGAGCCGGGGGATAGCTGAGCTGATGGAAACGCTGCTCAGCAGGACAGGGCTGGGGGAGGAGAGCGCTTGCCACCAGCACAACCCAGCCAGGGGAGTAAAGAGCTGGCGGGGGAGGATTTCAGAGGGGTGACAAATGCTAGTTCCCTTTCATTTTGGCTACGCGCTGAGGCATTCCCATGGTTTTGGGGGGTTCATGGGCCAGGGAGATAAGTGATGCTCGTGGAAGAGGCTGCAGCAGCTCTGGTCCCTGACCCTCACAGGACATCATGGGGTTCCCAGTGCTGCTTTTTGGGGGATGGCCAGATGCAGGCCATGCTGGTGGCTATAAACCTGTCTCAGAGAGGGCAGGGATGCACTTGTGGGTCTGAATCCAGAGACATCTGAGATTCAGCAGGGGCTCTTTTCTCCAGAGCCTGGGTTTAGGCAAGTCCTCCGCATCCTGGGAAATTGCTGTTGTCCCTAGACAGATGATCAGGTGTTTATGGGAAGCACCATCAACCTTACAGAGGGTTTTTCTTCTGAGTGGGAAAGCCTGAGCCAGCCCTAGTCAGCCTGCTTCTCCAAGTGGGTGACAAAGAAACCGTAGAAATTGCAGATGGACAAAACAGATGAACTCAAGCCCAGTCCCCCAGGCTCCCTCTGCGGCCAGGGCAGGATAGTGTCTGATGCCACCTCTATGCCACCCAGCGTAAGTGGCCTCGCAGAGAAAACCACAGAATCAGAGGTGGCAGCTGTGGCCACTTTGTCTGCCCATGCCACCTGCCAGCCCGCTTGGCCGTGCCACGGCCTGCATGCTGCCTGGGAGCTGGGGTCTGACCCTGGCCCGTGGGCAGGCCAAGTCACAGCTCTTCCCTGAACTTCAGGTCCCCAGCAGGAAAAACGGGGATTGTGGTTGTGACCACCTTGAGCAGCGTTAGAAGGGAAAGCAGCAGGGAGGAGGTGGGTGTCTCTGCTGCCCCTGGTGCAGCACAAACACGCTGTGCTGGCTTTTACTGGGGACTTACGCTAGCTGTCGGATTTAATGATGTCCAGCTCCCTGCTGCTGCTCTCCTGAGATGTGGGCAGGAACCTGCGGAAAGCTGTGAGGGCAGTTCTCCTTGCACATATGCAAACGTATTCATTTTGGGTTTAACAGTGGCACCCCAGTGAAGGACATCAAATTGCTAGAAAAAAACAGGAGAAATGTGCCTGGTAAAAGAAAAACAAAACCCCAAAAGACCTGAACAGTCCCACTTCTTCCTGTGCAACCAGGATACCTGATCATGAGTGATAGGACTGCTGGGGCTTCAAAGACTGGTGTGGCACGGGCAGACGGAGTGTGCTGCGTGGGAGCCTGTGGCTCAAGGGGCGGCAGGAGATTTCAGTGGTGTGCTTTGTCCATGCTTAGCCACTAAATCCAGCAGTCTTCTCAGTGCTGCTGCAAACCCTTGCAAGCTCTGGGGTTGCTAGATGCTTGTTTGGGAGAGGGAGGTATTCTGTTTAATTTGTTTCTTGCCACATGAACAGCGGCAGTGGAAGCTCTCCCTTTCCCTCCTGATCCCGGGAGGATCCCTGTGGAAGCTGGCAGGTTGGCTGAGCTCTTTGCCAAAGCTGCTGCTGGATTCCCAGCTCCCAGGTTGCTTTTGCTTCTTGGGGCCTTACTTATTACTGGGCAATTTGGCTGCCGCATTCCAGGCAGGAGCATCGCCCTGGCAGCTGGTAGCCGGCATTGCTGCTTATCGCTGTGTCCGTAATTTCATTACTTTATCCTCTCCTGGTTGCTGCCCTTATCCAAGCAGTGTTTTGGTTTTGCTGCCACAGCTGTCAGGTGATCAGTTGCTCTTTGTTCTGACAGCAGCTTGTAGCACAAACGTAATCTTTTCCTACCCTTAATTGCCTCTCTGTGAGACCATTAATTGGCTGCCAGCAGGTTCCCACCTCCAGGGGAGGACCTGGGTACGTGTCCATGGGTACTGCTTGGAGCTGGCTGGAAAAGCTGGAGGGAGACTTTGAGCAGAGAAGGGGTTAACTTGTGTCCTAAAAAGAGTTATCTAAATTCAATGAGGCCCTGGAAGGAACCCCAAGCTTTGCAGGTCGAAGTGTCCCAACAGCATTAGGTTCCCGTTACTGGTTCACCAGCTCCCCTCTGGCCTGAGCACTGCCGATGTCCCTGGCATGGTTCTGAGAGGGGTTAATCTCATGCCGGAGAGGTGAGTCATGGAAGCCCCAGCTAGACAGATCTGGTTAGCTCTGCTGGCTCTTCATTTATCACAGGGCTTAGGCAGCTGTCTCCTTGGCACGGCGTGCTGGGAATGGGCACATGTGGGCCAGGCAGGTTGGGCGGCGGGGAAGCGCTGGCTGCTCTAAGTCCCTGACTGTGCAGGGTGACGGGCTGTCACTGGATCCCTGCTGAGCCCCGGCAGCCCTCTCCCTGCTCATTCCTGGAAATGCTGTTTGGACAGAAGCGTATGAGCCCCAGGGAGCCACGTGCCACCGCTACACCCTGCTCCCAGCTCCAGCAGGGCCATGCCCTCGCTGGAAGCATCCCCAGGAAACACAGCCGCCAGTGCTCAAAGTGGGGTCCCACCAAGGCGGCCTCACAGCCTGGCGACTGAGCAGCAGGGCAGACCTTGCGTCTGCCACCTGCCTTTCTCTTTTGCTTGGGAATGAATATCCTAGAGTCTGTGAGGTGTCTAAGAAAGCTGACATTTAAAACTCGGGTATGCAAGTGGAGTGTAGACCTGGGGGGAATCAGTGGCGTCTGTGGCCTCGCTGGGATACAGCCCTTCCCTTCTCCCTGAGGAAATCAACCAACCCCCAGAAATAAAAATGTTCTTCCTAGAGAAACTGCAGGGAGAACTTTTCACCCCTGGGATTTATGCAGTGTCCAGAGAACGCAACAGCAGCCCCGGGCTGTGAGCAGTGGAGTGCCGTAGGGATGGGGGTTTGTGCCATTGCCCAGAAGGAAGAATTTCCGTATAACCGGAATGCAGGAAATTGGGAACCCCCAGCCTCGAGTGCTGTCTCCCTCTCCTGTCAGCCCTTGCTCTCCCCCAGCGCTTGCTGGCTTCCCTTAGCTTTTTGCACTGACAACGAGCAGCTTTGCGACTCAGTGCCTTGCAGCTGCCTTTATGGCTGTGGGACTCTGCCTCAGAAGTGTCTGGGCACCTGAAACAACAGACTCTGCCTAGAGAAACCGAGATCTGAGCAGATGGGAGCGCTGAGGAATCCAGGTGGAACTAGAGCACAGAAAACCTTTCTGCTAACCCCAGTGGAAGGCAAGCTGCTTAGCCTCGATTGCTCCTTGTTCCAGTGAATTTGATTAGGATGGCAGGAGGTCGTCCGTGGAGTTGGAGACCCTAAATGTAGGATGTGCTTCTGCACCCACTCTTTCCCAACCCAGAAAACCTCCCTTTAGGTCAGTATCTCCCCCTGCCTAGGGAGGACGGTCTCCCAGCAGTAACCGAGCCCCAGCTCCACGCTGGCATGGAGACCCAACAACAAACAGCCCAGCCCGGGCGCCTACCCAGGGCGCCTTTCCAAGGAAGCCCTTCTGGGAAGATGTTCTGGGAACATCTCTTCCAGACATCAGGCCCCTGCCTCCCGCTGGCTCTGATTTCTTTTTCCTGAATCCTTGGTACAGAATATTCAGAACCAGGAAAACCAGAAAGAAAACTTGGACCAGAGGTTCCCCAGCCTGTTCAAGAAAGGACGAAGGAAAATGGCTGTCAGGAATCTGGGGAGAATTATCTATTACTCCAAGGTCAAATTTAAGTTTCAGAACTGCCAGGTAAGCTGAGGCACGTGTTTGTGGGTGTTTCTTTTCCCAGGTGTGGAGTGACCCTGCAGGACTGGGAAGTAAAGTGTAATTCTGGGAAATGCGACTCACAGAGACTTCTTCGGGCTACTGCATGGCCCAGGGACTTCTGCTGCCATGCGGTGCATGGGTGCTGGCTGGCGCCCACCGGCTCCCATCCTAATGGGGACCTGGGCCGTGCTTCTGTGCTCAGCTGCCGGGCTGGCAGCAGATCCACCAGTAGAGATGCAGTGGTGGCCCTTGGATAAGCGACCGCTGGCTTTTCTGTGCAGAGATCAGTCTGAGATGCAGAGGGAAGCTGGGAGGAGGAAGGCATCCTGAGATAAACCCCAAAACATGTCTTTTCTGCAGGAGGTGAATGACTGCGTCTTGGAGCTGTTCCAGTCTTACCTGAACTTCCAGTCCATGGACTCCAATGGACTCACCCATGAGGTAGGGGATCTCCTAGACATGCTGGGGAGAGCGCTGGGGAGTTGGGCAGTGTGGCCAAGCTGGGGGCACTGGGCGGATGGGATGGGGCAGGGCAGGGGGCTCTGCTCCTGGGGCTGCCACTGGCGTCCCCTCAGTGATCTCAGCAAGTCCCTTCCCCTGGATGCCAAGCTCCCGGGGAGGAGAGCATTTCTTCCTAAGGACCGTATCCAGCCAACCTCAGTTTCACCTGGGTCCTTGGCCTTGTCTGTGGGGAGAGATAGGACCCCATAGAGGTGGGAAAGGGGCTTGTGCAGGGCTGGCAGGCAGGACCAGGAGTGGGAGGTGTTTAGGCTACCTGGACTTATCTTTGTGTAGAGCACCAAGCACGGAGAGCTGTGCCTTGGTAAGGGTCAGAGCCCCTGTCGCTCAAATCCCACTGGCCTCGGTGCAAATGGTGGACTTGGCCTTGGCTTCTGAACCAAGGGGGAGTTCTTCATCTGCAGGATAGAGAAAGAGGCATACGGGAGAAGGCAGAAAGCAAAACCTGAGGGAGCTATCCTGGCAAACCATTCATCAATCTTTTAACCTGAAGATGCTGGTGAATTACAAGCAATAGGCTGTTTTCCTCATGCAGCCAAAAAATCACAGCCAAACAAATAGGAAGCCCTGAACGTGCTCTCCCTCTACCTGAGTGCGTAACTGAAACTGAGCATGGCTGTTTTGTAGATGTTCATAAAATGTGTTCCTTTTAGAAATGATTTATTTTCTTCTAGGTGACGTGAGGTTAATGCAATATGCCAATACAATCTCGAGTCACCCAGCAAGCCAGCCTTCAACTGGAAAGACACGTGTCAGAATACAAACAATTTTACAAAACCTCCCATCTACTTTATAAACAGTTCCTTAGATTATTAATTCTAGAGGAATTAAAAAGGAATTAATGTGCTAGTACTGGCCCTAGACATTACAGCAATTACCGTCTTTTACAGTCCTTGTTTAGAAAGCCCAAGACAGGGATCACAAACTTGTCATCTGTTCCGGTGCTTCATTGTAGTTGGACTCTGATGAACTGGGGTATAGAAACCAGACAGCTCAAGTTTCCTTTATGGTCATTTCCATCTTCTGGCTTTCTGGTGTTAAACCAGCAATGTTTTTTTAAGGTTTCTCTTAAAACTGAAAGACTTGGAATATAAAGAAAGTGTTCTTGCCAGCATGGCAGATGATTGCTGCAGCACCGGCCCCATGGAGCCCAGGGAGCTGCTGAAGCTGCTTCCTCTGGGCAGTGTGCTGGATCCCAGTCCCAAATGTTTCCCCTCAGAGCAGTGTTTTGCAGTCTGACATTGTGAGCCACAGCAACCTCCTGGTGCCGAGTCTGGACTGCCAGTCTCCTACGGCAAAGGGGCATTAATTGCAGAGCCTGCCGGCGGGCTGCTCCCCAAAGTAACGGTGTGTTCTTACGCAGGGACTGCTGCCTTTGAAAGAGCTGAATGTGTGTGTAATCGAGAAGAGCACTGGGCAGGAGGATCACGCTTTCCGCGTTGCAGGTTGGTGCCTCTTTGTTTGTTTTGAACAGAGAATACAGGGTGCCTGAATCACGCCTGTGTCTGCTCTATGTCCTGCTCTGACTTAGTCCCAGAGGAGAACCACATTGTGGAAAGAGGTTGCAGAGAGCTGAAGCTCTTCCTCCTGGCATTAGCATCTTTCCCTCCAAGGCTTCCCTGCTCCCAAACACCTGGACAGTGGTGCCCAGGGCTGCAGGCAGGGAGGGGACCGGATAGGGAGCACGGAGATAGGACGGTCCTGTGCTCTGACTGCTTAGGACTCAGGACACATGGTGACAGTTCCCACCTCTACCAAGTTATTTGCTCTTTGTGCACCACATTTGAATGAAGGAATGGAATAAAACTCCTTCTCCCGCCTCTCCTCACCGTGTAAACCCCGAGGCCAGGGAGTGACTCCAAGCAGGCACGCGTTCGGCGCTGTGCGTGCTGATGCGTGGTGCTGCTCAGGTAGGCAGGACGGCCACGGGTGCCGAGAAGTGATTTGCCTCTACCAATAATGCCAGGCTGGTGCTATCAGGACCCGATGTCACTTCAACTATTTCCTCACCAGCACGTCTGCCTCCACAAGCTTTTTAAAATTTTCTCGGAGTGATCTTGCTTTATAAAAGTTGTCGTGGAATAACAACCTGTCTGCAGCTTGGCTGGAAGCTTCTCTGGGCTTAGTCATTGCTGAATTACAGCAGTCGCCAGCCCCCAAGAGCAGTAGTTAAAGTATGAAGTACACAGGGGTAAATAAATAACCCAGTAACAATACAGAGCCAAGAAAGCTCATTTGTGTCCTAGGCCCACTGTCTATGTACTCTGGTGTCCTCTGTTAGAGAGAAAGTTATACAATGGCCACTCAAACAAAAAAATGACATAAATTATAAAAAGGAGCTGGTACAAACAACCCATCAATTTTAAGCCTGCTGAGTTGTGGTTTCATTGCACCGGACTAAGCAGGGCTCTCCAACCCTTTTGGGGAGTCTGTGAAACGAAGGAAAGCTTCTCCCAGGCGTAACCTGTCAGGAGCATCTGCGCTGGGGCGGGTGGACTTGTTCTGCTGGTATTAAAACACGCAGGAGTGTGGCTGGGTGGAAAATTGCCTCGGGAAAGAACAAACCAAGGCCTTTCTGACAGGGAATGCTGTATATATCAGGAAGCAGTGTCACGAAGAAAGCAGGGAGGCAGCGATATTTAGGATTGCCGGGAGATCAGTGGAGCAGTTTTATTTTTCTGCTAGAGCGGGAGGAATCAAGGCAGGGAGGGGATGAGAGCCTTGTCCGTGGCCACACACAGGGTCAGGGTGGAAGTCTTTTGTCTCATGACTCTGAGACACAAAAGACACACATCCATTCTCTTGTGAAATCCCGTCGTGTCAGTAGTTCCCCATGACCTGCACTTTCTGGGGTAGTTCAGTACGTCAGAAGATGCCGGCACGATCATTGGAAGTGTGAAGGTGGAGCGCGAGAACGAAGCCCGGCAGTGTGCAGAGCCGTCCCTCGGTGCGCTGGCACGGAGAAGTGGCCGGCAGCTGGCCATCACCTTGGCTTTGTGGTCCATCTCTTGCACAGCCTCTGACGCTGATGAAGTTGTTGAGCACCTTAAATTACCTCTGCCTCACCTGCAAATGTTGCAGCCTTTTAGTCTCTCCAGAGAGAGATTTGGGTGGCAATAAACTGCTGCTCTGAAAAGGAGCTTTCTTGCTTCCAGTATTCCTCTGGAAGCATTCACAAGGAAAGAGGAAGGACAGGGCAGAAGAAAAGAGCACGAGGGCTGGCACAGGTTGCTCAGCACGGCTGTGTCATGGCCCTGCCACAAACGTGCCCTGGGGGCCGAGGGAAATGGCAGCAACTGAATTAGCAGCAGCCTTTCAGGCTCTGCTTCACAGCCTCCCCAGCAGCTCCTTGCGTGAGCTTCAGGCATGTCTCAGGCTTCAGGCTTAGGCAGGAGTTTCTCTTCTCATTTTCTCTTCCTTTGGGGCCCTGTTTAGATGTGGCAACGTGAACAGCCCTCAGGACACGTCTGAAAGGCTGGCCTTAGAGGAGGTGGCAGAGCAAGCAGTGCCATGTTAAGGGTCATGCCCGGCCAGAAGGATTCCTGCTGTTTGTATAAGGGCATGGATGCCCAGAGAAGTATCCAAAGCTGCCAGAACAGATAACGTTAACACCCTTATACCCTCCTAGCAGCTCTGTAAAGTAAAGGGAATCACTTTATCTCCATTGCAAAGACAGGGAAACCAAGGCAAGCGGAGACAAGAGAGCTCCAGAGCCACAGTGGTACACAGACACTTGGATGCCCAGTAGTGCTTGACACCTAATTACTGTAATGGGGCTGAATGGAGTGGCTTATGGAAAGTCACTCAGGGAGTCCCTGCCTCAGTTTCCCCACCTCTGTTTTGTCTCTACTAGTGCGTTTCTTGACAGACAGAGGTGTTTCAAAGTCTTAATTAACTGTTGCTCATAAATAACGCAGGAATTATGGGATAAAAGGCTCCACAGAAGGGCAAAGTATCATGCTTATCCAGTGCACTTGCTTATCTGAATACTTCCAAGGCCCGCAAAGACCGATCTTACTGAGCATGCACCAAGTGTGGTTTAATGTGAGATCACCGGTAAATTATTAATCATAACATAAATTCTACAGCCTGCCAGAAATTATTATTAACATCACTAGGTTATGTCTGTAGTGAGTAGCAGAGGGTGTGTGAGACTTTTTTGCTCGTGCTACTAAGCGAATGATAGCTGGAAACATTAAAATCAATAAGATATAGGGCTGTGCCTCCCTTCAAGAGTATGTCCGAGGGCAGCTTCAGCTTGTCTGGCACAGATTATATTTGATGAAGCAATAAATAAATAGTGTCAGAAAGCTACCGATGTTCTACATATTGAGTACCAAAGTGAAACTAAGAAATAGCACAAAACTTTTGCGTTGAGTTAGGCTGTCTGCAGCAGCACGCTGTGATAGTCTCTGCCCGCAGAGATGCTTTTCACAAACTGTTGGGGACTTTTAAAGCTGAAATCTGGTTCTTGCTTTCAAGCTTGACTTTCGTACTGCCTTTGATTTTTGTTCTTGGCCTGGTTTTGGACTGAAGAGTGACTGGTAGTCAGAGCGAGGTGTGGCTGTGTGAGCAGGCGGTGAGAAGGCGCTGGAGCAGTCCCTGCTGGGGAGCTCCCCAGCAGCCCGACGACGTGAAGGCAATGTGCTCCAGGCAACCCATGGTGTGATGTGCCGAGCATAACAGCTCTGGCCAGCTAATTGATGTTGCAATTGGTGCCCTTATCTGCTCTGCCCATCTTGTGTCTTGCATACCTAGGTCCTCTGCTGAATCCCCTTGTTGTGTTCTGCCCTACTGAGGCAGAGCTGAAGCAGTGGCTTTATCACCTGGAGAAACAGATCCAGCTAAATGGAGGAAGCTTTGGCTTGCCTTTCCTCTCTGAGGTTAGTGTCTGAGGATGGTGAGGGGCACAGCCGTTTCCCGTGCTGTGGGCTCAGAGCTGAACGACCGGGGAAGCTGGGCCAGTTGGGTGGATGCTCTGCTCCTGCTGTGTTCAGTGGGAGGGATAATCTCTGCTTTCTTTAGTTATTCCGCCACCCCTAAAATAACCATGGATAGACATGCTAATTACCCATGCTTGACAGACATGTACTTGCTTGGGAACTCCTCTGCCTGTGGAGGAACCGTGTATTTGTGTTCAGATGGCCTTAGGGTCTTGGGTCTGTGCAACCAGCGCCCGAGTGAGTGTGGGATTTCAGGCTGAGTGGCAACCCCAAAGGTGCTCTGTACTGCTGAGACCCAACAACAGCTTGCTGCATTTCTGCTGCGTGTGTGTGCGCACACAGCTTCTAATTTTGGAGCTTGCCTTTTGTGCAGTCTCCTGCGAGGGAAGGGTGCAAACAGAAAGGCTTTGCAAGGGGCCGGGCAGGGCACATGTGCTGAAAGGCAGACCTGCGACCCAGAGTGCCACCACCCCAGCCTCTGAAGGGTCAGAGGTTTGGGTCTGGTTCAGAGAAATTCTCACACAGTTGGATGCATGCACAATTATCTGGAGTTTACAAAACATTTGGAGGAGGAGACTGGGACCAGGGCTTAGAAAACAGGACCAGATTCAAGAAACCTGTCTTCTCTTCCGCTTTCTGTGGGGCGTTTTACTTCCCTCCCTTTCTCCATCTTCCCACTCGTAAAACAGAGTTATTCCCCTTTGAAAGGCAACGTGCAGATGATGCTAGGTATCAAGTATGATTATTCAGTCCCAGCTGAAAAACTGGCTCCTGTACAGATTTATTTACTCTTTCCTGCTTCTGCCGTGCTTGAAAAGTGTCCAGAGATGGGCCATGTGCTAGCTAGACTCCTCGGGGAGGACATGTCTACCCTGCTTCTCAGTTCTGCTCCTGTCCCTAGAATGACTGGAAGCAGAGCTCCATGGGGAAGGAGGAGCTGCGGTGGTCCGTGCAGAACATGCCTGTCCAGGAGTGGAGAGGGACGGAGCGGGAATCCTTAGGCGATGTCCTCTGTGTTTCCAAAGTGAAGCTTCAGCATCTGCCTTTCCAGGTAGGACACATCTCTGGGGAGCAAGCTGCTGTCAGCGTGGCTCAGAAAAGGCAATGGATGGAGCGAGTAGCGCGGACTCCTGCCTACCTGCTGCCACTAATCCAGTGGGTCCTTTTACCCACATGCCGGTAAATGGAAAAAGGTTTGTTACTGCTCCTGTGGCCCAGCAGCGGTGCTTGGGGACAGCACGTGCATAAGCACTTGCAGGACAGGGCTGGCAGCGGGAGCTGGCAGGAATCGCCTGCAGAGCCCAGTTGCAGGGAAGCAGCTCAGCTGTTTCCAGAGCCCTTGCCTCAGGCTGCTGTCGGAGAGACAAAGCAAAGGGCTCTCCAGATCTGAGCCCTGTCTGGCTGTTCACAGGGATCCCTCTTCCTCTTTACTTTCCAAGGAGCAGCATGACCGGCTGTTGGTGCTTTACCCGTCCACACTGGTGATAGTATCTGAAGAGGGCAACAGCCTCTGTTTTAAGGTAAGTTCATTTTGGACCACCTTCCTGCTCTCTCTCACCCATCCACAGCAGCTATTTCAGCACTTCTTTGGCTTGTTGCTCCCCTCCATCTGGGTTCCCTTGTGCTCCTCGTGTTGGCAAGGGCTTTCCCTCCACGCTGCTCCCTTGCCAGCTGGCAGGTGAGCAGGCAGAGGGATATTGCAAGCTATCTTCCCATGAGAAACACCTTGCCCTCCTACAAAAGCCCGAGGGGAAAGGAGCTGGCTGCCAAGGAATCTGGGTCTCTGGGAGGAGGGAGGCTGGCATGTTTCTGTGTGGTTATGCTGGCGGAGAGCCCGGCTCGCTTGCTTGAGACAGGAGCTGGAACAGCCCCAGAGAGAGCCCCCGTGGGGGCTTGGCTTCCCAGGCCCCACTCGGGACCGCTTGAAAGCAGGTAGCGCCAGGCAGCACATCTGATGCTCGTGGGGAAGGGCAAAGGCAGGCGGGCGGAGAGGAGAGGCCGCTGCTGCTGCACTGCGTTTGCTGCTCTTTCCCTGTGTGGAGCAAGGGTCCTGAGCAATGTCGGGGCACACCAGCGGAAGGGCTAACAAGGACATGGAGGCCGAGTGCCCCAGGGGATGTGAGAAGAGCTTCTCTAGTCCACTGGTGTGTCTTTGCTTGTAGGAGCGATGCTGGGAGCCTCAGCACAGACGGGCAGTGGCACTGTGGGCCCTGGGAGCTGCATTTACATTGCTTGCAGTCGGAATGGCCCTTAAACTTGATTGCCAACATCCATCTTGGACATCATTGCAGTGGCTGTTAAGCAGCCCTGTGCTTTCTGGCCCTGTTTTCCCGTGCTAGAACAAATGTGCCAAAAAGAGCGCTGAACTGTTTCTGAACCTGCAGGTGCAGCACCACCGGCACATGGTGGAGCAGAGCCGAGCTGCTTCTCCAGAGGAGCAGCATGCTGCTTAGTCACTGAGAGAGGAGCCAGTGACAAGGAAACCCTGCAGAGATTGAGGGCTTGTGAAATTCAGTGTGAACTCCCTGGGGTCCTTCTTCACATGATTTCACCATGTCCACCTCAGGCCCTGAGCCATGCAGGCTGCTTTTAATTCAAACCCCCTGGGAAGCCCTGCATAGAGCATCTCCCTGGCCAGAGGAGATGGCTGTGCCTGCAACGGGAAGGGGTGTGAGGAGGGACATTTGCCAGCGAGAGCTCTCCTCCATCCCCAGTGCAACAGCGGAGGGTGTTTTCCAGCAGCTGGTGGCTTGTGTAACACACCTCAGACAGAGCTTGTTTTTGGGAACATGTTGTTTGCAGCTCCTGGGAATGGGGCACCACGTAAGGGGGCCTTGGGCTGGGCTCTCAGATTAACTCATCTCTTTTGAAACCTTAAACCAGATTTGTCTGTGCTGTCCGTGCAATGTTCCCTTCCCACGGTGCATAAGCGTTGGTCCCCGGGCGTCTCACTCGCTGGGGTAATGGCAGGGCTTGGTGCAGCCCAGTGCAGGCGGGAGGTGATTCACCAGCCTGTGACACTGTAGTGGGAACCTGATTTTCCACAGGCATGTCAGGGCACAGGAGCCTTCTCCCAGGGCTTCTGCAAATTAACTTCCCTTCCCTGCGAGCAGACGCTGAGCCCTACAATTTGTGTGTGAAGGAATAGCCTGGCCCTTTTGTTCTTCAGTTTCATACAAACCACAGGAGCTGCTGCTGCCAAGTTCGTGTGTGGGACAGGGAAGGGGAAGGCAGGGGCTGAGCCTGCCGGGACGGCGCTCACCCAAAGCACAGGCTCTGGCTCACCGCTGGTGGGAAAAGGCCCTGGGCGAGGCGTAAATCAGTGATGGGGGAGCTGCTGGCGGGGGGCAGGTTCATGCTGTGCCGGGGGAGGACGGAGGGGCTCTCTGCAGCTGATGTACATGTTATTTGTGGGATGCTGCTGCACTTCCCTAGGTGGGACTCCAGTCCCTGGGTGTTTCAGCCCGCTCCCACGGACAGGGGGCTGTTGCCTTAGGGAGGACGGAGCACCGGGCGCCTGGGGGAAGCCCTGCACAGTTGTCCTCGGTGGCCTGAGGGCTTGCTCGAATGCGCTGGAGAGCTGAGGAGCGGCAGGAGCAGGCGGCACTGGCCCCGTGCACACGCAGCCTTGCAGCACCTGTGCCAGTTGAAGTGTCAAAGTCCATTTCTTATGGCAGCAGGGGAAAACGAGTCATGGAGCATTGCATGGGCTTTCCCTCCCAAGGTCAGCCTTCCTGTACTGCTCAGCCCATAAATCACTTTTTGTGCAAGAGAAATAGCACAGAAGCCTGTGTGTGCCCACAGGCTATTGCAGAGAGGCAGCTGGCCAGCACAAACCACAGACGCCTGGCTTCACCCCGCGTTTCCCTTGTGGCAAAGCTGTCACGTCAGCCACATTCCCCAGAGCCTATGCAGCTGGGACAGCTTTGCAGTGAGGACATGATGAGGGGGTTCTGCAAGACACCTTATTTTGCAGGCTGTAAACTTAGGCAAATGAATCCTAACCGGTTGCACCTTTTGAGAGGACCTTCGGCTAAATGACAGGGCTTTGCTCCTACGTTCTGTGCTTCCTCCGCTGCCGGGCATGGGGGAGAGTGGCACGAGGTGGGAACTTTGTTCCTGAGCGCTCCCCAGACCCTGCGTTTGCTCCCAGGGCCATTGCCACCAGCTGCCCCTGCCTAGTGCTGCGTGCCCACAGACAGGGTGAGGGTGACATCCAGGTGAGGTGAACAGGGGCTTAAGGAACAAAGAAACTATGTCTCAGTCTCCCCCTGCTCAGGGAAAGAGATGAGAAGTAAAGCAGTGAGCTCATCTGTGAGATGGTTCCAGTGCAAAATCTGCTTCAGCTGCTCTCCCAGGACTGTTCCTGTTCCATTTATGTAAGGAAAATTCAGCTTGGGGACCCCCAAAGAAAGAGGAGACCTAGATCCTAATTCAGTGTTGACAAACACTTGGCCCTTCTGCCAGGTTGCCCATCACAGAGAATTAAACTGGCAGCGATGGCACTTAAAGGACATCTGGCAGCAGGGCAGGGCTCTGATGCTGGGCTGAGGATGGGCCGCAGCTGCAGGAGCAGAAGAGGTCTGGACACTGCCTGTTCCTGCCCGTCCCACAGAGCTGACAGGAGAGCTGGGCCTGGCACAGGCCAACGCCTGTGGCAGATGCAGGGATGGCCAAGGGACACCGGGTTATGGCAGAGAGGACAGTGGTGGATGTGCACGCAAAAGCACTATTGCACTTAGGGGCAACAGCACGTGGTATCTTCTAGCTCCAGTTTTTCCAGGGGCTGGGGACAGGCTGCTTTAGCTTCTCTGCTTCAGCTACCTGCTAATAGGAACATACATGCAGTGCCTGCCGGGGCAGACCCCAGTCCGGTCACAGGAGTGGCATCCGCAACTGTGCTCTGTAGCACAAGAGCTCACGTTTCACCAGCTGGCATTTACAGGGCTCAACCCTGTCTTTGTAAGGCTTTGCAAGACTTTGCAGGGTATGGATTGTGGGGATTCCTGTTTGCAAGGCTGGAAGTCTCAATCCAGCAACTAAAACCTTGTTCAGGACCACGTTTGCAAAATTTTCTGGAGAAGTCAGCCATTAAACTACGGGAAACTATTGAAAACAGAGCTAGAAGGGAAGGAGTGTTTTTCCAAGCTCAGGTCTCAGGCGGGACTTTGTAAGAACAAAACTTACAGAAATGGCTCGTGCAGTCACGCTGGCTTCGGAGGCTTCGTTCCTGCAATAAGGCTGGTGGTGGGAGAGCGAGCTGTGAGTGGGGAGGGTGAGTTTACTGGGACAAGGCTGAGTCAATCTGCTGGAGACGGAGTTCTCCAACGTGCCAGTGCCCCACACCCATGAGAGTGTAGAGGTACCCAAGTCCTCGCCTAGGTTAGCAGCAGCTTGGGTGCCTCTCCTCTCCTGCAGACCTAGCCTAGGGGATTTAGGCACCGAGCTTCCCCTTTCTCCTCCCCTTCCCTGCAGAGGACCCCAAGGGCATTGCCAGCGGGGCCGAGCTGCACCTTCTCCCCATGCCGCACAAAGCGCAGCCAGGCTCCTGCCAGCCTTGCCCCGTCCCCACCGCCAGCTCTGTGCTGGGCGCTCCCCTCCTCGTGCTCCCACCTCAGCTGGCAAAACTTTGCAGTAGGCTCCTAAAGCCTCGTGGCTTCCCTGACGGGAAAGCCCCTGCAGAAGCAGAGTTTATCCAGCCAGGTGCCTGCAGAGGCTCCAGCCCTCAGGCGGGCAGAGCCGGTTGTCGTTCCCGCTCCGCCTGCCGCACGGCACGGACTGTGAGCTGCGCTCAGCTGTGCGGTCCTAAGCCTGCTTCTCTCTCCGACAGGGCGAGCTGCCACTCAACGCCATCCAAGTGCTTTTTGAAGAGAACGAGAAAACCTCCTTTTTAATAGAAGGTGCGTGTCCGGCATGCCGAGGGGTGTGCTGGCAGCAGCCACGGAGGTCTCTGGGGTCGGGCTGGTTTCGCTTAGCTGCTGTGGCCATCTTCCTGGCTGTGCTGGCTCACGTCGGCACCCAGGCTCTGTGAACTGAACTGCTTGGAAATCTCGGACTGTCTGTGTCCTGGCTGCTCTGCAGGGCCTGGCTTTGCTGGCAGGGAGAGGCTGTGAGCCAGCGGCAGCGCTTGCACCCAGGGGTGCACTTGTCGCAGCACGGCTGCACAGGTTCCCCCTCGTTTAGATCTGGCCTGTGTTTGCCCCTGTCCTACGTTCGGCCAGATGCGAATGGTCAGTGCTGAAGGCAGAGCGTTCCCATTGCCCCTGCACTGGTGTCAGGATGTCCAGATCCCGGGAGAACGTGGGGAGGGATGGAGCAAGGGGATTCCCGCGGGTTTCTGAAGGAAGCAACACGGGCTGTCGATCAAAGCCGTTAACAGCAGTGAGTGATGTTTTTACAGGCCGACTAATCAATTCAATCCGGGTGATCTGCCGCAGCTATGAAGATTACCAGGAGTGGCTCTACTGTCTCAAAACAGCCCAGTTTCGAAACGCCGACTCCTCCCTCTCTGGATCAGAGAGTTTCTCAGGATCAAAGCTGCCGCAGCCCGGCCAGGTAACAGATGTGGTGGGTTTGGGTGGTCATCAGTAGATGTCTGCCAGGACTCCCGTCTGTCCTATCTCTGGCCGTGTACGAGTACTCTTGTGACACAACAGACTTCGCTTCAAGTCCCCTGCTCAAAGGCTGTCATGAAGTTGCCGATCCCTGCAAATTATTTTGAAGCCCTATATTGCATCTGAAAGGAGGCTGTAGCGAGGTGGGGGTTGGTCTCTTCTCCCAAGGAACAAGCGATAGGACGAGAGGAAACGGCCTCAAGCTGCGCCAGGGCAGGTTTAGGTTGGATATTAGGAAAAACTTCTTCACTGAAAGGGCTGTCAAGGCCCTGGCACAGGCTGCCCAGGTTGAGTCTCCATCCCTGAAGGTATTTAAAAGCTGGGTAGACGTGGTGCTTGAGGACATGGTTTAGTGGTGGACTTGGCAGTGATAGGTTAATGGTTGGACTTGATGATCTTAAGGGTCTTTTCCAACCTTAACAATTCTATTCTATGATTCTATGATTATATAGGCATATATTATATTAAATTCCTTCAAAAGCAGAGCCCTGGCCATAGACTGTGACAGTGTTGTGCAGCGAGGCATTGGCACAAGGACATTAACAGGGTCTTGCAAGGCAGGGGAGACCCACCCTGCCAGTACTGCAGCCGGGATGGGGTCAGGGTGCCCGAGCACTCTTCACCCCGCTGCGAGCCCTTGTCATTCGCCCCTGTCGCCCCTGCAAGCCGGCCTCAGCCACCCACTCAGCCCTAGAGGGCAGCAGACCCCGCCGCACCGGGCACGGCTGCCCTGGGCAGCTGCTGGCCATGCGGGCACAGCCCAGGCCCAGGTCTGACCCCAGCTTGTGGGCACGGAGGGCTGGGCTGGGCTGGGCTGGCCCGGCGACGCTCAGGAGGGAGATGGGGCTGGGGAGGGATGTGCCTGCAGCCATGCAGAGGGCTGTTCCTATGTGCTGCTGTTCTCCTCCATCTAGTTTGCCGGCAGCGGGAGAGGGTCACTCACTTCTGATGGCCGTACAAATTCCTGGGCGTCAGCAGGGAGAGTGGCCACCTTAACACACCTCTCCCAGAACAGCGGCTCGCTCCCTGATGGACAGTCCTTCGTGCTGATGCCTGAGAGCAGGGTGCATGAAGACCCCCTCTTCCCTGGCTATTCCCAGCCTCTCCATGTAAGTGAACCCCCCCAAAAGCCTGGGACATGTGTGGGAACAGACCCTGCCTTTGAGCAGAGTGGTCTATCCAGGTGCCCAGATGGGCTGAGCTCAGACGGTCAGTGTTTGCTGTGTGGCATAGCAAATCCGTGCCTGCAGCCCGTATTTGTCCTGGTTCAACTTTGTCATTGCTGATAAAGGAAAAGTCTGCTGAAGGGTCCCATCCCAATACTCCGCTCTGCATAAGGATTGTTTGTTCAGATTGCAAAAGGGTAAATGGGACCGTTCAAGGGTCAGGCAATCCCAAAGTAAAAGCCCGTGGGTGGGTGGAGGTGACGGGCTAGGCAGGCCTTTGCTCTGACCCTGTGCAGCATTCGTACGTCCAGGGGTGTGTGCGTGGGCAGGGAGGAGCGCGTGGGGCACGGGCCCGGCCGCAGGACCGTGCCGATGCATGAGCGCAGCGCAATGCCCACAGCAGCAGCCCTAGCAGGGGAATGCCTTGCATGGGCTGCAGGTGGGTCTGTGAACCTGGGGCTGGCCTGACGAGAGCCAACTCTAGGGTCTGTCTTCTTGTTTCAGTGCCTGGCACAGGCCAGCTGGCCAAGCACGGGGCTGCCCGCACAGGACCTGCGGAGGGGAGGCAGCACCAGAAAGTCCAAGGGCAAATGTGGCCAGCAGCTGCCCAGCCAGGACATGGAGAGGACCATCTGCAGCCTCATTCCCGAAAACCCCAACGGCGAGCTCGTGTCCTCAGTGTACAACGAGCCGTACTCCGCACACAGCTCGCAGCATCACCCTGCGGCTCCCCCACCACACCTGGACCTGAGCAATGTAAGGGGCTGGGACGCGGTGGGGCTGCCCTCCTGCCTGGGAAGGGTCCAGCAGCAGAGGAACTGGTGCACGGTTCGCGTTTTCCTTACAGTGCTACTTGCAGGAATAGCTGTCCTGGCAGGTGCTCTAGGGCAGGCGTGAAACCCGTTTCCATTTGAAAACGGCCCATGGGAGGTGAGGTTAAACACAGCAGATGGAGCAGCGTCTCTGGGTGCTAATTCCTGGGGCAACACAAGCAGCAGTGCTCTGCAAGTAGGAGTGTTATTGCTTCATAGGACACAGCCTCTTCTTCTGAGGGCTTTCCAGCATGTGTCCATCACTGGTTTGGTGTGTGATGCCATGTTTCCCTCCCCTCAACCTCAATGAACGTGCATCTGCCTCAGACCCAGGGAAGTCCCCTTGTTGGCACAGACGGCTACAGCCAGGAGTCAGCCCCGCCATCCCTCCCACCTGAGCAGCATTTGGGACTTGAATCGCAGGGAGATTCCCCACTCTGATCCCTCCTGGGGATGAATTGCAAGTAGGGAACAGCATGTCATGTTCCTGTTTCAATTTTGCCTTTTAGCTGAACAGATGGAGCTTGGTGGGAAGCCAGCCCTCGACAGCTTCCAGCTCCCTGGAGAAGCCGGCCGTGCCCCACTCCCCCTTGTACGCCGACCCCTATATGCCCAGCTCCCCCAGCGCTGGCAGCGTGGGGGGCTCCAGCTTCCTGGAAGAGGTACCCTGTGTGTTTGCTGCTGGTTACGGCCCTGACTCAGCACGCAGGCTTTTGGCTCCAGAAATCGTCCCTCGGGCCATTTCTTTTCCTGCTGTCTGCCTGAGCCTGAGCGGGATGTGGAAATCCCGAGGCCTGCATTTCGGGGTGGGGCAGGGCACAGCGTAGTTCTCTGTTTTTTCAAGCCAGGACAGAGTCAGAGGGTTACAGGTTTCCCCTGTCTTATCACTGGATGCCAGCGTCAACAATCCCAGGAGGAGCCAGAAACCACAAAACAAAGGCAGAGACTGAGATGCGATCCAGTCTACAGAAACTAGAGATGACTCAGACACAGAGACCACTCTATCCACCCCCAAAAAAAATTCCAGATAGTTGAGTGCCTATTAAAGGCCACATTTCTAGTTTTGCACATCTCTTGGGAAAAGACTGTTTCTGAGCCTGTGGCTGGCATCCACCATACTGCTGAAGTCCTCCCTTCCCTCGGAGGGTTCTTCCTGACTGCTCTCTGTCCTTCCTCGTCCCCTGAGCTGCCAGTAGTTTCCATCCTACCATCTTCACATCTGGCCAACTTCCACTGCCTCTGTGGGTCATTGCAAGGGACCCGCAGCCATTCTTCCTTTCCCATCTAAGGCCTTCAGGGTTGGAACATAGTAGAATTTGCAAGGTAGGCAGAAAACCTTGGTTTGCCTAAGTCTGTTCACAGCAGGGCTGGCTTACAGGTGGGAAGCAGCAGGTCAGTGTTCCCCAGCTCCCCATAGCAGGTATCAAATCTGGAGTTTGTTTTGGTTAAGTTCCTGCAGTGTCACGGGCAGACGGGTTCGGCACAGGCGAACGGATGCCCAGCCGTCCTGGTACCCCAGCATCTCTCTCTGCAGAAGAGAAACTGCCAGCCCCTGCCCAGCAGTCACTGCAGAGAGGTGCCTGCAGCTCTGAGTTACAGCCTGCCCGGCATTTGCCGTCTCCAGCTGCAGCCTCCTGCTGATGCTTCTTATCTTGCAGATGTGAGTTTGTAAATGCAGTCCTAGTGCCCCGCACTGTGCAGGCTGCAGGGCAATACATGGGGGTGCAGGGGTCCCAGCTTGCTTTTCTCTGGGCTGGGAGAGTGGTCAGTCACCGCAGGGCTCTGAGCCTGTTGCTCTGTGATGGGGTGCATCTTGGGGAGCAGGGATGGGGGAACCAACAGAGAGCTGAGTCCTGGCGTGCGATATCCCAGGACTGCAGTGCTAAGTCACCCTTATCAGTGTCTCTCTTTCTTTCCAGGTCTCTTCTCTGCGAGAGGAACATCTGGGCCCTTCATTGCAGCCACCAGGTAAGACTCTCGGGGGGCTGCTTGGGTGCTGCAGCCCACCCCGCCTCGCCGGTGTCTGTCTCCATAAGCGTCGTTCAAAGCAGGGCTGAGCGGGAGTGTGGGGACTCATGCATGCCCGCCCTTCCTCCTGCTTCCTCGTGGTGGGACCGAGTCTGTCACCCTGCCCCTTGCCTGCGTCCGTCTGGTGGAGGCCGTTGCCTTGGCTTGCACTCGCTGCCCACGAGCTCTGGCCACCCCTCACACGTGCGGGCTCGTGGTTTGTTCTCTGGCACGCTTGCGGCTTCCGCCGCTTTGCCCAGATCTGGTTGCCTCTGGGCTGCGATTTTGCTGACCCTCGTGCGTTCTCTCTGCTGGCGAAGGAGAAGGCAGCCACTGGGTGGCTCGTGAGCTCTCTCAGCGCTTCGGTCTGGTTTTCTGCAGATGGGAATTTCGGCACTTACGACCTGCCGGATGCCAGCGGCTCACACCGCGACTCCGCAGCCTACCATGACTATGCCGAGCTCCAGAGCTTGCAGAGCGACTTCAGCTATGACAACCTGTGGGAAGCCGAGGCGAAGGAGCCAGGCACCCCGCGTGCCTCCCCAGCTCCTGGCCAGCAGTTTTACCAGGCCTGAGGGAAGGCTTCCACAGCCAGGCACGGAAAAGCCCCCGGGCTCTTTTCTCACTGGGCTTCCTTCCAGGGTAAGGAGCCTGGGACGTACAAAGCACAGGGAAGGACCCTGCTCTGTGAAATGCTGGTTCCCATGTCCCGGCAGGTCCAGAGTTCAAACTTCTCCCCTAAATCTGAGGATGGGGATAAAGCACAAAAGCGACAGCCTCTGCGGACCCGGCGGAGCAGCATGTGTGCTGTGCTAAGGAGCGCAGCCTGCGGCTGCCCCGGCTTGGAGAGCCCTGGCTGGGGAACAGCATTGCCCCCCTGAAAATAAAAGGAAGAACAAAAAACTAGTCAGGCTCCCTCAGATAAAAGGGACTGGGTGTTCAGATGGAGCAGTCACTCAAAGGCCAGAGAAAAGGGCTGGTTTTCGGCTGGGTTAGTTTGATCATTTTCCTTTTTACCAGAGCCCTCAGGCTGGTCATTTTGAGGATCCACTGATCCCCGAGAACAGCTGTTAAGCCAAACCTTCCCCCATTGAGCTCTGAAGTCTGCAAAGATGCATGAGACGTGCCTCATCATAGCATATAAAGTTGGTAGCAATAGCTGTGCGCATAGGATTGTCTTCCTGCAAGATCAGAGTTATCTGACAGAGATGGACAAAAAATCCAGATCTGGACAGAATAGGATGTTCTTTCCACTTTATGCAAAAAATTCTTTCCTGCCAGTGCTGGCTCCAAACCTGCAATAGTATGAGCCTGACACCTTGGCAGATGGAATCAAGAAATGTGCTGCCAGCAAATATGCCAAATGGCTTGTGTTTACCAAGGTCTTCCCTGGAAAGGATGCCCTAGATTCCTCTTCCAGGACTGCGTCCTTTCCTCCCACCCCTCTGCACATTACTGGACCCGCACTAAACGCTGCCTAGGAATATCTAGGCAAGGAGGGAAGGAAGAAAATTCGCTACAAGCCAAACTCCAGTACAGCCGTAACACTCCAGGGATCAGAGCAGTGCCAGCGTGGGCTGCCACCTCTCTCTTCCCCGCTCCAGAGCAGCAGCATGACACAAACAAGAGGGGACAGAGTCTCGGTGCTATCTTTTCCAGCCTCTTAGGCCAGATCCTTTAGCACATATAAGGTCAGCAGCAAATCCAAATGTTTTTACCTGAGGCTCTAAATCCTTAACCTTTGTTCCCTAAAGAGGCTGCAAACCAAACATTAACAAAATCTCTATTTTCATTCTTTCACAAAACAATCCAGGAGCTCTTTGTACTTGAATATCTATGTATTACGTTGTACTTTTTTTTTTTTTTAAGGTATCCAACAAAGTTTACATGCAAGGTTTGAGTGGATTATATGTATTTAATGTGTAAATGTGGCAGAGTTGAAGATCTATTTAATTTTGTAGTTGTGGATGATGTTCAGTACTGTAGAATGGGCAGCTGTCTGCACATTCATGTGTGTGTTGGTTTGGGTCTTCTAGCTGTTATTGTATTGTTTCAGGTTTACTTTCATTTTAGAAGATTTGTATCTAATAACCCCCAAAGGATCTATTTATTCAGAACAAAATTGCACTAGGGAACATCAGAAGCACATAGTATGCTGGGAGGCAGCCGTGCTCATGAGCTCCTATGAACACGTTGACTTTGAAGATGGTCACCATGATCTTTTTAATCGGGCTTCAACAGGGATATCTGCAATGTATCCAAAGGGAAAAGCCCCTCCCTGTCGCTGTAAAAGTTCCCTGGTGGATTTCTGTCGGACTGGACAATTGCAATACACATTCTTCTGGAATACTTTTCTTCTCTCTTTCTTTGCCATCATCTGGTTTAATGAAGGTGAATTTTTGTCCGTTGCTGCTGTCCTTTCCTCCCGTGAGGACTTTGGGTCCCTGGGTCCAGGAGGATTTCCAGAGTGCTGTCTCTTGTTCAGGTCAGGCGCTTGTAAAAACCTAATCCTAGAGCAAAGTCTCGCCTGCGTTTGTCAGGCAACGAGACCTGGCTAGAGGTTTAATGCCAAAGCTGCTCAGACTTTGCTTCAGCCCTGTGTTCTGGGGGTCTTGGAAAGGCGCTCTGTAAAACTCGGTGACTCCGAATGGCTCCATGCATTGTGCAGCTGGGAATGCCCGTGCCATGCTCTGACTCGGGATGGCCTGTGCTCTCTGCTATGTAGCCACACTGGCTAGTGGGAGTGGGATGCACTGGCCAGCCCCAGTGCTCGGGTCAGAGATGGAGCTGAGCCCTCCGCGGGCTGCAGATGGTGCAGGGTTTGGCTCTGCCTTTGCCCTTTTGTCAGTCTGACCACACTTCATGGCAGCCGCTAACAAAGCCGGTTGGGAAGGGAAGATGGCCACAGCAGGGGCTTGCTTGGCAAGGAAATATCGTCCTCAGGACTGCATCCAGATGCCCGTAGGCCACTTCTGTCCCTGCATCTGCTGTGGGCAGAAAACCAGGTGTCCTGGCTGCCTCTGCAGAGTTATTCTGCAGAGAAGACCAGTGAGGAACTGGATATGGCCCTCAGTTTAAAGTTCAGTAATCTCTTAGGGCTGGGAGCAGCGGGGCAGGCAGAGGGCTTGCCCTCCCAAGCTCCGTGCAAGCCAGCAACCCGCAGCTGGAAGGCGCTAGCACTTGGAAAGATGGCAGGTATTTGTGCTGCAGCCAGAGGTGCTCAAGAAACTGAATAACCAGGCAAGAGGTAGATGGGTTGGCTGCAGAAGCCCGGTGTATCTGTCCCCCAGTGAGCAGCTCTCCCGAGCTGCGACGTGCAATCACGTTGATCAGTGACAGTGATGCACACGTGCACAGGGCCACCTCCCACCTGCAAGGTGCGAGACCCTGATTTCAAAACGCTGCAGACATGACACAGCTTCTAAAGCAGTTTCAATCCTGTTCCCAGAGTGGCAACTTTCCTCCCCGCCTACATCTGGGCTAAATTTGTCACTCTTTCAAATGCTGCCCTTTCAACATGCAGGCTGCTCATTTCTCACGCTTCCAGCACGCCTTTGTGCGCAGCTGCCGTGGTCTGTTTGGCTCTTATTTCAGGTCCCGAACTTCATCTCTGCATTCGTGCGTCTGTGCCTGAGTTATTGCCTTGTTCCTGCTGTACTTCTGGGGCAGAGTGTAGCTCCTTCCAGCTGCTGCCCGGCGCAGAACATAGCGTTTCGGGATGAAATGCGAGCGTGCCTTTAGCAAACGGGCACGGTCACGGGCTTGCACCAAGAGAGAGCAACAGGACCTGAGTGTCCCGGCCCTGAATGCTGCTGTCCCATTGACCACTAACGCCTGCTCCCGGCTGTTTCTTCACTGCTACCCTGAGGGAATTAAGGATTGTGGTAACAAACTGCTGCTGAAATGGTTACACAGCCCCTGCCATACAAGTAGCTAAAAGAGTTTTACTTACACGCTTTCCCAGCTGGGTTTAGCTCCCCTAGAAGAAGCACTTCGTCCTGCTCTCCCTCTATCTGTCCCTACTTTAGAAGGTTGTACAGCTTTGCTAGGCTGGTATAATTAATGCAGAGCAATTTATGCGTGTGTACAAGCCCTAAAATATTTCCAAACCAGCCCCTATAAGCATCAGATCGGTCAAGACCCACACCCCAGCTCCTCAGCCCAGCCTGGTTTCCCTGTCGAGTCATTGGTTTTGCTGGCTGTTGGTTTTCCCCTGATGGTTTCCTACCCAGGTGCTGACCTGGGCGGCTCCATCACAGGTGGGAAGAGGGCTGTGTTTGTGAGCTCTGTTCACAGACACCTGCCTTGTGACCGTGAACAGCCATGCTCTCTTGCTTTTCCTCCAACACATTCAGGATTTAAAAATAGAGGGCTTACTTAAAGTGGCACTAGACGTCTCGGTGCAGGTTGCATTAAAATGGAAACTGTAGTACCTGTAAACACACAAAATACCTTTCATTTCCTGAAAAATGTATTCATCTTTCACAGCCTGGCCGCACCAGAAATAGGGTCTGAACCAGGTCACCCGCAAACTGCAGGTCCAGTGTGCTGGAGCTGCCAGCAAGCCCGCACACATTCCTCTGCTCAGCTTGGTCACAGGATAGCTGCGTCTTTATTCACAGAGGCAGATGAAAGCCATGAGATGATACTAGCTGCCAACAATTCACTCTCTGACAAATGATCTCTCCACCCCGCCACTCCCTCCGAGTGCTAAAAGTCCCGAATCAGGTCCCCCCTTCTGAAACCATAGCTGGAAAAACCGGAGCAGTTATTGAAACACCAGGGGCTGCTGTATTTCTCTCTGCTTTCTGCTTTCCACAATTTCAAACTTCTTCTGCTCAAAGAATAAACAGCAGAGAGGTGTTTTTAAAAAAGAAAGTGGAGCCTGTCACCTGCTTGTTTGGCTTCAGGAGTTTGGAGAAAAAGCCCCCGTAAGCGAAGGCACGGTGTTGCTGCAGCAAAGCAGCCCGCCTGGCCAGCTCCCGCTCCTCCGCTGTGCGTGGACGTGCCGATCTTTTTATTGTATTTGCAAAGACACTCGAGGGTTGGGAATTCCTCGGTGAGCACTTTGTATGAACGTGTCTCTTCCCGTCGGCTGCCTGAAACCATGGCTGAGGTTGGGGAAGAACCTGCTGGGCAAACCTGTTCCCTGTTCCTGCTCGGAAAACCCAGCACCTCCCTGGCAGAGCCCTTGAGGAGGTGAGGATGTGCAGGATTTGCTCTAGTCTGGGATGAGCAACTCCCTCACTGCCCTGTGGGTGGGGGAATCCACCAAAATATGTCATGCTATCATGGACCCGCCGACCGAAGCAACTGGCATTTCTGTCAGTCCTAGATAAGAGGGAGGTCACTGCTCCCTCCGCTCTGCCCGCTGCCTGCCTGCGCTGGCACCCGGGTCTGGCACAGCACCACGAGCCCTCAGGAATCTCTCTGAAGTGCGGGAAGAGGACAGTCATGACTCAGAAATGGCCTAGCAGAAATGTCCACGGGAAGTTTTGCTCTGGTTTTATTACAGGGAGATGAAGCAAAAATAAGAGCAAAGGAGCTGCTCTGGCAAAACTGATTGCTGCAGAAGAGGGGGGAGAGAGGCAGTCCTCTTCCAGGCTGGGACTCCGGCAGCCGGGCGGCACAGGACGTATCAAGGCCAGATAAAATACGGAGGCAGCTCTCGAGGGTGCACCTGCCTGACTTTTTCATCTGCTTGGCAAGACAAGGTGTCAGATGTGGGAGCTACGTGCAAGGCAAGGAAGTGGGGTGGGATGGCACGGCTCCCACCTCCAGCGCTGACACTCTCTTTGGTGACGGGAAAACAGTCTCACGGCAGCAAGGATGCACTGAAAAGGTCATTTCTATTGTGGTGGCTGCTGCTATTGCAAAAGATGGTGAGGTCCTGGCTCCTTTCTCTGGAGTGAGATACAGGCAAGATGACCTCGCCATGGAGGGAGAGAGAGCTTAAAAGTTCAGTGAATAAACCAAGCATTAAAATTGCAGGCAAGCCCAGGCTGGTTTCAGTGAAGGACACTAGAGACACCGCTGCTTAGCCGAGCACCATAGACATTCCCAGAGCTGATCTCCTGATACCAACAAGATCTTTCAATATTTCCTTTTGCTTCTGCAGTGGGTTGAAAACATCTATCTTCTGAAATATTTATCTCATCCACTTCTTCCAGTAGAGATCAAAAGGAGTGTGAAAGGCACCTCTAACCTGGTGGATCGTCACTCAGTAACTGCTAGCAGGGGAAGGTGCCAAATCACATTTACGTCTCCAAGCCCACGCTCTAAAGGATCAGACACCAGTTATCACAGATGGGCAAAGGGCACTCGCTGGTAGAGGTGACAGGCCCCTCGTGTTACCTACAGCAGAACATGACTGCTGATCTCTCCTGGGAAGAAACTTAGCACGAGTTTTTGAACACTAGGATAGAGGCTACCATTCCCGCTTCTTGCAGCATCTAGGTCTGATTCCTTTCTGGATCGTATCTGGTATTACTAGTTGCACCCAAACCACTCCTAAACTAGTTGTCTGCCCAGCAGCTTTCCTGCAGCCTCCCATCAGTGCCGTGCCTGCCCTGTGCAGTTCAGGAGAACTGAGGGTAGTCTCCGGCTGTAGCCTGACTGCCCACAAGCAGCAGAACAAGTCGGCTTCCTGCAAAACCCATGCACAGAGCCTTCAAGCAATGGCAGGAGAGGATGCATCAGTCTCTTCCCAGCAGCAATTTAGCAGCTATACATTCCTGGTGAAGTTCTCCAGCCCAGCCTCAACTGACTGAGCTTCCTCATCCCTCTCAAGGCGCCCAGGCGGTGAGCTGAGCTGGCAGCACCCCCATTGCAGCAAATGTCTGCAGCTTTGGCTTGTGGGGAGCGTCTGAGAGCAAAAACCACTTCCCCAGGGAAGATGAGGTCCTCAAAGTAAGGACATTGCTTAGAAAAGATCTGGCTGACATGGGTACATGCAGACTCCCCACATCCCAGCACTGAGCCCTGCCCCATCCAAACCTCCCTGGAGGGGCTGATGTCATCAAAAGTGCCTTCAACATTATGGCTTCTGGCCAGAAACCCTCCCGGTTCCAGTGAGATCTTCAGGCCAACTTTGTCATCCCTGAGACACTGAGACAAACCAAAACAGCTCTCCCAACCATTTTGCCCAGTATTAAATTCAGTGACTTTTAGCACAATCGTTTATTAACCGCCAGCAGTGCACCTGGGAGTACTGTGCATGGCTGGGAGGGAAATTAACTGTTCCTGCACCCGCGAAGTGAAGGGAAAACATTGCTTCCTCCAGATTTGTGTGATAAGGCTAGAAAACATAAAATCGGAAAAATTCAAACAAGCAAGAAGTCAGCAGTGACAGTTCAGGATTTAGCCACATCCCTCACCCTGGGGAATTCACTCTGCACAAGGAACTAGGCATGAAGAGCCAGAGCCCCCCAAGATAGGAGCTGGCAGCCCCCGAGACCCTTTCCTTTCAGCAAACCTGTCTGCTGCCCTCCTCTGACCTTTTTCTGCTTTGCTCGGCTCGGTGTGACAGTCTCCCAGGAAAGCCCGGCATAATGAAATTGCCTGCTTCCTCCAGCTGTTCCCCCATTACCCACCCGCCATGCCAAGGCTGCTGTATTTCCACCTGCCACTGAGAATGCGGAGGGCGCTTAATGGATTATGGCTGGATAACCAGTAAAACTGAGCACATGCGAACACTTCAGCCTCCCCTGTGCCTGCCGTGCTCCTGCTCGTCGGAGGGAGCGGGGTCTGCTGGGCAAATCTTTCAGGGCCTGAGGCGTTCCTGGCTGCAGCTCAGGATGCGGAGCCTGGCTGCACTGAGGGGGACTGGGGAGGGCAGAGGCGATGAGGATCGATGGACCGAACCCAGGAGCTGCTGCTGTGCATTGATTTGTGCTCACTCATCTGTTCGGGGGCCCCTGGGAGGAGCTGGCTGGAGGGCTGGCAAGAGCGGGGCTCTGCTTGAGTCCTGAGTGCTTTTGAGGCAGGAGAGAGGGCAGGGCGCTCTGGATCAGGCTGTTAGCGACGTGCGACAGCCAAGATGTGTCTCAGAGGGGTAGGCATGGGGACCGAGCCAAAGAAGAGGAGAAGCAGCCCATCTCCCTGCATACTCTGTCCTCCAGGGCTCCTCTGCCAGCACATCAACTCCTACATTTTTTTGTATCAACAGACACATAATGGATTGATTTCTCATTCTTTAAAACTCAGTACTCATTCAACAGTTTCACACACAAACAATGTAGACGCAGGAATGTACACAAAAGTATTAAATGAGATAGATCTTTATTAGAAGCTTCCAGCATATTTTATCTATTCTCCTCCTCCACAAAACTCCACTTACTGGATATACAGCTACTATAGTCCATATAGAGCCTGTACATCTCTCTCTCTTGCTATTTACTGCTACATATCTCCCTGTACAATTGTACAGTGAGCTCTCTTATCAGCAATAATACATGGTCTTAAGTACAACCCCACACACATTAAAATTGCATGGCACTGCATTACAAGGAAAGAGCTAAACCTCTTCTCCCTCATTTCGTAAGACAAACATTGCCACAGACTGTTCCTATAAAGCTCATAGGCAGATCCGCACAGGTATTCCGGGCAGATTTCCCCCAGTACCTTTGTGGATCTGGTCCCTAAGTGCTTAACAGATCTCACATTCGTGCTGTTATCAGACTTGGGAGTGAAGAAAAACCCTCATGAATAATGCCCTTGAGTGATCAGGAAGGCACTAGAGACAGGGAAGAACCCGAACCACTTCCTTTTCATTTTTCACCCCACCTTCCATCCTGGGTCCCCTCCGGCCCTCTCCAGCCCCACAAGGTTACGCACTCAGCCACAGCACCTCCTCACTCGATGTCTACTCCCACCCAATTCTATGTCTCTTGGATGGGAGGCAGCGGAGGGACCAAGTGATATACCTAGACCCTTCATCTGGTGAGTGTCAGAGCCAAACATGCACATGTGCCTCTTCCTCCTCTCCAACATGCTCCCGTCCTTGTCAGGGCTCTTTCCTGAGGCTTCCCTGAGCTTGGCCCCTTTCCCTGCTGCCCCTGCAGCCCCTTTCCGTCCTGCGCAGCCTCCTGCAGGGCCCTTCCCCGCTGCCCCTTCCCCGGCTCTGGCTGCCTGGCACCTGCCCATCCTCTGCCGATGGGACTGAGATGTGTCCTTGCAGTGGGTGCTCCTCACCTGCAGCAACAGACACTGCATCTGCGGCTCTGGCTCAGCAGGGCTGAGGCAGCCACATGCAACAGAAACCCTGTCTCAGCCTCCTGAACTGTTAGACCGAGCCGTGACTTCTTGGAGTGAAATCCAAGAGGATGAGTCCTCCTGCAGTGAGCCAAACTGGTCATGGGAGACCTGGGCCTTGCCAAGTGCGTGGCCCCTCCATCCCCCTTTAGCTGCTGCCCAGCTAGCTGCATGCAGCCAGCACACGCTTAGCAAAGCGCCATGTTTGGACAGAGACAGCTCTTCCCCAAAGCTCTCTCCTCTCTTCCTTCACAGATACCCCAACCCTTTCATAGGAACAAAGCACTTTCCTGGTTTCCTTTGCTCTCTCCTCCCTCCACTGCCTCCATGCCTTCCTTTGCCACCAGGTGACTTCACCAGGGAGGACAGACAAGCAGTGCCCTGGAACAGACACTGTGACTACTCCTAGGAGATAGCACAAGTATGCAAGAAGTGTGCAAAGAAAGAAGAGAGCCAGCCCACGCCGGGCTCCTCTTCTGTCCAGTACAGGTACAAACTGCCTACCATATTGTAAATGACTGTCAGCGGAAGGATCCTGCTTCCTGTGACATCCTCTCCCCTTTAGGGATGGGTCCAGAGAAGTCTTGGTGTGGGATCCAGGCTTCTCACACTGCCCAAGAACAAAGTCCCCGGCCTCTGCCTCCACCGTCCTCGCCTGTCCTCGGGAAGCACCTCCGGTGTGCGCTGAGCCTAGGTCCGGGGGTGTCCTTCTCTGACCTGCCTTCGGAAGTAGCGGATGGCAGAAAGTGTGCCAAAACTTGCCAGGAACACTGGAAAAGAGCCCGACACATTTCCAGAGTGAGTCTGGGTGCTTCTTCCAACCATGAAGATCTTTTTCCAAACTTGAAGATCACAAGGTTCACTCTGGACCGGACCTAGGGGTTCGCTCCCCTCCATTTCTCAGACCCCTCCTGCCTTTGCTCTTCATCCCCCCCACACTGTGCTTGTTCCCAGTGTGTTCAGTCCTGAGCTGCCCACAGCCTGGCTGACCACATCTCATCCTATAGTTTGGGCACACGGATCACACCACCATTTCACAAGAAACATCTGTTTTTAAGGGAAACGCAGCATGGACTTCACGCGTGTGGTGGAGATAGGTGGTGGTTAGATATACAGGTTCACATAGAGAGCTAACGGATCTAATCTCGGATGAGAAGGCCACAGTAGAAAATCTCACCAGGGCTTCAGGACAGTCCCTTCATTTTCTACTTCTGTTTGGACCAGGAAGATGCCAAGAAAGATACCGTTTTGTGGATTAGCTGTGGATACTCTGATCCCACCCAAAGGCAGAAAATACCCAAACCCCAGAATCAGACAATGTAGAGATACAAAAAACAACTAATGGAGATTATACACAGAATCAAGCTCTTCTCTGTACTTCCAGCTAATGTTTTTAGCTTGGCTTACAAGAGAGGTCAAATTCCCCTGCTCTGTTCCCAAGCAAAACTGGGAACCCAAGCCATGCCTTTGGACTTCCCAGTTTAAATTCAGACTTGATTTTGATTTATGTGTTAGAGCCTGAGACATAGACAGAGACATTCAACTTGTTTGAACGTAAAATGCCAAAAGAGAATTGCTAGTCCAGGATGTCAAACCGTCTCTTGCCTCCCCTCCTCGCCGGGGTGCTTACTGCACGCTGGGTTACGCAATCCTGAGGGCACGAGGCCCATATCCCACTTTTCGCACCCTCTCTGAGGCCACGTCTACGGTCTAATACTAAGAAGGCAAGGAGGAGCAGGCCAAAAGCTCCTTGTGATGATTGCGCTGAGCAACTTTAGCTAATGAGCTATTCTCAGCCCGGGTGTCAGCTTCCTGTGTGACCTTAGCGGGGAACATTCCTGCCCCGGACAAGCAGTAGGAAGCCCTGGCCCTGGCATCTCGCCCCGCGGCGGGGGCTCTCCGGTGCCGACGGGCAGGACCCCGCACTCAGCTGGCGCAGCCAGGGCAGGGTTGCTGTACTTGCTGTCCCGTGCCCTGCTCATCCAGCGACCCGCACCCCTTGGGCCACAGCTCAGCTAATTCGTGCTGCCCGAGCTTCCTCTCTCCCCACCAGTTATTCAAATGCTGTGGTTAGAGAGGAGCGGAACCCACAGAGCTCCGTTTACTCGCAGGACTCAGTGCACCAGGATAATACTTCAGCTAAGCTGTGTGTGGAAAAAAGATTATACCTTTACAGCACGTTAGAAAAACATGTGCGTTTGTTCCAGCTGAGACGAAGGAGTATAAACCTGCATACTCGAGGTCCTGATTCAGCTTCTAGCCAGCACAGATCCTAAAGAAGCCTCTCTCCCCTGACACACTGGTGCTGGTCCCTGTCAGTGGCTGGATGGAGCAGGGCCAAAGCTAGGAATACAGACTTGTCCTATGGCTCAGTTCAAGGCAGCAGCCACTTTGTGTGGGGATGGGACAAGATAAGTGAGTAGGAATCAGAACTGCCATTTCTATAGGAGAGACAAGATATTAGAAAGTAACAGGACACTTTGGAAAAGCAGGAAAATGACTGCATTTTCCCACAGGCACTGTTAGGTGTGTTAGCATCCCTGCCTTTCTCCCTGCCATGTCTTCCACAAGGTCCTTCCCACCCCTCTCCCGCCAGGCTGGGCACCGTACGTACCGGTCTTCCAGGCATCCGGAGCCTGCAGGTCAGAGGTCTTCACTGCCCAGGACGCAAAGGCACAGAAGACGAGGCACATGTCTTTGTGGGTCAGCGCCAGCGGAGCCTCGGGCCTCCCTGCGAGAAGAAGAGCACGAGGCTTGGGGTTTTACGCCGCCTGCTCTGCCACAGCCGGCTCCAGTCCCTCTGGGGCAGCGAGTCCCTTGCATTCCCAGAGAAATACATCTTTGTCACACATTTTCCTCCCAGAAGACCTTTTTTTTACCATTGGTCAAGTCAAACAAGTCTGTTCAGGACTCAGGTATGTTTCCTAAGGAAAGGGGCATATTTTTCACGCCTCTCAGTTTTACACTTTGTTAAGAGCCCAAGGCAAATATTTGGTAACGCTGCCTGTGGGGCTGGGAGGCACAGCCAGCAGACATGCCGCCTCCAGGACCTCTGACTGCCCCACCACCTCCCTGCATTTCTTCCCCGCGCACCCCTGGGGGGCGGCTGGAAGCAGGGAGCAGATTTAGGAGAGAGCAATTCCTGAGCTGGCTGCCGATGCACTGGGGCCGCTCTGGAGTCCCCTCCCTGCAAGACGATGCCCCGAGACGCGTGCAGCTCTAGTACCACACATAGCCCCCGTGCTCAGCATCTCTCCGCGGATCCCACCTCACTCCCGCTGCCTGCTAGGACCAGGGAGGGAGACAGCCCTGAGTGCTCTGCATTTCTTTCTCTGCTGGACTTAACAGTCTAGCACAACTTAAAGACATATTGCAAGAGTAGGTTATTTTTGCTCCTCTATTTATTTGATCAGGCTTTTAATTAAAGCTGGCTTATTAATTAGCTATGACCATGGCAAAGGGGTTTTTCCTCTGTGCAAACAGACTGGAAGCTCTATTTTGAGGCACCCTTTGGGATGACTCATTCATTGTTTGGTTTTAATATTAACTGTGAGGCACTGTGGCTGTAAGCATCACACAAGCTTTAAGATAAATACGCTGGCTGTCCTAGTGGGTCCCACTTGCTCTCCCTTTATTCCTGTTTCTCTTACCTGCCTCCAGTAACAGTCAATGTTCAGGCAACCTCTGAGGTCTCTGGAGGGTGTTTTTCAAACTAGTGTGTGTTTTAAAGTCCCCCTCACCTCTTTCAGCTGGAAGCCTTGGACATGTTCCACTCTGTGCACACCTTTTCCCCCATCACTATTAGACCAGCTAGCAGCCCAGCCTTAACAGGACAGCAGCTCAGCAGCCTTTGCCTTATCTTGGGGGCATGAGTTCTTTGGTACAGAAGGATTTTGCTGCTTTGCCTCCCATTCCCTCATCAGAAATACAGGCATGTGGTTCTGCAGGCAGTTGGATGGCACTGGGATGGGGGATTCCTATCTCTACCAGACCTTGCAATAACACCAGCCGTGTTTAATGCAGCTATCCGCTTCAGCAAGTTTTTCTTGGCCAGAGTGCAAAAGGATAGATTAGATCCACAGTAAGTTATATCCATTCAGGGGAAAAACTGAATCAGCGAGCACAGGGACTTTGGGCCAGCCTGTGTTTCAGCTTGTTGCATGCATGCTGCCGTGACTGCCTCTGCCCCAAGACTGGAGTTTGCAGGGAGCAAAGCAAGTTATGCCCAGAATATACCCAGATTCCCTGTTCATGCCTCCTGCAGCACTGGGAGCCAGCCTGCGGGGCCTGGCCAGCAGCACTCACTTGGCATAGGGACAGCGTGAGCATCACAAGACAGCGCCAATGCGACACAGCATGCCATGGTGGTGGCTTTAGCCACGCTTCCAAATATCCCTGCTAAAGCCCAGGGCTGCTGCGTGGCAAGGCAACGTGCCAGGAGTGTGATTTCAGACCAGCTACGCCTGGCAGAGCCCACCGAGATGTTCCCATCTGTACAGTGCCCTTAATGCTGCTGCAGCTGGAGTGGAGATGGCTGCAGCAGGGCCGGAGCTGGCTGCCGGGCTTCCCAAAGGGCGGTGGGAGCAGGGGAGACTGCGCAAGGCAGAGGCATATCCCTATGCGCAGTGGCGAGCCGGGGCTGTCGGGCAGGGGGTAGCAGTGCTTTACCTGTCAGTGCAAGGGCCATGTCCAAACTTTCTGGCCGCGGCTGGCCTCTTCCCAGCGGAGCCAGCGGGACAAGGGAGAGCTTCTCTCCAGATCCTCTCCGCACGAGAGCCTGGGGGGCTGGGGCTTGGCCTCTGATGAGATGCATTGGCCTTTGCAGGAGGGACTTCAAAGCCCCCACAGCTTTCTTCACCTCGGAGGCTGGAGTGATTGAGAAAACCCCCCTCCAGCCCGCCCTGTTCCCAGGACCATCCGGAAAGAAGTGTTCATACACCTCAGGGACAGAGATAACCAGGGAGTCTTTGACTGGGGCCAAGCTGGGATCCTCATTTTGAAGCTGAGCGTGGTCCAAGCTGCTGAACTTCTTTCGCTTTCTGTCTTTACCCTTGACTTTTTTCCTCTTTCCTTCTGGTTCATTGAAAAAATATTCATACAGTTCAGGCAAGGATATTTCCCTTTCCAAGGGTGTTTTCTCCTCCTCCAGTGAGTTCCCCATTCCTTCTTCTTCCCCTTGGGAGTCACAGAACAGATAGTCGTACATCTCAGGCCAAGTCACGTCCAGGGTGTCTGCCCTTGCAGAGGCCCCTGCTGCAAAGCAAGGGGGGCCCAGCTCCCCGGGGGTCTCAGCTGCAGGCTCCCCATGAGCTCCCTCAGCATCATCCCCTCCAACAGCTGCCACGCTCTTGGGATGGAGAGGCTTCCCCGGTGCCTCCTGGCATGCCTCTCCCAAAGGAGCTCTGGCTCCGCTGGCAGCAATCACTGGCACATTGTCACGTACACCCAAGCCACCAGCCTGCCCTGGCTTTGAATGCTTGGTGGCCTTTGCCTTCCCCAGGGGCTGTGCCCCCGGCTCCTTCACCTTCTGCTTCGGGGGAGTGCTCACGGTTGGATTGCCCTCGTCCGTGCCAGGGCTGAGCACTGGCCGTTTGCTCTCCCCTGCCTCCTCGCTCCCCAGCTTCACAGGAGCTGGCTTGGCTGCCTTCTCCTTCCCTTTGCTCTTTCGTGAGGACAGCGGTGAGCTTAAAGGTGCCTTTGCGGGTACACCAGTCCCCTGTGCCGCAGCCCCCGCAGGCTCCCTGTCCCCCTGGGCTGCCTCGGCGGCACTGGCTCCACGTTGCTTGCGGCTTTTTCTCAGCTGTCCTGGCACCTTGGGCCTCACAACGTCTGGAGAGCCAGCCGGGGAGCTCGGCTCGGTGCCCGCTTTCTCCCCACTCGCCTCCTCCTGCGCCGGGCAGCCGGGCGCTCTGGGCGCAGTCTCTGGGCTTGGGGGGTGCTCACGCGGGGGTTCCCGTAGCCTGGGCTCCAAGCGGGAAGCGCTGCTGGGACTTTTCCTTGCCGAAACCTCCGGGGAGGTAGCCAGCGCTGGCGAGCTGCCCTGCACGGGAGCCCCTGGCTGTGCCGCCACCAGGCTGCCACGGGGTTGTTCCCCTCCTGCGTCCCCTCCCTGTTCAGGGGTGCTTGTTCCAGCTGGGTGGCTGGGAGGCTCCATGGCCTGACTGCCGCTGGCTGCTCCTTTCTCTGATGCCGATGGCGGCTGCGGTGCTGCTGCTTCACATGCTGTGTCCTGCCCTGGGCTGCTTTCGGCTGTGCCACCAGCCGGGCCAGCAAGGGTGGCTGCGGGGGGACAGGGGGGCTGCCTCCCCTGCGTGCTGGGCATTGGACCGTAAGAAGGGCAGCCGGGCTTGTCGCTCTCGCACAGAAACCTGCCGACCGACCCCAGGTCCGTTTCGTCCTCGCTGCCTGAGAGAAGCTCCGGCAGGGCAAGGTGCCCGCCGGCAGGCCAGCGCAGGGAGGCGTCTCCAGCCACCCCACGTGGGGCAGAGCTTCCCGTGCCAGGCCCTGGCCTGCTGCCCACCCTCGCAGCGATCTGCCCGTTTGTGCTGGCGCGGCAGTCCCTCCCCGGCACGCCGTCCCCTTGTTCAATGTCACTGAGACACTGCTCCTCGGCCGTGGCCAGGGCGACCGGCGCTAGGTTGCATTCCTCCGACGCCAAGAAGAACTCAGCCCAGTCCCTGTCGTTAAGCTGGATGCTGTACTCGAAGTTATCCATGCCTGCAGCAGCAAAGCAAGAGGAGGGGTCCGGAGAGATCAGGGCATGAGGAGGGGGCACCAGCATCAGCAGACATAGCCGAGGTGTATGCCCCTAACCCTTTCCCCCCAGGTTCCTGCCCTGTTTCCCTGCCGTCCACATTCACTCACCCTCACTCGTTTCCAGCTGAAATCAGTGGGAGGCAAGGGCAGCTCCTGGCAGACCCAGCAGGACAGGTATCGCTGTGCTGGACCACAACCCAGCCAGCAGTGAGAGAGACCACTACTACCCCCCTCCGGTCCCTCCTGCCTCTGCTCCCCGAGCACAGCAGCACAGAGGGTTTGGGATTCTCTCCACAGCAGCATCGCACCTCACATACCCCTTTCCTACTGCTTTTGCCTACAACCCATTTTAAAAAGTGGGGGCTTTACACTCTTGAGCATTCCTGCTGCCACGGCATGAAGCAGAGTCCAAACAAGGACATTTCAGCAAGTCACGGCAGCCCCTTCCATACCCATGGCTCTGGGGAGGGAGATGCAACAGAGCCCAAAACTAGCAGGGGGGATCCAGCTGTAGGAGAAGAAGCAGAGAGATGACAAAGCTGCATCCTACCTGTACCACAATCTAAGGCGGTGATGGAGCCATTCAAAGAGCCACGCAGGAAAATCCTCCCAGCACAACATGATGCTGTACCCTTGACGGGGGCAGAGAGCTCGGCTCCAGCACAGATCCATTCAGGGACTAAAAATAGACCCCCCCCCTCCCTCCCCAGTGTGTCACTTGAGATCCGAGTGTGATGGGTTCAGAGAGGGCAGACCCATATATAGAAGCTGGTGGGAAAAGGTGAGGGTGCCAGCCAATGCGTTTCTGTCCCACAGCCTCTGGGGTCTCTGGGACCACTCCTGATGCCCACTGCTCGCTTCTGCCCTCTGCCTGGGGCTGCTCCGTGGGATGGCCAGCAGAGAAGGGGCCCAGGCCACAGAGCTTGCAGCCTTTAGCACGAGGCAGAGTGTGACATTTGGATGGCAATGTGTTCTTTTTTCAACATACTCACCTCTTTGCCTCGGTCTGTAGGTTACCCATTTCTAGGGTGACAAAAACATGCCTCAGGGGCATCGTTCGCCTGTTGATAGCACTCCTAAGGGCACTTATTGCCAGCCTGCTGCAGATTTACGTCAAAAGATCACAGCCAGCGTCATGGTCTTGTGACAAACCCTGCATGGTGTGGCAGCCGTCCCACGCCGCCCGGGAGCATCTGGTGTGGGTGGCAGAGGGAGCCTTGGGTTGGAGACTCAGGGTGGGCTTGGCACGAGGGAGTTACAGGGGAAGCAAGTGGCCAAGGGTGGCCTGGCGGGTCAGCAACCAGAGCCAGAAATAGCCCTCAGGTCCTGCGAGTCCCGGAGCCTGCCTCCCCCTGCATGCCCTTCCCTGTCCCAGGGGCCAGAAATAGATGCCCTGAAGTAGCTGCCTGCAGCATGCTGCCTGTGAGTGTGAGCCCAAGCCCAGCTCCGGCCCCTGCTGCCCCCAGGGTGGCCAGCACTGCCCCGAGGCTCCGGCCACCCCTTTGGTCACCAGGCTGCTGTAGAGCCCAAACTGGAGATGGCCAGGAGATGCTGCAGGAGCCGAGAGGGACCCGTGTGCTCTGCATCCACCTTGGGGGTCCTTGGCAGGGCTGGGGTGCCGGCCACGCCGCATTGCATGCTCCAGGGAGCCGGGGGCCAGCACCCAGCTCCTGCCCCGCTGGCCGGAGGGCAACTGGGCCTCTTGCCCTGCCCTGCCCTGCCCTGCCCTGCCCTGCCAGCACCAGCCATCCTGCGGGAAGGAAGCTCCCCGTCGTGGCTGCCTTCACACACTGCACTGCCAGGGAGCGAGCCAGAAGCGCGCAGCCCTCCGGCAGCTGGAGCTGAAGTGCGCTGCCCCACGCCGCCGGGTTAATATTGACGAGGACACGCTTCCTTTCCCCGTGCTCTGGGCTGACGCATGCAGGGAGCTTGTCGAGCTGAGAAAATATGGAAGGAAAGAGGTTTGCTGTCTTCCCATCCTATCTCATTTCTGATCTGGCTACACCCTTCTCCCTCTCCCCCTCACACGCGCTCGCAGACGCAGAAGGGAAACCAACTGGCTTCCTTTTCTTGGCTGCAGTTGACTTCCTTCCCTTTGAGTCCGGCAGCCAGGGTTAGTCAGAGAAACCTTTAAACTCTGCCTTGCAAACCGCAGCAGAGAACATAAAAGAGACAGAGGCAGCGAGACGGAACTGGAAGCCAGCAGCGGGCTGGCGGCCTGCGTTATCAGTGTCACATTTAAAACCAACGCTGGAGCAGCCACACACCAAACCCAACAGGAACTGCACGCACCCCACCACGCGTTCCACCCTGGCCTCAGAGACACAAACAAGTCTCGGCACAGGAGACATCCAAGTATTTATTTAGCTGTCCAGGGTAAAGCCCACACACCGTCCTTGGGGAAATTACGCATCTGCTAGCACTTCCCTGCCTTCCTCTGGGGGGGCCATAAAAGCGCAGCGTGGACTTCAAGGGCAAGGCGTGCAGGCTGCAGAAGGGGCATTATGCCGTCTGCAAAGGACGTCCAGCAGTTGCAGCCCGGACAGACCGTCTCCGATTACCTTCTGGCGTGTGGTGCGTGACCCTGTGCCTCTCTGGGATACTTGGCTCCAGCTCTCCAGAGCTGTCTCCAGAGGAGCTGATGGCAGATGCTGGGATGCTGCAGGGCTGCTCCAGCACCTCCGGACCAACGTGACCGGCGGACGCCACCTGCTGAGCCGCGGGCAGGCGGGCACAGGCCTCCCACCCCCTCCCAGCACCTCCAGTATTGACGCTTTGGTATTAGAGACATTATATAAATAACTAATGTCAACGTGTAATTAGAGAAGAGCCTGAAATAAAGCAGCAGATGAGGCTCCTCTCTGCCTGACAACATAGGACACGGCGTGGGAGAAAGAGCCGGAATCAAGGGCATGGAAAAGGGAGCTAGGCAAGAAAACCAGGAGTGCCATGGAGGGGCACCTCCTTTGGCATAAAGACGCCTTCTGTGGCTTCAGGCTCCACATTTATTACTCCCAGTGTAAAGGGACTTCAACAACTGGCAGGGGGGAAAGGATCTATCAGAGCTATGTAGAATAATACTCTAAGATAAGCAATTTCCTATCCAGGAAAGGCCATTTGGGAAAATTCTACCTTCACAAAACTTTTAAAATCCACTTGGCTGAATTCACTGCCGAGACAATGCAGAGAAACATGGGTCTGATTGCAAACACGTCCTCCCTGCCCTGATCTAGACCCATCACATGCTGTGTGTTAGGGGAGGAAGAGAGCGATGAGTTTGCAAGAAAAGCAGTGGGGGGAAAAAAAACCCAAACAACATAATGGGAAGAGAAATATGTCCACAGCTTCAGGAGCAAGACTACATTGGCCCTTGCTGCTTCCCACTGCCTGGGACAGACAGCTCTGTTTGTGGCCATTTTCTCATGCCTTCTTCCACTTTGGCTTGATCGTCATCCTTCAGCCTCGGTCACTGATATAGCGTGGCCTTGTCTGCCCAGCTCTGGATGATCCCTGGACTCCGGTCTTCTGCTCTCACAGCACCAGCCCTTCCATCTTATGATCTCCCCCCGATCTGATTCATTTCTCCCCTTCCATAAATTCCTGCAAGGTACAAACTGCCAGATAGATAGCCTCGTGTCCAGGAGTAGGGAACGCTGAGCTGCTCAGGTACAGCTTTGACCTTGCACCGCTAACAGCCATGAGACCTCCCTTGTGATGGGGAGAGAGCAAACGGGGAATTTAGATCTACCCCAGAGAAAGCCTGGAAGCAAGAGTTACTCCATGCTGAGGAAGGGGTTAAGTCTGCATTGAAACTCGGAGTGCAATGAAGTTGTAACCACCAGTCTGGTTTTGCTGGTTTGGGGGCAGGTGAGTGGCTAGGAATTATCACCCCCAAACCATAAGAGGTCTGCATTGTTTTTGCCTAAACCCTTTAACTGTTTTGGTATTTTTTTTTTCGCCTGAAACTCCCCAGGCTCTCTTAAAATTCAGGCCCATGCTTCCCGAGCAGCCAGCAGCGGGCTCACTCAAAGGTCAGCCTTAGCTGACTTGAAACTCAGCCCGCACTTGCCTGAAACTCTGCCAAGCTCTTCCAAAAGCCTTGTATCCTGGCCTGAGTTTCGGGTTGCTAATCCAAGTCTCACTGGGTTTCAGGTTTCCCTGCAAGCTTTGGCTTTGCTCTACACAAGAATAGCCTCAGGCCACATCTACTCTGCTGCCTGGACCCTTCCTGCCGGGGCAGGGGTGGCAGCAGGCAGCCAGAAAGAGGAGGCAGGGCAAACTGGGCACGCAGCTGCCTCGGAGGCACAGATGGGCCCAATATCCATGACCCTGGACTCACCGGCCCTGAGGGGCAGGTTCTGCAACTCCCCAGCTTTGCCTCTCTCCAGGCGCTGCCAGCCAGAGTAGCCAAGGGGCTGTGGGGCCACCATGCCCTGCCCCAGCGTGGTGCACAGCCGGAGAACCCGGCAGGACGAGCTACAGCCATACGAGCTACAGGAGAAGTTGCTAGCTGTTGGAGGACCAAACTGCCACGAAGCTTAACAGTGCAAAGTCACCTCACTGCGTTGTTTTAACCTGAAGTATAGCCCAGTAATACCAGACCAGTGCATGGTCTGTTGTGGCTGTAGCGTTTCTGGCTCGGGACCAGCAGCCGCAAGGCCAGGTGACCACTGTCATGTCACAGCCATCTCGCTTTTCACGTTGCTCACTGATGTGAGACAAACCAAGCACGCCAAGCTCTCTGCAAGTCACACCCAGACAGATAGAGCTATTTTATCTTTTGTACAAGTCCTGAAAGGAGGCTGCTGGGCTGAAGTTCCAGCTCACAGGAATCAGACTTTCACCACTGAATCCAACAGGATCAGTATTTTACCTGTGGAACTCATTAACTCATTTTTCCTGCCATTTCCACTAGATGTCACTTACAGCCAGAAAGTTAGCAGTTTCCCTAGATTTTTAACATCCTCCTGGTGCACAGGTCTATGCTAATCCTAAAAAGGGGTCTTAGATGTCCAGGGCATTAGGACTGTAATGGTATTAAGAGCAGTCAGGATTGCAGGCTGTAAAGGAGGGGTGTAGGGGAAGCTAACATCTCCTGAGCATCCCATCCAGCTGGTGCGGTGCCTCTAGGGGAAAGGAAAAAGCCGCATTCCGTAAGGCTGGAAGAGCAGGGTCTTTGCCAACACTGACTTGTGCATGTTGCCAGTCTACAGCAAACCTGTCCTGCTTTGTGCTGCAACATTAGACGTTCAGTGATCCATGCAGGTAGGTCACCAGCTGCCACGTGTGGGTGTCCAAATCTCCGAGCCAGCAGGCACCTCGATCTCCGCAGTCACCAACCCGTCCTAAGCACTTTGGGGTAAGGCCTGTTCTGCCCTTGCACATCGCGGCACACATGAGGTGCTTGGCCCTGAGCTCAGAGGTGCTGCTGCAATGCGAGGCAGCAGTACCAGCAGTCTCCCGGCCCTGGGGGTCACAGCATGGCCCGGGCCACCCCAAGCCCTCCGGACAGCAACAAAAAAACCATTGGCATCTCCATCCTAGTGCCAAAGCAGCTGCCTCCCTCACCCCACAAGGCTGGCACCACACCCAAGTGCTGGGCTCAGACCTTTCCTTCAGGGCTCTTCTTCATATGCAAAACAGAGGGGTGCAAGCAGCCCAGGGCATTGCTGAGCCACCTACCCTACCCGCAGCAGGACCTGCTTCCCCTCCCCACGGCCCAGTCTCCTTCCCAGTCCCACCAGCAGGCTGGGCTGGGGGGCAGCTCCTCGCCTGGCCTTCCTGGGAGGCTGCTGGGGGCTCAAGGGCAGGACCAAGGGCCCCTCTGTGCGCAGTCCCCCCCGCCAATCCTGTGCCCCTGCCCCAGCACGCTCTACCTCCCCTTCCCCGGCCGCTGGGGCGGCAGCTCTGAACAGCATGAGGGCTGCCCGAGCTCAGGATGGGAGCAGCTGAGATTGCACCTCTCGCTTCTGGGATCAGGCTCTCTGCAAGACAGATGCCATCAGATCAAGATCAGCTACTTTCAGCTACCCGCTAAAGGTTTAACCAGCTATTTTATCTGTGCTTAGCAAAAAAATGGTATTTTGGGCAATCTCAGCTGGGGATGAGGAGGTCATCAGACCCATGTGGTAAAAGCATAAAGCAAAACTCAGAGGAGAATGAGCTGGTGTCTTGGGCCACCTCTTTGGTGTTGTTTTTTTTTTCCTGCACCCAACACCGTGACGTGAGGGAGAGAGACTGCTTTGGGCGGGAAGAGTGGAGGTGAAGGCACTGGTGGCCAGCACGCTGACCCTGGCCCTCAGGAGCGAGAGCAAGCTCCGGGATGATGCGGAAAGAGAGAAGGACCTGCGACTTTCCCACAGAGTGTCAACTTGGTGAAGCTCTCCCCTCCCCATTCTGGCTGTGGGCCTGGAAAGGGCAACGGTAGCTGGACCTGCAGCCACAGCTCCGTTTTCTGTCCAAGTCGCTGATTAATTATGTTTTGGGTTGAAAGGGCCTCCCCTCCCACCCGAGCCCCAAATGCAAGCTGTTCCACATCTGCAGGACTCTGTCAGTCCTCAAGGTCCCGAGTTCCTCACCCCTGTGCTGCCCACCCCCTTCCAAACAGATCCTATTCCCAGCTGAACAGGGCATCGCGGTTGTGTTATTCTAACTCCCAGCAGATCGGCCACTCCACTGATCTCAGCCCACCCACTGTCAGCAGCTTCAAAGAGCAAAGGAGAGGTCAGGTTGCAAGCACAACAGACACCGGTAGCTCCTTGCACGCGGCTGCTCTGCTCGGCCTCTCTCCCGAGAGCGGGAGAGTCTGGGAGCAAAGGCTCCAGCTCCAGGGGAGGCTGCCTTCTGCAGCACTCCAGTCTGGCTTGAATTAAATCAGCCTTGGAGAGCCGATGACATTAACCCTCTGAACGCTGGGGCTGTAAAATGGGAATCCCAAAATATTTGTTTGTTACGGAGAGCTGCGCTCCCCTCCGCCCACGGGGAAGTGCTTTCAAAGCACCCACCGAGGTGCGGGCGCTGCTTACTGCCACGAGGGAGAGCGGAACCCGTGCCAGCTGTTGGGGAGCGAGCTGTGCCAACAAGCAGCACGGCAGAGCCTTGCACTGTGCAGGCTGATCCCCAAAGCCGGAGGAGTCCAAATGCCGCTGTCAAAAAAGCTAAAGCTCTTTGCAAGTTGAAGGCTCCCAAGGACCTGACTACATCGTTCGCCTGCTTTTGAAATACGCTGCCTTCGGTCACCTGTGAATTAAAAGCCCCAATCCTCTGATTAGCTCTTTCCAGGGAGTTAATTTGTTTCCACATTTTGAATACAAAAGCCCCACAGAGAATCATGGCCAGGAGAATAACAACCAGTGGTCCTTATCTCCTCAGGTTGAAGATTATTACAGAGATTTCTGAGACAAAATTAGGATTTGAGCTGGGCCAGTACCACAAAAACAATTCTTGGTTATCCATTCGAGTGCCTAAGGCAGTGTGTGTGCTTGGAGGCCTCCCAGCAGCCCAGGCAGAGCAGCAAGTGTAAAGCCTGAGCTGGGACAAAGGAAGGAGCTTTATTTACATCCCAGTAACGCCTAGAGCTCCTGCCTGCCTGCGAGGGGGGCTGATTCTGCTGGGGGAGCCCAGTGCAAGGGAGAAAAGCTGTGCGGGACATGGAGAGAACAGTCAAACACGAGGCGACAGGAGATGCAGAAGCACAGGGCTGGGACGCGATGTTCCAGCCATCACTGGTGTCCCAGTTTTGGTGGAAAAATCAGAAATCAGAGCCTGGCTGGCTCCAGGGGCCCATACGCTGCTCTTGTCCACTAGACTGGGATGGCTCAATTGACCTTCACAAGTCCTGATCTTAGCTGTAGGATGCCTTTGCAGTCCTGCGGTCAGGGAACAGAAACATCTGGGCATGATTCCTCTGCCCTATCTGCAAAGCATAAACAGAGATTGGGGACAGAGAGTTATTTGGGACCATTTAACTGTGCTGTGCACATGCAAGTGAGCATATCCAAACACAGTACCATCTTACGGAGAGGACGGGTCTTCCCGCAGCTCTCACCTTTACTTGCTCCCTGCTTATGGCTGTTCAAACACAAGTCAGGTCAGTGCTGGTCACTGTAACATGTTCTTCCTCCCCTTAACCAGGTCTGGGAGCTCCCCCACACACCTGCAGCTTGAGCTGGATGAGTGTGCTGTCTTCAGGAACGCAGAGCAGCCTCCTTACAACAGGCTTCTCCGCCTGTGCTCCTACAGGCATCTCCCGTTGCACCACCCCACGCAGAGCTCCGTATGTTCCAGCACAAAGACCACCACCCCGAAGCACACACATACTGTACACAATTTGCTGGCCGTGGATCAATCTGCTTCTGAGCAGAACCAAACAAACCCACCTCCCTCTATCAGGCTATTGTCTTTCGAGGAAATGTTATTGTTTCAGTCTTTGAAATCATGCTTCAGCAAAAGCCTTCCACAGCAGTGATTTCTTCCCATCTTCCTGTCTCCCCACGCCACATTTGGGAACCCTGTTTTAAGTGCACATTTTTCCTCCCCTTCTTAGGGAAAGTAAGATATTTCTTCCCCCTATTCCTTGTGAGTGGGCTGGATGTGTAGCTTGCATTTGTATTTGCATACCAGTTATTTGGGTTCTGACTGGGGACTGGGTGTTTCTGAGCTATTGAGTCCCTTTGCATGCTGCAAAAATTCTTGTGCTTCTTTGAAAAGAACTTAAGGTAGCAAATCCTGGCCTGGCGTGATAAGGAAGACTATGTTTTTCAGCTCCAGTCAGGCTTTTTACTGGCAAGGTCACAGAGAAGGCAGTTCCAGGACCCATGCCTGGGAAAGCAGATGAGGAGGCCTGGGGTGTATTTTAGGTCACCCCAGCCTTTTTGCGTGACCTTGCTTGGGACTCACTCTCTCTCCTTGTGTTTCAGTGCCCTGGCTGCAAAACAGGGATGCAATAGCTCCTTTGCCTGTTCAGCACATCAGCACTGGCACCCTTTCCCCTTCTGCACTGTGCCAAGCACAACAAAGTGCCACTCTGGACCGGAGCCTCCAGACGCTGCTGTAATAACAGTGCTAATAATAACGACAGCCCAGATGCACAGCACTAATGGAAATCTCTGTGCTACCTGGGGCTGCCAATGACTAATCTCTGGCCATTGATTTAGCAGCTGAGGCCAAGCTGAAGAGGCAATAACAACTGCAAAGACAGGAGCAGGCACCAGAATTACAGCTGGAGTGAGATGAAAGGCTTGGGAGGAGCACGGTCTATCCCTTCTCTCTTGCAGCAGTGCGTAGGACTCCTCTTTGCTTTCATAGCCAGGACAGTCATAGAAATACGGCATTTCTACCTTTATCTACCCCATCTGAAGCTAGTCCTGTCGGCAGCCGTGACCACTACCTGACCTGAAAGCAGCACCCCCCCGCTGCGTGTGGCTTGGGGGCCTCTGGAGACCTCGAGCCTCCTCCAAGCCCTTTCCCCAGAGATACGCAAAGAGCTGCTCTTCCTCTTTCCTTCGCAAGCAAAAGGACCGGGTCTCGCTGTCGGTGCCACACAGCCCCGTCTCCCCCATCTCCGCCCTTCAGTGGGGCAAGAGGCCCGTGGGCACTGCGGGCCGAGGGGGTACCCGCCGGGCAGGGAGCCTCGGCCGAGCTAATCAGCTCCGCACCGGGCAGCTGGAGGTAATTGCCCAGGCAGCAGCCTGGAGTCGGGGGCGGGCGAGGGGCTGGTGAAAACAGAGGCTGAAACAAGTCAGGCAGCAGCTGACTGTTCATGCACCTTTTTATTTCTCCCCTGGGGGACAGAGGCTTAGAAAATCCCGGCATGGGACCAGGGCTCCCCTGTTCTGGCATCTTAACAAGAAGCAGCTGCTTAAGGCAGAGTGAGGAATCGCACAAGGAAAAGGCCCCATTGCATTAATTAAAGGTCACGGGGCCATTCCAGAGGCTTCCCAATTACCTCTGGAAGAGTGTCGCTAATGTGAGATAATGATGTCATACAGCCACTAATGAGGCAGGTTATCCAAACCCCAGGCCCCCCATGGCCCCCCTCCCCAAGAGGATGCTATCACCAGCAGAGGAGCCAAAGGGAAAATGGCCACTCTTCCCCCCTCGCTCGCCTCCACCTCTTCCTTAACGACGCGCCTGCAGATAATGGAGCCCGGGGAGGCAAGAGGAGAGGCCAAAGCCCTCTTTGAGGTTTTTGTGCTGAGGAGCGTCTCAGCAAGGCCTCTTCTCCTCTTGCGCGGTGAATTGCTCCTCAGAAGCGATGTCAACAGGATATTGTTCGGCGCTGACCCTGCTCCCTTATTGCTCAGGCCAAATCCAGCCCCATTAGCGCTCCTTAATTGAACGTAATTTGGAGCTGAAAACCTGCCTACTGGTATGGAGGGCTCCAGCCCCTTGACTCCTTGTGCCCCCAAGCAGGGGGATCTCCAGCAAGCAGGGTGGATCGGCCCTGGCTGGGGAGAAAGGCCACCGGCCCTCCTTTCACGTGGCCCCGCTCAGCACCGGCTGGATGGTGCTCCTTCGCACCGAGAGGCAAAGTGCCCCTCAGGCTCTGCCTGGGCAGGGGACACGCCATCCTGATGGGACGGTCCCCTCTGGGGAGCAGCCATGTCCTCGCCTCCCCTCAGACCTGAGCTCCGGGGGGGCTGTGCTCCCAAGAGCTGCTTTGTCTGGTAAAACTTTGACTAAAGCAGCCACACAGGGGTCTTGGGTCAATGTTGGTTTTGGGGACAGATGGAAAAAATGTTGAAATGTTCAATTCTATCCGCCCTCCGCTGTGCTGCTTGTCTCTGGCCTCAATGCCTGGGCAGTCTAGGAGTGTAAACACCTCTTTGTCTTACAGCTCAGGCACCAGGCAGGAGGTAAGGAGACAAAACGCTGTAACAGAGATTAAAGTAAGCCCACAAATGGAAAAAAGCCACAGGCCCTCAAGTTCTTTGAACGGGAAGAGGAAAGGGGACAGAGAGCAAGAGAAGCGCCCATAATAAAACAAACAGCGCGTACATCTGGAGTTGAGAGAGTTGTCCACCCCGAGCTTCAAAACCGATGGGGAAGGGGGACAGCTCAGGAGGGGCTGCAAGACCTACGCTCTTGCTGCCCTAATTCTCCTGCAGCCGCCGAGGGCCGCGGCAGGCAGCACCGCACAGGGTCTGTGCCCCTCCTGGGAGCAATTGGCCGGTCTCAGCCTCTCTCCTAGCGAGGGGTGCTGTGGCAAAGCAAGCAGCCCAGCAGCCCGAAAGGCTCCCACCACCACTCTCAGCAACTTCGCAGTCCCTTCGCTCACCAACACGGCCCCGGGGAACAGATGCCTTTCCCCCAGGCCCTGGAGCGGGGTGCAGGGGTGTGCCTGGGTGAAGCGGTGCTTGCCGTGCAGCTGTGGGGATAGAGCCTTGTGGGCCAGGGTGCTTCCAAACCAAAGGGGGGACCTTCACCAGCATCCCCCACCCCGCAGGAATGCCAGAGGCTCCTTTTCTATCCATGCAATGCTCGCCTTAAGAACATCAAACCTCTGCACTATGGCCAAATTGATTTGGCTACGCAGGGGGAAATGATGGAGGAGAAGCTGCACAGTGGCATGAAAGCCGTGGCCTCAGCCTCAGCTGCAGAAGGCAGTGGCATCCACGCTGTGGAGGAGCACTGACCCAGTCCCCGAGTGTATTCTCCAGGGTTCTGCAAAACAGGTGAGCTTTCTGGTGAGCAAGCTTCTGCAAAATTGATGCTTAGGAGAAATCATGCTTCAGAGACAGAGCGAGCGAGCGCAATTCAGCACCCACCTGGCTGCTCCCTCTTGAAAACAAACAGATCCAGCACTGAATTTACCGTGCAGCCCTTGGGAGGTGATTAGAGGTTATCAGCAGCTTCTCCTTGGCCTCTCCCTCTTGTGTTTCCTGCTGTTTGCTCAGGTAGTTTCTGCAGCAGCTCTGATTTGTTCCCCCTATGAGGCACTGTCCAAAGCCTCCTCTTTCTTTAGGTCCTGCCTTTTGCCTTTCCAGATAATCTCTCTTTCAACGCAAAGTACTTATTTCCAACAGACTCAACAGTAGGAAAGCAAGGAGGAATCAAGGAAAAACAGGAGCTAGCAAATAAGGAGAGCCCTTGCCCTTGCCCTAAGCCTGAAAGACCTGCAGAGCTGCTGGAAACTAGCTGGAAGGGGCAGAATAGGAGAGAGGGAGGTGGGAGAAGGAGAAGCGATTCCTGCCAGCCTCGGGGCTAGGGAGATGGGAAGGCTCTACTACCTCAACGTGGCTTTACCCAAGATCTGGGCAAAGCCCTCACAGACCCACATCAAGAAGCTGCTTCTGCAAATGGGGGTTGCCTGCGGAGAAACCGTAGTGACACCCATCTCCAGAAGAGGGGCTAAGCCATCCCCTGTCCCTAGCTCAAACCGAAGCCTTAGCCACCAGCACACACATAAAATAAGCAAAATCTTTTGGAGCAAGAGCTCCAGCTGCAATTTATCAGGCAATGGGAACAGGCAGCACATGACTGGAAGTGAGAGAGCATTTGTAGGGGGAGGCAGAGGTGGAGGGAGCAGGAATCTCCGAGTTCTCCCAGGAAGACAGAGCTGAGAAGTGCTGGGGTTATTAATTATCTGCAGCTTTCATCCCTCCCACATTCTGCAAGGGAAAAAAAGTTGTCAGGGCAAAATGAAAATGGGCGGGAGAGAGGAGAGAGATGAAAAGACTAAAGGCAGAAAAACAAGGAGCAGAGAGTATGCTGGGATCCAGCTTTGCTAGAGAGAGGGTGCCAGGACCAGGAGAACACAGCGTTTGCTGATAAGGAGATTTCTTCCCATAGGGATCCTATTAATTCCCCTAACACGCTGCAGCGGCCAAGGGGTGGGGTATTTTCCATTTGCCAGTATGATTACATCTGCTCTAGGAATTCTGCTCCCATGGCTCCCTCCGACTGGGTGGGATTTTTCCATGCACTTACAGATCAGGCTAAAGCAACAAAATGTTCAAGCGTAGCCCTAACCTGCAGTAAAGGAAGAGACTGGGAAGGGCTGGAGCACTAAACCCTGACCTTTGCTAATCCACAGGCAATAACTGCAGGCAAGAAGTATGCTGCAGGCAATGTCAGACTTTGCTCTCCCTATGGGCAACATTTTTAACCTTAATAGCAGACGGGCTTTCCTGTCAACTTGTAGGCAGCAGCTGTGGGTCAGGGAGTTACTGGGGAGCTGGGAAGCTGTCAGCTGCCTGTGAGCGATGGGACGCGCAGAGGCCAATTCCAGCAGTGTCTGGTGGGAAGGCCACGGGGCTGGGGACCTTCGGGAAAGCCGTGGTGTGCTGCTGGCCTCCCAGGAGACCTTATTCAAAACACAGCACCTCCCTTTGCTTACATCTTCATTTCTAAAATGGGGATAACGAGGCTGAGACCTTGGAGATGTTACTATAAAAAACAATCACTGTGTAGCAACTGAAGCTGTTACAGCAGATTGGGAAGATGCTCCGGGTTCCAACCAAAATATGGATGTTCTCAGCAAATTCCTTTAATCATCTGTTAGCATCAGGATCCTTACTAGTGAGCCAGAGCCTCGTTTTTAGCTCAAGTTTTCTGGTCCCCAGTGTCACTCCTCAGCCATAATGCAAATATAGGGTGTCACCAAGCACCAGTTTTATGCAAAAACATGCCTGTTGCAGCATACAAAATATTTCCTAGCTAAAAAAATTAAATAGTTGCAAAGATGAGTAACACCTGCATGCAAATCCATCCTCAGCCCTCCTCCCTACTTGCCCAGTCCCCATCACGGGGTAGCCACTGGCCCATGGCAGAGGCAGAAGCAGAGCTTTCTGCTTTCCGTTGGGAACATTGGTGTCCGGATACATGTTGATCTGTCTGCATTGGCACATTCTGTTGCAGCAGGGAAGGGGTGCAGAGGAGTTTACATTATAAACAAGAGGCAGATGGAGTGATCTGACGGTGTCCGAGGGCTCGTTCCAGCAGGACCCATGCAGTTCCCAGCTCTGTGCTGCCTAATGACAAAATCAAAAGCCTTCTCCCAGCTGGGAGCACGGATGCAGGATTCCCACTGGACACATTGCAAGTTCTGGTCCCTGCCCCCAGATACTTGAAAAGGTAAGAAGACAATCTGTGACAGATGCGCAGATGTGCCTTGCTTATGGGGCTCCAGGACACAGCAAGACCTAACCTGGTTTTAACCATGCCCTGAAACTGCCACGTTGTAATTGGCACCGCTGCCCTTTACGTGCAGTTCCCGCTCCATCCAGGCAGGGACAAAGTTGGTGACTCGAGGAAGAAAATGACTTGTACAAGGCCTGGACCAGATCTGTGCTAATGGAATTGCTTCCTTGGTGCCAGTTTCTGCAGACAAGGACCCGGCCTTCAGCTTTTAAAACTGACTGGCTCCTTTGTCCTACTATCTGCCTTGAAGCCGGACTATAAATCTGGGGGACGGTTGTTTTCCTTTGGAACCTGCAACTGACTTCTCTTTAGGCAGAAAATCAACACTGAGTCTGTCGCCTCTGAGTTATGGGGGAGTTTAGAGGCTGCAAGTGTGAAAAAGTTAATTGCCTAACACTCCAGTTAATCACCCTGAGCCTACAGTGGCAAACTGCTTTGGTTCATGTGCAGGGCTCAGCGTGCCACAGAGCACCACTGTGAGCCAAGGGGTGGCCTGTGTTAGCCCCTGCACGGTCACCGTACCAAGGGCTCAGTGCTGGCCACAGCGTGGCTGCCAAGAGGTGCCGCTGAAGGATGCTAACCTGGGCCTGCCTCTGCTCACCGTGGCATGTGCTAGCCAGCCTGTGCAACCATTTAGGTTTTGCAATCCCACCCATTGCAGCTCTCAGCCCCAGACACAGAAGCTTGGAGGCTTTTGTGCTCATGTGGATTTGCACGAATGGGGGTGTGGCGGAGAGAAAAAACACTCGGTGGCTTTCTTTCAACTCCTTCAGATATTAGCAAAGCCATCAGAGAGCGCTGCCTGCCAGGGACCCTGGGGCTAGCACGGTGCTGGCCATCGTGATGTATGGAGCATAGGTAGTTCCCATCCATAAAGTAAAAAGCAAGCACTTGACGGCAGCGAGTTGCCCCAGGTGGTTTCCCCCTTCCCAAGCAACATTTTTCACCTGGCCCCTGCGTGCCCTCCTTGCGCACAGGGCTCTGGAGACAGGCACGGCAGGGCTTCGGTCTGATTTCATAAGGAGATTTTTGCCGTGCCGCGTCTCTGACAGAGCCAGCGTTGGGGGTGGCGCTGGTGGTTGTTTCTGGTTCTGGTTCATGTTAAGCAAAGGGCTAATGGGATCCATGTGACTCTGCTATTTCTCTGGAGGAAGAGCTCCTTTGCCGATAGGAGCAGAACTGTCAGGGAGCCTGCCTGCAGTTTGTAACTCCCGGGGAGGCCACGGCTGTGAGTGCCAGACACGCAGAGCCAGCGGTAATGCCTCCGGAGGCAGGCGGCTCATTAACGTCCCTCTGCGCGGCTCCCCCGGAGAAGGTGCGTCACCGGGAGCTGTCGCGCTCTCCGCTTGCCCTGGGTGGGATTAGCGGCTCCCTGAGGAGCTGCTGCGGTTCAGAGCCAGGAACGCATCCTTCTTTTGAAGCTCCCCTTTACAGCACGCCTGTGTGCACACGTGAGGAGGAAAGAGCACGCATTGCAGCTCTCCTAATCACGGAGGCTGGCGGCGCGGATGGGGAGCCAGGGGAGGAGGGCAGGCAGGACTTGCTGCTGCCAGGCTCCAGAAAAAGAACGTCTGCCTTTTAATCGTGTCGACAAAGCGCCTTTGTGCAAGGCTGCGTGCAGCCAGGCACTGCCCCGTGCAGCTCGAGGCTGGAGGAAAGGAGGGGCAGTCCTTCCACCAGCTTTAGGAGCTTTGGCAGGGGTGATTTTCAGGCGAGACATTTACCTGAGCCGGTTTTGGCACAGCACAGCCCGACCCCAGCAGCTACGATGCCTACAGCCTCTCTCCACTCAGTACTGAGATCCTTTGCTCTCCTGAGAGAGAGAGCCTCGTCCAGGAGCAGATGAGCTGCTCTCGCAGACGGAGCCACTCAGGCTCTGCCTCTCGCCGAGAAGGAAGACAGTCTGGTTCAGTCTCCCCCAGCGACTCCAGGGGCTACCTGGGCTGGACTAGGGGATGGAGTCAGTCAGACCCTCTTCTCCGGTGAGATCTAGCCACTTAGCCACTGACACTCATAATTTCAGCTGTAGTTTCCCTGGGCCTCTGCTCCTCAGTGCTGAAACAAGGATAAATATTCATTTCGTTGCTCAGCTTGTCCGACTGGATGGCAGGGGCTTGCGCCTGTAGTGGTGCTTGGACAGCATCTGCCACAGCAGGGCTCTTATCCAGCAGGGCCAGGAGGAAACGTGGGCAATACCCCAGCAGCACTGGCAGCGGGGAGGCTGGAAGGAAGATTTATTTCCAGACCTGGTATGGTGGCAGCTCCTTGGTGCTGGGGAGCTGCCTTCTAACCCCACTGCCTAGGCCTGTGTTGCTCCACGCATGGTCCATAGGGCTGCAACAGGTAGCCTGCAAAATGCTTTCAAAAGCATTCCCAGACTCCACACTTGCACACATCCTACCACAGTTACCAGGACCACGAGAGAGCTTGCCAGCTGGTGTGACTGGGAACTGGACCTCGGTCCTGCCAGTTCCTGATAAAAAGGCTGGCCGTTATAGTAGCAAAATGCCAATTCTGTGGAACCCTAACATGCTAAGCACCTATTCTTTTCATCACACAAGTGCCAAGCAGAAGCAAATCAGCCATGGTCCATGGACACTGTCAGAAGGCACAGGAAAACTTTGGAAGCAAAATTTGCATCAGTTCAACCAGAAAGAGGATGGCAAATTGGCTTACTGATAAGGTGCACTTGCCCTTGCACATATACCTCCTCTCACGCTGGTTTAGTTATACCTGCTCCACACTCCCAGGACAGAAAAGTGAAGTTGGTTTTTGTACCTGATGCAAGGCACCATCCAAGATAGGCTCATCTCAGTTCTGCCTTACGCGATTCCTGCTCAGCGGCAGCCTGGTTAGTGTGGCTGTAAGAGCACTCCCACAGCCTTTTGCACTGGTTTAGCTAAGCTCACGCTAAATCGGCTTCCCTCTGAAGTGATGCAGCTTTGCACGGAGCTAAGCACTAATGCCTGGGGCCTCCCCAATCAATAACTGCAAAGCAACAAGGGGGAGAGAAGAAAACGTGTGGGATGGAGCATCTTTCCCACCAAGCTGCAAACTTCTCTTGACAAAGCAGTGGCATTAGAAGGCATTGTTCTGCTTCCTCCCCTCCTCCCTGTCTGGCACTCTTTCCCAGGCAGCCCGGCACTGCTTGGTTACTTGTGAACGTTTATCCCCCTCTCCGGCCAAGTGTGAAACACTAATTGCTGTTGACACTTGCCAGGCTGGGATATTTAGCTCCCCCCCACCAACAGGCACATGTTGGGTGCTGAAAACTCCCCTGGAAGTGGCAATACTGACTGCAAAGTCTGACCCTGCCGTCACCGACTCACACCTCTCGGGCAAGAGCGGGACCTGGTCTCCTCTGCCCTTCTCCAAAGCACATGGCAGTTTTAGCTGGGCTTTTCCCCACCTACGCATCTTCCAGGCTGAGCTTTCCCTGGAGAGCAGCATGGTGCTCTGTCCCATGTCCTTTGGGCAGAGATACCCGGCAGCACTAGGGGCTGGTTGCTGCACCTGGAGGTGTACGAGAGGCTGGCACTTCCCTTGGCCTGCCAGAGCCTGGTGGTTGGCCTGTGGATGTGCCCACACTTCTCCTTGGCTCCTACGCAGTGTAAATCACAACTTTCTGGCACATGCGGAACCTCTGCTTGTGCTTCCCCGAGACTGACCGCACCTGAGTTGCACATGGCGAGACACAGCTTTTTCCCTATCGTGTCTATGCCCAAGCACGATGTTATGCTTTGGATATGAGAGTGTTTTCGAACATCTCCATCCAGCCTGCTCCGACAGAGCTCCCTGTGTTTGGGGTCTGCATGCACAGCTCAGCCCCGGTTTGGACCGAGTGTTTCTTCTACAGCCAGAAATGCCATCTGGGGATGACACATTGTGACAGAAGGGACAGTGGTGACAGAGGGGATGGGAGACCGCTGCAGTAGGACTGGGATGCAACGGGTTGATGCCAGGTGAAGGAAACGGGCACAGCTGAGGCAAAGGGGCAGAAGAGCCCCTCTCAAAGCATCAAGTGGGGAAGGAGCTAGCCCTATCGCTTCACAGCCCTGCACTCAATCCATGAACAAAAAGTCTTTCAGAGCCCTTTAAAGAGGAGCCAAGGGCAGCAGTTGGTGTCTGGAGGCAACACCCACACCATGAGGGTGGCCAAGCTGCCGCTTGGGCTGGACTCATTGTCTCCTTCAGAGACATTGTCCCCCGCTAACGGAGAGGCCAGTCCCAGGAGGGGAGATCAGGCCTCCAGAGCAGGTCCCAAGGGATGTGCTTCACTGGGAAAGGTCTGTTTCTCAGCCACACGTCTGCACAACTGGCAGTGCTGTCAGACACAGGAGATGCACTTGAAGCTGTGCCAGCTGCCGTCCGGTCCAGCTCTCTGGGGACCAGCCATGTGCAAGGAGCCTGCTTCTGCAGCAGAGAGGAGAAAGGCAGCAGGGCCGGGGAAGCGGAGTGACCTTTGGGACCAGCGGCGCTGCCCAGGTCCTTCCTGGCTGAAACAAAGGGTGACGGCTCTGCCCTGCCTCCATGAGCTGCTGCCCTCCCTCCTGTCACCGAAACGGTTAAGTGCTTGCAGATGAAAGGCATCCTGGGGATAGGCGAAGTGTTATAAACAAATAAATAAAATCTCTGTGTGCAAGAGAGAACGGGGAGGGGAAGGGGGCTCCCAGGGAACGATGCAGCCTCGTAAAATGATGACGCATGCACCGAGAGTGGTGGAAGGATGCCAGGGGATCTGGAAAACAGGTTCTCCGGAAATACACCCTCTTGCCGATTCCTTCTGACGTAGGCAGGAGCGGGAGGTGGAGGGGCCCGGGCTTCAGCTACCTTCAGCTACCCCCGTCTGTGGTGCGGAGCCTCCCCAGCAAGTCTCAGCCTTTCTTTGCTGCCCAGAGCCTGAAGTTGCCGGCATGCCTCCTGCCGCAGGACCCAACGTGCCTGGTTGCAGGAGAGGGCAAAACACTTCAAACAGCAGCTCAGCAGTGAGCAAAACGGCCTTTCTCCACTGCAGTGGAGAAACCCAAGCCCTTTCCCACCCAGCTGTGCCCTTGGTGCTGAGGTGCTAATCCCCAAGTGTTTGATTAAACCTTGAAACAATGACGATAATGACTCCGACTTCCTTCCCACCATTGTCTCCCTGCCCAAGGATGGGGAAATCTTCGCTGAAATGCCTCTATAGGAGGTTTTTTCTTTATGAGGCTGCTGCTTTGTTTTTCAGGAGTATCTCCCAGCCCATTGAACATCTCGAAGTCTGGGAGGGAGCAAGAACCAGAGCAGAGAGGATGTCAGGCCACGGGCCCAGCATCGCTGATCCGGGCTGGGACACAGTTACCTGTCTTGGCAATATGGAGTTGATCTGGATGCAGCATGCATGTGCAGAACTCCGTGGGTAGACGAGCCTGGTGTGTCCATCTCTTCTACTCCCAAATTAACAAAGATGTCTAGTAGCTAGAAATTGCTCCCATCAGGGCGAGGGGGTGAAGAAGAGATGTCAGGGAACTGTCATGGCATGTTCTCAACTTTGTCCTGTCAGTTCTGGTGCGGCTGTGTTTTTCCTAGGTAGATCAGACCTGTGGTTCAGCTGGTGCAGGATCCAGCAGCCAAGAACGGGCAGGATTAGGCTGCAAAAAAGGCACATGTAAACTGCTGCCAGCAGTTACCTGGGAGGAGAGGTTTCTTCCTGAGCCTTGTGAATCACCTCTTGTCTATTCATCTGTGAAAGCCAGATACAGCGAACCTGTCTGAAGGGCTGAAAGACATGAGCAGCTCCTGAAGCTTCTGTGTTACCATGCACCAGCTGAGCCTTGGCAACTGTCTGCCCATCAGCTCTGCCCCTGCGGCAAACACTGTGTAACACAACCCAGCTTAGGCTGCTAGCGCTGCCAGCTAAGCTAAACTGAATTAACCTGCATTTGCTGCTGAATAAGAGCACGCACACGTCAGTTACCTCGGCTCAGCCGAGCAGGGGATTTATCTCGTGGTGGTAATTTGAGCGTGGATCCGAGCCCTCTCCTGTCTGTGAGACATTAAGCAGCAGAAAAGGAGAATTAAGAAGCTGACAGCACATGCACAGCTTTCTTCTTCCAGGATCCCAAACTGCCCAGAGAATTGCTGTATACACAGGGTAAGCATGTGGGCACTGCGCCAGCCCCTGCAGAAATGCAGGCAGCTCTGGGGCTGACGTGCACCAGTTACATCTCTTTGGAAGCAGCGGAGGAACTGGCTAGCCAGAGACAGAGCTGCTCTGAGTCTTGCAAGTGCCTGCGGTAGCCTCGCTGGTGCAAATTCCATGGGAAGGCCTGCAGAGCTGGGATTTACATCTTGGAGGGAGAACTGGTTTTGCAGTTTAGTCCCTGGAGATCTGGGTTTAATCGCTAGGTCTGATGCTGACTCACTGCATGCCCCTGGGCAAGTCCCTAAGCACCTCACATGTCAATAAAATGAGAAGAATAATCATTTATATGTCTGCATTGTCCAAGCTTTTTGGGCCAGGGACTTTTCCTTGTTCTGTATATACAATGCCAGGCAAAACGGAGGCCTGGTTTTGGACGGGCGCCTGTAATCCAAATAAATGCTGGAACGAACTTCCAATGCTCTGCCCACATGGCCCTGACATTCGGAGCCCAAGAGGCTGCGTACTCTGAAACCAGGATGACATTGATGGGGGGTGGTGTGGTTATTCATCGTTATTTAATGAGGACATTAAACCGTAGTGCTCAGCCGTGGCCTGTGCATTTGATGAGTCTTTGGGGAGTAATTGTGCTGAGAAATGCTTGCTCCTAGGGACGGACATTTGATGTATTAACTTTGGCAATACTTGCAAACTGTGTCATGCCAATAAGGCTATTGAGATTGAAAAAGAGCTGAACTGGAAAGGTGGGTGAGAGCGGAAAGTCCTGGAGACAATTGACAGAGACAGGGCAGGGGGAAGGTACCAGTGATTCCCTGCTCCATCCAGATGACACCACTTTAGGACTTAAGGAAAACTGACAGCCAACAAAAAAGTCTTCCCTGTCTTCCAGCACCAGTGCCCTGAGAAGTCCTCAGCAGAACCACGACTGAGCTGTAAAAGGCCTTTGTGTCAAAAGGGGTGGGATCGGCATCTCTAAGCTCTGCCTCACTGCCCCGCACCGTGGTGCAAAGCCCAGCGGCTCAGGGGCTGGGGTTCAAGACGCCCGTTAGCAGCGATGCAGGCTGTGGAGAGCACCCGTCACTCCTGCCTGGGGCCCAGGGGCTGGGACAGGACTGAAGGACAGCCGCCAGCTCCCCATGGGAACGCTCAGGTCTTCCAAAGGCTTTTATCTGCGAACAGAAACCAGTTGCCGTTTAACCCCTTCAGAAGCACCGCCAATGTTGCCGCAGCAGTCCAGTTCACTGCTAGGAGTCCAGCTGCTCAATACCCTCCCTTCTCCTGGCACCAGAGTGAGCCACCCTGATGGGCAGGCGCCAATCTGCCTTCCTTCTGTGATTGTTTTTCATCACAAATTAGAAGTGGGTTAGCAAAACCCATCCGTATCCCCTTTAGAGAGCAGTAGCCTGTCCTTGCTGTTGATCTTGGCTGCTGTGGGAGCTTGCGGTATTTTTTCAGCTGCAGCGTTTGGGGTTTGCTCTTTCTGTCTTTCTTTCCTTTTTTATTTTTTTCAAGCCAGATTCATATCAAGTTGTGTTATTCTGTATGCAAAGTGTAAACATCATCCTGGGTACCAAAGGCAACACCACACACACAAGGAAATAAGGCAGAGGCAGCACGAGCCAAAGGCTGGAATGTGCAGGCACCCTGGCTTCCCTCTTCTCTGAACATGAACTCCCTGACACGGAAACCACCACCACTGCGCGAGGAGACGGCCGCAGAGGCTGTCTCCTGCACCTCTCTTCTTCCTCTGCCCACTTCCCCATGCCCTGCAGATCCCCGCCGGGGAGCGAGGAGGGGATCTGGTCGGAGCTCAGAGGAGCGCACTGGGGTTGTTGACTCTGAAGCATAAGGAGGAACAATGCAGGGCACTTGTAATTAACCATTGCATCCCTGGATATTCTTTCTGAGACATCAGCCTGTGTAGTCCCAGTGGCAATCTGGGCTTTGGGAAGAAACAATCCAAGGGCCTGGCTCCATCCCGACCTCTATACAATTACTCTATGCTCATTTTCCTCTTATAAGAAATCGCAGATAGGACCACGATACTTCACCTTCCCTCTTGTATGCTGGCCAAGCTGGGTCCTCCACGCTCACTAGCAGGAGCTCCGACAGAACCCTGGCCCATAGCTTGCCACCATAGCAGCAAAGCAAAGCGGATCTTTATGCCTACCGAGAACAGGCTCTGTGCAGAGCAGGGTCTCGGCATGGCTGTACCTGCCAGACCCAAACCATCGCTGTGAATGCCCAGGGAGCTGGCAGGCTGGCCCGAGGCTCTGAGTCGCTCTGCCCCGGGGGCTGTGGGGAGCATGAGGCAGCCCTGGGAGCTGCGGCAGCCTGCAGCACCTCACAGTTTGCCCCGCGGCTGCAGACACGGCTCTGGACCCCGTGCCGCAGCCGCCTCTGCTCGCCTGCCCCTGGTGAACCCTCTGAGGACCCGTCTCGTGGCACGCCGATTACAATAAATTAGCAACGCCCGCTGCTGCGCTCAGGGTGGAGCGCCCAGCCCTTGGGTGGATGTCTTGGAGACAAGCTCACCTCTATTACTCCATCCTCCTATTTTTGCCTCGGGACTCAGGGGCAGGCCCTGATGAGCCACACTCATTTTCAAGCAGTCTCCTCAGTCAGCTGGATGGCTCGGAGACGTCCGGCACCTGAACTTCACCCAGAGCCCCTTGAGGTCTCACCATTGGTACCAGCAGCCCTTGGACTGGGTCCATGGGGCACCAGGCAGCAAGCTCAGGCTGTCTACCAGGTCGCTGTTGGCTCGCACCACGGAAAAGGGTGCGGGTCTGCAGGCAGGGCGATCTGGTGCTTTTACGGCTGGCTTCAGACTGGGGCCACAAATGAAGCTGAATGGAAAAAGCTGCACCTGAACAGCTCAAGGAAAATTCAGAGATACTCGTTGCATGGCTTGGATGCCTCTGCAGCTAGTTGCTGCTCATTTTGGTTTGCAGGGACATCCAAGGAGGAGCAGGAGGGGAAAAGGAAGGTGAGGGGAGAAGCGTGGCTGCAGGATGCGACCTGGCTCTTGGCTCCCTGTGGGCCATTGATGGCTTCAGGTAGAAGCGTGTGTGTTCTGCGGCACTTTGAAAGCTGAACCTTGGAGAAATCAGAGGTCTCAGCTGAGTTTGTTTCAAGTGGATTTACGTAGTGGTCAGAGGGTTTTAAAACCCTATGGGTAAAACCAAAATGCTGCTGTTGATACTCGCAGGTCTGGTTACAATTTCTCTGTTGCTCTTTGGGATTGCAGCGCTCTTGGCCTGGGACAGACAGTTCCTATTAGCATCTTCTGCTCTGGCCCAGGCAGCACAAGGGCATCTTTGTCATGAGAAAAATACACTGCCAGCCGCCCGCCTCTCATCAGCTGGCGTAGCCCCTTCTCCCAGCCTGCCTGTCAGCCTGCCTACGTGCCCCTGCCTCACGCCGGCGGCTGAAACCACCCCGGAGCAGGCGGATTTCTCTCCCTCTTCACAGAGTTAGGCAACTTCTGCTGGGAGACAGGGCTGCTGATAAGAGACGGGGCATAAAATGTGTTTAAGGGCCTTGCATACTCGACTCCCCGGAGCAGTCCCTTTCTTCCCCCCGCCCTTGCTGCCGGGTGCAATTCATTAACCTGGGCGTTCGGGCCCAGCCCCAGGACCGACGGGCGGTCTGGCGGTGAGCGAGCCAAGGGGTGGAGAGTTCCCACAGCGTGGCCCCACGCCTCCCGGCAGGTGAGGGCCAAGGCGGCCCGCGGCACGGGCGTCCGTGCTGGCATGGCGGGGCCGGAGGCCGCGAACACAGGTGCAGCCCAGCGAGGAACCCGGCCATTTCCGCCCTCTGCGGCGGCGGCGCCCGCCCCCGCCCTTTGTGCCGGGGAGGACAATTCCCCTTGTGTTAGGTCAGCCAGTCTGCCGGGAAGAAAGGCGCTTTGTTCAACAGATACTCGCAAAAAAAGAGAAAGCCCAGCACCGTGTTTCCTCTCTGAAGCAGCACGATCAGGGTGCTCCATGAGCCGCTTAAAGCAGATTAGCCATGGTACCAGACCCCTGCTCGGCAGCCCGGTTGCAGAGGAAGGCTTGCCTCTTGCGGGAGTCAGCGACTGCCACGAACAGGAGCAGCCACGGCGGCAGTCTCGGCTCGTCGCCATGGCTAAGGAGCGGATGCAGTGTAGCATCTAGGGCACTTCTCCTTCTGCTGTCGCCGCTTGGCGTGGCCGTGCCTGCTGCAGCAGCCGGGCTGGCAGGGCTGAGTAAAGCAAACCTGGCTCTCGGGTCAAAACCCCACGGGCTGAGGGAGCTGCAGATCCGGTCACATACCGGGGACTGGCAGCAGGTCCTAGCCTAGGGCCACGGTTCCACCAGGACTGGACGTCACCGGCTGCTTCAGGTTTCCTACCCATTAGTAATATCACTAATTACTCAGTGACCCGCTCCTGAGAGCTGTAGGCTGCTACAGCAGCCAGGCTGCTGATACCTGGAATATCAACAGCCTTTGCGGTTTTGGCAGCCGGGTAGACTTTGAGGAGATAGCAGCACGTGGGCAACCAGGCCCTGTCACCTAACATCAAACAAGCAGGGCCTTCCAGCACCTGGGATGTTTACAATAATTATCAGCTTTGTTCGGAAAGAGGGCACTTACACCAAGACGCCTTTTATTTGTTGTAATAGCCCGATAAACATCTCCATATGAATGCATGCAAACACACGGGCAGATACACACACACTCTACACGGGCTGTCTGAGTGAGACACTCTGCTGATGTTCACACGAGCAGACACCTTGTGTGTTCTGCAAATTCTTATCGGAGCGGCAGGAATGTAAGAAGGCCCCAGTTCAAGAAAGCGCTTAAACAGGCGCTTAACTTAAAACATGGTCTGAAGTGCTTTGTTGAATCTAAAAGCACCTAAGAAAATACTTAAATGCCATTTTAAAGAAGGCTGCTTTCCAGAATTGCAGACAAATGGCAGAGCTAGCAGAGAGGAAACTGTTGTGTTAATGTAGAAACTGAATTATTTATTTTGTCTGACTTCAAATGCTTTCCTCTCCTCTAACATCTGAGATAGTAAGAGCAAAGATACTCCGACTTCCTGAGGATGCCAAACCCCTTGCTATTTCTATGTGAAAAATCTAAGCTCCCATCCTCACCCCAGTGAGGGTGCCTCGCGCTGTAAATAGCATTTACAGAAAGATTCATTGTTTTGGTGCTGAACCTGAGTGATGGGGGGAAATGAAGAGTTCAGCAGTTTCTGCTCATTTCGGAGCTCTCCGTGAGGTCCCGTGCTCCAGGAAGGAGGGTTCTTGCACAGCTGGTTCTTTCCCAGGTGCTGCAAAGGTTTGCCCAGCGGTTTTGCTGCCCCGGTTTATATTGTCCCTAATTTGAGACATGTTGGGTTGGGTTGGTTTGTCTAGCCCTCAACAAACTAATGCTCATTATTTTCCACCTGTAAAATAAAGCCAATGTACAAAGGGCTACAGTGAGAAGGGACCGAGAAGGACTGAAGGTAATTGTCAAAAACATCATGCAAAAATGACAGCATATAAAACCCCCATTACTTGAAAACCTGGAGCAGCAGCATAGTCTTCCTTTGCCACATCCTCTGTGGGGAGGAGTGTTTTGCAGGGAGAGCACCATACAAGACCCTGGTCCTGACTGGTTTTTGGTCTACTTCTAAAAATCTTCAGCAAGAGATGTTCTACCACTTCCTCAAAAGCAAGTTGCTTATGGACAAGGGGATCTCAGTGACAAGAGGTTCTTCTGCCCTTCACTAGAGAAGTTTCCATTCTTAATTTGAAACTCTCAGGAGAAATGTAAGCATGAGGGATTTGACGAGGACTTTCCTAACCTCAAGTGAGCAGCCCGCAGAGAGGTGATGGAAAGCATGCAGCACACTGGGGGGGCCTGGGGTGCTTAGCAAGGAGTTCAATTGCACAGAAATAATTGGTAAACAAGTGGATAATGGTGGGTTTGGTTGGTGTGTCTGCCCTCCTTCCTCTCCACGGCAAAGTATTCCACCTGCTAGCTCCAGCCATAAAGTCATTCCCGGGGCCACAAGGAGCACTTGTAAAATCAACAGGGCTTATCGGACCTAAACTTTGGTAAATACTCGGACAATCACTCCCCTTGTGTTTTCGGCCCGGGAGTGTGTTAGAAGCCAACAGGCTCGATAATGTACCAGTAAAGATGAAGTCTCTCAAGAGCATGAACCTTATCCCTGAGCTCTGTGCTCCCAGTGCCCCTCCCTGCCATCAGCCTGGTGCTAACGCTGCTGCGTGGGTCCGACCCATGGCGGCGGTGCCCCCCGCAGCCTCCTGCACCCCTCTTAGCAGCTGAGCCACCGTGGGTCCTCACCCCACGGAGGAAAGGAGCTGGTGGGGGAAGGAGAGAGGTGCTGGTGGGTGCCTCTGAGGAAATGATGGAGTGTCGCAGTCAGCTGTGGGGGTGACTTTGTCCTCTGAATTATGGTCGGCTTCTGCCACTCAGCTGCCTTGGCTATGGGGAGTGAGGTGACCTGCGCTAACACCCGGTGTGCCTCCTCCCAGAGCTGGGCAGGGTGGGGAACCGGGCTTACAGTGCAGAAGGGCAGCTCCTTTGAGAGGCTGCTGCTTTTCACCCCAGCTTCCAGGTCCCATTCCCGTACGCAGCCCGTGCATTCGGCCGCACAGCTTTGCGCACATCCTGTACCAGAGCTTACTCCAGAACCAAAACATCTGCACTCGCTCCTCAGTGCTATTAGGAGTATCATGCCATGAGGGGATGTAGAGGATGGAAACATCTGGGAGAGGATGGAGTGAGTCCACAGAGCCTGGAAAACGAGGAAGGTGATGTGGAACAGATGCTGAAAAGGCTGCGGATCCAGCAGAGCCTTTGGAAGGGCCAGGCGAGGGGTGCGTGCCTGCACGCACATGTGTGCAATATCTTTGTGGCTTCTCCCGGGGCAGCGCTGAGAGACCCAGATTTGTTCGATACCTGCCACCCAGGGAGGAAGCTCCCTCCTGCAGACAGCTGTGCCAGGCAGTGATCCAGGAGCTGGAGCTGTTTTGCCAAGAGCACACGTTTCTCAGAGCAACTCATGCCACTGCTGGAAAAGAAAGACAGCTTTGTGGCTGAGCAGACGCTGCACATGCTGTGCTCCGCCAGCCCCTGGAAAGCTCCAGGAAGACAGCTGGGTGCTCTCTTCGGTCAAACTACGGTTGCTGAAAGAGAAGAGCTCCACCCTGGCTGCAGTTAGTCTGAGGATACACTTAGCAGCTGGACAGAGTGCCCTGCTTCTGGGCAGCAGTCATCTGATCTATGACTTGACTGGACCGGCGTCAGCAGGAGAGCTGCATGTTCCAGAGCAACCAGCTGGTTTGTTTGCAGGGCTCCAGACAGGGTTGCATAATGTGGCGAGGTCTGGCTCGGGCTCTGGGGAGGAAGAGATGAGGACAAAGGAGAGGACTCCGCACCTCCTGCCGCCTCCCCTGCTGGGAGTGGGATGCTTACAGAGCAGGGACGTACACTTCGTTTGTAGATCCCACCTGCAGATTCAGTGCCCCTACCACTCTGTGCCTTTCACAGCTCCCGCAGCCCGGTCTATGGTAGTCACTGTTTGAGCTGTACTTATTCTGCAGACCTAAGACTGCATTTCTCATTCTCACCAAAACATTTCCCTCCTCCAAGCAATCTTTATGCCTCCCCTCAAACTTACTTAGAACGCATCCAGTGTAACACTAGAGAGCAACTCTGCATCTTCCCAGTGTCCTTACCGCGGCGCCTGCACGGCTTTCTCATCCGTTGGCATCCCTGGCTCCCTGTTCCCCTGCAGGCTGTAATGACTGGAGTTGCAGTACAGCACAGGTTTATATAGGATTGCCCGGCGGCTAGAATCCTGGCTCCATTGCCCTTTTCTTTCAGTTCAGAGGCACCTCACTGAAATAAAGCCAAAGAGCTGAGGGTGACAAGGGACACTCCATCAGGGAGAGGGAGAGAGAATGAGCCATGGCAAAGGCAGCGGCACCTCTGAGATTGTGGAGAGGCTGCTCCCCCTGAGCAAACCGGGAACGGAGGGCCCTCACAGGCCAAGCAGGATCAAGTCAAGACAAAATGTGCTGCTTTAATTGCAGGTGAAACCACAGATGCTGCAAAGGATCAATATCAGAGGTGAGGGAAGGCAGGTTAAGGCTAAGAGCGAAGACTATTCCTGTCTAAAAGCAAAGAGCCAGCTTTCCTTTCCCAGCTGGGACACTACCTGTAATTGCAATCCTGAAGACACCAAACGGCAAGGCTAGGGAAGCTCGTATTTTCAGAGGAATGGCTTCCTTCATATCCCCCAAACCCAGGCCCAAATGTTAGAGCCAAGTGCAAGCCAGAAAGAGGCAGCAATCCAGACACTTGAATTTGCTCTCTGTTACAAATTACACACACCCAAACGAGGCAGGGCCTCTGCTCTTTGAAAATCTATCCCTGAGTGTTTATTATAGAAACCAGTTGCCCTCTTTGTTGACAGCCAAATTGCAAAGGCCTGTTGGAACTGTAAGGTCCACACAGAGCCGCGGCCTCAGCCGAAACACCCACAAAACTCCCTCTCTGCATCTAGCAACACGGAGCTCTCATTAGGTCCTGCTGGGATTTGAACCTAACGCTTGAGAAAGCCTAGCTGTTTCGGGCGTGAGGCTAAAACCACCCCCTCCAGCACCACAGAATACTCTCACTGTAGAGAAAACGCTTTGTATTAATAGGGGCAGTAAGCCGCCAAGTTCCCAAACGTTTGCAATGCCAGAAAGAACACAGACGGTCATAATTAAATAAAAGAGGCGATGCGAATTCCATTTTATCCCAGCAATGCTAGCTAGCCAGCCACATTTTTCTATGCCTCTATTGCCTTCAGCTACCTGACTGCCAAGGCTAAGAGATACACGTCTCCCCAGCTGCTGAGTGCAAGACTGAAGGTTATCTTGGGAAGGATTTTCCTTGAAGCATTTTTTGTTAAAACAGCAGCAATGGCCCTCCCGAGGTAAGCACTGCGCTGCACGAGAGGCCCCGGGCTCTGCCATTAAATGGCTTTGCACCTCGGTAAAAACGGAGCGGAGCCTCTCAGGGCTTGCAGAAGGGGAGTCCTCATGCCATATTCCTTACATGCACATACTGTATAGGTGCTTGCTGGGCCAAACGCATGTGCAGGCACACAAAGCCCATGGGTTATCACGGGCAGAGAGTCAGAAAGGTTGGTTCCCGGCTGTGCCTCTGCCTCACCGCGTGAGTCACTTCCCTTCTATCTCGTGCATTTCCCACTGGGAAAACGGACTTGATAACCACAGGTGTGTTTACGGGATTTAACTCCAGAGTGACCACGAAGTACTGTGGGACAGTAGGAAAGTGCAAAGTGTCTTGCTGGAACTGCTGGCCTTTCTCACGGGCGCTTAGCCCTAGGCTCTTCCTTGCTTTTATCTGCCAGGGTTTTGTTAAAGAAAACAGCGAGGGAAACCAGCACTTGGCCTGAGTGGGCCAGTGACTCAGTGGCCAGTGAAATGGTACTGCTAGTAGCACAGAGCTCTCTCATGGGGCATTTTCTTTATCCCTGGGCACCACAAGCTGGGCTGCGTGACCTAGACCAGCAGCAGTGCCTTTAAGCAAGCCCTCATGGCCATCATCTTCCTCCTGCCTTTCCACGAAGAACATAATTTATCCCAGTGTGTCCAGCGCAGACTGCTAGAAACACCCCACGCCTCTTGCTGCCCTTCTCAGCTTAGCGTTTGCTAGGCCAGGGAATTATCCAGAGCTGAACAGTCAAAGGGTGGTGGCGGAGAGGGAGGTGAAGCAACTTGCCCAGCAGGCCAGTGGCTGAGTGTGGCACAGCCCTGCCGGAGGCGGCCAGCTCAGCCGGGGCGCTTCACCCGGGACACGGTCTCCCTGGGGGACAGGTGCCCATCCCATCCCATGGCCCCATCCCTGACCTCGCCGGGGCCGGACAAGGAAGCACGCCAGCTTCGCTCCCCGGCGATTCCCACTCCAGGGAGCCCTGCACACCTGCAAGGCACACCCTTCGCTCCGCCTGGCAGGGCTGCATGCTCGGGCACCTGGCGAAAGGGGCCCGAAAGCCCGGCTCTAGCCCCTGTTGTTAACCGAGGGGGAGACCCCAGCCCACCCGCGGGAAACGCAGAGCCCGTGCCCCATCCAGGCAAGGCGCCGGGATCTCTCTTCCCTCCTCTGCGACTTGGGAGTCTCTCTCCCCCTCTCCCCCAGCTTTGCTGGTGTCTGCCTGCTGACTGAAGCTGTCATTATCAGCTCAATAAATCTCTGGCACGGGTTTTATTGAATCACTGCCTGAGGGGGAACAAGCCTGTAAAGGTTGAGGAGAGCAGAGCTTTCCCACGCCTAAGACACGCTGCCGGAGCTCTTGCACACATTCCGGGCCTGCCAGCACTCCGCAAATGTTTGGACAGCCTTGAACAAATAACACACCTTTAAAGAGGCCAGCATGAAATTTTTCCTCACCACCCAGCCACCCTCCCACCACCGCTTCCCCCTCCGCCTCCCCCGACCATCGGAGCGCTGTGTGTGTGCATGCGTGTGTGCGCTTGTGTGCGTGCGTGTTTATTTTAGGCTTGTCTTCCCCTTTGTGTTTAGGTTGAGCAGTTCGTGGCTGCGTTCCAGCCCTATTTTGTGGGAGGAATCCTGGCCTCCGCTGGGGTGCTTGCGAGCGCTGACTCCGGGCGGTGGGGGAGGCGGGGGCCGGGATGGGACAGAGCGTGGAAAAGGGAGGAGGTTTGGCTTTTTTCCTGCCCAGATTTCCTTCAGCAGGTAGAAACCAGCCAGCAGGGATTTTCTGCTGACAGCGTGCCAGGCTGCAGCGGTAACCTCTGGATGCCAAGATTTTTCCACCGAGGCCCGTCTGCCTTGCACGCTGGTGTAAGGTTCCAGCGACAGTCTGCTGGGGCTGGCACGCTCCGCTTACCCACAGAACTCCTCTAATTAATGCAGTGGCTTCCTTCACACAGCCCTGCTGATGTGCCTTAACCCTGACCCGAAGGGAACTTCCCCAGGGCACGAGGGGCTGCGGGTGGAGGTGGAGGCAGTTTCTCTGCAAGGCGCCGATGCTTGGGCTGTCCAAATGGCCTCTGGAGGAGTGCTGCGCTCCAAAGCTTTCTTGGAGACAGCCCCTGGGATGCACGCAGCTAGCTTTCACATGGGGCAAGGAGACAGTCCTGCGAAGTATCCAAGTTTGCTCAGGGGGTCTGGAAAGCAGCTTCAGCAGCTGAGCCAAGGAGGAAGAAAAACACGGATGTAACAGCAACATCCAGCTGAGAAAAGCGCAGCGCAGCTCACTCCGACTCAGTCGGGGAGGCTTTCCTCTGCCTTCCTGAGGAAAAACAGCGTCTCTGTCCAAGCTTTTCCCTGCAGCTCCACACAGCCTGCTGCCATGGGAAATCCAGCTGGGAGTAGGGAACCCTGAAACCGCTCAGGCTTAATCCAAGTCTGTGGTAGGCAAGCACAACAGGCGCACAGGTCCCGTTTTGCCTTTCAGCGAGATGGAACGCAGCTGCTGGTGTTTCCCCATCGCGGTGTGCAAGGGGATAACGCCAGGATGGGGCCATGCCTCGCATGTTCTACGGGCATAACAGGAATGCATTCGTGGGGCAAAAGAGAAACTTGGAAAGGATTAATAGACCAGACAGCTGCCTGCCTGCTGAGTTCTGGGAATGTAAAACACTGCAGCCATCTCAACAGCTCCTAAAATTCCCCCTGACTCGTTTCCTGTTGCTGCTTTCCCAATGCTGAAAGGCTTGGGCTCCCGTGGATAAAAAATTGGAGAGAATCCAGAATTTAGATTTCTGCCTACTCGATCTTTCCTGTCAACGGATCGTTAAATAAGAAGCAGAAACACTGTATTCACCATACGCTCATCACCAAAGAGCTAAGTGAAAATCCTGCTTCAGGAAACAAGTGACAATCAGTTTGATGGTTCCATGCTCCTCGGCCATGTCGCCTGACTTAACCAAGTCATTGCACACGCTAGGCAGTGAGGCACCAAGGTCATGCCTGCTTTGGAGGGAATAGTATGAGCAGAGGGTAGAAGGAGCTGCAAAGATAAAGGTTTAGCTCTCTTTGGGGAAATAAAGACATGGAATTTATCCACACACGAAACACGGATGCTGCAAGTTACAGTGGCAAAAAGCAAGCTGTTGCATGTACCAGATGACAACCCCCCCTTGGACATGCTGGTGAAGGAGCTAAAAAGGTAACAGGATAAACACTGAAGTGCAGAAGTGCATTAGGTGACACGTGGGAAGAGCCAGGGCTAGACGGCAGGGGCAAAGCAGGTTGGGGAAAGAGTCGTGCATGGGCTGGGGTATCTGCTCTGAGAGGCGGATGGAGCAGAGGGCTGGCTGGGAGCTGTAGAGCCAGGGCACTGGCAGGCGAGAACGAAGGTTGAGGTACGTTGGCACAGCACAATGCAGAGCTCAGTACAAAGTTCATTGCCACCACGCTCATAAACCACGGATAAGGAAGCTCAGAAAATATCTGAAATGGATTTAGGTTCCACTGAAACGTCCCCGATTTGGACACTCCTGGAAGTGGGGGTATAGTTTCTGCAGTCTTTCCCAGCTCCCCTTTGGTCCGCAGTGGCCTTTACGGCCCGTCCACCTCAGGATGCTGTTACAACCCAGTCAGGTCCTGCCATGGTGGATGGTATCAACCCACGCTGTGAATTTGCTCGCTGGCTTTTATAGTTCCTCTGAATTGAGCTGGGCACACCGGCGACATGCGGCAATAGGAGCATATGCGCGTGGCTGCTATTATTAGCATTAAACAAGAAGTGCTAACGCCATCGGGCAGGAGCTGTCGCCCAAACAACCCACAGCTGAGCAGAGGAAGCCGCGGGTCCCTCCCGCCCCAGCAGGGCTGGGGGCACGGCACGAAGGGGACCCCGGCCCGGCCTTCCCTGAGGCTGTGCCCCCGCAGCCCTGTTGCAGACGGAGGGACTCACGGCTCCAGGCTTGGCAGCCCGGCCCGCCCTGCCCTGTTGGCGGCATGCAGGCACATGCCCAGCACGGGGCTGCCGGCCGTGCTGTGCACCGTGTTCCAGGCTGCGTGTGCCCTGGCGTGGACTGCGTGTGCCCCGGCGTGGGCTGCCTGCTCTGTGTGCATCAACCCCCTTGGCACGCCGGAGCCGTGCGTGCCTTGCACCGCTCCACGCCGCCTCGCATGTGTGCATCGCTGCAGCCACGCGTGTATGGGTGCTGCCACGTGTGTGTCCCCCGGCGTCACACAGGGGCTGTGCTCACAGCCCTCAGCACTGCACCCCTGAGGAATTGCATCCTTGTCCCCCATGCTGGAGGGACCCTGGGTAAAACAGGAGGCGTGAGAAAGCCCCCCGGCTGTGTGACCCATGAGCTACAGAGCCCGTGCTGGGGCAGATAGGCTGCAGGGCCAGAGCCCGAGGGTTGCAGGCTCTTTTCCACGCTCACTTGTAAGATTTGCCTGGAGTGACCTGATGCCAAGAGCAGGGCCCCAAGGAGCATGCCCACTGCAGGGACTGTGCCACTGATGATGCCCACGCTGGACCAGGAGCGCCCTCACTGCAGCAGCTCCCTAGACAAAGACCGGGAGTGATGTGCTGCCAGGCAAGGACTGGCTGCAGGGCTTCCAGAAGTGTTGGCCTTCTCTCTTGCCCCTCGCTTGGTGAGCCGTGGTACCTGGCTGCGCTCTGCTTTGCTCTGTTTTAAACCTTGCATGCTGGTCTGGCTCCCGACTGTTTTTTGCAGAGCAGGGAACAGACTGCCCTCTCCTCCTCCTTTCCATATCAAGTCTAGCGGACACTGGCCTTCACTCACAAGTGCTGAGATTCTGCCATGCGTTTGGTTTCGCCTTTTAAGCCTCTGTAGAAGACAAGGCACATGTCTTAGTGGGGACGAGGGGGTTAATACTGCCTTCCTCTGCCAGCATGTGGAGGGACCGGCACATGCAGCTTTTAAGTTGCTTTTGAGTGATGATGCTGAGTGGAGGTTGGGCTGCTTCCTTCTGAGCATCCCAGAAACCACCCTGGGCTGAAACTCCCAAGGTTCAGACAAGGTCTCAGCCTGGTTAACTGGCGCAGCTGCCCCCAAAAAAGCACAGGAACCACTAATTTACAACAGGAGGCAGACAAAATCATCTGTTTACTTTCAAGCCTTAAATTGTCTGTTAGCAAAGTGCAGACCACAAAATGGGTGGCCCCTTTCCTGGAGAAACTGTGAAAACCTGCTTAGTTCCTGCGCTAGTAAAGCAAACAAACAAACATGACCCGGAGCTGGGTTTCAGCCTGCCTTGCTGCTCACCAGTACATGAGAGCATCTGAAAACAAACTAAGAAAACCCTGCCTTGCTGATAAGAACCAGCCGTGACAACAACTGATGGGAGAACCCAGGGATGCAATTAGGAATTTTGAAATGTTTTAAACAAAGGGCAAAAGCAATCAGCAAAAGGTAATTAAAATGGATTAAATGAAGCAAAATCATCTGAGCAAAATGCTGGGAACCAGTCCAGCCAGGCGGGGTAGGTAACTATGTGAAATGTGTGCTCTGAGTTTGTGCATTAATATTACTTTGCGCTTCTGCAAATCTTTGAGGACCTCAGAGCAGCCTGCAAGCAATTAAACCTCACAACACCCTGGGGAAGCAGAGGTTATTGTACGCACTTACAAGGTGGCTGTACAGAGAGGGTAGAAGTGATTTATGCTGGGCCCACATGGCAAGTTAGAGACAGAGTGGGAAATAAACCTCAGAGTCCCGAGTCCTAGCAGTTTGTTTTACCAGCGAGGCAGGGGGACGGTGCCATGTGAAGAGAGTATTTTGGCTTCCACGGTAGGCATGGTGTGAGTTCATTCCTCTAAGCTGTCTTGTTTATTTTTAGCACCTAAGTTTATATCAGGAATGACAAATTTGGCATTCATGCTCGGATGTGGCTAGGACAGGAGCAGCTTGCAACAATAACATCTTAAACACACTGTGGCTGCCTCCTCCTCTCGCCTTCATGAGCTCTGTGCATTGCACACTTCTGCAACAGGTCTGGCGGGGCCGCGGGAGCCGGGCCCTGCTTGCCTGTGCTTACGAGTAGTGGGGAATCCACTGGAGACACTTGCACAGAAGGCTTTGACATTCGACAGTACCAAACAGGTAGAAGTGATGAGAGGTACGTTTCACTTGTCCTTGGGAGAAAAAAAAAAATCTGTCATATCTGTATTTAAAAAGCGAACTCATGTTGTTGGAACATTAATCAGGTTTCTGGGATACTGGCTGATGCATTCACTCCAAGGGCTTAACTTCAGGAAATAAAAGAAGGGATAGCAAAAGGAAAAAAAATAAACCCTGAGGCTTCCCTTTTCCCCTGGGACAGCATTGAAGCAGAGCATAAAGAGCTCTGCTTGCCAAGGTTCTCTGACGCCATGTGCTTTGGGCTTTGCTTCTTCAGGGGCAGGCTCTTCGAGCAGGGGGCAAAGAGGCATCGCTGTAGAGCCTCTCCCGGTGTTCAGGCCAGCTCGCTGGCTTCTTTTTAAAAGTAATTTGTTTAATTGGCTGTCATTTTTATTTCAACACACCTGTTGAAATGGAGGGCTGGGCAGTGTCCTGCCTGTTGGGAAGGGGAGATTAGACAGCAATTAAAGGGGGACTCCTGCTTCGACCTCTGCAGAGTGCAGCCGAAACAAGCGCTCGATCGATCACCCGGGGCCGAGGCCGCCGGCCTGGAGCTGACCGTGCATGAGCCGATCCTTGTGCTGTGTCAGATCAGGGCTGATGAGTTTCAGTTCCCCATTCTTTGAGTACCTTGAGGAACACAGAGATCTGAATCTCCCCTCCCTTTGAAGACAGCTACCGCTATTTGCATCCAGCTCTTTTAAGAATTAGCCTCCTCTGCCTAGACCTATTACGCCTCATGTTCTCAGTGTGAGACTTGTGCATTTGGCCTTCGTTTCTTGTTCTCCAGGCTGCAGCGTATGCAGCTGAGCGTGCCCTGGGTTGCACAAGGTGTTTAAAATCCTGCAGCTGGAGGGGCACCGTGGCAGCCATCGCTGCATTGCAGGAAAGCAGACTGACCAGTTAGCATCCTCATCCTGCATCCCCCGCGTACCTGGATGCCTCCATGAGTCATAAGACTGCAGGGTCTCAGTTGCACGGGTCTGTACAGTGCTTCCAGTCAGGTGCCCAGAATGAATGGACCTTTGGGAACACATCATCCAACATCTAGGAATACCCTGAAGCAGCCAAGCAGGGCCCATACAGGATGCATTGCACTTATGCCTAGGTGATTCTCTGGCTTTGGTTTCCACGTAAGATGGTCCATGCGGGATTGTTGAGCACAAGGCAGGCAGGGAGCAGTTGGGATTAGACGGAGCAAGGATTAGGTACTCATATGCAATCACCAGGATCAGGCACCTGCTTGAGTAACAAGGAAACATCCAGTTACAGTGAGCAGGATGAGGCATCGTGCTTGGGGCATGAACTGATCCAGCACTGGCTGCGTGTAGGAAGACTTTTTGCTCAAGGGCAGTAGGTTACCCAGGAGAAGGCTGCTGTTCTGAAAGGGTATTTTAGGGGCACTCCATCCTTAGTAGTGACTTGTGCTGCTCACTGTCAGAGATAGGAGACTGCTCTGAACAGACCATTAGTCTTATCCAGCCCAGCAGCTCCCTGTGTTTTGGCTAGGGTATGCAGATAGGAATTAGCGACTGTGCAGTGTTTGTTCTCACAAAGCAGGAGGGGAGGCTGACAGAGAAAGAAATACAGAGCAAGAGAAAAAATAGCAAGGGAAAGAAGGAAGGAAGGGGAGGGGTTGTGTGCAAACATGTAAATACACATCATGCTTTCAAGATGAGCTGGGCACAATGGAGAAGTCCCCCCGCCTCCATCCTACACTGAAATTTCAGCGCAAACAGTTTTGGGAAGGGGGACGCGCCTGGCTCTACGGACCTTGGCAGGTCTCAGCGCCAAGTAGGTGCTGCACCCCCGGCGCGTGCTGCACGAGCGATAGCGACGGCGAGGGAGGAGAGCGGGAGTCACAGTGCTGAGAGAGGAGCGAGCGGAGGAGGAGGTGGGATAAGCGAGGAGGTTGACGAGGTGCTCCTCTGACACACGACAGCAGCTCCAGTCCCAGGCTGCGTGGGTGGCAGCGCAGGCTGCGTGCCTGGCTTGCCTTTCCCAGGCACGAAGCAGCCAGCCTACCGCACAAAGAACGTGGTCGTTCTGTGACTGGTGCTCCCACCTCGCTCTCCCCGCTCGGCTCCCCTCCCTGCCGCAGCACTCGCGGTTCCTCTTTCAGTACCTTTTCAAAGCGCTTGAGCCACCCGATTCATTACTGCCTTTGCACCGCGATGGGACGGGATGGGCTGGGATGGTGGCTGGGCAGCCAGACAAGGAACATGACATCATTAATTCCCAGTACACGGACAGGAGCCAGGCCTGCTCAGGAAAAGGTATCGGGGCAGAGCACACTTTGCTCGGAGCATCAGCGATTTGGGCAAAAATTTTGCTGAGGGATACGCCTTTCCAGTCAATGTACAAACTGGTATAACCTTGCCACCTTGGCACTAAGGGGAGGACAAGAAGTCCAAGCCAGGGGTAAACAGCGTGTCTGGCTTACAGGACACCGAATACAAATGTTTTCTGGATAGCAGGGTGAGGTTAGAGCCTCTGCGGTTAGTTTCATATGTGGGTTTTAAATAAACTTCACCCTCCAGATTACAGCCTATCTGTAACTGCCAAGTGTGGGTTCACTTTGGGTAATGCATTTTTCATGTTCGTCCTGAAGTCCCCTGCTTGCTGGACGCACCTCATCGAAAGTGGGGTGCGGGATTGCCGAGCGGTAGCACGGTGGCTCTGAAAGCTTTGGCTGTCTTTGCCAGCCTTGGGAGAGAGCCTGTTCAAGGTATCGATTCCATAATATAGGTCAGCTTTAGTCATTAAGCAGAGGGATCAATCACACCAACCAGGCTCCGTGCAACTTTAATCAGTGTGACAAAATCAGGGAGTTTGAGGTTGGTTTTGCCCTAGATTTTTTTCCCTTTATCTCCAACTCTGCTCCCATCAGTTGGTGAAAGAGGATCTAAGCTGTTTGGGTTTCTTAATGCTGTAGCACTGGATGGGCAGGAAAGGTCCAATGATTCCTCCACAGCCTCTGAAACGAATCCCAGTTACTGCATGAGGAGACTTTAATTCTTAAAATAAAGGGTTTGTTCAAATTCTCTTCTTTGTGCTGCTTGAGGATGGGAATGCCACCTCTTTGTCCTCTGAAGGATCAGACCTGAGAATCTGGGGTTTTGGGAGGGCGCTGTAAAAACGGCGTCTTGGGTCCCCAAGACCCAAGATGCACATTACATCATGCATACTCCTTTGGCAGACGTGGAGGGCTTTTTTCAAACCGCGGTTTCTGGAAGCAGCTTGTGCTGTAGGGTCTTTCCCTCTTTCTCTGTTGCACTAGCCAGCAGCATATATCCTATAGGGCCTCTGTGAGCGAGCTCCGAGCCAGACAGACACGAGCTAGCTCCAAACCGCAAGCTTTGTGGCCTCAGTTAGCGCAGCGCCAAGCAAAAGCCCATGCAGATGTGCTCTCGGAGGGACATGTGCTACTCTCATGTAGTTCGCACTCTGCCCTGAGTGCTCCAGGAGCAAATGATAACTCTTGAAGTTGCACAAGGAGCGACTGAATTCCCCTTCCATCTCGCCTTCATGCTTTTCTGTAATCTGCTCCAGCTCTGCCAGGCTGACGGGTGAAAAGCAGAAAAAAACCTGCTCCTGCACATAGACCAGGATGTGCAGCTCTGCATACATATAATTTTCAGGCTTCTTGAGGAGAAAGGTCCCATTTCCACATAGTCCCTGTGCAGAAGAGAACTGGTGGGAGACAGCACGTTTCCTTTGCATGGAGCTTATCATTCCCATTGCCTTTCTGCCCCTCCCTGTCTGTCTGGCAGGCTACCTGGACTGCAAGCAGAGATGGTATCACACAAGAGACCGATAAGGGCAATGGGGATGTGGCAATCAAGGGTCAGAACCTCCCCTTTAATCGGATCTGCTAGGACTGCCCAGTGGTAAACAGACTGATGTTTCGCAGGCTTCCCCCGCACCCTGTCTGCATTGCTTTCTGTACTGAAATACGGTGTTTGAGCCATGCATTTCCTTTGGAAAGCTCCAGGCAGGTGACATGCCATGTACCTTGACTTCTCTTTGCACTGCCGGCACCAATGCTCTCTTTTTTTTTTTTTTATGGCTGGAATTTGTCCCCTTCGCTTTGACCCTGACACAGACAAACACCACCCCCTGACCCTGGCTTGTCAGTGATTTTATGGGAGGTCAACTCTTTTCTGCATGCTTTTGTACATGGCAAAGGGGCACAGTGGCAGGGGAGTCCACCTGTATGATTTCAAGAAGAACCTGCCTGTCTCTGAGGAGCGGTCACAGAATCATGGAATCGTTTAGCTTGGAAAAGACCTTTAAGATCATCAAGTCCAACTGTTAAATCATGCAACAGAGCAGCTCACCCCGCTCTCACCCTCCTGGGCCAGAGCTTGACCAAAGGCTCTTGCTGGCTGATACCTCTTTGGTCGCATGCAGGAAACTGGCAGACAGCTGTGGTCCGTTTCCCAGTGGATGTGTGTCTTTCTGATGGAGAAGGGTGATCTCAGGGGCTGCTGATGGGCTCCGTGATGGCCCATCCCAGCAGAGGAGCCGAAGGCAGAGAGGGACAGAGAGCCTGAGACCTCAGTCTCATCCCTGGAGGTGGCCCCTTTCACAGCAGGGTTTCAGCTGGAAAAGCTGCTCCTCTGCCTTTGCTACTTGTTCTGCATACAAAGGGACAGCTTGGGTACGTAGCGCTGTCAACCCAACACGTTTCCCCACTCCTTGGACAACACTTTACACAGGTCTTTTTTCTTTTTCTTACAGCCTTTACAGTACTTCTGGAAATAAATACATCTTCCTGGTTTCGATCTGCAGCCTGGCAAACAGTTGGTAGCCTATAGAAAGCCCTGCTAATGCCACTGCTGTCAGGCTTGTTTCACTGTATTTAATGTGACTTAACCGAGGAGCACGAGAAGACAGAGGGGCAATATGTGGCTGGGATGGGCAAATAACGATTTCTGAGGCATCTCACCTTCAGCAACAGCTTGGTGATGGCTGTGGGTGTCATGGGGCACATTTGCTAACTCTGAGAAATAGGTTTGATGTTAATTGAAAGAGCATATGCAAACTAAAAACCGCTGCAATGGAAGTCTGTCTCAGATTTATGGTCCCTCTTACATTAGCTAGTTAAAAAAGTAGTACAAACATTTAAACACCAGTGGCAGTAAAGATAAAAATGTAAGCTTGATTAGATAAAGAATAAAGATACGTGTTTTATGTTTACACCTGGACCACAACCTTTGTTTGCTTCAAGTTAAGGCTGCTCAAGTGCACAAGTATTAAGCAGAGATTTCCTGGAGGCCCAAACACCTCCTAGTGTAAATGAACTTTCGGGGTGTGGGTGCACAATCACTTTGAAAACAACCTAAGTGCTTGCGACTTCCCTCCTGCAGGAGAAGAGGGGCGGAAAGGAGGATGCGAGCGCTCCTTGGGACAGAGCCAGAGGCGTTAGAGTAAGCCCCTCTCAGGGGGGAATTCAACCAAGCGGTGGGTATATGTCCTCCAGCAGAGAGGCAGCTTGGGGACAGGGACACTTTTAGCAGGTGCAGCTAGCTCTGACAGCCTGCCTGCTGCAAAGCGATGGGGTTGTTAAATGAAGCCTGTGGACTCTTCTGGCTGAGAATGGCTCAGGAAGAAGCAAGGTGCAGGTTGCTGGGTCTCCGACGCTGGCTCTCTGCCACGGGGACGGCAGTGATCTGGTGTCGCTGCTTCCCACAGGCCCGGGAGGGTGATAAGACGCAGAGGACCTCCCAGGGGAAGGTGTGGGTTATCACATGCCTGGAGCTGTGGCAAGGTGGGTGCAAAGAGCACTTCCCCTCAGATCCACATCACAGCCTGCCGGGTGCAAAGCCGAGGTCGCATCAGACTCCTCGCCCACGTAGCAATCTCCTGCGTGCGCTGATGTGCAATTAGCAGTGTCCTCCCCACTGTCATCACCACAGCTACCAGAACAACCAGTCAAGACCAGCTCAGACCCACGGTCTGACAGGTCTGGTGTCCCTCCTATCTGCCAGGACCAGGCGTTGTAGGAGGGACAGACCCTTGCATGCGCTTTCACAACAGATGCAATTGCCACTTGCGCTGCAGAAGTCCTGATTTTTTTGGCTCTGTCCTCTGTTGACATCGAGGTTAATTTAGTGCAGCTCCATGGACTTGGTGGCACTGCCTGCCTCCAAGGCACGTGTCAAGGGCATAGAGAAGCAGGCCTTGGGGACATGGTGGCACATGCCTGTCTTTTTTTTTTCTTTTTGCACACGTCAGCCGAGCAGATTCCATTTTAATGTCACGCCTGTGCGGTGGTGGTGCATTCCTTTGAGCGTTGCCATGTGAGGCCAGGATGGTGTTTGGCTGTGGTTAAAGTGCTTTATCAGTTTCTGAAGTCACTTTGTAAATAGTGGCAGCCAAGAAGCTGGAGGGGGGGGAAGAAGGGAGAAAATAAAAGCAGGAAGAAAAAGGGCTTTGTTAATTTTAATAGGGTGTGTTATGTTCCTCCTTCATCTCCCAGATATGCCACACTTGGCGATGACAACCCTGCTTTATGGAGCCCTCGGTTTCCCCTAGCCCCCCAGCCTAGTTAAAAATCCCACACTGCATAGCAGAGAATAACTTGCATTGCACTTCTGGCAGGCGAGGGTAAAACGCGGCTCTGTTTTCATCACGGAAAAGCCTCCAGGCGCATATTTTTGTAATTAGGCTTTTCTGCTCAGCAGTTTTTGCAGCTGTGATGACACTTGGGTGTCGCCCCCTGGTTTCTCACGCTCTCCCTGCCAAGATGCAGAGCGGCTGGGCCGCAGCCAGCGCCGAGGTCAGCCGGCCGGCCGGCCCCCGCGCCGCCCGCACGCGCTGAAGAGAAGGCGCTTTGCTCTGCAACTCGTGGAAATGGGCCACGGTTCCTCCTCAAGGTCACTGCTAATGCCTTCGCTCGCTCGACTCGGTCTGGCGGCAAGGAACGGCAGCGGGGCGGCAAGCGATGGCAAGCTGGGGGCTTCGGGGCTGGGGGCTTTGCTCCCTCCTCTGCCTTGCCTCCTCCAGCAAAGAAGAGGTTTCCTCTTCCCCTTCCGTTGACTTCTCCCCTATCGCCTGGCTTTTAAGCAGGCTTTTCTTAGCCCGTGGAGCCTCTGGGGAGCCTTCCCTCCCCTGCCTGCCCGGGGATGAGGAAGGAGGAGGAGACGGGAGGGCCTGGAGCATGTCCCATGCTTGGGGGGGGCTACGAGCCTCCTTCCTCCCCGCCAGCCCCGGCTCCGGGAAACGGCAGGCGTGAGCTGGACACTGGCAGGCTCCGTGCCGCCCGCCCGTCCGCCCACCCGTGCTCCCTCTCCCCCTCAGCTGCCGGCCCGGAAACCTCGCTCCAGCTGTGGCTTATTAAAGCCGGAATGTCTCTGCGGGACCCGGGAGAGCCAGAAGGATCATTAATAACAACTAACTATGCTGCCTTGCGTGCCAGCCCAGGCCTCAAACAGCAGCTCCCACACAAGAGGCAAGAAACATGCCCCCCCCCAGCAGCATCATTTTGTGGCTGCGCACCCACCTCCCCAGCCCGACGGCTTGCACCGTGCCCCCTTCCCAGCCAGGGGCACAGCAGAGGGACGTGCTCCTTCCCGCCAGAGCCGAGGGCATGACAGGGATCCCTTTGCTGGGATCCCACGCTCATTACGTGGGTGCAGCTTTAGTGAGAGATGAAATCTGGTAGGAGCCTGACCCCGCTTTGCTTGCCCTTCCCAAGGGGTAAGAGCTGACCCGAGCAATGCAAAGCCTCTGACCGGATACATTTTCTGTCCTAAGAAGTGCTTTAGCCCCAAAGCTTGGGCTCTGCACTCAGATGTTGACCTACCAAGTGATCGCGGGCAAGCAAATTCACTTCTGGCCTCTCTCTTCTGGCCTCTTCTGTTTCTCCTCTGCCTTGCTTATTTAATAGCGTGTTATTTGGAGGAGGGATGGCTTCTCTCTACTTGCAGGGCCCATGATGTTTCTTGTGTTCCTACCCTCTACCAGAATTAACATTAGTAGTGGTCATAAAGCATTCAGTGACTTTGTGCTTTTTTCCTCTTCGTGAGTACATCGGAACTAGATCCTTAGTTCTGTGATTGCAGACGCTGGCCCAGAGCCAGTTCTCATGTAAGTGGGTGGATGTCATCTCATTGAGGCCACTTAGCTCTGCATTTCAGCATCCATTGCGACAATTGACTGCCTATGCTTTGGTGAGCTGCTGGGCTTCTCCATTCCAAAAAACCTGGATTATAAAGAGCAACGTGGCAAGCCTACCTTGTATGAATAGCGTATGCCACTAAGCAAACGGAGACTCTGGCCATCCTTTTCAAGAAACAGGGACGCACTCCTTTTCAATAGCTCTTTGATGCACTCCGTGAAGTGGAGCTGAGGTTCACAGCCCAGTTCGTGTCAGGTAGTTTTTCGTGTCACTTGTTTTACAGTTGTCATCACACCATCCAATACTGATGGCAGCAACAAAGAATCAGATCACAGAATGGGCTTTGGGGACCAGCGTGATTTCACCTCCTCTACCAGGGCTTTAATCCCTGAGAATTTTCCTGGTGATCTGTCTGCTGTATCTAAGCATCTATTATATAGGAAAATACAGGTTTTCATTTTACACAGGACTTTCCTTCTAGCGTCGCTTGCAGAATGGTAGATTGAGCAGCCAGAGACACCAAAAAAACACCTTATAAACATAGCATTTAAAAAGCAGATTGTCTTTTGACACCAGGCTATTTGTTATAACAATGAAGGCTCTAGACATGGTTGGGTTTTTTTTTTATTTCAAATGAAAGCTGATTTTTCTGCCGAGATCACTTGACTCCAGGAGCTGCAACCTGGAGTAAAATCACTTTATACTGTAAAATGCTCTGCTGAAACAAGACGTAGCAGCAGCATGCTTTCCCTGAAAACTCAGTCTTCTGATAATCAGGAAGAGGAAAGAAGCCAGCAGCTTTGAAAGAGCTTACTAAAGTGCTCTCATTTATTCTTGCTACTAGAAGTCTTGCACGCCAGCATCCTTGTAAAACTCTTCTGTACAAAATATCTAGAAGGAAATTAGATTTTTTTAAAAGAAAATCAAACCCCCTCTTTCATACCAATGCACAAATCAGCTTGTTCAGAACCAAAGCAATAAGATGCATTTCTGGCTTTGGTTTTATTAAGTGACAGGGTGGCTTCATTCAGAGCAGAACAAAACAAAAGAGCAGTTTCTGTTCAGAGCCACACAATCTGCCCCCCGGGTGGAATTTGCACTTGAGATGTTGCTGGGTCTAGGGCTTGTGCTGTCCTTTGGCACGAGGGATTTCACCCTCTGAGCTGCATCTCCACGTGTTTTGGCATATTGGGTATTCTCCTCCTTCTCACATTATACCAGCAGCTCAGGCCAGCTCCGTCCTTGTCCAATCAGCCCCAGAGAACTCACAGCAGAAGTCAATTTGGCCCCTCTTTCCCATTACTATTTTAGTCAACTGGCTTCAGCTGGGGCTGTTTCCTTGCTCTCCCTGAGAGCGGAGGCTCTGCTTGTGGGCTGCAGTGGCCAGTCCTTGGAACCAGGCCCACGTTAAGCACCGGCAGAAAACTGCGTTGGCACCACCAGCGACGGCTATGGTTCCTGTAAAATCTGTTTGGTGTCTGACTCAAGAAGTCCACCCCTGATGCGCTCGAGGTAAGCCTAAACCCAGGAGCTGGTGAGGGAGGAGTGGAGGGGTTGGTTTGGGCCGAAAGACATTTGTTCGGGTCTATTGTGGGTCTCTGTGCTGTTGTTCCTACAACGTAGCCCCACGTGGTTTGGGGTAGATTGCAGGGGTGTTGTTGCAGTGTGGTCGGTGGCCGAGTACCGCGAGCAGCTATTCCACTGTGCGTGTCAGTATGGTGCTTGCCACGTTGTAAGTGGAGAAACTGAGGCAGGGAGCGGTGCTGGCACTTGCTGAGCCTGGAGGAGGCTGGGAGGACAGCACAGGGCAAGGTGGTCGCCTGGGGCAAGGCAGAGCCCTGTACCTGCAGCCCTTCCACCCGTCTGCTCGCTTGGACCCGAGTCAAATGCTGCTGTTCGTGTTGCAGAGTGTGGCTCCCAGATGTGTTTCAGTGTCATCCTCCTAACCAAGTTCTGTCCCTCAGGGTCACAGCTGGGCACCACAGGGACAGGTTATTACTGTGCAGAGCCCCCTCCGGCCCTGCCGTACTCTGCTGCTTGAATTTTGGGCAGTCATGCAGTGTCTGGGTGCCTCAGCTCCTTGTCTGTCTTATGGCACCGCTGTGAGGAGAATACAGCGCTTGAAAACCAAACAACTTGCGTATACTGAAATACCAGGATTGGGCAAAATAAGTAGTTTGCTTAGAGAGGGGAAGAGATGGGGACTGGGATGGGGACAGTGCCAAGGTGACAGCAGCATACTTGATTTGACCATGCGCTCAAAGTGACTGGTGGTTTTGGCACAGCTCGTGCATGTGAGGCTTTTGCAGGATCCCTGTATCACTTCTGGAGGTCTCGGCCGGGGAAGGTCTGCTCTGACCACTTTAGTACCTGCTGCTGGGGATCTGTTCCCAAATCCCTGGTGCAGCAAGGAGGAGGCAGTAACGGAGCTGATGAGGACGGGCGCCGCGGCTCAGTCCGCGTTTTGTGGAAAGGCTATGTTATATTCCTTAGGCTGAACGCTGCTTATGTTGGTTTGTGCAAATTCATGAATGTCTTTAAACCCCAACAAACCCACAGCTCTATAAATGAACACACTGCTCGAAACTGGCGGCTCCCAAGCCCAACGCAATTATGTAAAATTAAGTTCCAAATAAATTACGGAGGGAGAGGATGGGGGATCAAGGAAGGGAAGATTTTGGGAAAGCCTGTATAATTGGCCTAGGCCTTTTGACCCTGTCTATTATAGAGGATCTAAGGCTCCTTCATTACCCGGCTCCACGTGCATTGTAAGTGTCAGCTCTCTCCGTGAGCAAGCTTTTGGAGGCATTTAGAATCAGACAAGTGTAGAAAATCCTCCGAGCTCTCCCAGATAAAGTCCCTGGAGGATTCAGGTCTGCAGGCCACTCTTAGGCCTTGCGTTTGGCCTTTTCATTTTGGCGCCCAAACCTGCCATTAGTCACTGACCCTTCAATAAAGCTTAGTCAGAGTTCATTGGAGGCGAAGGAAATCACACAGCCTGCTTGCTGCGGCCGTGGGGCGGTGGGGGCAAAGGCTGCCAGCTCCAGGAGACACTGGGAATTGTCCTCTTACAAAAGGAATATTTAGCTGATGCCATTGCTATGAAATTCCTTTCTCTTTTTTTGGTCAGCGTGCAGCTTTTTGGGGGAGGGTGGTGCAGACAGCAGAGGGTCTTATGCATCCCGCGTCGAAGAAGCACTGGCTGCAGGAGGGTGAGGAGAGCACGGAGCAGGGTCTGGATCCTTCCCAGACAAACTGGCGGTGAAGTTTACAGCATGTGGTGGAGTCCAGGCCTTCCTCCACCAGTGGGGAACCATGGTATCAAAGAACTTGGGTCCCAGGCAGCATCCTTACTGCTAGCCCCTCCAAACCATTGCATGGTGCTGGCCCTGCTGGACTCCAGTGCTGTGAGGAAGAGGAGGTGCTGTCCTTCTGAGGCCCTCTCCGGCTCTTTAAGATATTGTGAAAACCGCCCCCGTGCTTTGCTCTTGTGTCCGTCGATAGGAAAGAGCCTGTGGAAGGAACCCATCCAACGCATGTGCCTTTTCCTATTTTGAACCATGCCATGCTTGTATACGATGATGGATGTTTGAACCGGCCTCGGGGATAATGGGATTAGAGAGGAGTAGTGTCACAGGATTCACTATGGAGCAAGGACCAGAGAGACCATGTGGGGTTTTGTTGTTTTTTTTTTTTTTTCCCTGAGCCCAGATCTTAAAATATTCTCAGGGTACATTAATTTTCTCTGTGCAGTGCAGCTGAGTCCGTGGGACAGTCTGTCATAATAAGCAAGTATGACAGGTAATAATGCGGACCAGACTTCTTGCACTTCGCTCAGTCGTTAGCCGACGGTTTAACAACGGTGCGTCTTTTCTGCTTAAATGGCACACAGGGATGCAGTTGCATTTTCCAGACCGATCCAGAGCTGTTAGCAGGTGAGAGCTGGTGTTTGTGAGCAGTGTTTAGTTTCCTTCAGACTTCTTTCTCTCGCTTGTGATAGCTAAATATTTCCAAGTGATTTTTACAACTGGCTGATGCCATTTTTAAAAATAGCCTTTTCATGCATTTAATATTGCCTACTTTTGAGGCGGTATGAGACACAGACCTGTCTGTTCCCAGCTCAGAGTGTTTCTCCAAATTTCTAATAAATCAGCAATCCTGCTGTAGCTGACACAATTTTAGCTCATTGCCAAAAGGGGATGAATTATGATATATCCACATTTAGAAAGAACTTTGAGATCTTCCAGTTACAAATAGCTCCCAGAGAAGGAAAAAGATTCAGTGAACCTGACAGGCACTATTTATGGAGGTTATAGAAAAGTACTATAGACTGATCTGGACCATTTTTATGATGACATATGTTTCTAGGATCTCTCTGCTTTGTTCTTGCCAGCAATGGTTTGGGGGTTCCTTCCTTTGGTTTCTTTGGATTTTCTTCTCCCTTTGCACTTTTCTTCCTTGTCTTCACTAGCTATTGCATTTTATGACTCGTGGTTGAATTCTGTGCTTCAAACTGTGAACAAGATGACCAGAACGTAGCAGAAAGTATCTTTGGTTATTGTGTGTTGGAAAGCATCTCTTGCATACACAGTTGTGGGAAAAACCCTGCTTGATTCATTTTAAAACTAGCGTGAAAACAGCACAGGGGCAAATTGAGTAAAGGCTAAACCCCTGTGTTTTGCAGTGATCTCACAGGAATTCTCCTACCGTTCTATGTGTTGGCCCTCGAGGCACGTAAAGAAGAATGACACTGGTGTCCCCAGACACTCAGAAAATCACGAGTCAGCCCTATATGTATATGAAGATCGGGAAATGAAATTTTAAGTCGTGAGACTTAGAAAAAAGAAATGTGGGGCTCGATTGGCCTTGCAGTTTTTTAGCCTCTGCTGTTTCCTCAAATTACGTTTTCAACCTTTCCTCTGTAGCCACAAGGGCCGTATTTTGATCACTTTTTAAACAAAAACTGAGATTCTCATGCAATCACATGACTGCAGAAACTGTGTCTTTACATAAAATAGAGCCTGAACCGTAGTAACACGTGAGTTTGTCTACCATGAGAGCTCAGGATTTTCACCGAATGAGCAGTAATGACTGATTTAAATGCGTTGGAGGTATAGTAGCAAACAGGTTGTATGTGTCCTAGGGGGTTTCAAACCAATTTCATTAAAAACCGAGCGTGTGCTTGAAGCTGTACCTGCTGCAAAGTCAGGACAGTCTTTGCCAGGACCTGCTAGGTGCCATGGAATGACCTTTCCAGGTAGGATCTGAGACCCGGCGTCTGTGTGGTTGTCAAAAAGGAGGAAAGGAGCCAGCCCTTCTCTTTGGCGAGCCGGCTGAGCTATAAAGGTTACAGGTTTGCTGAGCCCAGCCATTGTGGTTCAGTGCTTTCGAATATTCAGAGCTGTAGCTGAGAGCGATGGCTCTTGGGCTGTGTTTGGATGAAGGCTTGGCTTAGGTGTATGGCCAGCACGTAAATACAGGTGCTCAGGAATTCTCATCGTGTGCCCAAAGTCAATTCTGAACAGAGAGCTTTGGCATGATGAGGTGAAAGGAGTCTCCGTGCCTCAGTGTCCCCATCTCGGCAATGATCCTCCACTACCTGCGGTCGTGAGAAGTGCCTGGTGTAAAGTTTGCTGCAGAGGAGTGCCAGATGCAGGATGAGTAAAAGGCCAGATTCTCCATTTTTGATTGTGGGTTCTCGGTTGCCTTTGGTCAGGAGCTGCCACTCGGCTTATTTGCAGTGATGCTTTGAAAGCGTGCACGTGAAGTTTTATCGCTGTCAGACTGCCTTGTTCAATAACACTTTTGTTTAGTTTCTTCTCCAAGGTGAAATGCGACACAGTCTAAAGAGGTCAAGGCAGCAGGGGACCCCACGAGAGAGGAGGGCGGGAAAACACAGGCCAGAAGCCGTGGCCATCCATATATTATGACAAAAAAGAGAAAATAGCCTGGGTTTTGGTGAGTGCCCCCTCCTTAGCTGCACCCTGGAAACAGGTCTCCCTGCTCTCATGGAGGGAGCGGGGAGACCCAGAATTTGGCTCTGCTCTGCCACTGCTGAGCTCTGTAGCTGTGGAGGAGCCCCTTTCCCTCCTGGTGGCTCAGCTCCGGGCGCAGAGAAGTGCCCCTGAGGGCTGACAGGCAGACGAGCTGCGGCAAGGACTGTAATGCACGGATATCCTTGATGGAAAGGGCAGCCGAGGGCTGCGCTTTGCTGCCGTGCACGGGACGGGGACCCGCGGTGCTGATGCTGCATGGAGAGCTGGGCGCCCTCCTCGCCCCATCCGCTCGCATGAGAGATGCTCGAGGTCCCTGCCTGCGTTGCTGCTGCATCCAGGGGAGTGCGGTGGGAGAAGGGAGGGGAAATAGCTACATGTGTTTCTTCTGCAGCTCGGTTTCAAGGAAAATTTGCCCTTTCACAGTTGCTTAAGCGAAATGTCAGCGAATGCCAAATGCCCGGAGCCACATATGCTCTACACAAGAGAGGCTCCATAAATCAGGGAGCAGTTAGTGGGAAAAAATCAGGTTCCAAGGAGGAAAGCAGTGGGATACGATTTTTTTTTTTCTTAAAGCTAGGGCAGCAGTGTTTCAGTTTATTATGCGGCCCAGCAGTGAAGGAATTCATCACATTGTCACTCCCCTTCTTTTTTTTTTTTATCCGAGGAGAGAGTGAGAGTATGTGTGTGTGTGTGTGGATACGTGTGTGAGGTGGGGGAGGAACAAAGCGGCCGTGCAATCAACTTTGTATAAAATTGGCGCCGTGTCCCGTTCACAATGCGGGACAAAGGCTGGGGGGCTGGTGGCTCAGCTGGGAGTCAAGGCAGCACAGCTGTGACCAATGCCAACACAGTTCCCGTCAATATGGAGTGACCCTGGCTCTTTTTGCAACCTGCTTCCAGGCTCATCTCCAATAATTCTCACAAAAGACGGGAACAAACAAAACCTTTGTCAGCACTTCCAAGACTTTCCCTGGAAAATCTTAAATATTTCATTAGACTCTTCGTGTCCCTTTCTTTCTCTTTTACCTGATCTGGGCTTAAAAAAGCAATTGTGGACACTAAAACTCTCGGTCAACAAACGATTAAAGGAAAGGCTTAAAAGGAGAAGGGATGGGTTTAGTAGAGGGGGAAGCTACTCGTGCTGCCGTCCAGTGTGGAACACTACAAAGGCAAGAAAGAAAGAAAAGAAAGTCTCCCGCTTGTTAGTTAGCACTCGAGGCAGGTACAGTATTTTTCTAAACCTGTTTACTTAGAGAGGCCCAGACTGAAATACAGAAGCCGGTCGCACAGGGCCTGGGGCGAGGGCAGGCTGTGCGGCCAGCAGGGAACTTGAGCCCCAGGCTCTGCAGCCCACCAGCTGGCGGGCGCCGCACCGCCTGTCCTGGTGCCCCGTGGAGAACAGCACTGCCAAGCCATGATGGTGGCTGTGGTAAGGGAGCACTTCATGGAGTCGTTTAGGTTGGAAAAGACCTTTAAGATCATTGAGTCCAACCGTTAACCCAGCACTGCCAAGGCCACTGCTAAACCATGTCCCTGAGCACCACATCTCCACAGCTTTTAAATCCCTCCAGGGATGGGGACTCAACCGCTTCCCTGGGCAGCCTGTGCCAGTGCCTGGCAGCCCTTTTGGTGAAGAAGTTTTTCCTAATATCCAACCTAAACTTCCCCTGGTGCAACTTGAGGCCATTCCCTCTGGTCCTATCGCTTGTTCCTTGGGAGAAGAGACCGACCTCCACCTCGCTACAACCTCCTTTCGGGTAGTTGTAGAGAGCAATAAGGTCTCCTTTGAGCCTCCTTTTCTCCAGGCTAAATAACCCCAGTTCCCTCAGCCACTTCTCGTAAGACTTGTGCTCTAGACCCTTCACCTTCTTTGCCCTTCTGGGGCTCCCTCTCTGGAGCAGGTCTTCTGGCCGGCAGCAGTTCAAACTCTGCCTGTCTTTGACAGGCCCTAAGACGTGAGAAGCTATGGCAATACATAGGTGAACCAGTGCCAGCCTCCGTGCCTTCCCTCTGCCACGCAACAGCTCCGAGGAAAACACATTGCCACTCCTTTGCAACCCAAATAAGCTTGAGCCTAGTTGGGTCAGGAAAAAAAATCGAAGTGTTGTCCCTCATCTGGGAAGAAAGCTTTGGGAAACTAGCATTTGGCTTGCCACCATCATGTGTCCTCTTCAACATTACTGAGTTGCTCACTCACACCAGCCTGGAGCAAAACCAGGGAAACTGTGCATCTGAAAACAGTCCTGCATGCCGACACTTAGGATGATGGGCCCTAACTCCTTCTGAGGCAGAGGCGGCCAAAGGATGTCAACGCTTCAGAAAGAGGAGGTGGAGAAGGGAAAGAAAGAAGTCAAATCCTTCCTCCCCTAACCTTGACCAAGTCTGTAAAATGACCCTCTGCCTAGGTTATGAGGGCTGTGATTTGCTCCGCAGGCTCTCCCAGGCATCCCTGAGCTAACAAAAGGATGTGGTTACAAATATTAAACACTTCTTAATAACTCTGCCATGCCATGAAACAGAGTCCATTCTGGTTCGCTAAATGACTCTGAAAGGACTTTTTTCCTCCCCTGCTTCCCTTCTCTTGCCTGGTTTAAATAGGCCCTGAGTGGTAGGAGCCGGCACAATGGCATCACTCCGGCTTTGTTTCAGCCTTGATTTAGCCACCCTTTTAAGGACCCTACTGAATAATTCAGTGTTATCATTCAGGATGACGCTGGATTATTACAAGGGTTTCTTCCCTCCCTTCCCCCTCCTCCTTTCCCCCCATAACCTTTAAATTCTTTTCACACGTGAATGGGTTCAAAGGAAGTCGTGTAAGGAAAACACACAACGAGGAGGTTGCTGCTCTCCCCCTCTGCTGTCAGTTTGATAAATATAATGTGTCACCAATTAAAAACTCATTGCCATTCTCCTGCTGCAGCCATTGCCTCGTTAAGGTCCTCCTCCCGGGGTGGCTCCCAGGATCTGCTGCTATCATTGTTGATAACAGAGGGCCTGTTTTTTTTCCCATCCTGGGCCATTTCAGTGCTACACATTGGCATGTAAATAAGTTATTCACTCGACATCACTTTCTGATAGAAAAATGACCATGAAACTCTTTGATTTTGGGTTTGCTCTTGTCACAAGCGCACAATGAAATCAAGAGTTTCAGTTTTGTGTCTGTGGCTTGTGGAGGGCTTTTTTTTTTTTCTTCCTTTTTTTTTTTTTTGGCTTTTCTCTTTTGCAACTGCCTCTTTTCAGCATTTGTATGGAAATTGTCCCACCACACAATTTAATGCGGGCATAGTTTGACCTGGTAGGTGTCCCGACTTCAATATAGCAGATTGTTGTTTATTTTTGCCCTCCCCAGGAACATTAAAAAACAATCTGGGTCATCAATAAAAAGTCGTTTTCTTTTTTCTCTCCTCGTTGTGCTATTAATGCCTTTGAAGAAGAGAGGTGTGGCTGGCACCAGAGACCCCCTGACTCCTTCCCGTCAGGGACACATGGCAGGGACCTGGCTGGGACAGTCCTGCAGCTCTGCTTCGCTGCAGGGTGCAGCAAGGGGGAGTAAATGCCAGGGAAGGCCAGTGGTTATGGAGGGCAACCTCTCCCTGGAATATTAATGCTTGCCTTCAGTCTCCCTGCCTCTCTCTAGCTGCTTTTCCCCTAGGTATTTGTGGCATTCCAGTTTGCTTCTCGGAGCAGTTCACAAATCAAACGCATTTTGCACTGTTTCCCTCTATTTTGCCTAAATTCCTGGCCGCTGGGCACCTTCCCCAGTGGCCAGAGCCACCCTTCTCTGGTAACGTGATCCCGCGGCCACCAAAATCAGCGGCAGGCTTCCCACAGGCTGATGCATGCCAGTGAAAGTGGGTCTGCAGTCCCGTTGTTCCTTCTGGATCCCAACAAGTGCTCGTGAAGTTTTGTGTCTAGCGGCTGGGCGATGAGGAATGAGAGAGTTTTGTAAGAGGCATTAAATAGCACTCCTTCAAATGCCTCAGTCTGGCTGAAAAGTTTCCTTCCAAACTTCTTTGTATCAGGAGTTGGTGCTGTTACCAATACCCATTGCTGTGAGGCCGTGTTTGTGTTTCTGCGTTTCTGTTTTGAGGTGACTGAAATCTTTGCTCTTTTCTCACTGGAAAAGCTCTAGCCTGCGTGGTTTTCATCACAACGCCACCGACTGCCTTTTCATTTGCTTGCTTATTTTTTGGCAAAAAGCTATTCTGTTATCATTGGAAACCTGTCCAGGACACTGGTAAAAGTTCTTGGCTGCTATGTGCCTAGGTTTCAGGCTGAACACTGGGACCGGCTTTTGAGAATTCAGTTGGACTGAAATGTGGGCATCTACGCAGCTCCGCTGTGGTCAAAGCTCCTCATTTCATCACCTTGAGAGCTTCAGTGCTTTGCTCTCAAGTCACAGTAACCTGGCATGGAACATTTCCAGGCAGGGAACACCATGACTAAGCTTTGGGGCTTCCTTTTTTGCGTCTTTTTAAAAAAAAAAACTTCAACAGAGCTTTTGGAGAAAGATTGCAGAAGCTTTCATTTTGGGGAGCTGGGACACCAGTTTTAGTAATAAGGATGATTCTGTGTAGCGTTTGAAGTGGAAATGCATGCAGATTTGAAGCATGTATGCTCCCAGCAACGTTCTGGAAAGCCTTGATTGTTAGAAAAATTTAATAAAGCGATGAGTTTCTCCCACCCACCCCACCCCCTGCTTGCCCGTCCTCTCTCCAGGGCTCAGCCTGCAATCTCTGCTGTGAAGTTCCCCTCATCTGCCAAGCACTACCTTCAAGATGGGGAGTCCCCTGGAGCTGAAAGACAAAAGGGTTTGCAATCAAAGCCTTGGAATAGGAAAAAAAAAAAAAGCGCCTTCAAAAAGTTTTTCCATGTGCATCCATGCTGTCTGGGCAGCTTGGTAGTGGAGGGGGGAGAACTGGATTCTTCTTGCCCCATTTACAGTGAGGATATGTGGGCACAGCCACGGGGGCACAGTTATCTCCCACGACCCTGGATCCCCCAGCCCATGGATCTACTAAGGCACAGGAGTGTTGGCTGCCAAGGTCTCTCATCTCCTTTTGTGGCCCCGTGATGGAAAGAGGATGATAGAGTTTAGTCGTGTGGGATGCAAACTTGCCTTGAAATGCTCTGTCGTGCCTGCTTGACTTTCAAGAGAACACGCTCTCCACTTTGGTGCAAACAAAATAAGGATCAGGCTTGGCGGGTGAAGCAGAAGGGAGGGGAACATGGTGTGCGTTAGAGGTGGAACTCTTGCTCTATATGCCCAGTCTCCTTTTTAAACTAAATACATTTTGAGAGCGTTGAGAAGTAAAAAACATTCCATGGCAAAAGTCTGCAACTAAATTCAACTGTATTTTTGAAAAGCCCTAAAAGCGAGGGGGGCAATAACTATAGCCTTGTTGGGGAAATGAGAGAGAAGACGTGGTGCGAGAAAAGCAATCTAGAGATTAGTGGAAAGAGAGCAGGACAATCTTGTTTCATTCTCGCAGATCTGCAGTGCTGTGGTAAATCTGTCCCCAGCAGCTTGCTGGCCGGCTGGAACAGGGAAGACGACAAAGCTTGGGGCATTCACGAAAATGATTGCAGAGTGTCTTAAAAAAGTACAGCCCTCATGGCATCTATGAAAGGCCTTTATGAGGTTTGTGTCCTTGCGTGAAAGGAAGCGCTGATTGCTGACACAGCTGAAAGGCCACCTCTGTAACCAGCGTGATGACTTTTGCCTTTCTCCCTTCTGATATTATTTACCTCGCTCTTGGTTTGAAGTCCCCAAAGCCAGGATGAAGCCCCGCGTTTCTCCCCACCCCTCCTCCACCCTCGTTATTCTTTAACTTTCTAAGGCGACCGTCCTCTCTGTTTACCCGGCTGTGGTGCCAAAGGCGAGGGTGCCCGGAGACTGTTTATCTGCTGTCAGTCTATAACGCAGCATCCCTCGCCCCTGGGGTCACCCAAGGGATTGACACCTTAACCCAGGGGCCTGGATTCCGCCCTGCCCTCCTTAGAGATGCACCAGGCTGTCAGTAACGAGGCCACCGGTTTATTCAACTGAGATCTCCAGATCTCAAAAGATAATCTGGGAATAATTGGGACTTAAGGAACTTGTGGGAATCTGATTTTTTTGCAGCGCTGCCATTCATGAAACAGATGGACATCTTATTTCTCTCTAATTTGATGGGCTTTCTTGACAAAATGGCAGAGGTTGCACTTTGCTACAATAATAACCTGCCACTCAGACTTTGTAAGGGGTTTGTGTAGATTTCTTCTTAATTAGACCGTGTCTCGCTATCAGCGAGGAGGTGCGTGCGTGTGCGTGGAGCGGGGGTATTCTGAGCGGCTTCTCTGCATGACGGAGCCTAGAAAAGAGTGGAGAAAAATCAGGGGGCTTTCATGTTTGTGTCGGTTTTTTTTTTTTTTTAAAGTCTCATTTGAAAAATAAAGATTGGGATGTGAGCTCATTGTCTAGATGATAATGTATTCATGGATTTGCTCCTTCTCGAGACTAAACAACAGTGAGGGGCAGCTTTCCATGGGCTGGGGGGCAAGTTTGAAAGCTTTGCAAACCATTGGGATTACTCTCAGGTTTGCAAAACCCACTTTTCACTTGCAAAAAACTTTCCACTCCTGCCATTTAACCCCTGACCTTCTCTTCTGCTTCCCTTTCCCTCCTCTCCCCCACCGAAGTGGATCCTCTGGGCAAAGCACGGGATCCGAGTCTCTTCAGATGTAAGTCAGCAGTATGCTTCTCTTGCTATCCACAGTGCAAGTAAAAAGCAATTGGGAACTTTTTTAATTACTCAGATATTCAAGCTCCTTAATCAAGCTCCAGGTAGTGATGACTGGTTAAAGAACCAAACAAAACCCAACCACTACCAAAAATAGACGTGTTTGATGTTATTTTTGTTTACCTCATTTCTGTGCCTTTAGAGACGGTGGTTTTAGCTTTTCTCTATGGCCAGATGAACTAGCGATTTTCTTGTTGAAAACTGAGCTTATTGTGCAACCGCTTGACTTCAGAGACTAGGATGTGAGAAGGACGCCCAGTACTGTGAGATGCCACCGCTGCAAACTGTTGCCTATTCTGCATACAAGGCAATGAACCGACTTCGTGCTCCAAGGTGGGGTGAGCGGAACGTTAGCTTGACAACTTCATTAGCATTTCCCTCCCCTCACGTTCACCGCTCAGAAACAGAACATAACATTTGCAGGATGCACAAGTCCCCAAGGAAGGAGGAGCCACCAGAGGTGACAAGTTAGTCTAATCATACGCTCCGTCAATAACACTGTGGCATCTTCATTCAATTTACCCTTTATTCAGCTTCATGTGTGTTTTGTCAGCCGTCGTCACCAGGCTTCCCACAACAGGTCCTGCTCCTGGCAGGGCCGACTCTGGGCTTCCTTCATCTACAGCAAGGATGAAGACTTGAAAAGTTGTGTCCCGTGTGTTTTGCGCTGCTTTTTCAGACAAGAAGTTGTCTAAAGCTCACTTCACGAGACACTGTCAGCCCCTGCTCCCAGGGAGCTGTTCCAGCAGGATCCATTGAACAGGAGGTGCAGGGTACGCAGGCACCAAGGGCTCATCTTTTGCCTTATTAATAGACAATTGTTTAAATCAAGAATCAAAAACCTGGCGGATGCAAGCTGTCCCCCCCCCCAACAGGAATTTGAACTTGATGACAGTAACCAGTGTTGGGATAACGTCCCTTTCCCCCGTTTGTGCATCTGTGCAGCAGACTGCACGAGGCGACAGTTCTGGCCAGCGTTTGTGGCCTGCTTTCGTGACTGGATAGCCCATGTACTTCTTCCCACATGAGTTCCTTTCCGTAGCAGAGGATGACAGAGTAAATCTAGTTACGATTAGTTGAGCCACCATGTCTTCACAGGACTTAGCTTTATCTTTTACTGTCTGTCTCAAGGGTCCAGTTAATTCTTCTTCCCTGAGCTCCTGGCTGGGAGCTTTGTCTGGGATGGTATTCCTGAGAGGTTTTTTGGAGGATGTTTTAGGAGGTTTGGGCTATGTTTTGTAGAATGAAGGGTCTGCCGCTTCCCCATCCTATCTAGCAACTCTTGGCTATCCTGGACCATCATTAAGACACTACGTTTCTTGGTGCTGAGGCAGCGTGTGGGAACGCCCCGAGCCCTTCGTGCCTCCCTTGTCCGCAGCCCTGTGTGCTGCACGGCCACGCCAGCAGACTCTGAGCCCCTGCACCACTTGATTCACCCCCCTCAGTGCTCGCTTCTCCTAAAAACTATCTAAAGAAACGAGCCCTCCTCCTCCTCCATTGAGATCATTACCGCTAAAATAAGTTTTCTCCCCGCTTCCCATCGGCTTGGGCTCAAGGTGGTTTCTCTCTGACTCTCAGCCCTTTGCAAACCTCCAGGGTAACTGTGTTTAAACAAACCGCAGTGCTCCGCCGTGCTGCAGAGGAGCAAAAGTTTAAAAGGAGGTCAGAGCCGTCGTACCACCTTCTGCAAACACAGCCCTGACGTGCCTAAATGGAGCCACGCTGCAGGATGGCTGCCAGGAGGCTCTTCCAGGATTACAGGCCTTTCCACGAGCGGGTACCAACGCGAAGGATCTTGGCTTGATTTATTCCTTCCCAGAGATGAGGTGGCACGAAGGATTTAAAGAAGCCTATCTAATAGAGTGCTGGAAATTATAAATCAGTGGGGCTTTGTAAAGGTTATTACTTTAAACAAAGAGGGGGCTGAATGGAGCCAATTAAACGGCACCTGAATTGATAAACAAACTGGTTATTGTAGGGGGCTATTCTGCAGCTCCGGCGGTCCCCCCTCGCTCGGAGGCCGATGAATGCGGAGCAAGGCCTGGGGAGAAATTTACATGTGATTGGAGTTTAATGGGCCGCAACAGGCCTCCCATCCCATCGCCATGGAAACCGGCCCTTTCTCAAGATTTTAAACAGTCTGAAATGTCCTTTTATTGTCTGCTTCAAATGTGTCATGTGAGCCCAACGGGGTGGGCGCTTGTATGTATCAATTTGTTTCTGTCTCCGGGCATGGCATTGCGAGGCCATGAATATATGTGGGGGGACGCGGGGACAAAGGGCCCAGCTGATGGGGCTCCATGGAGACCCCGCCGCCCCGCGCGCAGGAATGGTGACATATGGTCCGGCCTGACCCCAGGCAGCCCCACAATAGGCAACCACGCTGCCCCGCTCCACCGCGCCATCCATCCATCCGTCCCCCCTTTAGCGCTGGCTATTCATCCCTTGGCCAAGTCAACTTGCCCAGACCGCTCCCCCACTTGTTTGGGTTTGTTTTTGGTTTTTTTTTTTTTTTTTTTTAAAATCTCAGCCGTTGATCACTAGAGTCTGGCAAAAGGAAGAATGAGAGAGAGAGAGAAAAGAAATAAAGGCAGAAAGAAAAGGCTCTCCATGTCCCAGAGATGTTTGCTTTCCACTTGATTGGAAGCTGAATGAACGTGAACATTGGAGCAGCACGAACGCTGAGCAGGAGTGGGAGAAATGTTCTCCGGTATTTGAACAGTTAAGCTGGATCAGGCTGAGGGTCCACCTGGCCCTGGATCATATCTCTTACAGTAGTCAGGGTTAAATGTGTCTGACAAGGACGAGGAATCTGAGGGGATATTCACCCCCACACCCAAATTCGAATTTTTCCAGGTGACTTGCATGTCAAACCGGATCGTTTTGCATTGTTTTACCTCCCTGACAAAAATGTGAACTGTGTAACTCTGAAACCTGTTTTCCTATGAACGCCCCACCTGCGAGCTCTGCTCAGCCCTCGGCTGCGACGGGCAGTGAATCCACAAGCCAACGGTATTTGCATGTGGACACGTAATCCAGTCACCTCTTGCGTTCTTCCTCCAGGAACATTTGACGGAGGGAGAGCCACGGGTATGGATAATTTATAAATTAATCTGAAAGTCAGACATGCAAAAGTCATCAGAAATAGGCTGCCGCACTAATGTCATGCAGGCACAAGTCGGAGAACTGGGAAGGAACCAGGCGAGCAGGCGTGCCAGTTGCAGCCAGTCGAACAGCTCACTGGCAAAAATACCTGGGGACTGGGCTGTGAACAAAGAGGAGCTGGCAAAACTGGGGAAAAAACAAGTCTTTTGAAATAATGAATCTACTGAAGACAACCTTCTACAAGCAGGGAAAAATGAAAAATCTCTTCAGCCACTCACTGCAACTTATTTGCCAAGCTCTACGTAATGCTCACAATATAACGTGGTTACTGTTTGGTTCTTAAGAAGAGAATTTTTTCCAAATGTGACTATGAGACAGGATGCTGTCTGTGACATTAAAAGATCAGTCAGTTCTTCCTTGCTTTCCACCCCTAGTCATCTTCTGCTTTCAAAGCAATCCTGAACTCTGCTGTGGACATGCAACTGGTGTTAAAGGGGGACTGGAGATAAGCTGCATTCCCCCTTTCATCTCTGGGGTGTGAGTTCGTCTACAGCTGCATGACGAGAGGAAGTTATTTCCTGGCAGTTTGGTAGTCTGCATGCATCCAGTCCATCAGATCTGAGAGAGCAAAATAATCTCATGTCCCTTGTACTGCTTGTCTCCAAAAAGTTGCAGCAGTCGGAGCATAAACTGAGAGGGAATTCCTGAAAGTCAGGACTGAAACTTTTGGCAGTGCAGTGCGACGTATCTATACCAGAGGCTGCTCTTCAGGAGACCAGGAGATCTGTTCTAGCGTCTGCTTGAGCAGGAGCTGGGCTATAGGAGATCTCCTGCCTTCTAGATCGCAGAGCAGGTCTTTCCTGCTGCATTTCAGGCGCTTGCAAATCAGTTTATTTTACACGTTCTCAGTGTTATCTTCTCCCACCGTTTTACTTTCCCTACCAGAGGGTATGAGCAGACAGAGCGCACCAGCTAATAGCTGCTGAACTGAGCCACGTGAACAACTTGCAGCGATGCATATAGCTAATGAGTAGAGCTTAGCTCATCTGTGGTAACCCAGTAAGTTGCTCTACCCTACTCCTTGCGGGTGTCTGTGCATGTCTAAGAGGCAGGTAAATGGCTTTGCATCAGGGTAACCATATGGTTTTAAACCTGATTGAAATGAAAGCGGTGCAATCCCCTTAGTTTGGGGGAGGTGGGGGGAAAGGGCTTCTTTGGTCTCACTTTTCATTAATATATTCCAGAGTTGAGCTTAGCTTGAGATTTAATGCCTTAATTTGAAAGCTACCAGCTTCTCCTGGGGAAAACTAGTTCTTATCCTTGGAAGACCTTACTGAAAAGTCTTTATTCATGGTATCTATTAGCCCATTTTGATTTGGCTTGATTTTTTTTTTTTAAATCCCTTTTTAAAGGAGTCTGATCCTGCTCTTAAGCTTGGATCCGTGGAGGTCAGGCAACCAGCAATACATCTGCCCATGACAGCAAAGCACCCTCTCTTTTGCATGTAACGGGCTTACCATTTGCTTAGGAGTGATTCTCCTGCCAAGTTTATTGCCATTCCTTGCATTTGAAAGAAAATTGCTCTTATTTAGCTGGTGGCATCTGAGCAGGAGAATAACATAAAGCAAAGGGAAGGTTAAAATCTTGCAAAAGGCATTCACCTGCAAGATGAAATTGTAGTGTAATGGATTTGTTTTCATAGCATAGCCCGTAAGTCCAGTGAGTTTCATTTTTAAACAGGATCTGGGTAATATACCCTGTCGCCGGCCCTCTGCAGAATGATTTAATTGTCGGCTGGAGAGAAAAGGAAGGTTGTAAGGTGAGACTGAAAGAGAGGAAGTGACGCCAATACAACATCACATCCTGACATTTAGCACGCTCTGCCGCTTCAAAGTTCAGGAATGAATCCTTCTCTCTTGCTAGCTAATTACCCAAGCTACTTCCAACATCCCTTCTGCTAATCAGGAATAGTGCGTGCTATAAATGGAGAGGGAGGAAATGGCTAGCGTGCAGCACGTGGGAATCGCACGGTTTAGTCTTTCTTTAGTCTCTGGCATTGCTGCCTAAAAGTGAAGATGCAACAGCACCTGGCTAGGCGTACTCTTGAAGGGATGGATGAGGGGAGATTTTCTGATGGAAAAGGGATGGAAATTTGTACAGTGAGGAAACTACTTCTTTAGTGAAGTCTGATTTGCAAAGCCTGTGCGGAAGGCTAGGACTCAGTTTCTCCTTTGCAGGCTGGGTAAATGCTCGGTGAGGTGGAGTTATAATCAAAGCAATAGGAATAAGACAAAAATTCCTGGTTTATGGCATCCATTTGGTGCTTAATGGATTAATGTTCTCCGTGTTTCTTGCAGGCTTTAACATTTGTGCCTGTCGTAAACTGCATTTTTCTCTCTTCTGCTCTTGTTTGCTCTCCAAATGGCTGCCCTCGCCCTCCCACACTGGGTCGCAGTCCCTTCAGAAAGTCATTTAACAAAGCTGCTGCCTTGTGGACTCTGTGTCTTGACAATGTCAGTAAAGTTCAAACGCTGCGAACGGGCCTGGGACAGAGCGGGACTGGAAGATGTGTTCACCCAGGCCTGGACAGACAGAGGTTGACACTGATGCTGCTGAGGGTTATAGCTGAGGGATCAAGACTTATTTATTTTAAAGTCTGTAAGCGGCACAATACCCCTGGTGGGCCCCAGGCTGCTGAACACATCTCCCCTTGTAGTGAAGAAAGTCATTCTGCAAAGAGATGACAATGTGGCCACGCAGATGCTTATTCCCTCTGTGAGGTCCACATCAGCTTGGCTCAGTTTAACACTGGAAATGCACATGGGGTGCTAGCTCTCAAAGACGATACTGGCCATCTTTCTCTTAGTTACGTCACTGTATTCCCCGGCTGGGACAGAAACGAATCCAAATTCAGCTCCATACTCATGGTGGTCAGTCGCTGGTGAGTCAGCTTTCTTCCCAGTGGGTGAGGATGCAAAGTCCCTTGCCCCTAACGTGTGCTGTACCTGCCACAGTCAGGATGGCACTTGGTGGGCACTGTGTGAGTGCACTTGAGGTTTAACAAAAGTGGCTTGGCCCAGGTACCACCACAGGAGCTGGGAAAATTGCTCAGGATGTGCACCTATACAGCAATTCTGGGCAGGGGGGACCCCAGAGCATTGAAGAAGCCAGCGCAGGGGCTGGAAGCATCTCCATGCTGCCTGGCTGCCTTACTGCACCTGGAAGGCTATTTGCTCGGACAGCGTTCAGCCCTCACACAGCTCTGTGCTGAGATAGCCACAATCTCTTAGCATGGCTCTGCGTTTCATTGCTCCTTCCTTCCTGAAGTGCCCTCGAGAATGCCAGACCAGCCCCAATCTTCCCACCGCATTGGGTCAAAAGCTTTGTTACAAGTGAATTAGCCAAGCTGTTAAACCCTAATAACTCAAGGATTGCCCCTTGCAGCAAATAGTAACTCCAATCACCTGCTGGGGGAGGGGAGTCTGTTGTTGGTGCTTCTTTGTGGGGTTTGTGGGCCGTGTGGCTGGGATGTTGCTGGGGATTCTCCAGGGAGCCTTCACGCGCCCTTCCTGACCGTTTCCTTCTGGTAGAGCTGAGGGAAGCAGCTCTTGCGGGGGCCACTAAAAGAAGCGACACGGGATGTTGATGTCTCTCCTCTTGCACGACTGTGATGTACTCTGATGCTCAGGGCACATCTTATGTTCCTGGCTCTTCCAAAAAGGAGGTCCCAGCAGGACTTGGGGATCTGGCTGAAATGCAGGCTGGGTCTATCCCACCTGCACTGTAAGCCTGACCACATCGTGCTGGTCAGCACAGCGTGGCAGCCCTCTGGACGAGGCAGGGTATTGCTCGGCAGCGTGGTCCCAGCTGCAGCGTAGTATTGCAACTTCTGGAGCCTCAAGCTGTGCACACAGCAGCCTGGTGGAGCACAGATCGGGCCAGCTTGCTGTGGCTGATACCTGGGATCCTGGTCTGGGCAAGAAGCCACATGCAAATATGTGAGATGGAGGCAGATGTGCCGACCCCTGCTAGCTAGAACATATGTCAGATGGTGGAGAGTGTTTCCAGATCTCAGCTGAGGTGACTGGGTTCATTGCTAAGGAGTGGGCTAACAAAAGCTGGATTCAAACTTTTACAGCCAACAGTGATGGCAACTGTGCTGGCAAAGAGCTTAAAATGCAAGCCAGAAGTGGCCTCAGCCCCAAAGGACGGACACACTGAAAGAAAGGGGTGTTCAGAGTGCCTCAGGATTCCTCTAAAGCAAAGTGTGCACCTTCCCTCTCCAGCCTGGTTTTATAGTTTGGTACTTCTGTGGAAAGTATTGCAAGTGAGAAAACATCTGGGTTGGAGATAGCAAAGCATTCGGTTAGGTTCTGCACGAGAGACAGGTGAAGGCTTGAGGCAGAGCTGCCAGGGAGAGCCAGAGGCATGAAGGTGCTGAGTTCTCCAAAAGCAGTTGTCCTGCTCCCAGGACGTGTAGCTGAAAGAGATGGGCGAAGGCTTGTGTTTGTTCTGGGCCTAAATTGCAAAGCGGAGATGGAAAAAAAAAAAAAAAAAGTGAGGTACCCAGTGCTCGGTTCATGTGCAGCACTGCGTTGAAGCCTGTGGCAGGTTCACAGGTGGGTGGCAGATTTTATTTTTCAGGTTTGCTTCCTTGCTGTCCCAGTACCAATGAGTCCCCCAAACAGAAGTGTCCAGGGAGCTTAGCCAGGATCCACCACAGCCTGGCCAGGTCTCTGAAATCAGACAGCATGGTTCTCGTTGCATACTAGTTTCACATTTGGGGAGTTACGCTGACCTCGGCAAACCTGCACCTGATTTACACTGTACTGCTAATTTTCACTTACTGTGTCATGTCAGGCCATTTCTTCCTGTAACCCAGTAAAGGGGACTGTGTGCCTAAATGCCTTTGGCGAGCCGCAGCTAACGGGTGCTTGCACCAGCGATGAGTGGCAGGAAAATGCTCTTTTGCTGAGCCTAAGTCCTGAGCTTTATCCACAGGGGCATCCTCCTCCTTGAAGCCTCAGCACAGAACACTGGTTATATTCAGCAAACGTTTGGCAAATTCCTGTCGCTAGTGCACCCCTCAAGTTTGAATGGACGTGAACAGACCTTGGGGAATCACGGTGCTGCACAGTGAGTTTTTGCTAAGTTTAAAGCAACCAGCAAGACAAAAACGTTCTTTTGTTTCCTCAAAGGATGGAATAGTGCAGGGTTATTTTTCCCCCTCTAGGAAAGCACGCTGGAAGCGTACGTAGTGGAGGTCCCAGCTGTTCTCATTTGTCGTGAGATGGGAGATGAAACAGGAAGATTCGGGAGACGTACACCCAGTGTTCTGACACGTTGCTTTAGGAAGAGCTGAGCTACCCTGGGAATCAAAAGCTAAGCCAGAAATCCCAGGCATTTCCCAGCTCCCCATTGCATGGCTGCTCCCATTGAGAGAAGAATCCCTTCTCTCTAAAGAGAGGGCTTCGAGTGTGTCTAATTTAGTCTCCAAGGTGGGCGCCGGAAATTGTGGATGAAGCAAGGCAAACCGTGGTCTGCGAAACTCATTTGCAGCCCTCCGTAGAGTCTGCTAGACGTGCTGCGGTAGCCTTTGTCCAAACCACCAATTTGGGGGATTAAATACCTATTGATTCTATGGAAAATATATTCATATTTGTTTTTGGTTCTAAGAGCAGTACAAATGATTTCTTTCCTCATGAAAATCAGCTCAGTGCTATTAACAATAATGGGTTTTGTCTCTGAGTCTGGGCTCTCTCTGTGAGCTGGTTTAATTTAGGAATATCTATGTTGCAAGCACTTGAAATGATTCTTCCCCACTCTTTCTTTCTCAGATCCATACTGCTATCTCCATATCCATGCAAAAGCTTTATAGTGCAAATATTTTTTATGTGTCCCGAAGGACAATTCCTATAGCAAGTGCTCTCTCCAATAAAAATGTTTTCAGGGTTAGGCTATGAGACTGCTATGTGTGTGTATGCTACAGGAAAAAACAAATCCATGCTTGTAAACAGACAGACTTCCTACCCTCTTCTGAGCAAACAGTAGTTGTGACCCAAATGTACCCTCTTTCCTAGAAAAACCCTTGTTCATTTAATATATTTTAAACATAGTGTAAATGTCAGCTTGCTTTCTCTGGGGCTTGAGTGTTCCAAGGGACTTTCCCAGCAAGATCCATGGTGTCCTGCTTTTGAATTTCCATTGCTTTGGAGAGGCAGAATAAACTCTTTTATACACCTGAGCTGAATCTCTTGGGCTCCGCATATTTGACATCACGATGAGTTGGCAGAAGAGCTCTGCCTCTCTCTGCGGCCACTAGAATGTCACAAGATGTTGCAGTACCATACAGAAATAAAAGTGAGAAGGAATCGCTGCTTAGAAAGGGTGAAATATCTGGTTTTCAAAAGAAAATCTGTCTGCAGGATGCCTGCAAATTAATCTCTGAGAGTTCTGTGACTTGTCTTTCTCCAGTGTCTGCCCAAAATACAATAAAAACTACATCAAAGGCAGAGAGAAGGGCTGTGTCTCCTACCGTATAATCTTGTGTTTGGCTGCTGCCCGGGTGCTCGGCAGCATGTGACCGATATCCTAACCTCCGTCACTCCCATGGCCGGGTCCTTGTGTGCGTCACGCTCGGACACGCGCCCGGCCAGGCACGCACCGAGCGAGTCCAGCGCGCTTTATCTGCCCCTGCGGTCCCTGGCTCTGCTGGGGCGCGGGGAGGCATGAGCGGCGGGGTGTTTGGGGACAGCTCTCTGCTTTGGGGTTCCTCTGCTGTTATGAAGCAGAAGGAGGTGCCCCTGTGGCAGAGCTTGGTGGCTGGGCTAGTGGAGGTAAAGGAAAGCTAGTGCCAGGCTTTAGGACGTGTTTCGGGATTGCTGTCACAGCTCCTACGCGAGGAGCTATATCACCCTAAAAGCTGCTTCCCCAGAAACTTCCCAGGATGCAGAGTGCATTTAGACTGCAAGAGCCTGCTGTCTGAGCAATAAGATAAGCATGCCGATGCCAAAGCACGCCACTGAACTCGCTGCCGTTGGCTTCAGTGAGTTGAGAGCACAGCACCAAGCACCAGAGTGAGAGCTCTGAACTGGAAAACACAGATGTGCTCTAAAGGCTGGCTGTTTTGTTTTGAGGCTTAGTCTGTGTTTATATGGAATATATAGGTTTGAAAAATGTAATTTTTTTAGCTTAGTTTGTTCTCTCCTGCCCCTATCCCTAAAAAAACAGGGGAGATGGAGCCCGTTTTGGGTTAAGTACAAGTCCCGTCTCTCCTCCTGTGTTTTCTCCTTCCCAGTACCACCCTATCAGCTGCACTGTTCACGAGTTGAAGTAGAAGGTACAAACCTGGAGCGTGCAGGCATCAGAGCTGTGCTCTGAGCAGGGGCTCAGCCCCCAGGCTGCTCTTTGCTTGGCCACAACACAGCCCTGCAGAGCAGGCGCTCCTTGGAGACCTGCCTGACCTGGGAGGAACCGGCGTGGATGGAGGAGCCTGCTCAAACGTCAGGGAACTTCCCACCAGGAGTGGAGAGGGGAGCCACATACATGGCGAGGTGGAAGGAGTTGCTTTTAATGACGGTATTATTTCAGTAATCATTGAGCAAATAATGCAGCCACGCCTGAACAGGGACTGGATGGGCAAGGTGAGCAGGTCCCTTCTGCCGGAGTGCTAGCACAAATGAGTCAGCAGGTCAGACACATCAGTATTTGGGCACTGGCACCTCACCTCCACGATCAATTCAAGGAAGCTGCTCAGACAGGGGCTGTTTGGAGTGACTCAGAAGTGTGACAGACCTGGTACCCCACTGGGACACCCCGAAGTTCCCCCTTGCCCCCATATTTCTGTGCAGTGCCGCTGTGTCTTTGGATACCAGCCACACTCTGCATCGGTGGCTGCGTTTTACCTCTGCGTACTTTGTAAAGCTCTCTGGGTTATTCCTCTAGGATCTTCAGTGTAATTCTGTAATGAGCAGGGTGAATGGGATGGGCCTTGACTGTTGTAAACCACCAAATCTGCAGTGAGGTCTGTGAAACTGCGACGGTTGATATCAGCCAAGTCTGTGACCCTGGTGGTGCGTTGCTTCATCTGGGGACAGCTGAGGGGTACTGGAGACACTTCTGTGCAGCTCATAAGCAGAAAAGCCCTTTCTGTCTTCAGCCTTGCTCTTCTTCCTCGTGGTCCCTTTCCACTGCTCCTGAAGGGACCTTCATGTAGAGAGCTAAATCATTCCTCTCTCCCTGGGAAACAAATCCCTCAGCAGATTAGATTCCCTCTTTTCATCTCTGTGAGCTGAGAGAGGCCTGTGCATCCAAGCTGCTGTGGGGATAACCGTGGGATGTAGCGCTTTTCTGGCCCTTACTTTGGTACTTCCATGTGAGCAGAGCTCTCTAGAAAATCTGGCCTCATGTATATATTTAGGTCTCCTGCGCTTCCTCGTGAATCACTAAGTCCGTTCCAGCAGCAGCCAGGATCACAGCCTGGCCGTGTGAAGTCTCAGGAGGCTGTGCAGCGATATCCCAGGGAAGAGAGGGGATGGAGAGTGGGGCAGCCAAGGAGATGGCAGTTCAGCTCCTTGCTCCGCTCTCTGCTCGGCTGCGTGGGCGCATAGCTGTCACTACGCTCCCTTGCAAGTCTTTGGCACCAGTGAAGTCCCCAGCATTCACTGGACATGTCCTCTTTGATATAAAGAGAATGACTGCTCTAAAGCAGCATCTCTCACCAACAGAAAAAAACATCCTTTCGGTTCTGTCACCCTTTGAACGAGCCCTGTAGCTGCTTTGGACGTTCTGTCTCAATGGCTAACACCAAGCGGGGAGGAAAATAAACAAGCAAACAGAGCGACAAGGAAAAAATACAGCCCTGGAAGGAAAAAAAAGCAACATGTCTAGAAGACAACTCAAGGGCAGCCAGTGATGGGCAGGAGAAATCCTGCCACTTCCAGTCATATCAGGGGAGAGGAAAGCCACGCAGACACTGTGTTATCATCCTTAAAGTACTCAGGTTAGGGAGAATGATGACAGTTGTGTTCGTAATGCATGTGAACGTGGGCAAAGAGCTGATGAGGGCTCCGGTTTCCCCTGGCAAGTGCGTAGCATGCTGGCTTTGGGCAGCAGGCGAGGCGAAGGAAGGTGTGGCTGCTGTACCAACGGCGTTGTTCGCCTCCGTGCCGCAGCACTGCAGCCCCGGGCTGGAGGGTTTGTGTTACCAGCCTGAAGGACAAGGGGGAAGCACGTTTGTCAGGCCACTGCCTGGATCCAGAGCGGGCTGCTCACCTTTTTTGGGAGCGTAGCAGGTGCATGGCTCAAAAGCTTTCCGTGTCGCTGTACTCCAAGTGCTTGGACACCCCTCCTCTAGGTGAGATCCTCACCTGAGGGTGAAGACCCCTGTAACTGCAACAGTGAGTTTAGGAAAATCACTCATTTCTGTGCAAATTAAGGGTCAGTTCCGTTTTTTAGGAGAGTCAAAAAGAACAAAATCCATTGTGATTCACTCCTGGGATGGTGAAAGTAAGCCAGGAAAGACATGAGCAACTACTTAATCCCCTTCCCATAGCTCCCAGGCAGCCAGATACCAGAGCTAATAAGTGCTCCCACAAAGAGCCCGGCCCCCAGGCTGGGACGGTGAGCGGAGGTGCTGGGCTGTGTCACGCAGCCTGGCGGCAGCGGGAAACAGCTGGGACACATGCAGGGAATGTCTGGAGCAGAGAGAGACCCCCGAGCTGGGAACGGTGCAGGAGAGGAGGGGGTGGCAGCGTTCCACACCTGCGATTACCTGGTAACTCAAAGCATGGCTGCTGCTTATGCAGGGCGCAGAGCAGCTGGTGGCCCAGCAGCACTTGGTCCTGCACGGCTGCGGTGGCAGGAGGAGCCCGTTCCCTGAAGGGCTTCTGAAGGAAGAGAAGTGATTTGCAGGAGGTGACCTGGCAGGGCAGAAGGGGGGACTCGGGAAAGAGGAGGGCACTTCATAGGTGGGCAACAGAAGGAAAAACCTGGGACGCAGAGAGGAGCGGAGAGAGAGAGAGATTCACAGGACTCGGAGTGGGAAGCTGAAGCATCCAGCCAGTAACTGCTGTGTGAGCCCCAGATCTGACTTGGGGGGGAAAGCCTCTGCTATCACATGCAAACAATTTAGCTCAGAAACATGGTTTTATTGCCTGCCGAGTGCTTTTCCAAATGGGACCTGGAGCTTTCACACACTTCTCTGCCTCTTCTGTATTCTCTTATTCCTCAGAGGCAGAAGGATTTTTATCTTCATCCAGCATTAAAAAAAATCCATAAAACCAGCTGCCTTAAAAAATAAAGCCCCTTTCCTAGTCTATGCTAATAATTTACTATTATTCCAGGTTTTATTACAAGCTCTTTCAAGGGCTGCCCAGAGCCCCATCCGTAAATAGCACATAACTCAGGCCATGAGGATTTCCTCCCCGGTGGGACTTTTAATGTCTAAACCAGAGGTGTCAAACAAGCAGCTCAGAGACCCGTTGTGGCCCTGGAGAGTTCTACATCTGGACTATATCTCAGTGCTTAACACATTAGCTTTTGCCCCAGGCAGCTCCGGATTTCCCTCGTCGGTTTGCACTGAACCTGAGTTAGATTTGATTTAAGAGGCTAAGCATTCAAAGGAAAAGAAAAGGTATCTGCTTAAACGTTCAAAGTGCTGCCCTGAAGGCTCCCAGGGTTTTGGAGCAGGGTGCAGGCACATATCTCCCCTGAAGCAATGCACATTGCACCCGGACCTGCTTGGAAGAGAGAGGGAGGAAGGGCTCTCTGTGCCAGGCGCTGGTCCCACGCACCATCCCTTACTCTCTGGTTATCGCTGCATCTACGCACCGCCTGTACGCTCGTGGCTGTGCGCGCTCGGGAGCTGTGGCTGCCCTCAAAATCCGGTTCATCTCTCTGGCAGAGGGTGACTCTGCCGGCCTGGCCTCTGGGCTGCCCAGCAGGCTGGCACCGGCGGCGCCGCGAGCGCCTGCGGAGCGGGCAGGGAGCAGGCAGGCCAGGGAGAGAAGCTGGAGCCCCCGTGTCCTGGCACGGGGAAGGGAGCACCAGTGGTTCTGCATCCTCCTTTATCTCTTGCAGGAGATGGAGTGTGGCCTCAGAGGGGGAATTTGGGAGACTCGGACTCTCCTCCTGCCTCTTCTGTTACCTTCGTGGGTGGCACTAAGTCGTTCCCTTTTCTGCTTTCTCTCTTGTTCAGTCTCTGCCTATTCTGACGGCTGTGTCTGTCCCCTTCATCTGTTCACGTACTGTCCGGCACAGTAAGGCTCTGATCTCAGCTGGGCCATTAGGGTACAACAGTGCAAACAAGTAAAACATTGAAGCGCCACTTGCGTGCACAGAGAGGGAGGCTGTGCTGCATCCCTGCTGCCGCAGAAATGTCTGTCACCAATAACAAAAGCTATTTTAACATTTCGTGACTAATTCCGTTCCGTGGCTTGGTTAGAGCACTCTTTAGCTTGCTGATTGCAGTCCCAAACTGGGCAACCGGTCTGGAGCGTCGATGAAAAGGGTGCTGGGGGTAGATGACGTGGGTCTCACAGCCCCACAGCTCAGGACCCAGCCCAGCTTGGATGCTCAGCCTGGGGATTTGTCCCAGGCTGAGTCCTTTGGAATGCAAAGATCAGGCTTAGGGGAGAAAAAAGAAACTCCATTTCTGTGTGTTTTTTCCTGTCCTAACTCTTCTTGATGTGTTAAATCCTGAGCCCATCTGTGGCCTGAACCTGCCTGAAGTACAGTATTTCATGAGACCACGACAGTGGGATTGTACGGTGTCGGTTTAGAGGATGGCCATTTGGTTGTAGCAAGCCTCCTCTGAGCAGCCTGAATTCCTGCAGCCCATGCAGAAAAAGGCCCAGGTGCTAAGCACCAGCCAGGATCTGGCTCACCCCTTGGGGAGAGCGCTCCCTGCTTTCCCTGCAGACAGCCGGCAGGGTGAGGATGGATTTACCCACCGCAAAGGGGCTGGGGAGGGTGCCCAACCGTCCCCTACGCCCCGAGCAGGCCTGATGCCTTTCTTTCTCTTCCGTTTGAGGTTTATATTTCAGCACTTGCAGAGACATGGGTGTGCTGGGGAAGCCAGCCCTGACAACCCATCCCATCCTCCTTCTGCACAGCACCTGCTGCATTTCTAAACCACTTCTGCCTCCGTGTGAGGTCCGGGTGGATCCCGTTAAACTACCCGGCAGAAGGCAGAATGGGCACGCGGCTGCTAGCTCCAGCACTGCAGACTCTCGAGCGACTCTCTGCTGCCTTTCCTCTCTGGACACCCGCTCCCTTCCCCCTGCCCTCCTCCCCGTTCTCCTTCTCGTCTGCCTGCAGCAGGTTGATAGGCGAAACCTGCTGCTCCTGTGTAAGTGTTGTAATGACATTAACAATCTGCCACCGGCAAGTTTCCAGCGTGAGGCGAGCAGCCTCTGCTCCGAGCGTGCAATCTTGGCAGGCTGACACTTTCCCATGCCTTCTGCCCTCTGTCAGCGGGGAGGTGGGCCACTCCCAGCCTGACAGCTCCGACAGGATACCTTCACAATGACTGAAATAATAGACCTAGTGATGGGAAAATGAGGCCAAGAGAACCCAAGGGTGAATTACAAGATGAATAACTTCCCTGAAGCCACGTCCCAGAGCATGCCTTGGCCTGCCGTTGATTCACCAGCTGACTTCCCCTCCTTTGCCTTGCTCCACCGCCCTCCGCTCTCCTCCTGGGAGACAGACCTGTCTGGATTCCGTCACTCGCCTAAAATAACTGAGAGGGTTCAGAGAGGAGAGAAAAGGCAGCAGAGAGGACAGGCGCAGAAGAGCGTAGAGCAAGCCCTGCAAAGCATCAGCCCTGCGCACTTGGAGAAATGCACTCTCTGAGTGGGACTTTTTAGAAGTGGCAGCAGGTGAGGATGAGCAATTGGGCTATTGCCCAAAAACTGCAAAAACTGCAGAAGTTGCTTTAGTTGGCTGTCCGTGACCATCCTTTCTGGCCCTAGGCTCCCTGCTTTAACCTAAAGCTTCGGGTGGAGTTCTTGAGCTGCGTTTGCTCAGGTACCAGCCCCGGAGCCAGAAAGAAGCAGTAGTGGCTGTTGCTCTAGAGAATTATGTGCTGTCCGAATTGGGAAGCCCTGGCCACGCAGCTGGCTCCAGACAGCGAAGCCAGACCTACGGACAGAGGTCCAGGTGCAAAGAAGCAGGGCAAAGAGGGCAGCACTACACCACACGCAAAATCGAGCGTGGCAGCAGACACCAGAAGGGTCCCCTGCCCTCCACGGTGGAGCGAGATGGCTGCTTCAGTTTTCGAGGAAGCAGCCAGTCCTGGGGCTAGGCAGCGAGATTAGGAGACAGCTCATTATCGGGTGACTGACATGAGGAACCTGCGTATTGCAGCAGTCTGCAGTGTCAGCACAGGACTGTCTTACACCGACGCTGGGCTGGTGCTGCTCTGCCTACCACCCACAGCACTTGGACTTTCCATCAGGATGCTATTAGCAACTACGCTGAAACAGCCCTAACAGAAAGCAATGAGCTTAATGTTCCCCAACAGGTAATCAAAGTGAACGCCATTATAGCAAGGTGCTCTGCCCACAGTACTTTAAAACTCGCTTGCTTTTTGCCCTGGGTTTTAAAATGCACAAGGGCTATGTCCAGTTGGAGATGAGCCCTGTTTCTATTCACATTCCGTATTCTGCAATTCGTATACACGTCAATCAAAACTGTTGTTAGCCATAGCTGTCAAGTCCACGTCTAACAACACAAGTGATTGACAGCAAAGTTTGTTATCTGTGAATGTGTCATCCCATCCAGCACCCAGTGCTGGAGTGCTGCCTGACAGGTCATCAGTGGGAGACTTCCATCATCCATATATTATGAGATGGTTCGAACAAATCATTTTTCAGCTAGTCTCAGACGCGTGCGTTCTTCTGCATCCCTGTTAAGCTGCGATATAGGGTTTGACAGTGGAAGGAGGCAGAGGCCGATGGACCTTGGTCAGACAAATCCTGGAGGGTCAGCGAATGAAAACAGGCTATATCCATTTCTGTCCTAACTCTTCTGAAGGAATTTGAGGCAGCAGGTTCACAAAGAAACAAAGTATGGGAAGAAAATCACTGGAAAGGAGCGGACCCCTGAAGGCCTTTCATCAGAAAGCCCCAAGATACAGTGGCTTAGCAAACTTTTACACAGACTGTGAGAGCTCGAAAAGACCTCTCTCATTTGGCTTCTTGCTTGCTTATCTTCCATAAGAACCAGCCCAAATCCTCTTTTGCAAAGAACTATGCGGGAAAAGGAAACGATAATTAGAGAGTGACCCGTGCTCGTCAGCCAAAAGAAAATCAGGATGAGTTCTGAATGAAAGTTTGGGTTACCACTCAATTGATTTCATATACTAGCTCACTGGCCATAGAAATCAGTGGAATGGAAGGACTCCAGTTCATCTTGATAAACTTTGAGCCAGGCCTTCAGTGCGAGGTGATCCCAAAGAGGTGCGTGTTTCAGGGCCCGATAAGCGCGAGTAGGGCAGTTCACCTCCGAGGACAGCTGCATGCAAAACAGGGCGAGAACTTGGGAGTGAATCAGTCACACGTCAATGTCCACAGGTAAAGTTTCGAGTGATATGGAAATGCAGTGGCTTGTTAAATGAACTGGTTTAAGCTTATTTTTCTTTTTTGTACTATAAATATTATTTCGTGTGAATGCTTTAATGCTGAGATGCATTATCATGACAGGTCTTAGACAATAAGATTGTTTCCAAAACAATATTTTTCACAACATTTTTCTTCCCAAAGACCTTTGAAAGTCCATCCTCTCTGTTCAGATTTGGAATTAAAATTACATCTGAAGTGTGGTAGAAAATCTGCATGTCTTCTGAGGTAGAAATTTTGTCCTCCAAGGAAACGTAGCCACTAGCAAATTCATGGCCTGGAGTCAATCAGGCTCAGGAAGAGTTTGATCTCAGGTCCCCTGAAAACTCTTCTATCCATTTTATAGTACTAGGGACTCTGGGCTGGATCTTGATTCTTGCTAAAGCCAGTGGAATTTTTGCACTAATATGTATCAGCCTCTTGCAGAGTACCTGGGAGGTATCTCTGTCTGCATCCCTGCTTGGATGCAACAGAGAAGTGATATGTATATCTGGACTTTTTTGTGACCCCAGGAATGGGACTGGACCACAGAGATACCTTTGGAAGCCAAGCAGACGTTAGTTTACGAACATAGAGGTCAGCTTATAACAGTGTGTATCAAAGAGATATTAAAGGCAAATCATAAAACTACCTTCCTTCATCCCACACAACCCTCATGTTTTGATTTTCTGGTGAAGAGACCCAGAGGTTTGTTTGGACTGTAATTAGTGAGGTTTATACTCGCAACTCAATCGTAACAACTTCATTTGGCTCAGGAGAAGTTTAAACCCAGGAAATGCAGAATTAAATCCACAACTGCCTTTATAATTCTGCTCTGCTCCACTTAAAAATAATATTCGCAAAGACTTTGATCTGCTACATTTTGAAAGCTTCCAAATTTGGATACGTGGATTTCCAGTGAGGTGGAGGGGAGGAAAAAGATAGTTGAGACTTTTCCAAACACTCCAGTCAAACACCGCTAAACACTGAAAAAAGCTGAGTTTTTATAAAATCCCATGTGCATTAGTGTATCTATTAGATTCATAAATACAGATGGGTGGGCAGCTAGCTAGGTAAATAGATGGACAGACAGATAAAGAGAGAGACAGGGGCTGGGAAAGAGGAGCAAATGGGCCGAAGTCTGAAACAGACCTCAGGCCATGGACTTTCCTTGTTCTCGAGAGCTCTCAGCCTCAGCAGGACGTGGAGAGGAGAGCGCCCTGGTCTGTACTGCCCTGGGCATAAGCTGTCAGGGGTGCTCTTGCTGCTTTTCTCACCCTGCTTCCCCAGGCAATGAGCAGCCATTCATTCAGAAAGCCATTGGTATGACAGCCTTCTTGCCAGCCAGATACCCCTTAGCTGGCCGTAAACTACAAATCAGTGCTGGCAGCAGCAGGCGGCGTACGCTGTCTCCCCTGGTGCTGAGGAGCACGGGGCTCTGTGCGTTGCATACCGTGTCCAGTGTGCCCAGGGCTGCTAAAACCAGGCCCGCTATGAAATCCCTCTGCCTCAGAAGGGCTCACTTAGTCTGCGAGAACCTGTGCCTTTTAAATTGCTGCAAGTGCTGCAGGAACGCGACGAGGCAGGCGCTCGCTAATCCACACTAATTTCAGCCTGGCAGGGATCCCTTGTCACCTTTCTAGAGAAGGCATTTGCATGTTCTCACGAAGCGAAGCAAAGCAGACCCCTCTGGCAAAGCACATGTGGTCCCGGTCTCTGAGTGGGGAGCACCCGATTTCTGTATTGATTTCAGCCACCATGCTGCAAGCCTTACGCATTCTCTGAAAATTAAAATAGCATTGCAGAGAGACGTTCCCCTGGGACACAAAATGGATAAGTAACCTTCCTTTGCAAAAGGTGAGGCATCCACCCATTCTTCAGCAGCTGCTTCTTTCATGCAGGACTCCTTATGGCTGCAGGGACCAGAGACCTGATGCTGACAGGAATTTGTCCCTGCTGAAAACAAAGGGCCAGTCGGTAATACACCCGCTGGCTGGGTGTGTTTTGCTTGGCACCTTTTCCACGAGCTAACCACCATGGTAGGAATACTGTAGGCATTGGTGCCTTCTGCTTCTGAGGAGGTCAAGTCATTGCCCCAGGGCGCAGGGAGCAAACAGAGACTAGGCAGCTTGAGCCCCTGTGCCCTCTGCAAAGAGGAGGTTGTGTGGAAAACTAACAGCAAGGGATACCTTTCCTGGGAAGAAAGGTACCTCAAACCCTGGCCCAACAACAGTCTGAACCCTTGCCCTGCTCTGCTTCCCAGCAGTAGGACTCTGCGCTTGAGAGCTTTGCTCTTAATGACAAATCAGTTGATGGGGGAAATCAATTCTCCAACAGCAGGGCATAACGTTTCTCCAACTGGTCCTCTGAGATTTCACAGCGAAAGCTGCTGTAACCTTAGAGCTCAGAGAGAATCCCACAGTCTTGAGAGCATTTAGGATAAAAGTTAAGGTACAAGAGCTCAGTTTATCTTGAGCAGAATCCGCCTTCAAAGCCACAATCTGTAATTCAGTAAGACTGGATCCTTTCTGCCATGTAGCCTCCACACGAACCATTAGACCAAAAAGGTGAGCTGCCAGGTTCACTGCTGAAAGCAGTTATCCATCCCAAGACAGACACTGATCTGTATATTTTCATAAAACTTAGGACGGGACTAACATCACTGATATCTGACCTTAGGCCAGACAAACTCCAAACAGCAATTCACAACTAGAAAATGGGATTCATTCCCCCACTGCTATTGGAGTGATCCAGCTCCCATTTAGGATGTTTTCAGTGAAGTAGCCAAAAGGACCTCAACAGTGTGCAGCACCCTGGGTTTTGGGGAACAAATCTGCAGGAATGTGTCTGTAACGCAAGAGCTAGCTTTAGTCTGTTAGCTGGGATGTCAACAGTAAAGCCACAACAGCCTGAGTTTCAACCGCTGAATATGCAGCCAGGATCCCGGACTTGCCGCACTACTGCTAGTCAGAGTAAAGCTAAGCCGTGGGTATTCACGCGGGATGCGCACCCACCTCCGGAGAGCAGCGTGGATATTTCAGCCATGCCCCGTTCCCTAGCTCTGGATAGGGATGCACGCACAAGGTACCAGCACGGGTGTGAATTTACAGCGCGCTGCTGCTCCGTGCTACGCGGTTGTCTGTGCTCTCTCACGCCGTAGAACACCCCGGGCGGGTTTCACCGATGGCACCGGTGTACTGCAGGTCAAGAGCACACGCAGGCAGCATGGGCCTGGGGAGCAGCTGCGGTGCCGCTGTTTGCTTGCAGGCGATAGCCCGTTCTGTGTCCATACCACAGCTGCACGATGCGTTAAGTAGCGCTTTGTTTTCCCCTCCGGACTGAGCCATTTGAAGTCCTACCCCTCAAAGGCCACATACAGAGAAAGAAATTATGGAAACAAATCTTTCTACTTGTGTGTTTTCTGGGCTGCCTATTTTTAATGAAGTACCCTCCTTGCTTGCAGGACGCAAGCAAGATCCATAGCCGTGGGACGGAGTCACGCTCCTCTGAGAGCAGACCTCCGTTTTCAGCAAAGTTACGTTACCTTGCCTTACATTAACACATGTTGTCAGCTATTTTAACAGTAGTACGTGAACGGCAATGGGAAAGAAGAAAAAGCTTCTAAAGGATGTCGCTGTGTCTCTTGTTAGCGGGCTGACCTTGTGCTTCCAGAATCACGTGTGTGCAAGGGGCACAGTCGGCTTCGGTTCTCCTCTAGCCAGGGGCCAGGGCACTTCAAGACTTGTCAAGACGCTGGTACTGAAGGACCGTCCACTTTGGCAGGAGGGGGAAAGACAGTGAGGTTTGTAGCACAGCTCACATTGGTAGGCGAAACGATCACCAGCCAGGATCGCTCCTAACAGCTTGCTCTTTCCAATCGAGTTGCTCCAAGGCAGTTGAATTTACCCTCCGCACAGCCAGGGCACTGCACTTTGGTCCCCACTAAAAATAACCAGGCAATAGATGTGTCTTAGTCTGTTTGAATCTTAAATAGCCGTTTGTGTCACCTCGTAGCTTGCGTGTACAGTTCTGCGCTGTTGTCTTTCCAAAGTTGTTACGCAAAGAAAGCAACGAAGCTTTTGATGGTCAGCAGTGATGGAAAGATAATTCCCATTTGGGCTCAGAGTGGGAAAAGCTGTTCACAAAGCAAAATATGCTAAAAAACTACTTGCTGGCTATGGCCATTCTTCACACCCTCACTAATTCCTTTGGGTGCCAGTGGCTTGCAGAGCGGGGTCCCATTCCTTGACTGGCGGTCTAAGTTGATGGTAGCACGCAGATAACAGCAGCAACAACACGTGTCATTGCCTTTGCTGTTAGCGTCTGGATGTGTTCCACCCTCTCACTTCTTCACCTCTTGCCCCAGGACCTAGGGTGCAGAGGGACTGGAAGATACAAGAGGGGACCCCACAGAACCCAAGCAGCTTGGGTGCCAAGACAGCCGACAAATACTGAGTGCAGAGGCTGCGCTGCCGATTCCCCGTGCTTTCCCCAGCCTCGGCGCAGCCTTCCTCGCATCACACGTGGCAGCAGTGCGGTACCAAACAGCGGCGCACGGCATGGCAGGAGCAGGGAGGGAAGAAGGTTACGGGGGAAACAGAAGGGGAGCAGCAAGGATGCAAAATGTCTGTATTCTGACTAGATCTGGCTGGGTCGCTATGGCTTACACTGTTGCTCATGTGAAAAATATGTAGAGTGGGTCAAGACTTTATTTTAGGATTCACAAAGAGAAGGTGGAACTTTGGTATAATTTTTGTCCTCCTCCTATACAATGGGACAGATTCTAAACTCAATTATATCAATCGCAAGATCAGAATCTGACCCGCTCTCTCCAAACTGATGCTTCTTTGTCTTCCCAGAGAAAATCTGTGCTCTGGCAATTGCCCCTGTCTGAGCCGCGTACTTCATAGTTGTTTTTTCTTCTCCAGATTTGGGGGGAGAACAAAATCTCTAGACGTGTAAACAGCCTTAATGAGAAAACTATAAACCAAGACCTGCCTGCTTTCAGAAACAGAGTTAAATATAGCTTCTAAATGCTGCTAATTGATTTTAGATGTCTGGGGAAAGCTTTTGCCTTCACACCATCCCACCCACGCTGCTCAACAGTTCCTCACCTGCCCCCGTTGCTCCATAGAGCACGGGGACTCGGTAGCACAGCCTCTGCACTCGGTATTTGTCAGCTGTTTTAGCACCCAAATCCTGTCAAAAAAACACGGGCTGCTCAGAGACCCTGACTTAGGCCTTTGTTAAACCTACGGGGATTCTCATGCCTTCTTTCCATCTGCTGCAGTCTATTTTTATGTTTTGGCCTTGAAATCTTTCTCTTCTTTGAAAACAAGCCTGTTTACAAATATTTGCCTCATAAAAGTTCTGCTGTTCAAAAAGGCAGAAAGAAAAACCGCTCATCTCTGCGTGGGCAACATGCACACCCAGATGTGTACGATCTTGGACGTAGCCTGAAAGGCCTGGTTTGTGAAAGCAAGGATGGCTCACCCCAGAGCTGTCTGCTAACAGATCAGAAAATAAAAAGAAGTGCAAAGACAGATGTGAGTTGTTTGCTAGCTGACGCAGTAAGGGATAAACTGTGGATGCACGGTTGATTTTTTTACTATGCAAGAAGTATAAACAACAGAGTAGTTATTGGTAGACAATTACTGTAGAATATATTTCTGCACGCGTCGTAGACTTTTCTGTGCGATCTCTGAAGTGAGACAGGTTACTGAAAAGGATGTAAAGTAACCTTCTTCAGCTGAAACGCTTGTGGGGGAGCCAGGGGTTTTGCCATTTCCCACCTGGTCTGTGGCCAGCCCCGTGGGGTAGTCCCACCCGGCAAAGAGGTGCCTCCAACCGGTGCAGGAGCCCAGTGGGATTGCACTTGCTGAAAACAGGCTATCAAGGCTTTAAAAACTTACAGTAAGGACTGGTCTCTTACCAAGGACTGACACTTTTTAATGTTCCTGTTCACTTTAAGGTGTCTTAAAGAGGTTGATTTTTAAAAGAGCAAAACTCAGAAGTTCTTGAAGATCAGACTCCCTTAAAGCCCCGCTAGCTTTTGCAGAGCCTGGTCGTGACTGATAAAGATCCACATCTCATAGGTGTCTGCGATGTAGACTACACTTTGTGGCTGTTGTCTTGTACTTTAGAGTAGTGAATGGGAAAGAGTTGGGAGGTTTTTGGGGGGAACCCCCCCCAGTACCAGCCAGCATGACCAAGATCTGGGGGGGGTCCTTAATTGCTTATGCAGCTCTGCCTAAAGATGCGATGCACATATATTGCACTTCTAATCCTGCCGCTGAAATAATAAACATTTTGCTATACAGTGAAATGGAGATACTGGCCCCGCATTGTCTGATAGAATAAAGAAATAGGAGCAATTACGTTATATTCAATCAATGCATTTGGATGTAAGAAACATCCTTCTGCTTACCGGGCCTGAAGTAGGAGTGGAAGAGGTCCGCAGCAGTGTACGTGCTAATTGGATATGCTAACTTCTGGCCGATCAGTTATACAATGGACAAGCTCTCAGTGCTTTTAATGCGTGTGGGATCTGGCTTGTCTGTGGCGTACGAGCTGTTCCATAGCCATACAGGAGTGATTTATCTCTGGGTAATATGATGGGCTCTTGAATTGCAATGAAAAACCCTTTCTTTAACAATAGTTCGGGGTAACCTTGTAATAACCTCCTCCACCTTCCCCAGAGAAATGCTTCAGTCAGATAAAGGAATTTGTTATCCACACAGAAACATCTGCCCCCTTCCTCCGAAAGGACCGACTTAGAGTGACAGTTACCCTTTCCGCACCATTCTGCCTTGCTTTTTAAAACAACAGCAGTATCAAGCTTGGATGGAGGTTTTCGGGTTTTTTTACCTACCGGCTTTGGTTGCGGAAAGATCACCTGAGCTGGATTTGTAGAGTTGGGTTTTATTTCATAATGATGGATGTGCTGGTTAAATGTAATGGAAGAGGCAAGATAGCAGAGCAGAAATTTGGCGCCAACTGCCTCGCTTTGAAAGAGCCTGCATTCCAGCCTGCCTAAGAGGGGCTAAATGGAAAGATCTGATTAAGCGTCTCAGTGTTGTGACCCTGACCTCAAAGAACACGCCGATTCTCTGGAGGAACTTCATTTCAATTAATCAACTTAACAGCCTGAGTAAATCTGGCTGCATCCATTGAGCCAGAGGAACCGCTCCCTCTCCTCAGAGGGTCTCTGGGATGCACGACCCAAAAGGACGAGGCGGTGTGCGCCAGCCTGTCCGCCTTGGCCGCCCCGGGTCGGGGAGGTTGGGGATGCCTGCGTTTCCCTGAACAGCAGCAGGCCGGCTGTGGAATAAGGGGGAGACGACCCCGGAGCCCCCCAACCCTCTGTAACACCGCCGGGCCCCTCATGCAGCCCTTGGCCGCCTTCCAGTGGGGCTGCTGATGGGATGGGATGGGATGGGATGGGATGGGATGGGATGGGATGGGATGGGATGGGATGGGATGGGATGGGGGGCAAGACCCCATGTGGAAAGAGAGGGGTGGGCAGCTCCCACCCCTGCACCCTGCGGGCCTTGGTCCCCCCCCCAGCTTCTCCTGCGCTGCGCCGGTGCCGGGCTTGCCCAGGGCTGTGGGGCTGCATCACTCCCTCCCGGGCAAGGAAGGGGAACAGCTAAGCAGCAGCAGAGGAGGAGATGTAGCTGTAGGCGGAGGAGGCAGAGGGCAAGGAAAGAGCTGGGGGAGGCAGGGAGCAGAGCGCAGGCAGGAGGATAACCCCAGAAAATTTTCTCTCTGGGAAACTTGTAAGCAGAAGAACACAAAGGCACCAGGGCAGGAGATGGGAAGGGAAAAAGACCTCAGCCAAAGCCTCGGGTGCTTTTCCCAGGTGCTGCTTTGCTGGCCGGTGAACTGGGCCAGCCCAGAAGCTGAAAGGGGCTTTGCTTCTTGCCTGGGGCCTTGCGGGAGACTCTCTTTCCTTGTACCGAACTTCTTAGAGGGTGCCTGTTGGGGCCACAGTGCTGTGGGGATGCGGTTGGACTACTGCTGAACATTTCACTGGGTTTTGCAGCTGGAACTAAATTCCCTGCTCTGGTTAGCCTTCTGCCGGCTCTGGAAATGGCTGGTTAACAGCTATCCCCATATCTTTACTCTTGGAACAGGGTAGAGGTGTTGCAGTTAAGTTCAGATGGAGGAGGCATCGCGGGCTAGCCGGGTTTCACCGCTGCCTTCCTCCCACCTCGCCGTCCTCCGCCACACCCAGATCGTGCCATTACACCCATGGACTTCTGGCTGCCTGCGCTCTGCCTAACCATTATCACTTTGGCGCTGTGTCCGTTCCTTTGGACTTTTACCTTTCAGCAGCGGCATACTTTGCTCTTTTACTGCACTTTTAAAGGGATAAGACCAAATTTAGCACAATCTGGAAAAGCAGCTCTATAGAAAGCCTCGAAGGAGCGTGGCAGCCACCCCCTTGTAGAGGAATAGCCTGGCAGAGCCAGAAGAGCAGTTGCAGAAGTAGAGGGTCTGGGTGCAACCCAAGGGCAGCCACAGTGATGGAGCCCGAGCTGTACGTCTTCCGAAGCGGTCTGGAGTTAAGGGCAACAACATCTCTTCCTGCAGAAGGATTTTGAACTTCTGGCGTGCAAGTTTGTGGGTGCCATGCACCTCATGTCCAGCTTCTGTACCACCAGGTGTAGGCACAGAGAAGTCTATGACTTGCCTGAGGCCAAAACAAGGGCAGGTGGCAGTGCTGGACGTAAAAGTAGGGTGCTGGCAACTGGGGCTCTGCTCCTTCACTGCAGTGTTTATATGGAGGCCGAAATGACAGTGGGACCCTTACGTGCTTGCACCCCAGGGTCTCAGTTAAGAGGCAGAGCAGTGACTGACTGCTTCTCTCGTGCTGGGAGATGAGGGTCCCAGAGGAACGCCGCGGTGTGTGTCATGTTTGCACTGCTGCAATCATTCCAAACCCACTCAGAAAAGAGTTTTTTCTGTGCCTGAACTCAGCAGCGTAGCGCTTGGCAGTCTCGCTTTTGGCCTGGGTACCTTGTCAATAAAAGAAATTTGCTGAATCCGGGGGTGATCTGGAGGGGACTGAGTAGTGAGGGACAAGTCCAGAGACATGGTGCTGCCCCAGGGAGGTATACAGTTACGCGCAGGCGACAGGCAGGCTTTCATCTGCTCTTCCAAGCCTTCTTCAGACAGAAGAGGAGGGGTAGTTACTGGCTGTGGGGGATGGAAGAGAATTGCTGTAACATGATTTTATGTCTGTGATTGCATAACAAAACCTCCTGGGAACCTCCTGAGTCAAATGGATACCTAGTTCTGGTTGTGCGATGGAGGACTTTCAGCACCGATCGATTGCCCACGCTTTGGTGCAGAGGGATCGCTGGGCTGGCTCAGCACCAGGCTCCAAGCAGCCCGCACGCCTGTATCTAACCTTGGCCAAAATCTCCTGAAGGTGTAAGAAAGCCTTCAGAAGCGGATAATCTGCTTTATATACCCGCCAACACACACATGCACAACGCCGCCTTCTCACAGAAGCTGCAACCTGCTTGCTCATAGAACTAGACCTTGAAAGCTGAAATTGCATTTCCAGTCTAAAAAATCCCTAGGCCTGTTGAATTAATTGGATGTTCTGCAAGCATCGAGTCATTCTCTGAACTTTGAAAGGCTGCGGGTCCCACCGCGACCCAACCCACCTAGCCCAACCACCAGGAAAAACCCTAGGTCTCGGGGAGGGGGGGACAGGAGCAGCGGCTTTGCCGGTGGGGATCCCACAGCCTGGAGGATGGAGGAAGCCCAGCCGAGATGGGTTATGCCTCTAGACGTGGCTCTGGCGTGCAGACATGTCATCTGTTGGCTTTGCTCTCCAAGATTACACGATAGCCCCACCTCATAAATTTGGAGCAAAGCACACAAAGCTTTCCCTTCCATACTGTGCATTCACTCTTAATGGTCTCTCTCCACACCACGGCCTTATTAATTGGCGACAATTGGAAGTGGTTAATTCTGTGTGTGTGAGGCTGCAATTGCTTCCACTTGGCCAGGATTCAAGTACTGGGGGTGAGTCAGAATGGGTGGCAAAACTGTCTTTTCCTCAGTTCCCTTGCTTACTGGAAAAAAAAAAGCCACAACCCCGAGTTATTCTCTTTTATGAGGTAGGCATTGTGAGGCCAGGCAATTGAATTTACAACAGCATTGAGTATCAGAGTCTATCTGGCCCTGTCAATGAGAGTGGCGAGAGAAAAAAAGACACACATTAACCCTCAGCTCCGAGTTCCCAGGCGTTTCAATAGGGTTCCCAACTTCCCAAAGAGCCCGCTGCATACTCGATGAGACCCTTTATACCTTCTAATTACCCTCCTCACAATAGGGACAGACTCTCTTGCCTCTTTTGTAGGCAAGATAGTAACTTTTGCACACACACCCCCCCCCCAATCCCGGCTGCAAGGTGGTAAGGAGCAAAATCTCAAGAGCAGCGTTATTTCAGGAGCGCTCTGAGCAGGCAGCAAGCGATTCCTCAGGTTCCAGGAGCAGATTTGCAAGAATCTGTTTCTTCTGAGCGGGACCATGACACTTGCAAAGCTCTCTGGAGACACTCCTTTCCCCCCCCCCCCCCCAGCTATTTTTCCACAGGAACCCCTTCCAACTGCCTTATTTAAGGCCATAAAGTTCGCTCCTAAGGTACTTTTTGGAGGGGGCTGCACACACAGGCTGAGCTTGTCCCTGCCCATTCTCACCCAACAAAATGAAAGGAAGGGGGGGAAAAGTTAAATCTATTTCAAAGAGTTTATTTATTTAAACACCTGCAATTTTTTTTTTCTTTTCTTTTTTGGAAGTCTTCAACACAGGCACGCACACACACACAGACAAACGGGATACAAACAACTTTGGCATTATACTTTTGAATATTTGTTACAAAACTATTTCTCATTTATTTTTTTTTTAAAAAAGTATCTCAAATAAAGGCATTTTAAAGAAGTAAAAATACAAGTCGAGATCCCAACCTCTGAAAATAATAAATAGCACGTTCATAGTGAGGTCCTTTTTTCCTTTCTGTTTAAATCTGCTTAAAAAACCCAAACATAACAGGGCTCCATACAACGGAGCCAACAGAAGAGTAGTTTTGTTGGTTGTTGGTGGGGTTTTTTTTTTTTTTTGGAGGGGGGGAATCGCTTTAGGCAAGTCACCAAGGCCTCCAGACCGATTCACTGCGCTCTCCGATGGGACTCCCCGCCTGGGACGCTGGAACGATGCTGCCCCCAAATGATGTCAACCCCTGCACCGGGGATGCTGACGGGGTGGCGGCCGCGTTCCCCGAACCGCTGCCCGCGGACACCGGGACGTTGGCGTTGGCGTACAGGGGAATAACGGGTCCGGAGCTGGGAGGAAAGGCCGGGTTCGGGATGAGAAAAGCAAACTGGCCGTCGGTAGCAGGGACGAGCTGGAAGCCCCCATAGACCTTGGGGGACAGGGCTTCGGCGGGGTTCAGTTTGCAGGGCACGGGCACAGCGCCGGCCACTGCGGGGGGCAGCTGGACGTGCAGAGGCTGCTGCGCCAGATGTGCGGGCTGGCCGGCCGGCGGCGGCGGGTAGTTCATGGCCACGATCTGGCCCAGGCAAGCCGAGAGGTGACTGAGGAGCCGGGTACGCACGTCGGTGTTCACCCCTTCGCAGGTGGACAGGAACCGCGTCACCTCGTTCATGCACTCGTTGAATCCAGCCCGGTACTTGCCGAGGACGGTGGGGTCGGCGCTGAGCGCAGCTGGAGGGCAGAGGGAGGGCAGGTGAGGGCCAGCTCAGGCGCCCGGTCCCCGGTCCCCAGCCCTCCCCGGGGCGGGCAGCTCGCACTTACCGGTCATCTGCGCCCGCTGCAGGTTCCGCAGGTGCTTGACGGTCATCTCCAGGATGTCCGCCTTCTCCAGCTTGGAGTGCCGGGAGCTCTGCGGGGAGGAGAGCGCTGCTGTCAGGGCTGCCCGCGGCCGGCCGGTGCCCCGCAGCCGCCCCCCCCCCCCCCCGCCGCCACCGGCCCCACTTACGTCCTTCTTGAGCGCGTCCAGGATGAGGGTCTTCAGCTGCCCCAGGCTCTCGTTGATCCGCGCCCGGCGCCGCTTCTCCATGATGGGCTTGGAGGACTGCGGGGAGAGCGGAGGCGGTGAGCCCCGGGCCGCTCCGGTCCCGCCCCATCCCACCCCGTCCCCGAACACCGACCTCAGCGCGGCCGCGGGCTCGCCGCCATCCAGCGCCGCCGTTGCTGCTCCCCGACCGGCACCCGCCATTTACCTTCCGGTGCTCGCTGGCGCTCCGCGGTTTGTCCGGCGTGTGGCTGGCGCTGGCCGGCGCCCCCGCGATGGGCGAGGCGGTCGGTTTCTCCATGCCCGTGTCGGCGGGCATGGCGGGAAGGCGGCGGCGGGAAGGGAAGGAAAAAGGCGGGCGGGCGCGTGCGGCGAGCGCGGGGCGCGTGCGGCAGCGGCGGCGGGCGCGCGGCGGGGCCGGCAGTGACGGCGGCCGGCGCCCCCCGCCCCTTTATACCCGGCGGCGGCTCCCCATTCGTGTGAAACCGCCGCCGCGGCCGTTCCCACACTCCCGGCAGCCAATCAGCGCCCGTCCCGCACCCGGCCGCCGCGCCGTCCGCCTTCTCATTGGCCGGCGATCCCGACGGCTGTCCGTCACCCGCGCCGGCCCCGCCCCGCGCCGAGAGAGCGCGGCCACGTGGGGGCGGCGCGGGAGGGGGGAACGGGCGGGGCTGCCCCCCCCAGGGGGGTTCCCGCGCCCCGACCGCGGCCCCGGGCGGCGGGGGCGCAGAGCGAGCGCGGCCCGACGCTGCCGGGCGCGGCGGCCGCCCCTCCTCGCTCGCGAACACCCGCAGCGCCCAGGGGGGGCCGGGGGCCGCGCGCGGCGGGCGGAGGCGGCGGCGGCGGCGGCTGGCGCGGCACGCGAGGCGGCGGCCGGCGGGCGGCCAATGGGCGGGGGGGGGAAGTGGGGGGAAGGGGGGGGCCGCCGGCGGCGCTCACCGCCCATTGGCCGGCGGCCGCCCCCGCTGTCAATCAGGCGGCGGGCGGGCGGCGGCGCTCGTGCCTCCGCCCCCGAGACGCGGCCCCGCCGCGCGCCCCCCCCGCGCCCGAGCACGTGCCAGGGCGCTCCCGCCTCCCCGCGCCGGGCGCGCCCCGCCCGCGGCGGCCATGGGAAAACCCCGCCCCGCCGCGCTGCTGAGCTCCGGGGGCCGCCGGGCGGGACCGGGACCGGGACCGGGAGCGGGAGCCTTGCCGCCGCTCGGCCCTGCCCCGCCCCGCCTTGCCCCGGGCTCGGGAGCCCCCGCTCCGCTTCCGCAGGGACCAAATTGCCGGTGCGCGGCGCTCGGAGACACGCGTGGGAGCCGCTGGGCAGGGAGCGCGGCGGCGGCGGCGGCGGGGGCGGGGCGGGCGGGGGCTCGGCCGCCTGCCCGTGCGCGGCGTGGGGAGGCGAAAGCGAGCGGGGAACCAGAGCCTTTAACGGGGCACGGCTGCACCCTGCAGCCCCCCGGGGCTCAGCCGGTCAGGGCCCCCCGGAGCCTTGAGACCCCCCCCGGGGAAGGGCGTCCCCGGCCGGGCCCTGCGGAGGCACCGGCGGGGCCCCGGCAGCTGCGACCCCGCAGCGGGGCGGGGGGGCTCGGCGGCAGCCGCCGGGGTCGCTGCCCTGCCCCTGCGAGGGGGGAGGCGGCCTCTCGCCCCCCCGCTTCTCTGCTGCTTCTCGCTCAGGGAGGTGAAAGCGGCGTTCTGCTGCCATAGCGAGAGCGTGACGTCAGGCGCGTGACGTCATCCCGCTGGAGGTGCAAAATCCTCCTTCTGGTGGGCTGCCCACCCGCGGACAGGCCGCGGGGCTCCCTTCGGTGGCCCCTGCAGAGGGGAACGGCGGGTCCTCAACGCCAGCGGGGCGCTGGGACACCCCGGCCTTTCTGAGAGGGGGCAAAGCAGCCGGGGGCATTGCTGCTGGTAGCCCGGGCCCCGGCCCTCGGTGCCCACGCGGGTCACGGTGCCCACGCACGGCCCCGCCGGGGCGGCCGCTGGCTCTGCAGGGCCCGGGTGCTCTCCCACGCTCCGCTGCCTCCGTGTCCGGCACAGCGCAGCCCTGCACCGGTCAGATCCTCTGCTCCCGCCTCCAAAGGCGCCTTCCTTTAGTCTGGAAGTGCAATCGTTAGGCAGCCTTCAAGCTCTTGGCTAATTTCAAAACCTGCCTATTGAAAGACCTTTTTAGAGAATGCAGCGTACATATTAAATCTCTGTGCTGCAGGCTTAAATCTTCTAATAATCATAAATTGGGGATTAACTTTCCGTGGACCAACGTCTGAAATTCAGAATGGTATCTTGACTTGAAAAGCATTATGCGTTTTTTCCTTTTATTACAATTCTGAAGCAAGGATAAAAGAGTCGGTTGCTAAAATTTTGAAAACTCTCATATGAAAACGCGTTCGGTCTTTCCCTCTGAAAACCAAGCACGACATGGCTTAGTTTGGGGAAATTTTTTTGGAGGAGAACGTAACCACGTACTACAGTTAATCCCTATTGTTGGCCCGTCTCGTGCTTTCCTTTTAATTCGCTCCGATGAATCATTCTGTTTGCCTTAACCGTTTCTGCAGCCGGGGCTGTAATTTGTGCGTTTCCTGGCGCTGCTGCTGCGCTGGGCTGCAGAGACGGTCTCGCACCTGAGTGCTGGCAGCCAGGGTGCGGGGACAGCCCCCGGTGCCACCTTCCGCCGCTGCCACCCGCCTGCCGTGGGCCGAGCTGGGGTCCTGGGGCACCCCAAGGCCGTGCAGCCGGGGCGAGCGCCGGCTCTTCAAAAAAGCCATTCTCTGGGCTGCAAGCACAAGTGCAGCGAGTTTGGTGGCCTCAGCGTGGCCGAGGAGGGGGGAATGCCACCGGGCTGCAGAGCTGCGGGTGCGCAGCCTCTGTGGCCGGGGCAGGGGGTGGCCTGGAGGCTCCCCACGGGATGGGCTGGGGGCCAGGGGATCTCCCACGCTGGCGCGGGGAAGGAGGAGAGCACCGGAGCGCTCGCCAGCCAGAGCTGAAGGTGTGAGGCAGCGGGAGGGATCTGGTCCCAGGCACCCAGCCGATGGCCTCCCTGGCTGATGGCGGGCTCGCCACCCGCGCCGTGCAAAGGGATGCAGAATAGGTGCCTGAAACGCGTCCCGGCTGCCCACCTCCCGGGGGGCAGGGGAGCGGGAGGAGGCCGGTGGGCTCTCGGCCAGCCGCCTGCCTGGAGGGGCTAGCCCTTCGTGGGCATGGCAGGCAGCGACACGTGTGTTCGCCTGCACCGGGTGCTGTGGCACGGCTCAGAGGGGTGCTGGAGGGACCCAGAAGGCCAAAGAGAAGGAAGGTAGAAAAAAAGAAAGAAAAACTCTCGGAAATATTTCCATTCCGATTGCTGCATCGGATCCTGGGCCTTTCATTTCAGGTGCAATTTGAGGTGGTTTGCACACACAGACTGCAAAATGCGCCCAAGTAAGACACGCTGTATGAAAGAGCATCATCTTCCTGCAGACATCAAAGCGTCTAGGGGAATACATTTATTTCAGGATCCTTTTCCTCTGTCACACTAACACGCACGTGACCACAGAAACAGCAATTCTTGGCTGAACTGTGATTTTTGGTTTGTGGGAGGTATGGTGTTTTTCTGGGTAAGCGCTACTTATCTAAATGCCCCCAAAGTCTAGCCTATTCCTTTGCAAAAAGTGCACCGAGGTGCATGTTGTCTTACTGAAGAATAATAAATGTTTGCTTTATAAGTCTCATTGGAAAGGTTCAGGGATCTGTTTCCTTATGAGACCAATAAAATGCAGAACAACAGCCCTTTGTGCAATTTCCCTTACTCATGTAAGAATACTGTGAGGAAATAACTAATAATAAAAATAGTGTCCCTCCTTTGACAGTTAATTCAGAATGCATTAATTATATAATTACAGTGAAAAAAAAAAAAAACAGAGCAAGTTTTTCAACAGAATCTACATCAAGTGATGCAATTCCCAGGCTGGGAGCAGCGATTATTGACTGCGCTCCTCTCCAGAGAGAACTCTGCTCCGTGTGACAAGTTGGGAGAATGTTTGTCGTTCTAAAACTCTGACATAACAGATTTCAAAGCTGAGTGAAATCTGGGGAAAGACTCTCCTTGCCTTAAGTAACTTCAGATTAAGCTAGAATTCTGTTTTAGCCGCCCGGGTTGGTATTTTGGAGATGCTCTGTTGCTTTTGCTGAGTCTCGTTCCTACCTGAGCCCACATTTCCATCATGTTGCAGTTGCAAACCTGAGGCAGAGCTTGCTTGCAAACCCCTCCCAGAGCGGGGAGGGAAGCTCAGCTGCAGTTTGGAGCCCTGGTCTTGCCACCGCTCTTTGGGGGCCCTGCCGTGCCCAGGAGCCCTGGCACCGGAGGATAGCTGTGCAGCGGCTGAACTGGTTCATTAATTGCATTCTGCAAGTGAACCGAAAGCCCGTGTCCTGCCCCCCTCGTGCTTTGCGGTTCGGCGGGCTGTCGAGGCGCTGGTGCTCAAGGAGATGGGGAGATGTCCCAGCAGACCCCCTTCTGCAGTATTGTACGTCCCGTTAGCGGCAATTTAGCCTGCACGGTGGTGAGAGGATGGGACACGAACAGCCTGCCTTCCCCTCTGCTGCCCTCCGTGCGGGTCGGCTCCGGCCGTATTCTGCACGGGCGAGGGAGCTGGGGCTGCACGGCAGTGTCCTCTCCTGCTCGCAGCCTCGCAGCCCCGGGGCGGGCTCCCCAGGCTGGCAGAGGGCACGCAGGGACGGGGAGACTCCCCCCTGGCCCCAGCCGCGGTGTAAGGAGCACAGAAAGTGCCCAGGGGGTGAGGAGCAGGCGGGGGTCCTGTTTGCAGCTGGCTGCACCTTCAGGAGGTGTGCAAGGGCCCATGGGGACTGGCCAGAGCGCCCCGAGTCCCTGGGGATTTTGGCTGCCGGCAGGGCGTCGGAGAAACACGGGGCTGCTGGGCCGTCGGGGTACAGAGCGGTGCTGAGCAGAGGGAGGGCAGGCTCTCTTCTTCACAAAGGCTTTTCTCCTTATAAGCAGCTTTTCTCCATGCGCATCTTGTTTAGGTCCCGTTTTATCAGCGATGTAGTTTGCTAGCGAGGTCCGTAGGAGATGCCAAAGACACAAAAAGCGGGATTGGTGAATTCCAGTGCAACCGGAATTGCATTTATTCACTGGCATTTAATACGAGTCTCGTGCAATGATTCACTTGCAGTTAGTGCTACTCTGGCTTGGTATAATTTGGGTTTTACGGTTTGTGTCACCAGCAACCTGTCCTGAATACGCACTGGGAAAGTGAAAGCCTTTAAACTGTCTCTGGATGGAGACCTGGGATTTTCTTTCTTAAGGCTCATGTGAAAAGACCCTGTGATTCCTCTCTGGGCATGGCCTATACATTTAATCTTGAACCCTTAAAAAACCATCATGTTCATACATGTTGTGTTTTTAAAAAAACAGCTTAAAGGCTCTTTCCGCCTGAAGACTGGCAACGTGAGACAGGTTATTAATCCTAGTATTGGTGTTTGATTAGATGAGAGAGAACAGAAGAGGACAAACTGCTCGTGGCGGTCTCCGCTTGTCCTCGCCCAGCCCGGATATGCACTGGATCTCCAGCTCTCTTTGATCATTAAACCCAATTTTATTACAGCCAGGCTTCTAAAATTTGGAAGTGCAACTCAAAAGCTTGCAGCTGGGGTGAAAAGGCTCATAAAAGGCCCGGGGTCCCAGGGGGCTGAATGCAGGTTTTGTCTCCTTCCCCGAGCCCGGGCTGCCTGTGCCCCTGGCCGTGCCTTGTTCCCCGGCGCTGTTTGTTCTGGGTATTGTCGGGCAGACAGCTGTGGCTGTGTTCAGCCACTCCAGCGCCTGTTTGCCCAGGGATTGGGCTGTAATCCCTCCTGGATTTCCCTCTGCTTGATCCCATGCAATCATCCCCCGCCATACATCACTTTGGATAGTGTGTCAAAGGGAATGCTGAAGGAGAAATTAAGACATTAAGGCCTGGCAGATTGTGAGGAGGTTCTTTAGCAGCCTATAACGTGTAACAAATTACAGTACAGCCTTCTGCCCCGAGCATCCTTTTCAAACCTAGCACGGCCTCTTTTGTCCCTCTGGAGCGTACCGCTCTAATCAGCTGAAATTAATTATCGGGGTCGCATCACTCGCAAAATCCCCCAAACAAGCCCAGGGCCAGAAAGGGGTTTGGGGAAACACGAAGCGGTGTTTTGTGTACGCCTGCCTCCCTCCGACCCCGTGGCCCATTTCTGCTGCTCTCCGCTCCTCCGTTTCTCTCTGGTGCCTCTAAGAGTCGCCTCCGAACAGCTTCGGACAGGGAGGAAACCGCAGGCTCGGACTCCGGCGCAGCCGTCTCCCCCTTATCCACAGAGGATAAGGCTGGGAGGATAAGGATAAGGCTGGGCTCAGGTGCCTTCGCAAAGGCGAGGGCTTCGGAGCCGAGGCCGGGTCTCTCAAGGCAAAAGCTCTTCCTTCGCTCTGTCTCGGGGCGTGCAAAAGGTTTCCCCCGTTCCTCCGTGTGCTTGGTTTCACGCTCCCTGATCCCCGCGCGCTTCCAGACCAGCGCACGGCACGTTCCTTGCGTCCGACGCGCTGACCGCTCGGGCTGCACCGGCGTGTTGGGCACGGGAGCACAATTGGAATAAACTGAAGGCATTCTTTTGCTCCAAGGAAATGTCAGGGCTCATTCAGCTAAATGCAAAGATATTTCTAAGAAAATTAATGTCTGTGCTAATAAACTATTATTCATTGTGCCTGCTGCTATTAAGGACATCCTTTTCAGGGCTGCGAAACTGGCTGTGGGAATGCAACGATGGTAACGCGGTAGGAATTTTGCAACATTAGAAATGGAGATTTTCTGGGGCTCTTTTACTATGAAGCAAATGGATTTTAATTTCTTTTCTCACCTCCCTTCCTCCTTCCCCGCCCTTGGAAATTTTAGCAAAAGAAAATTGCAACTGCATACACAAAAAACCTTTCTGAAGACATTGCCCTGGTTTTGTCTTTCAGCGCCGAGAGCCTCCGTTGAGCTGCAGCGATAGAATAGACCAGCTGATTGAGACAGATGTTCTCTTCTTTAGCAAGTGCCAACACTTTGCCCAAACACATATTTGCTGACTTACCCTTAACTGGAAAACATCTTGAAAAGGCGGCAGAGATAAAAAGGAAGGGAACGAAGCCGTGTTGTGTCCAGATTTAACACAGCCCAGTGCTCCATTCTCTAAAACCAGTCCTGGTTGAAGAGGTCCCTTTCACTGGATCCTGTTCATTTGTTGACAGATAATAGGGGCTGAGTTGCGGCAATCCGTGTGCAGAAAGCAGAAAATAGAGTCAATTACATCTGTATTAGGTGGCCTTGGGGAGAAAATCTCCTTACATGCCTTCCACTGATACTGTTCTTAATTATATTGGCTAAGGAGCTGCCTATGTTAAATCCAAGAACTACTCGAGCTGCTCTAAATATAGAGCCTAAAATATCTCCTGAGGAGGTAATGGTGATGTAACTTTCCGTCAGGGCTTTATATTAGGCTTTTTATTTCGCCCACAATAAACATCCTCAAATGAGACGGTGCGATGATGCCATCACCCCCTTTCTGTGCCCGGGGTGCTTGACCCTGCACAGCCCCTTTCCTCCTTGGAGGGGATGGAGCTCCGGGCTGCGGCACCACACCGGCACCGAGCCCCTGGCCCGCGGGGGCTCCGCTGCAGCTGGCCGGGTCCCTGGGGCAGCAGCAGCGCGCGTTGCCGGCGGCGGGGCGGCAGAGGTGCGTGCCTGCTCCTGCCCGGCCCCTGCTGTCGCCAGCCCTGCGCTGAGCAAAGCAGAACAGGGGCAGGGGCACTGTCAGGGGGGAAGCACCCCGGCGGGAGGGTGCCCGGTGGGAAGCAGGAGCAGGTGACTCAGAGCGGCTCCACCAGGACCGGCCTCAGGTTCAGGGCAGAGTCCTGAAAACCTGCCCTTTTGCTGGTTCTCTGCTCCCCTGGGGGAGAAATGAGCGGCTGAACGCTGGCGGGACGGGGTCTGCATTGCTCCCCTCTGCTCTGGCTGGGGCCTCCTGGCCAAAGCAGCCCCCGGCCGGAGGAGGAGGAGGGCTGCTGCAGCCCTCCCCAGCCCAGGGCAGAGCCGGGGGCTGCGGGGCGGGAGCCAGGGTCGGAGGGATGGAACGGCCTCCCAAAGCCTTCAGCTCTCCTAGGCCAAGTCTGTTGTCCTTTGGTCTGCTTCTCCACTCCTCGGTTGGGTGCTGCCGTCTCCTAGAGTTTGGAAGAGCACAAGCATTAACTGGGTGTGGGGGAACCACACACGTACGCTTCCTCAGGGACCTAGGAGCATAAATGATACGCGGTAGGGTCTTTTTTTCTCAAGGTTTGATGTAGAGTAAGTAAACTCCACAGACCTATGCCATCCAAACAACCAGGACAAGCATCCGCGGTATTTCACAGCCCCTTTCATTTTGGTTTCCCTTAATCTTATTAAGTGTCTGTCCCCATACCTGGGGAAAAAAAAAAAAAAGCCATCAATTATATTTGCTTTGCCTTTGAAAAGATTTGCCATTTTGCCATCTGTAGGCAAGCATGCTCTGCAACAATAGGTTTTGTTTGACTTCTCTAGTAAAAAGGTCCCTAGTTTTTTTCTTGGCCCCGTCTGCAGCTTGCTTTCCCCCGCCTCATTCTTTTCAGTGGGCCTGTTGATGAGCTTGGCCTAATCAGATTAACTCAACCCAGACACAGCAGTGGCAGTTTATTCTCTTTTAAAAGGACTCCACGGTTTCCTACAAACTTTTTGTAAACTCTTCATCTCCGGCTAAACTCTTTTGTAAGCTGTATCCAATGGACTCTTTGAGAGACCCACACTCCCCGTCAATGAAGACCTGTTAGAATGGGTCACTAATCCAAAAGAGGGGAGAAATGCCTTTAAAGCCGTGCACTGAGGCATTGGGAGCCCTGACGAGCACCCGCAGAAAGAGAGAATTGAATTCCCAAATAGCTGGAACATTTAATTTGATTCCTAAAATAAATATTTTGAAAAAGTCCAACTTGTTTACAACGCTAATGAAATAAGCTGTTTTCCTCTGAAGTTCTCTGGGTGCTGGGACACGCTTTGGTGTCTGGTCTTTACCCAGCCCACCCTTCCCCTCAAACAAACCCACAAGGAGCTCAGAAGAAGAGAGAAATCAAAGCAACAGCTTCTTGACCGGTTTTTAAAGTTCTGGGTGTTCACCCCGCTTTTCTTTTGGCAGGCACCGGGAAAAGATCTGTTTGGGACCTTAACACACCGCTATTCCTGATCCGGACGGGAGGCTTCTCGCTGCCTCCGCGAGGCATTCTGTGATGCTGCTGCGTGCCGGACCGCTCCCTTCGCTTTGGCATTTTGATGCCGTCCCACTGAAACCACGAGCAGAGGTTCGTTCCTCCGTCGTCAGTGGGAGGATCGAGCGGCCTGGATGCACGCCTAACGCCCAGCTACGCACGCGTGCAACCCAGAGCCCCCCGAGCTGGGCGCGAGAGCTGCCGCTCCCCGCTCCCTCCAGCGCTCCCGCTCGGGAGACAAGACCGATCTGCCGTACATAATTTAAAGATTTCTGATGCACTGCGACCGGGAAAAAGAATTTTGGTGATCGTTCCTTTGCTTTTTAGCTGGGGATGAACGGGGCTACAAAGGCTGGGGTAACGCACGTGGCAGCAAGCACCCTTTTCCCTTGGGGAGGTTGGATGCAGGTGCAGGCCTGCCTATGGCCACACGCCTCCAGCAGGCACAGCCAGCCCCGGTGCAGCACCACAGCCAGCCCCGGTGCAGCACCGCAGCCAGCCCCGGTGCAGCGCTGCAGCCAGCCCCAGTGCAGTGCTGCAGCCAGCCCCGGTGCAGTGCCGCAGCCAGCCCCAGTGCAGCACCGCAGTCAGCCCTGGAGCGGTGCCGCAGCCAGCCCCAGTGCAGTGCTGCACTGCCAGCCCCGGTGCAGCACTGCAGCCAGCCCTAATGCAGCACCACAGCCACCTCTGGTGCAGCACCGCAGCCAGCCGCGGTGCAGCGCCGCAGCCAGCCCCAATGCAGCGCCGCAGCCCACCCAGGTGCAGCACCACAGCCAGCCCCGGTGCAGCACCGCAGCCAGCCCCAATGCAGCGCTGCAGCCAGCCCCAGTGCAGTGCTGCAGCCAGTCCCGGTGCAGCGCCGCAGCCAGCCCCGGTGCAGCACTGCACCCAGCCCCGGTGCAGTGCTGCAGACAGTCCCGGTGCAGCGCCGCAGCCAGCCCCGGTGCAGCGCCGCAGCCAGCCCCGGTGCAGCACTGCACCCAGCCCTGGTGCAGTGCTGCAGACAGCCCCGGTGCAGCGCCGCAGCACCAGCCAGGATGCATGCAGCAGCGCGGTCCCCCCGAGCCCTTCCCGTGCCGCCCCGAGTCACGGGTGCAGTGAGCCCTGGAGGCCGGTGCTTCAGCAACCGTTGTGCTGCAGCGAAAGGGGAGAGGGGGGACTGCTTGGAGCCCGCCCGATGGCTGGTGGGTGTGGAGGCCCTTGCAGCCCTGCAAGCATGGGAATGGGGTGTCCGGCAAAGCCAGGAAGAGGAGGGAGCCCAAACTCTCATTCTCCCAGCCTCCCATTTCACTCCAGGTATGCGTTGGCACTTGTGCTTGTAAAAAAACCCACATAGGCACACATTTCAACGTCTAGAGATCCTCTTATTAGCACCACGCCAGACCTTTTCCTTCCAAGAAGATTTTCACTTCTGTAGTTGTTGTGAGCTAGTGATTGGCATGTCTGAACAGCTTCATTGTGGCGAGGATTTCATGGCATTCAGTGGAAGTTTCCACTTCTTTAGAGTTGCACAGAGAAGATTAACGTTGTGACTTCATCCCCCTGCCATTGTCACCGTGACTTAGAGTCATTTCGTGTCTTTGATAAAACTTGCCCCAGTTAAAAATAAGCAAAGAAGGCCCCACAATGCACACAATGAGCAAAACAACTCCCTGAAAAATACCCTATTGTCTTCCAGGAAGAAGACCATCATTTTCCATGGTATCAGCTTTATATTAAAAATTGCACTGAATGGCAAAAAGAGTTGTCTTAATTGGGCGGGAGAGACAGGACACCCAATCTGGCACACCTCCCACTCCCTGCAAAATAGTAACAGTCATCGTACCTCGCTCGCTCATGGTCTTAGGACACATTTGCTCCCCTAAGCATCGCAGAATGTCCTATCTCCAGACATTTCTCGTGTAGCCTTGTCTCTCCCTACTTTGAATCTGAATGCGCCAAACTTCCCCTGAACAGGCAAAATATTAACTTTTGTTCTAGTTTCCGCCTGTTATTCTTACTAAAGACATTATGCCTGGATTAAAACCTGTTTGAAAATAAGATGAGAAAAATTAGTCTAGGATTTGTACTTTGAAGGAAGTAGAACTCAAATGAATCATTCTTAAGGCTACACTTAACCTAACCGGTCGCTCTAAGGAACAGTGTGTGTGAGGCATGGGAGGAACAAAAATGAACAAATCCAGAGACAGGTAGCCAAGATCCTAGCACAAGTTAACCTGTGAGACCCCAAGAAACTGCCGACGGGGTGGTGACGTGCTGTGCTCAGACCAGGGCTAACCTGCAGCACCCATCCCCAGTGCAACGGTGCACTGCACGGGACGGACTCGTTTCGAGGCAGATTCCCCGAGCAGCTGGGGAGGGCCGTGGCTGTCTGCGTGGAAGCCGGCTCCAGAGCCCCTGTCAGCAAATCACCGACCCAGCTCAGCTCACAGCAGCCACGGCACCCTTCCCCCTTGTTGGCTGGGTCAGCGAAGCATCGAGGTTTCCTTCGCACAATGACTTGTTTGTCAGTAGAAACCCATTCTGTAGACCACCCCCCATTTCCCAGCCGGTTCTCTCCATCCGTCCAGGACTGCCCATGCAGGTTTCTCTTCCCGTTCCTTACCATGTCCCTGCCGATGTGCCTGGCCCAACAGCTTTGTTGCTGCTCCAGCTGGATCATCGGGAAGGAGGTTCCCGAGCCTGCACCCTCAAGGTTACGTGTGGATGAAAGAGCTGCGGTTGCCGTCTGGCCTGTTTGCAGTACTCACCCTTTATCGCCCGACATTAATGGTTTATGGCAATTGGAAGTAAGTGATGAAAGGGAAACTGCTCTGGCTGTGAGGGCCTCTGAATGACCCTCTTCATTTCCCAGGATGGATAACAAAACCAGCCACTCTGGAGAATGCCAGGGCCATTTGGCCAGCTCAAAGGGACGCTGGGGGAGCTCCACTTGCCGGGCTCTTGCCAAGTGTCCCAGCGGCCGCAGTAGGGCCGGCCAGTCAGCCCCAAGGCTCCCTGGGCTCCCCACGGGGTGGGCTGTGGCCTCGGGCTTGGTGCACGCAGTGGGTCTCGCCCCTGCCAAAGTCCCCCGCCACTAATTCAAAGCCTTGTTCTACCCCCAAATTTTAACGATGGGAAACCTTTTGTTTAAAAAAAGGGAGAGGAAGGGAAGTGGGGGCCCGTCCGGCTTGGGAGAGTCAGGTTTTGTGCCTACCTTATTATGTGCTAATTGGGATTTTAACAAAGATTGTCCCATCACGTGCAGGTGGCCAGTGACAACGTGCCTGTGACTGAAGAGCACGTCTTGACATAAGGAGAGTCCGGGAGCTCAGTGGGAGCCAGCTCTTCCTGACTGATCTTCTGCGTGCCCGTCTGGCGCTCCATGAATAATTAATAAATTAATGATACACCTCGCTGCTGTACGTTAAATACAATGGCAGCTTGCAGCTGAAACCTACCTGCTGCCGTGCAAAAACCTGGCGGAGCGCTTGGGTGCAGGCAGATCGGTTCATTACTGCGGGGCGGCGCGTGGAAAGCTGGCCCTCGACCGGGGTGTTTCATGTGGAAGGGTGCAGTGGCACCCTTCATCTGCAAGGGAGATTAAACCCTGTTAACGTGGTCTGGCTGCGCAGGTGGGACTGGGCTATGTTTAAACCACGCTCCTCGGCCACGGAGACATTTACAGAGCCGGGAAGATGGACTGCATTGTGTGGAGGTGGGGTTTGGTCCCATCTGTGTGCGACTCTGCCAGTGGAGCGGTCCCCTTACGGTGGGATTTCCCAGGTTTGTAATCGCTCGTCAGGGAAATGACCAATCTGACAGCAACCAAATTTGGGCCAGTGGACTTCTGTTAGGGGGTTTGTCAAGCTTTTCCTTTTGGGCTGCTGAAACTGCTCATCAGGAGTTTCTGCACTCCCTCGCGGTGGTTTTTCAGGTCATATTCAGAAAAATATAAAGACCAGCCAATGATTTAAAAGAGCCGATACTAGAAAATTATTGCATGCCAAGAGACAACTTCGTTAAGGCTGCAAAGGCAGGCACACAACACTTTGGAAATATTGCTTCAGCTTGTGCGGGCAGCCCCATCTCAGCACCTTCTGCCTGATGGTGTCTTTAACACCATGGTCATGAGCCACGTCTCTGTAGGAGCCCCAGCTCATCTTGTGCACGGGCTTGGTTGATGTTTGCCAAGCCCCGGGCTCACAGCAGGAGCTGGAAGGTAAATGCACCAGGGGCACATGGGGACAAAAAGGAAGATCTCCTGCAGGCAGTTTCATCCCCTCTGAGTTTGCTGCGGGCATCTCCGTTCCTGCAAAAGCAGACACCTAGCACGGAAAATTTCAGCTTAGGCACCTGAGGTCTGGCAGAGTTACAAGCAACAAAACCCGAGGTCTTATAACAGGATGCTTCAAGCAATCCCTACAGCAGGCAATGCTCCAAGCCACTGCTCTGGCACCGGCTGCGATGTTACAGCACCGCGCCGTGGGCTCAGCGCCCCGGTAGGCGAAAAGCCAGTCCCTCCCGCACACAGCTCACCGGCCGGGTCACTGCCGGGCTTGGAAATGGGCTGACCGAAAAGGCAACTCGCAGGGGCCGTTCCTGCCAGGTAGCCCTGTTCCTGCAAAGCGGGTTGAACTCCGGTGAAGCGGGTGGCATTGGAAATACAAGGCAGGCTGGGGCGGTTTGCAGAGGCAGCAGTGCCCTCCCGGGTCGGGGGCTGCAGCACTGGGCTCTGAGCGGCTCTCGCTGCAGGGCCTTGTTAGCGGCGTGTGCTGCGCTGGGAAGCCTTTGCCCAGGGTGGTGTGAAATCCTCCGTCCTCTCCCGACGTGCCAGGCATATAAACATGATGTTCCCCTGGTCCCTGCAGAAGCCTGCTGCATCGCAGGGGGAAAAGGTTTAATGAAAAATTTAAAGGCCGGCGTCTTAAAATAAATTCCAATCCTGGCTGAAATTTCACAGCGGCTGCTAAATGTCTCTCGCTCTAGGACTTGTGTGCGGGAAGCGAAACAATTGCTCCCTTCCAAGAGAAAAAATGGGCCTCGTTCCCTCGCTGGGCTGATGAGACAAGAAGCCAGCTCCACCAGAGGGGTGGGAGGTGATGGATGTAATTAAAAGCCCAGAGGGAGGGAGGGAGGGAGGAGAGAGGGAAGAACAATAAATGGAGGCAGCTTATCTTGCGGCTGAAAGCTGATCTTCATGGGCATGTAACATATGGTATTTTCAATAATGGATAAACAGTTTAAAGGGGACCTGCAAATGTTGTCTTTTAATGAGCTAGCAGCAGGGTTATGTGCTGAATACCCTCAACTCACCTTTTATCTTGCTCCCAGGTCCCCCCAGTTGTGGCCAGCCGGGCTCCCGCTGGGCTCTGAAGCCCCAGCACACACTATGTCATGTCACAGCTGCCACGGACCCGGCCTGGTGGGGTCGAGGGGGTGAATATAATTACCCAAGCTGGACTTTGGCCAGGACAGCAGGGCTAGTTCCCTTACTCTTGCAAAAACGGCTGTGGGATCTTTAATTACCACCGCAGGTCAAGACCCTTGGTTTTACCAGCACATTTCATCTCTAAGACAGCATCGCTGGCAGCCCAGGGCCCCGCTGCCGCAGCGTTAACTTCGGAGCACTGAATTGTGCCTGCGTTACAGGTGCCGCCTCTTGAAAAGGTAGGGAAGCAGCAAACGAGCATTATCTCAGGAGCAGGTTTCAGGCTTGCTGCTTCAGGCATCTGTTTTGCAGATCCCCAGAGGAGACAGGCTGGAGGTAAATGTTTGAGGCAGCCTCTGAAACAGCCGCGCAGCCCTTACTGCTGCGCCCGCTCCACGGAGCTGCTCTCCGTGAGTGGGGACAAAGATCTGTGGGCGCAAAGGAAACTCTTGTCCCAGAAAAAAGTTGCATGTGGAGATCAGTCTCCAGAACCTGGGGCCTGCCTTCGCTGGGGGACCTTGGGAAACGCTCAGCAGCTGGAGCCTGTATTTCCCATATAAGCCATGCCCAGATAAAAATGGGAAGACTTGAAGAGGCAAGCTGAGGTCTTGGCTCCACCTGCACCTTGTGGGCTTAAGTAGAGCTCAGGGAACTTGGAGACACTTGGGAGAGACACATTCAGCCCTGTAAGTACTTTTCCATTGATGGGATTTAATTTAAGCTCTAGGTTCATTTATTTTCTCTCCCCTGGGAAATAGTCAGTGGAAGCAATGCCTGTCCAGTGTACGCCTTGAAAGCAGGGCTAAGTGGTGGCTGTGTAGAAGGGAGTTAAGGAAGCTTTTACCTGTGCTGCTTTCCCTCCGTTCCCGCAGGCAGCCTGGGAAGGGGAGATCCCAGTCACCTCCTTGCCGTGTTCACGGCTAAGCGAGGGGGCAATCGCGCTTCTGTTTCCTCAGAATTGCAAAGAGAAGGACAACTTGCAAATTTAACCTCCGAGTCCAGATGAGAAGGCAGCTGGCTGGGTAGCGGCGGGGGGGCACAGGACCTGCGCTGGGCGCTGTACTGGCAGCAGGGGGTGAAACGGGGCAACAACCAATGTGTGTGGGTTTTGGAACTCCTCTGTCCCCGCCACTGACAGACCTTGCCTCTGTGAGACAATATATGTGTTTTAAAATCACTGTCAGGCCTCAGTTGGGTTAGGGTCAAGATACCAGCTACAGCAAGCTAGGAGGATGCAGTGCCTAGTTTATCTCCAGTGCCTCACAGTCTAATAGCATGCTTCCAGAGGGTTAAACTGAATCCACTTTTGAGGCTAAGCTTTCAGCTGGCAGAAATCTGTGTGGATCCTCCAAAGCTCTGCTGCTTTACATCAGCTCAGGCTACAGGCAGCCATGCTCTCTTTTCATGCTGTAATCTCCGCACATGCTTATGCTTGGAATTATCTTCTTCATCCTCTGACATCCTCTGATGCCCACCAACAGCCCTCTCTCATCCGTGTCGGCCTAAGTTTCATGTTTGTGTTAGCTTCTGCCGGACCACCGCTGAGCATGCCCTGTGTCTCCTGCTCCTTGGGAAAGCCAGACTGCGCGGGAGCTCATCACACATTAACGGGGACGTGGAGATAAGGCTGGAGAGCTCTCTCCTCCTCACCTGAGAGGAACACAAGATTTGCTTTTAAGAGGCATCCACTCTGTAGGCAAGGTTCAGAGCTTTTGTTTAATACCCTTCTACGAGTCAGCTTTTCTTAACACCCGAGAGAAACTGAGCTCGAGAAACCCTGGTGCTGAGCAGAGCGCAGGGCAGGACATGGTCCCACAGCCCAGGCTCCTCCGAACCCGGAGCTGGGCTCCTCCTGCAGCACCCCAAACCCCTGTTTCCGTCTGCTGGCACATTTCCTCGCCTGCGTTCAGACCCTTCCCATCTTTCAGGCAAAGCCCTGGGAGTCTGGGGCATTTTTAGTTAACTGAAAATATACATGTGTTTTGGGAGCCATCTCCTTTTGTACCAGCTCATTAGGGGAAATAAATGGCCCCTGACCATCTGTCATCTTTGTGCAGGTACCTGGCAGAGAGGGGTGGGAAAAGGCGCGGAGGATCCTTAATCCGCTCAGGCTTCAGCAAAGTGAACGGTGCTTCCCACAATATAATTACAGCAGTCCTGCTGGAAAGTGACAGACCTAGTGAGTCGAAATAGATGAATGTAATTAAAATCCCGGAGAGCAAGCGATGGAGACGGAGACACACAGAAGAGCAGCGGAGGGAGAAAGAGCGGTGGAGGGTGAGGAACCAAATAACAGGAGGCAGCTAGTCCAGGATAGGGACCATATGCTGGTCTCATTAATGAAGAAAAAGGGTAGAAACTTATTACTGATAAATTCTGGTCTTTTCCTCTCTTCTACTTGCCTTTTTAAAACATTTCATGGATTTAAAGCCTGAAGGACAAGTCTAACCATGCTGTTTGACCTGATACGTAAACCCAGCCCCAGTGGGCTTTGCATCCAGATAGGAGGTTTTGCCCTTCGAAGCTTCATGCCACTGCCTGTGGATTAAAGAAACTTTTGTCCTCTGAGCATCCCTGGTTTAAGAGGCTACTGGTATGAGGTGATGAGCTGCAAGAAGTCTGCAGGAGATACACATGCCACTGGCAGAACGTGGGAGGTATGAGGGGAGGCTGGGGTCAGGCACTGCTTCATAGGCATGAGAGCAAAGTGCTTGGGAACCTGGGGCAGGGATTTTTTCAGCAGAAAGCAGCTTTGCTGGAGTTGGCCCCACACGAAGCAGAAACCCAGCCACTGTCAGGAGGACTCTGGCAGCAGCGACAGCTTTAGACCTTCTCTTCTCACGCTGTCCCATGTCTCTCCTCTCCCTTCAGCAACCACAGGAGCAGCAAGCCCAGCTCTCTACAGCTCTTCCCCTTGCTCTCAGTCCAATTGGTACCCCACGTCCTGCTCTCCTGTAGCAGGAGCTGGCCACCCTCTCATCCTTAGGAAGCCAGAAGTCACCTTTGCCTGCCTTGCAGCAGGCTGGCTCCGGCCCTTGCCACCGTAACAGTGCAGGAACGCCAAAGGAGGGGAGCTGGTGGTGACTGCTGGCTGCAAAAGCCAAGCCAAGATTTCAAAAGCTGCCTCAGCTTGCCAAGTGACCGGCCAGAGACAGAAACCTCAGGGAACTCATTTACTGGGGTTCTTTTAAAGCTGTCAGGGCTGGCACACAAACCCCGCAGCCCCAGGATCGCGAGTGCTCCTGGAAAGCCTGGTGCGTCCTTAGCAGAGACACGCAGTTGAGCTGCTTGGTGCTGGGCTTGTGCTTTAAAGCAGCTCTCAGAAGCACTGTAATTGTATTGATCAGGAACGATTGTTTTCCCTCTTCTTTCCTCTTTAAAATGCCTTTTTTCTTCCTGCCATCTCTTTGATGTCTTTTAATTACCTTTCCCCTCCTCCACATCCCCCTTTTAGAGAACTCTGAATAGGTGGGCGAGGTTTATTTATTGGCTTTGCTATGGATGAGGCTGGGTGTTGAGCAGCCTCTTCCTTGAGTAAGTCATCTTCGGGGGAATAATGCAATAACAGGGGCTGGGGCTGCTTTCCTGGGAGAGGCTGAAAAGCCCCGTTATTGCTCCATGCAGCCCTTGGGTCGGCTCCTGGCAGCCTCCAGCCCGGAGCTGGGGTAGCTTCCCAGGATGCTCCCAAGAGGAGGAGGCTCTGGTGGATAAACTGACTGTCATGGAGTACCCTGCTCCTACCACAGGAGCAACCGGGCTGTCTCCCAGCCACCCCCCAGTTTGGTTTCAGAGCTGAGGGAAGACTGGACTCCATGCCGGGAGGGAGGGAAAGAGGAGGAGTTTTCAGTCCCCATCTTGAGGAGATCTTCACCTCCCTGTGGCGCAGACCAAGGCTGGATTGGCACGGGTCAGGCCTGGGATTAGCAGCTCCCCGTTCTCAGCACAAGCGTTTTGTCCCTCCGCTAGGATCAGCGTCTCTCCGGAGAGAGCCACTTTGTCCCCATCCCCCTCCTCCACCCTCCCCTCACTCGGAATGGATGGGAAATTTGAGGAATGTTCAGATTTTACTCATTAGCCCAACCTCCTGCTGGCCCTGGTTTAAAACAACCTGCAGGGGCTTCCCTTGATCGGTGATGTATGAGTGGCAGCGATGGGGCAAGCCAGACATTGAGCCTGGCTGGAGTCGGACTGCCTCACATTTCACTGCTAACTTGTCTTCTGCGACTGGACATAATTTAGTCTAATTGTCTTCATGTGGGTTTCTTTCATCATGGCCACAATCTGGTTTAGCCAGCGGCTAACAAGGACATTTCAATGGGTGTCGGTCTGGTCCATCTCTGCTGCTTCTTTCTCTTTCAGTTTCCCAGGGCAGGGCAGCGCGCTGATGGGGAAAAGAGGCACTTTTCCAAAGAGCTGGGCTGAGCACAGGAGAAATCGGGGAGAGGGACCATGTCCCTCTCAGCAATGAGCTCTGGTATGGATCCCACGACTGATCCTGCTTGATTGCTCACGTCTCAGGGAGCAGGGAGGGAAAAACAGCTCTACCTTTTGCCTAGCTGGGAGGAATTGCAAACGTGCAAATCCTAAGCCCTGGCCAGAAGGATGAGAAACTGCCGTTAATGTCCTTCCGTGCCGCTGCCGGAGACAGTGAGCTGCAGAAATGGGTAAGCCACAATCAGAGGTGCTTCCTTGGAGCCCTCTGCTCCCAGCCAGCACGGAGTGGACTTGCCAAGTCCTCCCTTTGCCCTCCGGCAATGGCACGCAGGTCATGGCAATTGCTGCTGTGGCTGTCCTGGGAACCTCTGGAGGCCAGGTTGAACGTTAAGTCCCAGCAATTATCAGACCTCTCAAAGTTTTGTGTTGCAAAGTCGGAGTTTCCCCAGCAGCTGAGAGGCTGCTGGGTCCGTGCCCTGCAGAGCTGAGGTTTAGCCATGGCACCAGGCAGGCCTGCACCCGCGGAGCATTTCCCCGTGTGCTGCAGGCACAGGCTGGCTTCAGCCGTCGGCACCTCCAGCAAGGGCCTCCGTGGCAGCTGCCCTTACTGGAGTGCGCCAGCGGCTCCGGGCATCCTGAACCGCACACGTCCTTCTGCCGCCTGTGACGTGCCCAGAGCAAGCAGAAGATGCTTCCTCTCCGTCCCAGGGACTGAAGCAGTCTGGGAAAATGGGCCACGTGCTTGGGTCTCCGGGCTGCCTGCAGCCCGCCATCCACTCGGGAGCCGCTCAGCTGCGGCAGCGGAGGGCTCTGTGCTCCAGGAGGGCCCGGAGCACCCAGCCGGAATTATCTTGCCCTTTTGTGCGAGATGTTTGGGTTCAGGGCTTTGTTGTTGTTGTTGGGGGGGTTGTCGCTTTGGTTTTCTTGGAAGCATGTCCCTAGATTTTGACGGGAAGAAGCTGGCGTTTCATGAAAGCCTCTCCCTCGTTATTTAATGTTAAAGCACTTCAATTAGTTTCATTTGATTTACTTTGATGCTTTTGTTCCCCGAGGTTTCCAGCACACAGGGCTGCTCCACCTCTCGGTGGCTGCTCCACTTTGATCTCCGCAGCGCTGCTAAGGGCCTCCTGCCACTCCCCAGGCTCTCGGGACAGAGGCATCCACGCACAGCAAAACCCGGTCCCCGCGCTGGCACCGCCGGGGCTGCGGCTCTGGCTGCTCCGCTTCCCCCCGTCCTGTCGTCACCCCCATCTGTTCCAAAACCAATATTGACTCGGGAGTGGGGGAGCCCCCTGCCAGGCTGTTTTAATCAAAGCTTTCCCCAGCAAATGAAGTTTTTACAAGAAGGTCTCCAGGTGCTCCAGCTAGGGGAGGAGGACACAATGGCCGGCCCGGCGGGGGCTTGCTGCTATGGCAAAGAGGGGGAGCCGGAGGGGCCAGGAGCCCCGGGTGAACTCCTAGGGTTAGGCTGTATCTGCAGGAGCCAGACAGTGGTTTGAACACAGAGCCAAAACATTTAACATTTGCAAACCAATTAAGAAGAGGAGAGAGGCAGGGAGGGGAGGTTGAGGCATTTCAGCACAGAAATTTGTTCTCATGGGAATGCTACAGCAAAGCCCTCTCCGCGTGACAGATGCCCTCGACCAGCGTCCCCAGCTTCGGCATGAACCTTCTCTTTCCCATTCCCACTCACCAATAGCTTTCAAAAGCTGTTCTTTCCCTAGTTTCTCCTTCTGGCCAAGGATGAGCAGCAAGGTTTGGGTCTCTAGAGCCTTGCCATAATGATTTGCAGAAGAAGTGTTAATACACGGTTGGGAGTGATGCCGAACTCAAAGCAGCTGGCTCCAAGGGTCAGAGCAAAGAGTGGGCAAGTACGGGAGGAGCTCTTCTGCCTCCTCACGAGCATCGCGCCGGTGACTGCTTTCTTCTCCGAGGTCTCAGTAACTGTTGTACCTGTGTCCCACCAGGGCTGGAATAGAAAGCAAATTGGGTAGACAACATGAATGCAAGCGAGGGATGTGCTGCCATACTGATTTGGGAAGCAGGAATGGTTAGGAAGATCACTTGAGTGATGACCCTGCCTGGGCCGGGTACCACACGCACGTGGCAGTGGCAAGCTCGGGACTTGCTCCTGGCATTTTGCCTTTGGGTGCCACTTCCACTGCATCCCTTGGGAGTACACAGGGACACCTGTCTGCCTCCCAGCAACCAGCTGGCTTGCTTGGGGACGGCACATCTCGGCCCTACACCTAGGGATGATACCACGGCATGACAAATCCATGGCCATCTACCCTTTACATATCCCGGAGCAAGCCCAAGTGCGGGACACAGAGGTGAACAGGTCAGATGAGACATACTCCAGAGCAGCAGAGAGGTAGCTCAGCACTTTTTGGGTGCTCCTATACAAAACGGGGGGAAAAAATACTAGTAATCAGTTAAAAATGCATCTATTGAAAACAAATCAACAGCTCAGAACAATGGGTGAGGGTAAGGAGAGGGGCTGGCTCAGGGAGAGCAGATAGACCCACGGAATGAAAGATTACGCGCTGAAAACAAGCATTTAAAAATAAAAAGCAATCTTTACACCACTTTTCAACTGCTTGGAATATTTCCCCTGCTATGGAGGTCGCTGCCCGAAGGCGATTTTAGGTAGGGACAGCATAAGTAGGGGTTTGTGGTTAAAAGCTCAGAGCTTTGGCGGCAATTGTAAAATGCTACCAGGCTTCCCAGTAAACGAAGCGCCTTTTATTTTCCCACTTTAAAGGGAATGTAATTAGTTTAAAACCAGCAGCAGGGAAGCACTACAGCTCCTTTTCCAGGGACAATGGCAAAATAAGTGTATCAACGCCCTGGCCAGCATATTTTGCTTTCCTGATGAGACCAGCTATTGCCTGGAGCCTCTCTTTTCCCCTGAGAACTATCCCAGGCTGCTCTAAATTGTGCACTTTTATTACCGAGCTGGGGGCACGGCAGGCCGCCCGGCTCCGGCCCCCCAGGAGTCCTCCCACAACCGACCACGGGCGCCTGCCCCGCAGGTAACCGCAGCCAGAGGCATCGACTTCTGGGGACCCCGGCTCCATCTCGAGGACTCCACGTCTGCAGAAAGGCTCAAAAATTTTGGCCGAGCTTTCCAGCCGTTTTTCTGTTACCTGCCCCAGTACGTGTCTGCTTGACCTGCACGTGGGAGCATTGTGAATGGGTTTATTCTCCCAGCACCCCCACGAGGAAAGCAAACAGCTATTATTTTCTTTGGCTTCTTACCAATATTTTCCAGTTTCTGAAACAAATTCTCTGGAAAAACTGAACCAAACAATATCTCAGGACTAAGGAAAACCAAAAGCTTTCCAGCCACAACCTTTGTCCCCATCATGAGCCTGAGCTTCGTATCGGCTCCAGTGCTGCTGGAGTGCAAATGTCGCACTGAGCTTTCTGCACTTGCCTCCGTGTTCTGGGGAGCGTTTTACACCGCTCCCTCCTGCCGCTGGGCAGGGAACCGGAGCCTGTGCTGGAGGTGCTGTCGCTCGGCTGGCGGGTCGTGGGTTCCTCCGGGATGGCTCTCCTGGTGCCCGCTTTTCCCGGGGAGGGGGAAGCTCCCTGCTCTCTGGGCAGGCTGGAGGGGCCGGGGCTGCTCCCTCTTCCCTCGCCTGGAGCAGGAGGCAGCGGTCCCAGTCCCATCCCACCGGGGATGTGCCTCCATCCCAGCCAGCCTGGGGGACACATTATTATTTCCCCGTTGATAGGGTTCAGTGGGACTGAAAGAGCTACACGCCCTCTGGTAATTTGTAGTTTGTCGATGCTGAGCTGACATTTAACTGAACCCAGGGCAGCAGCAGGCAGTGAGGAGCGAGGAATCGCTCTGCTATTGTAATACCCGAGACACTAGGAGCTTGGCTAATAGGGGACATTCTTTCCTCCCAGGACTTCCTCCATGACTTTAATGCATTCAGGATCAGCCTTGATTATTTGGACTCATTAATGGCAGCATTTGGGTGACTGTCTTCCCCATTTCCCTAGCATGAATATTATCCCTATTTTGTTCTGCATTGTTCATAACCAGGGGGGACAATTAATCAGAGCAGAAAGGACTTTATTCAGCTGGAATTCCTTCCACGGCTGGACCACTGAGAACAAATTAGCAGTTCACACATTGCAATTGGCCTTTTCTGTGGACACAGAGTTTGGACCACAGTCACCTCTGAGGGGTGCGAGGGAGCCTGCACCTTCCCCCTGCACGGGGGTATCACCAGGGGCTGACCGAGCTGTTGGAAGGCATTCCCGCCCTCCTGGAGAGCACTGCGGGAAGGCCGGGGCTTCAGGGAGACAGAGCTTATCCAGAGAAATCTCAAAGTGGCAACTAACCACCAACCTAAGCACTTACATTCACGTCTGCTCCTAATTTAGGATTACTGCCTTCACCGCTTTTTCCTAACTGCTGTTTGTCTGCGTGTCCAGGCAGTGAAGTGGTAAACGGACAGGCTCTAACCCTGGTCCTGACGTTCACTTGCTTATCTGCCACGCTGCTTTTTTCAGCAAAAATGGCTAGAATAGCACGCCTCGGAGCAGGCTGGGGCTTGTGAGAGCAGTGGCCTTTCTGGAGTGAACATCTGGGAGCTCTGCAACCTGGCCTGGGCTCAGCTCTGACATTTGTCTCTGCTGGAAACCCAGACCTTCAAGGGCCGAGCAAAAGTGACTTGCTGAGTTGTGTTGCTGCTGTGCTCCTTGCTTTAGCCGCTGCCATTAGCGGGGCTTGGCTGGCCGTAGCCCTGGCACGATGCTATCGACCAGGTGGCCGGGTGGAGGGAGACGTGGAGACTAATGGAGTTCAGGGATTCTCTGACTCAGAGGCTAAACGCAATTTCATTCATTGGGCAGTGAATGCTAATTGCTGATTAAAAACTGGTACCTGAGGTTCACCTCTTCCCAGAGGACACACCAGTAAAACTGCAGCTATTATAAATGTCCTAAGCACAGCCTCCTCACCATGAAATACAGCGATCTACAGCCATTATTTTCAGCTCCATGCTGCAAACTGTTTGCCAGCTGAAGGGCTAAACGGATCAGCTTCCCTGTTCTCTGCAACACGCGACTGATGATGTCAGCTGCCTTGGGGGGGTTCAAGGCTTCCTTGGAGATGCTCGGTATTGATTAGGAGGTGGAGTGCGATCGTCCTTATCTGCCTGGTTGCTGAGCTTTGGGAGCTTCCATAATGGTGAAGCAGACCTCGCCCCTCGAAACAAACACTTCATCCAAGGAATGTTAGGAAGGAACGGGCAGAGAACTTAAAGATGCCTGGGGGTGCTGAGCCACGCTGGGAAATGGAGTTGTTTGAAGCACAGGGGCAGTCCGTGGACGGTGCCCAGAGGCACGGCTGGCTCTGTGCTCCTGGGGCTGCTGGTCTGGTGGCAACCGCTTCGGCCACAAAGTCTGAGATCCTCTCACAGGGACGTGAAGTTGAAACATAGCTCCTTTCTGCTCGCTCGCGGCAGGGTTCAGGTGGTGTGAGAGCATGGAGCCTTCCACGCTGCGGCAGCCAGATCAGCCAAGGTCACTAGCAGCCTGATGCTGTTGCCATCTGATGTCTGTTTTAAGGGTGCTCAGAACTGACTGACCTCATCTTGCTCTGTTCAGGCAAAATGAATGCAACCTGCAGCCTGTTTCGCTCTCTCAGCAGCCACTGGAAAGCAGCCCAAGGACTGGGCCTGTTGTAGAGAGTGGGGTCCTGGGAGGTGTTTCTGCAGTGGAGCAGCAGCAGATTGACTGAGATTGACTCTGTGGCCGTTCCTTTTCCTTTTCCCTTTTCCCCTTTTCCTTTTCCTTCCTTTTCCTTCCTTCCCGTTCCTGATAAACACTCTGCAGATAGACAATCCCCAGCTGCTGTCCCTGCTATACATCTGTGTTGCACTCTTTGCTAATGACGTCTGCCCTGGGATGCCGGATGCAAAAATACCACCACCACCCCCCAAATCTGGTTTGCATTTCCCAAATTTTATCAGGCACGGATTCTTTGAGGTTTTTAAAGACTCCTCTCGTAATGGCAGTCATTGCTTTTGGGCTGCAATCTTCATTTACCGGAGTCCGGGCGCCCTGTGATTCTCAGTCCATGCTATTTGATCTATATGGTTTGCTGCTCCTGTGCCTTTCGCAACTCGAAGGCATGGGAACAAGGATCTCGCCCTCCACAGCCCATTAGGAGCGTTGATCCAAGACGCTGCTCAGCGGCGCCAGAGGAACACTGTTACTTCTGCCTGCAGCAGGGCTCAGCTCCTCGCTCGGTGACCCTCAGCCCAGCATCGTGTCTCTCCGGCTGCTATCAGTGAGGCCTCCGAGGTGTCTCAGCAGAGCAGTAAATGACCTGCTCATCAGGGGATGAGTTAATGTGGGAGATGAGCTTGGCCCTTCAGGCTCTGTGGTCTCCAGGCCTGTGTTTGAACCCTGCAATCATGTCTTTGCAACACCCCACGCCCCTGGTCTCCGAGGAGGCTACACATCGAGCTGTGCACAAGGTCCCCAGGGACACCACGCGCCCAGTCAACACACCCAGCCCATTGCAATGGCTTGGCTATTGGGGTGGAGGGGAGTGGCAGTCACAAAAAGGTTAATTTTCTAAGAGGACAATGAATGCAGGATGTTCAGACAAGCCGGGCCGGCTCTGTCCTTGTGCTACAGATTTGCTCCAGCAGGCATGAAACCAGAAAGAAGTGATTCAGCTGCTGACCTGCAAGGCAGCCCCGTGGGGCTTGACAGGTTTTGTTGGAGAGGAGGACATGTTCCTGCCTGTGAGCTTCCAGCGCTGATCTCGCCGAGGCGCAGGTTAGCAGTGGCAAACCCTGGCTGACCCAGCTGGGAAGGGAGCAGGCTCTGCGAAGAGCTCTCTCAGGAGCTGTGTCCTTTCTGGGGAGATCAAACAGATCCCCTGGCTGAGCCCAGGGGAGCTTCAAGGGGTTTGGCTTGTGGCTTCCACAGCAGCGGTTCACAGAGGCCACTTTGGGAAGCAGAATCCATTTTCCCAGATAGGGTTCAACGAGGGGTGAGAGCTGCCGTCTGCCAGCCCTTTCTCAAGCCCCCCTAAGCCATCCCGTTGTGGCTCCTTGCAGGTGCAGCTCCACAACCTCTGCGCTCATCAGCCCGCGTGGGGCTGGAGAGAAAGGACAAGAAGGAGCACAATATTTGCATATCGATAAGGACTCTCTTTAGGATTGGCATTTTGAGGTATGACTGCCACACACGGCAAGGACGATCAAGATGTGCCAGCCACCCTGCCTGCAGCGTGGAAGAGTACGCGGGCACACAGGCTGCACGGCTGGGGAGCGCAGGGCAGAGTCACGGGACCGGGGAGGCCCTGGCCGGGTGCCTCCTGCTAGGATGCTTCCCTCCACCAGAAATGCATTAAGAAGAAATTGAGTTTGGCTAGCAGTCATTCCTCCGATCGATGAGATGAAATTTGATAAGGAAACAGGAGGAATGTGCTCAGCACATGCAAAAACCCATCTTCAGATCTTGCCCTGTGGGAAATCGGGCAGGAGGGATGGGACTGTGAATACCAGCCTTCCTGGAAGGCTTTTCTTGCCGATGTCTGCCCAGGGTATCCCAGGGGAGTTTTCAAGCTGGCTGCATCTCAGGAGCCACGGGGCCAACATGCAGGCAGGCCAGCGGAAGGGCACCAGAGGCCGGCTGGTTTCAGCAGGGCGAGGGCCAGAGGGAGGCATAGCCCCTGTAATCAGGTGTAGGAGAACCAATTTCCCAGCAAACCTGCTCCTGACTGTGAGTCAGCCAGTTGCTGTCCAAACTGGAGTACTTTCAGATCACTTGGCTTATCCCAGAGTAGTGCCGTTTTTATGTGAGAGTACCTGAGAGGGGAATCCCACCGGAGGGGGTCTGTGCTTTCATCGGATTTTCAAGGATTTCTGAGTGTCTCTCTCGCTACTGAACATGCAAACCCTGCCTGGAGGCAGCCGAAGGGCAGCCAGCCACAGGACAAACATCCAGCCCTTTCACCAGAGAGCAGCACCACATGGAGAAAGGACGTGCGGGAAGAATTGAGACCCTCTGAGACGCTCCAGCGGGCTGGGAACGTGTTGTGGAGCTGCTCTGCCTTCACTCGGTGATAAATGTCACACAGGGACACAGGCAACCTCCCTGCCTTCACTGCACAAATGGAAACAGGGAGGTGGCTGTTTGATCCCCTGGCGCCTGCGCTGCCGCTTGAAATATGGGCTCGTGTCAGCATCAATTTCGAAATGTCTCTGTCAGGCAGGCACGCTCCCCTCAGATGCGTGGTGGTGGCAGGCAGCACACCACGACTGTGATAAATAAAATTTACTCATTTACTGAAACGGGGGCAATCTACAGTGAAACACGCTGCAGGAAGCATGCCCTCCTCCCGACGCGCCCAGTGAGTCACTGCAGCTCCCTGAGGTATCAAGATCTGGAAAGCACCCAAGACAACAATCAACCAAATCGGGTCTCGGCGATAACGCTGCATTATCAGGCTCCATCCAGCTGCTGAGTCAGCCCTACCCGCCCTCCCAGCCTGGCGGGCGACCAGCGACAGGGCTGCTGCCTGAGCGATAGGGGATCAGGGCCCCTTCCCGCCCCGTGCAGCTTCCTCAGCAGCTGATAATCCCCCCCGGCTGCAGTTGTCTGCTCTGCAGACCCACGCAGACGGACGGCGAGTGCCAGCGCTGAGGGCGACATGGAGGAGCTGCGGGGTGGACTGGCTGGCAGCCGCGCAGATGGGCCCAGCCAGAGCCCATGCACGGGCACAGGCGCACGTGCGCAGCTTTCTGCTGGCCGGCTGGGGCTGCGGATACATTGATGGCTTTGGCCATCAGCTGGCGGCTGCCTTCGGTGGCACCGTGGTCCCCAGCTCAGTGTCTGGCCCTTCGATCCCGCCGGCTGCCAGGATCCGGTGGTGCATGGGTGCAGCGGGCAGGATGCCCCACCGTGGCACAGGCAGCCCGGGCTCCTCTTTCCCATGGCTCACCCTTGCCCGTAGGCTTCTGCTTCAGAGCAGAGCCAGATGAGACAGACGCTGGTGCGCAGGGGCTGGGAGGAAGCGAAGCGGCAGGAGAGGGAGGCCCTGAGGAGAAAAGCGGTGTGACTGTCACCCTGCGGAGAGGGACTCTTTGATGGTCACGTCCGATAGCTCACGGCGGCTCTCCGAGCAGACCGGCTGCTCCCAGCACGGCTGGCTTTTGCTGTTAATGCTGGAAATCCTCTCTTGGCCAGCTGCGTGACCAGTCACCCCTGCGCCCAGCAGACACAGCTGCGTTTCGGCTGGCCCTTCAGCAAGCTAACCTCCACTAATAAAAGTCAGAGGAGCAGCCTCCTCTCCCCCCGCTGCCGTGGGTGCACAGGCTGCGGGGATACGGTCCCCGCCAAGCTTGCGAACAGACCTGCGGCAGACTGGGCTGAGTGCACTGGGAGGCCAGTACTTCTACTGGGCTGGGGCAGGCAGGAGCCTTCCTCCACGGCTGGCAGGGGGACAGCCTCTCTCTGCAGAGCTGGCCATGGGATGGCCAGAGCATCTCCTGGGTGCCAGCATCCCAAAGCTTCTGCTGCTGGGAGGAATCAGGCAGGGAATGGCCGGGAGAGGGAAATGGGGGTGCCGGGGAGAGCTCAGCACGATGACAGTGCAGGTGGGAGTGCTCTGAAAAAGCTGCGGAGTGTCTCATTTCTTTGCAATATTTAATGTCTCCATCTAGCATTACTGTATTGTTTGTATTACAGTATATTATCAGTGATGTACTGCTGTGTTCCCATGTCCTAGAGTTTCAAAATTTCTGTTTGACTATAATTTAGGGACTGCGACCAACAGTGGTTTGGAACTAAAACAGGTCTGGAAAAGGCAGACTTGTTTGTGGAGCACAAACTTAGCTTTGCAGCTCCATTTACTTCCTACTCAGCTTTCAAACCTCCGCAGCTTCCTCCCCACCAAGCTTCGCTTTGAGTCTCACTTTTAAACCTGTCACATTTCACTTGCTTTAACAACAAAATGAGAGGCAGACCTGAGCAAGCAAACCCTGGACCAGAACGTTCAGTATCTTTGCAGCTGGATCCATTAACTTGGGACAAGAGGGTGGAAATTCCCAGCACGTTCGGTGCACATGAGCCACACACTTCAAAAAAAAAAAAAAAAAAGAAGTCCCTGCTAAAGAAGCCAGTGGGAAAAGCCCACAGGATGGTGAGCGGAGCTGGGGGACTTAGTGCAGCTCATTCCAGGGGATCCCAGCCAGCACCTGCACATCATTCATCTTCTTTTATTGCCTTTTCTCAGCTTCTTGCTGTATTTTAATGCAAAGCCTGATACCCCCTTTGGAAAGAGATATTCTCCAGGCCTTCCCACATGCTTGGGAACGCTGCTGGCCCTGTGTTCTGGCCAGATAAATAGGCAGAACAAGAATTTGGGCCCAGGGATGTGATGAAAGTATTTTCACCACCAGAAGCCTTGCTTCCCTCAGACCGGCCTGAGCAAAGCCTGGGCCACAAGGTTGTGATCTGGACCCAGCTTTTCTGGAAATGCACATTTGCATCTGTGGTTCCATTCAGCCCCGGAGCAGCAGTAGAGTCTAGGTCTAAACTTCAGAGTTTTCTCCCCCTTCCAGGATGTTCTCATCCTTCCAGGCTTCATCCCGAGCTGGGGGACCTGCCCGTGCTGTGACAGCCTGCCCCAAAGTCCCTTTTCCCATTGCCCGGTGCGGACATGCTGGGATCCAGTGTCTGGCACCATAGGTGGGTAGTGCTCCAAAAGCCCCGCAGTATTGCCCTGTGTTGTGTGTGATCGTGCAGTGCAAGACCCGCCGGTGCCGGGGGTGGAAGGACGGGGACAAGGGGCTGGGGCAGGGCTGCCGGGCAGTCGGCGCGGCCGGTGCTAAGCCTGGCCCCCGTTCCTCGCTCTGGCGCTGCTCGCGGCTGGCCGTGCAGCAGCAGGTGTGGTGTGACACATTCGCTCTGGGGCTAATCCCTTGTCCCTATTTTCCTCTCAGCATGGGAAAGCAAATCACTACTTTTAATCTCATTTTCCAGCTCCCGCTCCGGGGGCGGGGGGGGGGGCCCAGGCCCAGGTGAGAATGCCCCGGCCTCCCAGCTCTGTTTATTTTATCTCCTGACCTGACAGAGGGGTTTTTCCCACATACAGGACAGTCAGAACTGTTGGGGCCACGGAGAGCTCCGTGGTCACTAGAAAGCCAGGGAGGTTGCACGCCGGTGAGCACAGAGCCCACCAGAGAAGGGGGAAGAGCTGCTGCTGTGTACAGCCAGGGTCCTTTGGGCACGTCCCTCGCATCCGTGCCTTCGACTTTTTCTCAGTGGTATAGACCTCTGGGTGCTAAACCCAACCCTTTGCACTGACACAGGCTTCCCTGCATTACCGCACTCCTCCCTGGCCCCGATCCCCAGCAGAGGGAAGTCAGGCCCTGGCCCAGGCTGCCCAGGGAAGGGGCTGAGTCCCCATCCCTGGAGGTATTTAAAAGCCAGGCTGACGTGGTGCTTGGGGACATGGTTTAGTGGTGGGTTTGGCAGTGCTGGGTTAATGGTTGGACTCGATGATCTTAAGGGTCTTTTCCAACATTAACGATTCTATGGTTCAGAGCAGGGACCCCCAGCCCAGCTGCGAGTACAGGGAGGAGAGCGAACGGTGGGGCTCAGGCAGCTGCCGGCTTTGCCCCAGATCTCCCCCTCCCAGCAGTGCTCCGGGCCCCTGTCCCAGGGGCTGTCCCACTGGTGACCCCAGAGCATCTCCCTCCCTTCCCGTCCCCGGGAGGTCCTGGGTAGCCTGCCTTCCCGCTCCCAGCTCTGCCTGCAGCTCTGGGTTTGCAGCTATTTAGCAGGCAGCAGCTTCAGACACATTTTGTGGCCACACGCAGAGACAATAATCACTTGTAGTCTGGCCTCGGCATTGCCAGCGGCCTGGCTGGCTGCGCGGTGGAGGCAGCGAGGACGGCGTCTCAGTGCGTGGACGACATTCCTCGCCATCCCGGCGTTGGGCTGGCCCTCTCCCACCCGCAGGACCCCCCGGGCAGCGGGGACTGCACGCCTGCCGCAGGGCAGTGCCGGTTAAAGAGCAGCTGGGATTTTCCTGCTGTGCACCACCGGCCCGCAGAGCCCCACATGGTTTTGCCGGAGGCTGAAACGTGACTGGAGCTGGGTTGTGGTAAGTGGGTGGGATGAGAGTTTCACGACCTGGTTCCAGCAGAGGCGTGGGCAGCATCACTAGAATGATTAATGCTGGGGGGAGGCAGAGAGAGACCTAGCAATTGCTGATAAGGGAGGGCTGACAGAGACGAACGACAATAACAGAAAGGACCCGCTTGTCAGTCACCACGAGAAATCCCCCCCCAGGAAATGATAAATCGTGCATGCCACCTGCTTCCACCTCTGCCGATTCAAACCATGGGATACCTGGGAGGCCAGCGCTCACACTACGTGAGATTTCCAGGGTTATTTATTGGAGCTTGTAATTCAGATGAGAAAAATGGAAAATATCATGCGCCTCTCATCCCAGCTGCCTCCCCGGCTGCCCATCCTGCTCACTGCTTTCTGCTCCCTCCCTCCCAGCTCCTGGCAGCTGAGAGGTGAAGCGCAGAAGAATCCAGATGATCGCTAAAGCTTTGCTTCCCGGGGCTGTGGAGAGCTGGGTCCTCGCAAATTTGCTCTGCAGCTGCCAGCGCGAGGGTGGAGGGCAGGCGTGGGGAAGGGGAAGCGGGAGGTGAGACGAGGAACAGATCCGCTTCAGAGAGAGCAGCTCTGAGGTGCTCAGCCCTCAGTGCTGGCACTTGCGATTCTGCTGCCTGCGCCGGGGCCTGCGTTGATCCACCTTTACACAACCTGGCAGCAAAATTAAGTGGCGTGTTAGCAATAAGTGGTCCTGCCCTTCTGATTGCTGTTTATGACTAGATAGCATCAGCTACTGCCAGCCATCAACTGCTCCTCGCCTAAACAGGCAGGGAATCTCAGTGCAGCCAGGGGAGCAGCAGAGGAGCTCAGGTCCCCTCTGGGGCTTTACGGGCAGCGAAGCATCCTGCAGCGTGGGAGCAGCCCTGTTCGAGCTGGGCTCTGGGGTCATCTCCTTTCCACTGCTGGCTGCATTTGGAACGTAAATGAGAATATAAGCGACCTCTGAAGATCACCCAGGTGAAAGAGCTCAGGCCGCCTGTCCGTGCCCTGGGGCGCTGGCTCTGCAGGCCCGGGCAAAGGCGGAGGCTGCTCGGGCACCCCCCGCCCGGCCTCGCCGCGGAGCTGCCGGCGGCGCCGGCCCCGGTGTGCGCTGCCCTCTAAAGGCCGAACCCCGGGGAAGCGGGAGCAGCCCGGCGGCGGGCAGCGGCCGGGAGCGAAGGGCAGCCGGGCAGCGCGGCTCCGGGGCCAGCTTCTCGGTAGCTCAGCGGGGCAGAAGCGCTGCTCCGGGACCACCGTACTGGGCTCGGCTCTGCGGGGCTGCCCGCCGCCCCCGAGCCGCCCCCGGGGCTCCCGCTCCGGCGGCGCGGCCGGGCTGCGAGTGCCCCCGCGCGGTGCCGGGGCCGGGGCCGGGGCGAGTGGTGCAACCGCGGGAAGAAAAGCAGGCAGAGAGGCCCTCTCGGAGGTGGAAGGGTCACCCGGGCCGGGCCGTTCTCCTGGTCCCCAGCGCGGCTGGGATCCGCATCTCCCGGGGAAGGAGGGAGCCCCGCTGCTGCCTGCGGGACCCAGGGCTGCCGGTGTGGGACGGCGGGGCAGGTAGCGCAGGGCATCCGTGCTATATACCCTGCTTGCAACTGTCTGATGAGTTTTTAACATCTGAGCTATAATTTTTCTGCTTTGTTTTGCTGGGGGTAGGAGGGCTGCTGGAAAAATGCCTATCAAAATCATTCAGCTGGCCCTTAAAAGAGGGGGGAATCAGGCTGTGCACAAACTAAAAAAAAAAAAAAAAAAGGATTGCTGGCTTTTCTCTGTTGTCCTGTTCCAGCACTCTCCAACATTACACTGAGACAGGAGAGAGGAAGGACGAAGAACCCTGTACCAGAGATACGGCTTTTGCCATCCCTGTGAAAATCCAACCTAATTTGGGCAATGCTAAAGCTTTATATATATATATATATATGTATATATATGTAATCTCATTCCACAGCTGTAGAGTTGAGATTTTGCAGGATTTTAGTAATTAAAAAGCCTGCAAATTGAAGCAACACTGTGCACATTCCACCCTGAGTTAAATAGGACTTTCCTGAAAATGCAGGTGTGGGTGATTGCAGGGTAAAGCTCACAGCAGAGGGATTTGGTGTGCGGAGAGTGATGTGGGAGCAAAAGGCTGGGACCAGCCCCTGTGATGGGGAGCTGGGGGAAGCCCTGACTGTCTCCAGGCTCTGCTGTGAGAAAGCTGCAGGGGAGGGAGAGGCCGGACAAGGCTGAGCTTTGGGCTGGGGAAGCCAACCCTTCCTCAGCCTGTTCCCAGACTCCGGAGCGGCAGCCAAGGCTTCCCGGTGAAGTTCAGTGGCGTGTCCCTTCAGCAGGGCACCGGGAGAGCTGGCGGGGTGCAAGGGGAGGTGGGCCATGCTCCTTCTTCCAGCCCCCTGCCCTCCTCCCTGCTAGGCACAGCGTGCCCAGCACCGGGATGGGTAAACTCAGGATGCTCGCCTCCAAATAGCAGCGCAAGCGCAAAAATCTGAAAGCCTGAGCTGCTGCCCCTGGGGCTGGTGGCTGGGGAAGGGGCTGCCCTCCTTCCCGTCACGCCAGGCTGTTAGAGTGCTGGATCTGCCATGCTGCGTGCCGGTTAAAAGGCTGGTGCGGCATGGCCAGCGGCCTTGGTGGTGGTACAGTCCAGGAGGGTAATGGGTATTGGATTGCTCCCTTAGGTCTGTTCTTGAACCTAATCCTCATTAGACTGAAACCCATTTCAATTAAGACAGGCTGGGCTCCTCCTTTGTCTTTCTTTTAATTGGACCGTTCCCGCTGCTAAATGGGCAGCTTAAGCATCCCAAAGACCCTGAGAAAAGCCCGGCATGTCCCCTAATGGGGTTTGAAAGTGGAGAAATAACAGCATAATCAGTCTCTTCCTCTTTGTGTCAGCCCTTGATTCACACCGCCTGCCCCCCTCCCCTTCACACCCTTTCACTGAGTGGCTGCTGACAGATGGGAACAGGACCGCCACCTCAATGGGGTCTGTCGGGGGCTTTCATGGGCCCTGTTGCCATTCTCTGTCCTTCTTCGTCTACTCTTGGCCTTTGTGCCAAGACTGGGAACAAGCTGGGAAAGCTGAGCCCGTCCTGTAAATACCTGCCTCCGCTGGATCAGCTTAGGGCTTAAAGGACAAGACGGGGAATACTTGGCACAGCTCTTTATCCCTTCCTCTGCTTGCCTTACTTTCCCTCCTCTATCCTCTCTTGTTCCTTTTTTTTTTCCATATTTATATACCTTGTTTTTCTCTCTCGTGCTCCTCATGTCTATTTTCCCTGCACCTTTTTCCTCCAGCGGCCTTCCGTTGTCTCCCTTTGCTCTTGTTCTCCTTCCAGTGACCCCTTTGGTGGCCATCACCGGTCAGCTTTTGGCTTGCCCAGACCTCTCCTCCCAGGTCCCTGTGCGTCGCCGGGAGCTTGCAGAGGACGCGTGACCTGCTTGCAGGGGAGCCGAAATTGAGGTAATTGCTGGGCAAGCAGCTCCTGCATCTGCCTGCTCTGACGCTCCTCGTGCTTGCCTACCCTAGCGTCCGTGTGTTTGGAGCAAGCGGCCAGAGAAGCGCATGCTTCTGCCTGTATAGCTGACTTCCCAGCTGGCAAACTGGTCCAAACCAAGGTCTGCCCTCGCACAGGGTCCAATGGGCTTGGCCAAGCCCAGGCTTAGGGCTGCCCACAGTTTAAAATCCAGGAGTTCTGCTTAAGCACCCAGGCAGGTCTGCTCAGGTCTGGGCAGGCTTGCCTACCTGCCCCGTAGCAGGGCGGGCACCAATTCACAGCGGCTGGGGCATTACGCTCCCTCTGCCAGGCAGGCTAGCCAGGAGGGGAATCCTTCATTTCCAGTAGCTGGGCCGGCTCAGGGCTTTCCCTTGTGCTGGCAATGGAAGAGAAGCTCAACAGATTGATGTGTGACTTGCTCTGTCCATCAGTGTTGATAGTCCAGAGGGTGTCCTAACCAGTCTCTGCCACTGGTGACTGCTGGGGAGGTGGGTTAAGGGGCCTGAACCTGTATTTCAGAGACATGGCCCAAGACCTCCCGGGACAAAACAGGGCTTTGATCCCCTGTGTCGATAAGTAAAAATGGCTGAAGAGACACTTCTCTTACCCTGGAGACCCCCAGGCACGCAGCTGCCAGTGGGGGAAGAGGGGTCATTTAGAGGCTCCTCTCGTGGCTGGAGGACCAGCTTGGCACTTCGTGCTGGGGACATCCTGGAGCACCTCTGGATCTCCATGCACGGGGATGTGCCCTGGCCGGGAAGGCTCTTCACAGGGTTTTGGACGGCACTTGGTGCTTGGCCGATTGACAGCTCCTGCCCTTACTCCTCTCTGCTGACCCCCAGGCCAGACTCCCCCTTTGGTTATGCGTGCTGAGCTGTAAGACAAAAGCCGGTGGGAGGCACCGGGTGTATGTCAACCCGCTTAACGCGGACAGGTCACCTCCAGATTAACTTGCATAAATCCTGACTTCATTAAAGCTGCAATCCCCTTTTGCACAGAGAGCTCTGGCGAGGGGAGATGAGGTGAAAGTGTGCTAGTCAGGCCGTCCATCTGACCCCGGGGTTGCTCTGCCTCATGTCGGTCCCGAGGCAGCAAGAACAAGATAAATCTTTCACGCTGGAGTGTCCCCAAAGAAAGAATGAAGTTAACATCTGCCTGGGAGCTGTGGCAAAGGTGTTTTGAGGGAAAAGTAAGAAAGCAGAGCAATACGAAAGCTGGCCGGAGCTGCTCAGGGGATGCTCAGGTTGCTAAATGACGGATCCTCTTTGCAACGTGGCAGCTGGAAGCCAGGGGAGCTCTCGGGGTCTGCGTGTGAACTCTGCCGGTCTGTGGACGTAGGGGACCGAGGCCTCATTTATCACTTGGTCACCAGAATGTTTCTGCCATCCCACCCAGAAAGGAGGAAGAAAAGTGAAATATGGAGAAAGTTGGCAGTTTTTAGCTTTTTTGGGGAGGACTCTGCCCTTAATTAGACTTTCCCCAGGAGCTGGATTTTTGAGTAGGTCTCCTCCGCCATCTCTCTCTGTGCACCTCCTCCAGCACCTCCCTGCCGCTCCTCGCATCTCTCCTCCCGCGTTCCCTCCCACCATGGCTGACACTCCTCAATCTGTCTCTGCTCTGCTGGGCTGATGTTTCTGCACGCGATGAGGCATGACATTTGTTTCAGAGCTGACTGGAAGCAACTGTGATGGCCAAGTGCAGTTCATGCTTTCCTCCCGCACGTCACCTCCCGGCTGCTGAAACCTGCCCTGTATGTCCAACACGACGCTCATGCATGAGCTAATCGCGTGCTCAGGTGTGCGCTAACGGAGCACTCATGCATGAATAATTGGTCAGTCATGCAGGCAGTAATCAGGCGCTCATGCAAGAACTGATTGGGCACTCATGCATGATGTCATTGGGCGCCCAGGCATGATGCTACTGGGCGCTCATGCATAAAGTAATTGGGTGCTGAGGTGTGATGCAAATGTGCACCCGTACATGTTCTAATTGGGAGCTCAGGCATGAGCTAACAGCTCATATGTGAACTTATTGGGTGCTCATGTGTGACGTAATTGAGCAATCAAATTAATTGGGTGTTCTTGCATGAAACTAATCGGGTGCTGTGTGTGTACTAATTGGGCCCTCATGCATAAATTAGCTGGGCGGTCATGCGTGAACACGCTGGGCTCTCATGCATGTGCAAAATGGGTGCTCAAGCATGCGCTGATTGGGTGCTCGTGCGTAAATGAATTGGTCTGGGAGGCCATCTGGGCATGCTGTGCTCATGTTGGGCATGCTGGGAGTTGTGGTTCTTTCCCGTGGCAGCTGGAGCAGAGGTGCCCGGGGGTGGATGGAGCGGGTGGGGGCTGCCTGGGATCCCCCTGTGGGTGCCCCCCGCCATGGGTTCCCCTCCATGGGTGCCCACGTGCTCTGCAAGGCAGGGGAGGGTGCATGGCATGCAGATTTCAGCCCTCAAAGCAGCAGCTGGTCAGACTTCAAGCAGCAGTTCCCAAGTGGGGCTTGAGCCATGCTGTGGACCGCCCTTCTCCACGGTGCGCTCCTGGGCCTGTGCACATGACGGAGAAGTCAGATCTCAGCTGTAAGTTTGGGTATCACTTCTTCATTAATAGCTACATAAACAAAAACTCATGTGTATGCAAGAGACATCAGTAACCACTAATGACTTTGCTGTATTCAGGCATCTGTTATTAAAAATGTTCTCTGCAGAAACACACAAATATGGATGAGGGATAAATCAGGCATGTCTCTGCTGCTCTGCTCTAATGTATATAATCTTACCTCTGTGCATGCACATACCAATAAATTTGAAACCACTCTGGCCACAGCCGTACCAAGATGTCCTGCTGTTGTTCTACGAACATGATCTGCACTAAAGCTATGCCCAGCTCTTGGTGTGGGCTGCTGTATGGTGATACACCGCACAGGCAGTTCAAACCAATACACCGGCACTTGGAGGGATGCAGAGAAAAAAGCAGTAAATTACATTTAATTAATGTATAATTAATGCACTTTCTGGCTTTCTGTGTTTCCATGCAGGGCTCTGGATCTGCCTGCACGACAGGCATTTGGTTGCTGCTGCGGTTACTCAAGCTAGCTAATTCAGAACTCCAGTAGGGCTGCACAGGCGGTCTGCAATCTCTGTCTGTTTGTGAACCTTTCAGTATTTTCCAGAGTAGAGGGATGCCTTTTTACATCTTACGCATATGATGTGACCTACTCCTAGTCCTTGGGCTCCTGGAAGCCTGACCTGTCTTTTCCTGTACACCCAGAGACATGGAGAGACTCTTTGCATAGGTGTAGGGAGACCAGGAAAGGCAAAAGAGCTTGCAGGACTCCCAACTCCAACTCCCGCTCTCGGGGTGCCCGAGTCTTTCACTCCCGCTGCCGGCTGCGACACATTCGCAAGAGGAGCTCCGGCTTGTCGGCAGTGGCCATGTGCTTCCCAATGGCTAGTCTTCCCAAAAGAAGCACAGATCATAGCACATGATCTGATCTATGGCCATTTTAATGACTTCATATCACCCAGCACTGGAAATACTACCAGACTTCTCTGCACCACTTACAGAAAAAAGCAAGAGCCTAGTTTATCTGTATGTAGCACCGTCAGTGCATGTCAGTCCCTCCTGGGTCCTTATAGGCATGAACTCGACCTCTCTTTCCTTCCCCCTCCAAACAGGTCTTATGTACCGGGGGGCTCTTTTCTCTTCCATATGGTGTCAAGCCCACCTTGGGCCAGAGACCCTGGGAGAGCGCCTGGCAGACAGCTGGGAACAGAGGGAAAACAGCAGCCGCCGCTACTGTAACTTGCAAAGGACCGCAGCAGGATGGGAGAGGGATGCAGCGCCAGGAGCTGTCTCCCTGGAAACCGCAGCGTAGGAGACATAATGAGGAGTGTCCCTCCCCTCCAACCGCTCTTTAATTCCTTCTTCATCTTTCTTTACAGCTGGGGGAGTGAAGAGCAGAGCGGCAGGGCAGGGTGTCCCCCTCAGCCCAGCCTATTGTGAGTTTATGACACCTAGCTTTAGAAAAGCACATTTTTAACCCAGCTGCCGCTATAACTTATTGCGATGTCTTGTTATAGCTTGGGAGCGGAGGGGGAGGGACAAGAAGGGAGGTCATGCAAAGGGTGCTGTGTGTCCCAGAAGGGACCCTCAAAAAAAGTCAGAGGGGGAAAAAGACGCGGGCTCCCATCTCTTTCTCATTTGGCTCTTCCCACAAGCGTGGTTTCTAAATGATGCATTCAAGACTGGGGCATCTGAAGGCACGCTGGGGACAGAGCAATGGGACGGACATATTCATTCGTGCTGCCTGAAAGCATGTATGTTCTTACACTCTGAAGGCCGATTCAAATGCAGGCGACTAATGGGGAGGAGGGATAACAGCCCCGCAGAGTCGAGGTCCCCATGTCATCACTGCTGCTGTTGCCTGGGACCTAGGTGAGGCCCTGGAGGGTGAGCTCACTGCCCGGTGCAGAGCTCCGAAGGTGCTAACCCTTACAGCCTGCGGCTGCACCCTGGGGTGCCCGCCTCGCGCGCAGAAGCAGGTAGGCACCGTGCCCCGGTGCAAGAACAGCTGAGGAAAGCAAGCTCCATCCCAGGCGGGAGGAGGCTCACCGCGTGCATTTTCCCCAGGCTCTCGGTGCTCGTGGCCAGAGCAGATCCTTCATGGCTATGAAGTAAAGCGCTGGTGGGGTGCGGGCCCCGCCACGGACGTCCTGACCCCAGGGCTGCGCAGCTGAACTCCCTCCTTGCCCTGACACGCCGTTCTGCACTGCAGGGTCTTGCGGCAGGTAAGACGGAGGAAGCTGCCTTTTAAATCCTGCTCCAAAACTCTTAGAAGTTGAAGCAAAGGCTCCTGCTGCCTCCTTACGTGCATCAAAGCTTTAACCTCCTGCCCCTCGGAGGCAGCGTGCCCAGGCACAGACAGACTGGCTGGCTGCACAGACAGGCCGATGGTGCCCTCGTGTCCCTTTGCTTGGGGCAGAGATGCCTGTCCTGCCCTTTGGCTGTCACTTTGATTGCTCCTAGATGCTGCACCGTACTGCAGAAAAGGGAACTGGCTGCTGCCTCTCGCAGCAATACCCCCATGCCTCCTGCAAGACCTCCCATTCCCCAAAAATGGAGAGAAAAGACAGAAGCAAAGCCAAACATTCCTGCCATATGGGCGTCCCTCTGCTGTCCTCCGGCCGGGAGCACCCACCTCGGCTGGGGATGGGCACAAAGGCAGAGCAACTGCATCACCACGCGGCGGTGGCTGGCCCTCCCCTGTGCGGGGCCAGGGCTGGATGCTCTGCCTTGCGACGGGCTCCCGGGCTGCTCGTGCTCAGAGGAGAAAGTGAGGGAGCTGCTGCTGTTGTGGCCCCAATAAAAGGCTTGGCAGAGGCTTGGGTCCCTGAGTGACTGGGACCTTTTCTCCCTCCCCTTCCCCTACACGCCGTCTGTCCGACTGTACAGGACAAATGTCAGCGCTGACCTCTGAGGCTGGAGAACGACCTCCCTTAAGCCCAGCCACGCTCCTCTCCTTTGTGGCCCCAGGCAGATGAACCTCGGAGGTGCCCGGGAGCGGGACCGGGTGGGCGCCGGCAGAGAGCAGCCAGTCCCTCTGAGCGGGAAGAGGGATTGCTCCCCAGGGAAGGGCATCCGAGGGCGTTCGGCCTTTTTCCCGGCAATGGAGCCACCCCTGCAGGGCAGTGCTCCCCTGCTCAGCCCCATCCCTTGCCACCTCCCTTTTTGTCCTTCCTCCCTTTTTGTTATTTGAGAAATGAATTTTAAAAAATGGAATCAGTTTTCCCTTTGGGGGGATTAGAGTCCTCAGCATTCAAGCTCCCAGCGCAGGAAACAGTGGCTTTTCTTCTGGTGCAACTTGGAAAGACATGGCTCTCTGTTCTCCCTGAAAGCCCCTCACACTGAATGACCCACAGGCCCTGAATGAAGTGCCTCTCAATTAAAAGTTTCCCATTGATGCCGGCTGAATGAGACCTTGCTGCGGAATTCACCCTGGCTGAATGGCCCAGGCCTTCATCAAATATTAAGGGGCCAATAGATTTCCCACAATATTTGTACACCTTCCTTTGTGGGGATTTTTCCCTCCATTGAACCAGAAACCGTTAACACATCCGCTCCTGACGTGCCCCCTTCTGCTGCTCATTAGGGGCCGTGGCAGGGACGGTCACCGCTGCGTGCCACCCCCGGGACGGGCCCCGGGGAGGGCCAGCCAGCGGGACGCAGGAGCAGCCACCTGCTTGCATTCATCCTCTGGAGAGGCCAAGCCGAGCTTGAAATCCCACGGAGAAACGCAGGGAAGAGAGAGATGGGAGCGGGCAGCGCTCCTAACCGGCCCTTGCCTGTGCCTGCCCCGAGCCCTGGGCAAAACCCCCCCCAGTCGGGGGTCACCTGGCCGGAGAGGGGGCTTCGGTGGCACTAGCCCTCGCTCTCTCCTGGTGGTCCCAGGGACAACACAGGGAAAGGAGAGCCTCCCCTCCCACTCCCCCTTCCCAGCACAAAGGGAAAGTGGGCTTAAGTCCGGGGCTCCCTTCTGCCCAGGGACAAAAGCCCTGGGACACTTGAAGAGCAGCGAGGGCCTCGCTGACAGCTCTGATTGTTAAAGCACTGTGGCAGCAAGGCTGCCCCCACCCCGATTAATGATGCTAATTAGAAACCATGCAGGGCAGCCTCTTGGGGGTGGGGGTGAGGAGAGAGGGGTGGGCTCTGCATAATTTATTCTCACTTAATCTCATTAAGGGGGAAAAAAAAGAGAGCGAGAGAGAAATGAGTGTGGGAATGCAGTGCCCAGGAGGAGAACTACTGCTCGGTCCTTTTACAGCACCTCTTTCCGCCATAGGACTCAAAAGAGCTAAGTATCATCACCCCTGCTTCCCAGGTGGGGAAAAGGAGCATGGAGGAGGGTAGCCAAGGTCGCACAGCAGGTCTGAGAGAGCTGGGAACTGAACCCAGGGTGTCCACGCTTCCCCTTTTCCCACTGCCGTTTTCTCTTCCCACATTGCTCTGGAGAGTGGGATTGCCAGAGGGCTGGAGAGGTAAAGGTGTCATAGCCCCATCGAGCCAGGCATCAGGCAGGGCAGAGACAGGCCATGACCTTGCAGCAGCACTGTTTAAGCTCAGTTGCTTCAGAAAGCGCTTGAAGAAACCATTGCTGTGCTGCTATCAGCAGGTTATAGGAGACAGAAGTTGGGAAGCGTCTGTCCTTGCAGCCCCCCTGGGACCCTGCCCACACGCAGGCCCTGCGGAGAGGCTCCACGCGCTTGTCTTGGTGCCAGGAGAAGGCTGCCCTTGCCCTGCCTTTGCAGCCTCAGACTGATAGGGGTGGGGATAACCCCTTGATTTCCCCAGCCTGGGCTAAGCCCTGTATGACTACAGTCAGAGAAAGCCCCTGCCCCACCGTGCCCGCAGGCTGAGCAAGGGGTGCAAAGCCTGTGGCCGTACATTATGCTTGAAGCAAATACAGGGAAGGGACTTGTGGTGCCCAGGGTCACTTGTCAGCACCCTCAAACTGGACCAGCTCTCATTAGCTCTCCTCTGAGCTTCACCGTTTTATTGCTGCTGCTGAGGGGTATTACAAAGCTATTTCACAGCCAACAGGATAATAACATTCACGTGTGGCTGCCCAGAGGGACAGGGCCCTCACGAATCCCAGCCAATGCAGACATTCTGGCATAAGTCAGGGTAAGAGTAAAGCAAAATGAGTAAATAGAGTAATGTTTATTTTTGTCTTTGTTTTTCACCTTCTCTAAGAAACTTCCTTCTGCTCCTCAGCCCTGCCTGCCCAGAAGAGCTCCTTCTAAAGAAGAAACCAGAAGGAGGGAGACATAATGACCAGGCTTAGCCCTGGCCTCGCTGCTGCTTGCCAGCTCAAGCATGATGGGCCTGTGGAGATGGAAGAGTTTTTTACAAGGGCTGTGTGGGAACGTGAGCTGAAGAAATCCATGACTGCTGTAAGCAGGGGGACAGGGGATGTGGGGCTGTGTCCTGGCAAGCCACAGCACAACCAGGTACGTGTCAGAGGGGCGGCCGCAGTGGGTGGCTCCGCGGGAACGATGCTCACACCAGCCAGTGTCTGGGTACCGCCAAGGTACCAGCCCCATGAGGTCTCCGGGAGGAAGGGGCGGTGGATCTTGGGTGGATGGGGTGCTCAGGAGTGTCGCTGCACTGCCCTTGCCTTTCATCTACCCTGTTTTAGGCAGCAGGGGCGGCTGGTGTGCGGGCAGCGTGGGGCCTTTCCCACCCTGGGACCAGCGTGTGGGGCTGGTGCTCGGGGATGTGGAGGGGTCTGCCCCGGCTGAGGGTGAAGGAAGGCAGGCTCAAGGAACAGTAATGTCATCCTTGCCTTCTGGGCTGTGGTGGGGGCTGTGAAAACCATATCCTGTTATCCTCTGGAGCAGAAAAAATTGCCATTCCTTCCCTCCGCTGACCTGGAAATTGTTAACATGTTCCTGTGGCCCGTGGGTCAGCAGCAGCATTGCCTGGGTCGCCACGCTGCATTGTGCGGGGGGGAATTAGCCACCTGTTCCCCAGCCCTAATCCTGTGTGCAGGGCAAGGGCGGCTCTGCTTCGCTGGCCTCTCGCACCGGCCGCTCCGCAGGCACAAAAAGGCCAGTTAACCTGGGAACCGCCTTGTTTGAAGATCAAGGGGAAGGGGACTCTGTTTGGGAGGGGGATCTGGGCTCTGGGGAAGGGCACGGGAGAGGGGGAGAGGCGAGTGTTGCCCCTTGTTGACTAATTCAGCAGCTCTGTTTCCACGCAGGGCTCACAAGCCCTTTGGCTGCACACATCCACGCTGTAGCTGGGTAGACGCGGTGCCGGGTGCTAGAGCCTGCTCCTCAGCTTGCTTTATGCCCACCTTTTACACTGCTCAGGGCTGCAAAGGAGCTTCGTTTGTACCTACCAGCACAGACTAAGCATCGCCTGAAGCCAGGCTCTTCCAGGTGTGGTTTGCCAGCAGGCACCGCTCAGTATCAGGCAGTTGGCGTAACAGGACCAGGGTGAGGCTTCTCAGCTCCATCAGCGCTGCCTGCAGCACAGGGGCAGCTGTCTTTGAGTCCTGTCCTTCCAGAGCAAATGGCTGGAGGAAAGAGAAAAAGAGCAAAACAGTTACTTGGAGATGGAACCAGACTGCAAGCCTGGGCTGTGTGTGTCCCTCACCATCAGCTTTCCAGCCCTGCGCTCGGGCAGACAGCCTTTCCCTAATGAATGAGTGGAGGGGTGGGCTCCCTCAGGGCTGCTCTCGGGAGCCCTCAGAACTTTAGCAGGACTCTGGGGGCCCTTTTCCTGGGACGCTTCCAACACGAGAGATGGCCGAGGCACAACTCCTGGGTGCAGGAGGACTGTCTCCTGAGTTCTGAGCTTTGGACCCAGCATTTTGGTTTGGCTTTAGGCAGAAAGAAGGGATAACATTCACAGTTGTAGATTTCTGCCTAGGGGATTTCAGCAGAGGTGGACAGTGAGATCCCTTCAGTGGGGCCAAATCCTTTGTCTATAACAAAGAGAATGCTTGCACATGGGCTATAGGTGCCGGTGAGGACATCTCTTATTTATCCGAGCTGCCTGCCTTCAGCCTGCTGCACCGGTTTCCCTTCTCTGCAGCTTGGCAGCCAGCTTGCCCACATGGCCACGGGGAAGGAGGCTTTAAGCATCTTCTGAACCAGAGTCTTGGCAGCCCAAAGGACAAAGTGCAAAGGAAGGCGGACGGCTGAGTGGAAAACAGGCAGCTCCTTCACGTGATAAAACGGGCTGTGAATTCCCCCCAGCCTCTGACGCTGAGCACAGAGGCGTGGAGAGCAAGCGGCCGTAGCCCTGCTCGGTAAGTCAAACAGTAGCACTGCCAGTGCTCTCCGACTGTTTCTGGACTGCCCTCTGCTCCCTGGGGAGCTCTGGAGCCATCCATGTGGGGAGCATGTGCAATTTCCCATGCAATGTGCTCTGCATATGTCTCAAGCATACGGAGGAATGGTTCCAAAGCCAAGGGACCAAAAAAAAAAAAAAGCAAAAATGAATGCCTGCGTTGAAAAAGCTTTCATCAGACCTCATACTTCCACACTTTGATGTGTTACTCAGCCTAACCTTGGGCGATTTGATGCAGATGGGCTGAAGCTTTGAGGGATCAGACTTACAGTTTCTCAGAAAGGCCCAAGGCTTTATTGAACGGAGATCCAAACTCCCACTGTGGGTGGAAGCTGTGAAGAAGGATGTCGGAGCCGTTTCGGTATCTCCATCCCAGTGCTCTGTGGCACCCTCAGCTGGAGAGCCGCAGGTGAGATGGAGACTGGCCGGGAGCTGTTGTGAGAAGTCACTGCGTTTTGGGGGTCCTTGGAAGCATCTGCTTGTTCCTCCTGCGCTACCGCACAGACCAGCGAGAACGGCCACCAGGACACACGGACAGCCAAGATAAGAGAATACATGACAACATCTGTGTGCGAGGGGCTGCCACAGCTGCTGCAGTGCCCGCGAAAGCGCCCTGTGGCTCCATCTGGTTTGGGGACAATCCCGGTTCTGATGGAAACACATGGCTGACATCTGGGGAAACAGGAAACGGCGGCAAGCGTTGCCCCAGCAACGGCGTGTCCCTCCGTCTGGTCCCCCACCGGGAGAGCCATGGGATCGGCAGCTCGGGGAATTCAAAGTACAAGACCAAGGCGACTGATTGATGGGTCGGGTTCAATGGGGAGGGATATGATTAATAAGTGTTATGGCCCCATTGTTCCTGCTGTGCGGCTGTCAGTGCTGGTTAGCGCTGATGGACGCTTTGATGACTCTATACCCATGAGCGAGCCACCGACTTGATGAATCTCAGCCAGCAGAATAATATTTGCTATGAACCCCTTCTGCCTCCCTCGGACAATAGCGGGGCCGGTCCGCATTGTGCAGGGTGTGGGATCCGGGTTGGGTACTGAGGCCTGGTTTTTCTCCGGCGCGGTAGTTGGGCAGCGCCCGCCTCTTTCCATCACATCGCCCCCCCCTTACGGGATCATGGTCCCTCGTCCTAGTTGACAGCTGGCTGTGCCAGGAAAGGAGAGAAGGATAAGAAATTGTGGCTCGCTCTTAGGCTTTCTTAGAAATGCAAACACAGGGGCTTTCAGGCTGGAACATCACCACGGGCTGGAACCGACAGCGAAGTACTTCTTTGTGCCAAACATTTGTGTTTTGCAACCCAATGGGTTTTCTTTAGGCGCTGTGGACCCCGGCAAGGGGCAGGCACATGCTATGACAATGTCTCGTGAGCTGTGCTCTAATGAGCTCTGCTGTTGGTTCACTCTGGATCTGCAGAACAGCCGTGTACCTGCCCTGTGCCTTGACCACCCTCTAGCACTCGAGCTGCTCGGAGGCACGGGACGCTCTTTGGGACAGGAGAATGCTGGGGGTATTGGGTCTCCCCGCTGATGGCTGCTGCAACCTGGATCATCCGTGCCAAAGCCACCCTGTGACAAGCGGTAACTGCACCAGCAGGAACCTTCTTCCCAGTGCACCGTCCTGCTGTTCAGGACAAAACGATTTCTGAATGCAGAGCTCAGCCGCGTTCTCCTGCTGCTCTGACCTGGACAAAGCAAGCCCCCTCCCTCCACAAAGCAGCGAGCAGGTCTGGGAGTGCAGAAGGAGGGGGTGCTCAGCCGGAGCTTCCCCAACACGCTCTGTCCAGTATGGCTCATTGATTCCACCAGTTTGTCTCCTGCTGGTTGTCTGTCCTTTCTTGATGTTTTAATAAGGTTGCTGCCACAGAGGGTGAGCTAACGCTGGAGCTTCGTGTACGCAAAAGGTGACAAAATTTGCTTTAGAACTGCTTTTCTTCGGGTTGAGGGGGAAAGTAGAAATCCCAGCTGTGCACGGTAGGCATACGCCCAAGGTGTTCCGAGTGGTTTATACCAAGTCCAGCAAAGCGCAGCCTGGGCTGGAGCACGGCTCGGTCCGCCTGGAGCCGGGCTCCGGGCTGGACCCAGCACCCAGGGAAGGTGACCCCTGCGGCAGGACGGGCCCTGCGGCTCCCCCCCATCCCTGCCCGGGGGGACGGCAGCCAGGAGCGGGGGGACGCGGCACCGGCTGCCGCCTTCCCGGCCCCGGCACCGCGGGCCGCTCGTGCCCCCTGCCGGCCCCTTCCCGCTGCTGGCGGAGCTCGGGGCCACCGCCCGGCGGGTATTTGTCGGAGCTCGGTTTATGAAAAACATGTCCTTGGCTTAGCCCTGAGCGTCCTCTGGTAGCCGGGGTGCTCCGCAGGAGCCCGCAGAGAGAGAGGAGGCGAGCATCGACGAGGCGATGGGAAAAAGCGGTGTCTCCGCTGGGAGAGCGGGAGCAGGTTCGCACCGATCTCTCGCCGTAGGAAAGCTTTATCTGCCCGAGCAGGGCTGCCCGAGACTGTCCTTCCCCAGATCTGCTCCTGCTGCTTCCCCTCTTGCCGGGCAGCCAGCCTGGGCGATGCAGGGCTTGGGCCGGGCACCGTGGCGTGCCCAGGTTTCCCTGCTCACGTCCCTCCTTGGGGCCCCGATGGCATCCCTTCATGTCCCCGAAGTCCCATCCCTTCATGCCAGGGCAAGGCGTCAGCCCAGGGGCGCCTGGGCGCTGCTGCACCAACCCCTGCTCCTGCGGGCTGCAAAGGTGCGGGCTGCGCTCTGCGCAGCGCTGCTGGCCCCGGTGCATCACAGCTTTCATCCACGAGAGGCCACTTTCCTCTAGCGTTTGCTGCTGCAGCAAAAAGCCTTCCCCAGCCAGGGAAGCGCTGGGAAGGACATGCACTCATTTCGGCAAATGAGCAGAGGACAGGCTTGGGGTTGGATGTCTCTTCCAGTATGTGGCTGGCTGTGCTTTTCTGCATACGCCCAGCTCCTTCCCAGCTTTTCTCCACTGCTTCGTGCAAGCAAGAGAGCAATTGGTAAGAAACTGCATTGGTGTTTTTATTGGGACCGTACCTCCTGCCTGGCTTGCTTTGCTTAGCTAACACCTTAGGCCTGCCCTGCAGGGTGCCTGAGAGAGGCAGGTGGGACCAGAGAAGCAGCAGCACAGACCACTCTCGGGGCTGCATCCCACCTCCGATGTCGGCGATGCCCCTACTGGTGTCCGTACTGCCCAGGCAGCAGCAAGTCACTTCCCACTGTGCCCGTAGGGATAAACCTACAGGAGGGCAACTCGGTCACCTCAGCACTTCAAGCCCATAAACTGTGGCTTTGTGCTTAGGGGATGCCAAAGGGCAAAGAAGGGCTTTCAGCAGAAGACCAAAGGTTTGAGTGGGACCACTTCAAAGCCTCGGGGCCACCCGTGGCCATCGGCTGCCTGGCAGGCTGCAGGGTCAGCTCTTGGCAAGGAGACAGGCTGGTTAATTGGAAAGGCAAATGGCCCGGGGCCTTGTGAGCCTCCGCTCGCTCACAAAGGGATACTCTGCGCTGTCTCTCTCTCCCAGCCATGCAGCTGGATGGCAGCCCAGGAAGGCTCACCCTAGCACAAGGCACTAGAGCTGGAAAAGCCACCTCCTGTCTGCGGGAAGGGAGCAGGACTGGGTGTTACGTGAGCGGCTGTGCCCTTCTCTCCTGGCAGCCAGAGCCAGAGGAACAAGGCAGTGCAACACCAGCGTTATTCTAACATCTGGGTCTCGTCAGCCCAAAGCAAGACCAGGACAAGAATCGCTACGCCGCCTCTGTGCACCCGGTCTCACCCGTCCCTGAGAACCCCTGCCTACAGTGCTGGAGAAAGATCTGAGCCGCTCGTGCTTGCCATGGGCTTTGCTCTCAGGGAGCAGGCTGAGACTCTCCTAAATGCCTTTTGCTGGTGCATGCTGCTCTGTGGTGCCCGTGGGGGGGGTCGTCTGTTTGGGAAGCCCTGCTGGGGAGCAGAAGGAGGTTGGGCTGGTGCTCGCACTGCGGTAGAGAGCAGCACTCCTGTCCTCCTGGCTCCTCCTGGCTCCCCTCCCCAGTTTCCCCCTGTGCCGGCACGTTAATTACTTAGGGCCTGATTTCCTGGGTTCTGTCACTGAGGCTGCATTGCAATAGCCAGTCAGTAACTCAATCACTGTGAGTAATACCTAAGTACTGCATCTTGGTGCTATTATCGTTCCCCACTTGGTAAAGGTTTATGGCATTTCATTTCATAGAAGCTTTCCTGCTGCCAAAGCCTCCAGCCAGCCTTTTACTTTAGCTGTATTAATTCTCCTGGGTCAGCCCTGCTTATATTGTGTTTTTAATTGAACATTCTTTTCCTGTCTCACTTTTGCAAATTCAGCCTTGATTTTCTTCCAGTTTTGCAAGGGAAGAAAAGAATGAATATGGCATCGGCTGACCCAGGGACAGCACTCGTGAGAGGGACCCACGTTTGGCGGAACCACCTCCCCGGCCAGGAGGGGAACGAAGGGGAAGGTTCTGATGAAAACAAGTGGGAGAGAAGCGAGGGGGACTTCACTTGGAGAGAGCTTCGCCTCCCCTGGCCCACAGAGGCAGACTCATGCCAAGGCCTCTGCCCTCGGATCCCAGGATGCTGGAGTTACATCTGCTGTTTGTTACAGCAACCTTTCCTGCCTGGCCACAGCCGGTGAGCCACACGTGTTCCTTCTGATCCCCAGTCCAGGACCAGCACTGGGATTGGTTTCATTCTAAAGCATCTCCCTTGGCTTTGGCAGTGTTTGTCCCCACGCTGGTGGGAGGTGAGGGGTGCGAGATGTTGCTTCCAGACCCCTCAGCTCTTCTTGTTCTTTCCTGCCAGCACGACTGGAGTGGCTCACATTGCCCAAGCTGGGAGAAAAACACAGCTCAGGAGGAAAGATCAGCTTGGCTTCAAACTGGTTCTGACTGGAGTGGTGCTCTGGCTTGAGGTGAAGCAGGTCTTGTAACAGCAGGGCATCAGAGTGATGTGAAAGGATTTCCAAGGCTTGAGACTTGTGAGCCTGTTTCTAGCTAGCACCAGCAAGCCTGATTTGGCCATGCTTGCTATAATAAGCGTAAGTACAATTAATAACAGTGCCTTGCCAGGGAGAAGTGCATGGGCTATGCCAGCCTTTCTCAGACTGCGGTCAGCCCGGCTCTTGCTTCTCTTGTAGCTGTCAGCATCCATGAGGGAAACATCTTCTTGCTGTAGAGGTATCCAGGGCACTAATGGTTTCCAAAAGTGGATTTGACCGACTGAATTATAAAGCCAAAATAGAGTAAGTTGCTCGCAACAGATCCTGCTTGACTAGACTATAAGCAAGCCCTGTGCAAATGTCTGGTCCCAGGCCTGAACTTTGATTTGAACTACTAAACCAAGAGCAACAAGACCGATTAGCTTCCCTTAACACCCCCCCACGCCAAGCCTCCGGACTTAAAACTTCTGTCTCTGGTCCATTTCTGCACTATTTTGGCACGTTTTACTTTACCATCCAGTAAATAAGATGGGGTCAACCCCAGTTCTGACAGCTCTGCAACACATCATCTTATTCCTAGTGCTCTTTACAGCTCTGGAAGGGGGTAAGCAGAGCTGGGAGCCCTTCTTTTAGTGGGGGCAGAACTGCGGCGGCTGCAGTCAGCTCATCCAGCCCCAGACACAGAGGGGGTCTGCTTACCAGGGCCTCCTTCCTGCCCCAATCTCCACCCTTGCCATCTCCCAGCAGGGCCCAGCCGTCCCCGGCAGAGGCTGCTGGCTTCCCCGTGGTACTGGTGCTGGGTCAGGAGTGCCCCCAGCACCCAGCTGCTGCCAGGGAGCTAACCGCTGCCTGGCCCCCCGGGCTGTGAATGCACACACTGTCCGGGCTGCCTCCAGCTTGGCAGCCGATAGCGTGGGCGCATTCATGCAGCCAGGACATGAGGAGCTCCTCAGTTTTAAGATCCTAGCGCAGAGCTGTTCACCCTTGGAAATGGCCTGGCTCCTCAGCAAGGATTATGTGTCTGAACAAGCCTTCAGCTCAGAAGCAGCTGTTTTCCAGCTATTGCCTAACAAAGAAAACTTTTATGACTACAGGAGAAGAACAGGACTTGGTTTTTCTGCACCAGCCATCTGATCGGAGGGTAGCGTGGCTTAGGAAGAACACCTCCTCAGCCCACCGAGGGGCTGGGTCGCTCCTCACGCGTGGTCACTCGCACCCTGCGGCAAGCATCGGCCAGGACCTGCAGCTCTGCACCACCCCACGCCGGAGGAGCCGATAGCACCCACAGAAGGGGGACCCACACGCGTGAACGCGCAATGCCTTCTGCTTTGGCATCATGTGCATTTGTCTCCCTGCCTGCCTTACCGGACTGAAAACATTGCCAGCTTTTCCCACTGACTTGAACATTGCACTGGTCTGCCGCGAGCTGCCTCTGCTGTCAAAGAGCTAAAAGCGCAGCCTGCCTGGGGCTGCGAGATTTGGTTTGTCATGGTGGGGTCATTTCTTTCCCCTTGCACAGACTTCAGCCTTTCCTCTTCCTTTCTGCTTTTTTAAAGAAACCAATTTCCCAAATGAAGTGCAACGGGGAGCAGACAGTCTGCAAGTGCCTGAGTCAGATGAGCCTAATGGATGAGGCGGCAATTCACTGAAGCACTTTGTTTAATTGAAAGGCTCTGCCGATTGCTGCCAAAGGGAGTCAGAATGTGGTTCCCTTGACAGGCCCTAAGTAGATGACACAATATATGGAGGCTCAGTCCCCAACCCTGCCGTGCTGGGCTCCTTGGCTCGCCTCCTGCTCCCTGCAGCAAGCTGAGTCGCCTTGGCAGGCAGGCGGTACCTTGCCAGGAGTCTCTTACTGCAGTCACCCCATGGCCGAGCATCCCCTAGACAGGCTCTCGCCCTGCCAGCGGGAGGGAGCTGACTGCTCCTCCCCGGGTGCAGCAGCTTATGCGGCGTGAAGAGGACTGCACCCAGGCCGCTCTCCCTGCTGTGCTCCAGGACACCGGCCGTGCTCTCCTCACCTCGGACTCATTAGCAAAGGAGGTTGGAGGGGAAGGCATCTTTCTGGTTGATGCTGTGCCTCAGACTTCCTTATCATTTTGGGCCAGTCACTTAGCGTTACCAGTGCTTCCTAGACCGATCAGGGCGCGTACGACGCGCGGGAGCTGCTTCCCGGAGCAGTTGTGAAGAGAAAGCTGTCCAAGGGAGTGCAGCTCTCAAATACCGCAGTGTTGTGGGAGCAGCAGTTGCTTTGGTCAGGCTGGAACGCGGGGGTCTGCCAAAGCCCAGCAGCAAGGTGTGTGGGGCGGCCAGTGCTGTGGGGCTGGGGAGAGGCAGGATCTCTGCTGGGAGCGCTGTGTCCGTCTGTCACTCCTGCTCCAGCCTGGTGCATCGCATGATGCTGATTCTCCCCTTTTGCTTGGGCGTGTGCGGCTCTTTTTTCTCTCCCTCTCTTGTCACTTTTTGATGACACCAGGCCTTTTATTTGGATTCAGCTCTTTGCAGTGCATCCAGCAGACAGATTCAGGGAAAGGAGAATTCTGTCGAGTCCCTTAGGCACCAGCTGGGCAGGGGCACTTGGAGGGCAGGCTGCCTTCCTCCATCCTCTTTGACCGCCTTGCTGGGTACAGCAGGACCCTCAGCTGGCAATTGCTCTGGCAATGCACTCCAGATGCAGCTGGGCTTTGCCTGAGGACTCAAAGCCTGGGCTGCTACATCAGTGGGGAGAGATTCCTACCAACAGCCCGCTCATCCCCTGGCCAGAGGCAGCCGGCAGCCGGCAGCCTCAGCTCCCGGGTCTCCTGCCCCCTCTCCCTGTGTGACCTGAATTAAGTCCGGAGGTGTTAAGCTGGGCATGGGTTCCCACGGCACAGGGCCTGCTCCAGCTCAGCCCGTGACCTGCAGACACAAATAAATATTTGATGGAGAAGGATGTCAAGTGACATTCGGGAGCTTGCTCGATTTGAAAGTCCAGTGCAAGCGGACTGAAGCAGGACACCCCTCCTGCCGATGGCCTGCAGCGATGCCTTCGCCTTGGTGCCCCCCTGCCTGCCCTGCCCACACCAGCCCGATGGGCCATCAAGACTCCATCACCCTGGCTGGGACAGGGTCCTCGATGTTATCTCCAATTTACACCGGGGGAAAGGTAAGACAAAGAAGGGCAGTGACTTGCCCAGTGCCCAGGGGCTGGGTGGTCCTGCTCTGTCTCAGCAGCATCCCTTCACTTTGCCCTGGAAGAGCAGGCAGCAAGAGGTTAACTCAGCCCGAGGCCCTGCTCCGTGTGTGCGCAGAATAATGAATGCAGAGGAGAGCATTTGGGAGATTCAATGCGAGGCAGCATCGCCCCAGTGCTGCCTTCTCTCAGCTTGGCACTGAGAGGATGAAATATTTCCTGGTCACTCTATGTGTGTGCACCAAGAAATTGATTTTCAGATAGAAGAAGAAATCTTTTAAGAACTGATAGTTTCAATGTCTTTTTCTCTTTTTTTTCCCCTCTTCCCCCGCCCCCCCCCCCCCCCTAATGGAAACAGCAGCAGCTGCATTAACTGTTTTGGATAAAATTCACACAAAAGCCTCTATCTCCCTGAGAGTCTGGTCCAATAAATCCTGCCTTTAACTATGAAATGGGTTAAGGGGAGTGTGAAAACACAAGCCGGGAGGGCTCGGTCCCCTCCCTGCCAGCCTGTGAGCAGGCTATTCCAGCCTGGCAGCCTCGCTGGGCACCATGCAGACCTTTTGTCAGAGGAGCCCAGCGCAGAGGAGCCGGGCAGCAGCTCTGGCCCGCCAGCAGCTTTGCAGGGGTTGCCAAGGGCCCTCGAACTGAGTGCTAAAACCTTGGCTCCTCACTCCTTGAAAAGGGGGGGAAAGGAAAAAGCTGGATCCCTGCATGCCCTGAATCTTAATTTCTTCTCTTTCAGCTCGAGTCCTGCTTCCCAGAACCCTCAATGCTTTCCGTCAAGGGAGGGCTCCCGAAAGCTGGGTGTCTTTGTGGCATCTGCCAGCTCCGCCGCCAGCGCCGGGGATGCTGGCGGGAGCCTGCAGCAGGGCACACGCAGGGCGGCTGCTGCTGCCGCCCCTCCTCTCCTGCAGCCCTCGGCACCCAGGGTTTGCAGCTGGGCCCCGCCGGCACACCGAGGGCAGCGTGTTACACGGGCCGGGGATGTGATCTGAAGGAACTGGGACTGCCCTGGCTCCGGGAGCTCCTGCGTTCTTGTTATTTTAGAGAGCTCGTTGCAGAAGGAAAACAGGATATTTCCCTCAGACAAGATTTTGGGAAAGAACGGGGCTGGGTTATCAGCATTGTGCATCGTGTGTGTTCCTTGCAATAAAGGCTGGGCCAGATTTGACAGGGAGAGAGGTCTGGTCTCAAAGACAGTAACATCTTTAAGTTGCCTTGCCATAGGGTGGCCATCTGGGGGAAACCCGGCCTTATGAGCTAGGAGATCTAAACTGAAACAGCTGCCCCAGCCTGAGGACGCACTGGGACAACCGAGGGAGCCCCGTGGCGGGAGGTGGGCAAGATGAGAGCAGCGACCGGGCACGTCCAGTTTCAGCTGGGCAAAAGCCCCAGCATCCCTTACGTAAGAACATGTGTTTCTGGTGTCAAAAACGACCTGGTCTTTAAACCAGGAAAGACTCTTAGTGTTTCACTCAGAATATTCTTCAGCCCCCCCCTTGCTGTATCCGTGACCCCCACGTCAAAGCCTGCCCCATAGCTCCTGCCAACGCTGCCCCGGGCACCGTGCCGGTGCTGCGGGCCCGCCAGCGTCCATGAGCCCGGCACAGGGGTGGGCACGGCCTCTGCATCGCCACCTGAGCGTTGGAGAGCTGAAAGTTTTGCTTTATGGTAATGAAAAAAATGCTGCGGTTGCACTTTCTCTCCAGCTAATCCAATTTGTCTCCTTACTGCTTTCAAATGCCTTTTAAAGATTCCTAGCAATGTATTATAGAAATCCATTTGCTGAGATGCAGCGAAGAGGGGCATTTTTATTTTACAGTTATTAGCGAGTGACAAGGTAAGTAACTTGGAGAAGATTGATCACCCAACTAAGCATTTTTACTTTCTCAATTAATCCTGGCATGATTGTAATAAATCCAGGAGTGGGAGTAATTAGATGTGAACGGACCTCACTTCCTTTTGCTGCTGCGTGTCAGGGGTAATGGATAGAGACATCTTTCTCTTGGAAGTGGCCTAAGGAGACGTCCAGTTAGATGGGATTTCTGGAAAGAAAGATAGATGTCAGGGGCCAGCGTTCACTTTTTCCTCAATGGAGAACAGATTTATGCTATCAATCCACATTAAGAAGACTTCATGGCTACATAGAAATCCAGCAAGAGTAATTCAATTAGCCCCATGCACTTTTTAAGATGGGATTTGATAATGGAGGATCATTTGCCCTGAAGTTCACGCTGAATTTTCTTTCTGCTTCTTTCTTTTTTCTTTTCTCTTTTTTTTTTTCTTTCTTTTCTTTTCTTTTTTTTAAATTAAAAGAGTCATTGTGGTTCACGGGATGCTTTTGCCTCCAAGCTGAGAGGTTGCTAGGTTAAGTCCTAAACCATGCTGGAGGTTCACGGCCACTGAAAACAGAGCAAGATGACACCTGTGTGCGCTCTGTGCCCATACCCTGTCGCTCTTGCAATGCTAAACCAAGCCCAGCTTTGCGAGCTTGAAGCCTGCCCCTTGTACAGAGCGAGGGCATGGGCTCGCTGCTGACTCAGAGGGAAATTACCCATCTGCGTGAGATGCAGGACTGGTTGCAGCAAGAGGGAAGAGCACACCAGCACGGCCAGCCCACCTCCTCCCCAGTCCCGCATGCAGCTGCAGCCGGTGCCGCTGAGCACGCCGGGGCTGCGGGCTCTGCCGGCCGCCGCGTGCCGGGGTCTGACTTGCAGGGGCTCCCGGCCCCCGACTCTGCCTTCACCGGAATCCCTCGGGTCTGGGGGCCCTGGAGACCAACTGCTGCTCTGATCTACTGCACATGGGCACAAAATGACCGCCTCCCTGTGCAACTGCAGCCCTTCATCTCATTGCCGTCGTAAACCATAGCACGGGCGTTGGATGCGTCCAGGCTGAATTCCTCGTAACCTGTTATTATACCACAGTGCTTGTAATACTCAGCGGTTTGGATTTTTATACTCTGTCTCCTGGAGTCACGTGAATATGTGCCAATCTCATCATACTTTCCTGTTGTAAAGTTGAAGGTTTAGGATCATGCTGTTGAGAAAAGCTTGGCTCCCAGTAGCTCCTAAACCTTGGGGCAAAACTGACAAACCCCAAAGACTAGCTCTGACTTTTTAACTCAATACTAAGGCTGCCATCCTGATTTGGGGAGGATTCAGAAGGAGAATTCTTGAATTCATCTCTTGAATCTTATCTAGAGCACGTGACAGACCCCAGGTTGTTCGTCGCTTTCCCCCCATAACTAAGGGGAAAGGGCTGTGCAGGTCGCTGCCACGCACCCGTGCTGTGGCCAGTGCCGGCCGCTGATCCGCACGGCTCATGTCCCCAGGGACAGCCCCGCTGTGACTCCCCTCGTGACGCTGCAGTGCCCACCGCGGCCAAAGCGAACTGCGGTGGGCTGCTGCGGCACGAAGCCCCTCTCGTGCGGGTCCTCTGACAGGTCCTCTGCTCCACGGCCCTCAGCCCCGCTCCCACCGAGATCCCATTAATAGATTTACTTATTTGAAAATCATTATACAGGCAGACAGCCTCATAGATGTAGGATCCCAGGGGCAACTTGTTAGCAGCTGCTCTGTAGCTACATCAAGAGATTTCTGACAGTACACAAAAGCCATTTGACAATGTCAGAAACCACCGAGAGGGATTAACTTAAAAGAGAAAAGGGGAAAAAAAACCCACATTAAAACATGTCTTGGAGCTTATCAGAGATGGAGAGCCTCAGAGCAGAAAAACCAGCCAGTGGGGTGTAGAGGCAACCAGTGAAGAAATCAGGGGCCAGCCCAAGCAGGAATGGGGACACTTTCTCACCCCTGGGGAAGTATTTCTGATTAACGTCGGGGCTCTGTTTTGCTTTGTCAGGGTATTCGCACAAGTCTTTTATTTGCTTTGAAGGCTTGGCCTAAAATCGTGTGGGTTTCCTGCTACGACCTGCGTGCCATACCGGTGTGAATGAAGAGCTCTGCTCTCTGCCCCTCGCTGTACCAAGAGGTGAGCAGACGGAGGGATTTACCCTGTGGTTACTGATGCTGGTGGCTGCTGCGACTTTTGGATACCAAACCTGATACACCCTAAAGGATCTGCTCTTGGCAAGCACCAAGCGCCTGCCCGCAGACACCAGGGCCCCACCAAGGGAAGCAGCTGGAGAATGAAGGTATGACACTTGTGATAGCTTTGGTTGAGAGCTGTGATAACAAATATCTTGAAAGGAAAGTGCTTTGGGGTCAAACGGCAGAGAGATGCTGGCATGAAACTGCTGAGTGCAGCAGGAGTGTCTGTACAGTCATTCCGAGGAAGCAATAACTTGCAATAAATGAGAGACCTTTACAGAGTTACTCAGCCCAACCTGAAAGAAGCTCATTTGCCTGTGCCATGAGTTGTTAAAATTGGAAAAATCTTCAAAGGACATGAAAAAAATTACAGTCCTGTCGAAAAAGTGGCAGCTGCTACTGCTGGAGGGAAAAGTCCCCATCAGGCAAAGCCTTACCAAGCAGTTAACTTCAGATGCGTAAGGAATGCCGCAGCCATCGCCGCAGCTTGCTGAGGGCTCGGAGTTAAAGAGGTGGCTAAAGGCCCGCGTTGCCCAGCCGTCCAGTGCTGGCAACGGTCTCACAACACCACGGGGTTTTATGAAACCACTGGTTGCTGTAAGCACCTGATTGCAAGTATCCCAGCCCTCTCCTCTCCTCTCCTCTCCTCTCCTCTCCTCTCCTCTCCTCTCCTCTCCTCTCCTCTCCTCTCCTCTCCTCTCCTCTCCTCTCCTCTCCTCTCCTCTCCTCTCCTCTCCTCTCCTCTCCTCTCCTCTCCTCTCCTCTCCTCTCTCCCTCAACATTTTAGGCTCCTCCTGCAAGCAAATCTTGGAAATGCAATCCAAACGCATGCAGAGGTGTCAGAAAGCAAACACTGCCTCAGTCCTTGTCAGTCTTCCAAGAAGATCTCTTGATTTTTCAGGGGCTGACCCAGCTACTCCGCTCGTAAGCTTAACTCACAGAAGTTTTTGCCAGCCCCAGGTTTACAATAGCTGTCTTGTAAAGAGCCTGGACAAACCCCAGTGATTTATGTATTTGTGTCACTTACGCAGTTTATTTATTTTGTGCACTGATTTGCCAAATAGTTTCTTTCAGTTTTCCCACAGTGCCATCAGTTTCTTGGCGGGTTTCTCCTCTTGTCGGGGTGAGGCTTCGGCACGGCGGAGCGATGCCACGTGGGAACGTGCGGCTCCGGGCGGGTGCCCAGCGCGCCTTGTCCCTAAGAGGGGTGCTCGGAGTGACTGTGCTCCTTTGCTCGTGTTTTGGTGCTGTCCTTTGCAAAAGCCAACTGTCTGCTCCTTATGAACTTTATGAAACCTGCACAGGGAAAGGAGAGCCGAGATCCTGGGGGCCGGTGTGGCACCTCCACCAGAAAGCCTCCGAGGCTGAGTAAATCCACTCGAAGTGACCATATAGGGGCAAATACATCAGAAAAGCTTGCGAAATTCATTTTTCTCTTCACAGCTTTGAAAGCAGATGGCGGGGTGGGGCTAGAAGGAGAGAACTAACAAACAGAAAATAGTACAAACACAGCGTAAATAATTCTCCCCCTCTCCTTCATTACAAAGTGTGGGAGCAGAATATTACAGCTGGTTTCTTCCACCTTGAACTGAGGTTGTTTCTGTGATTTACAGTTGAGCAGCGCTCGAGGAATACAATAAAAATTAATAATTAAAATAGCAAAAATAATCTGCCAGGCACTGAAATATTTTTAGCTGATTGCTTGAGTTTATAATAGCAGCAACGTAATAATGGAGTCCTTTGTGCTAAACCTCCGCCGTGTAACAGTGACGACTGCGGAGCCTGGACTTCACGTTGCTCTTGGCTTACGATGGAGCCGTCCCGCTGCAGCTGAACGCTGCTCCCGGCCCCTCATCCCGACAGCACACATTTCGGTGAAGTTTTTTGGTTGGTACGGGCAGAAAACCTGACATTGTGGATCCTGCTTTGGGTTCCTTTGCCCTGCGGCACCTTTCTCTCGGCAGGGGAGAGCACAGGGACTGTTCCTCCCTGAGGTTTCTACAGGAGTGGTACAGAAGACAGGCAGGTTTAGAAGAGTTAAGCTCCGCCAGGTGAAGCCAGGTTTCCTGCAGACCTAAGTGGGCCACTTTCTTCTGAAAATTGTCTCTCTGAAGCCCTCACTGAGGTGATTAAATACCGCGTGCTTGCAAATGGGCAGCTTTCCTTCGGTGCTGAACTGGGAACTTCGTTTTACGGGACAGAAATTGAAGCCTTGAGCAGAAGGGGATCTAGAAGAGGGTGCGGGGTTTGCAAGAACAGGTCCGGCATTGAGACCAAAGTCACTGTGGAAATGCCAAGTGCACGGTTTAAGAGAGAATATGTACAGTATGCCTTCCCTGTAAAACCCATAGCAGTTGTGATATCTCCAGACAGCTTTATGCAATCTCTGGTATTTCGTCCTCTTTGAGGCAGAAGGTAGGCTTGGACAGCATTTTGAACACTCAGTAAGATTCATTTATTCCTATCTTGTAGTTAATTTCTGTTTATGTTCCAGGGGAGAGAAAAAAGGATTGGCGCATCCACAATTGCAGGGGCAAAGAGCGCAAACAGCACAAAGAGCACTGCTCAGCGCTTGGAGGACACAGAGGATGGATGGTCATCTGCAGAGCCTTGCAATGCAGGATGTTGCTGTGCATCGGAACACGCACATCAGTCGTGTCCTCCACTGGCATCCTGGCACTGGCGTGGTTAAACTGCACCGGCGATGGGTAATTCGGCCCTGGGTCACCAACAGGACTTGTTTAGGACCATCAAGTAAAACAGCCTTGTAAAATGCCTCTGGGGGACGGGTAATTTATGGAGGGGAGAAACAATATCCCTCCCCTGGTGCCACTTAACTTTTCATTTTATATTTGCAGTAACTGCACATGACATCTGGAAAAACTGCCCGTCCGGTCCCTGGAGAAAGCCAGGGCAGGAGGTCACAGCGCTCCAGGGGCAGACGCAGGGTGGCTGTGCCGGGCGCGGGCAAGGTGCGGGAAGCCCTGAGCACCATCTCCCCTGGTACCCGAGCAGACGGTGAGGGACCAGGCGCGGGTGACAGCCCGGCTGCCCGGGCCTCAGTTTCCCCACAGGGAAAACGGGAGCGGGCCCTGCCGTCCCCCCCCAAGGCTGAGCTGGGGGTGACGGGGGGGAAGCGCCGGGGCCCGATCCCCTCCCGCAGCCGCCCCGCGCCCCCGGCAGCCCTGCGCATCCCCGGGGGTGCGGGGTCCGGGCCGGGGGACCCCGGGACAGGGCCGGGGGGGGCGGCGGCTCTCCAGCCGGCTGCGGAGAGGCAGGCTGCCCTCGGCAGCGGTCCCTACACCTTTAAAAGTCTCCTCACGTTGGCGCGCTGATTATCCATTAACCTGATGCGAGCTCCCTTTCCTGGGGGTGGCGTCCTCGGCAGCTCCGCAATAAGAGCCGGCAGCAGGGCTGGCTGCCTCCCTCCTCTCTCCCCTACCCCCGCTCCCTCCTTATCAGCAATTCAGATTGCATGCAAATCTGAGGGCTTTCTTACAGGGGCAAGGCAGAGGACCGAGCGCTTCTCCCGGGCCGCGGTTTCAGGGGAGAGATATCTCCTCCTCCTCCTCCTCCTCCTCCTCTTGGGATTTTCTTCCTTCTCCCCTCCCCTGCTCTCCCCTCCCCTCCCTCTCTTTCTTTCCTTCCTCCTTTTCACCTCCTCGAACAAAAGTAGCCCTTCTCTCTGCCTGCGAGCGGGGCTGGCTTTGTCTGCCCGCTCCGTCGGGTTGCCCGGGGCTGGGAGCGGAGCTGGCCGGGCCGAGCCCAGCCGCCGGCGGCCGGCGGGCCATGGCGGGGCGAAGGACGCTCGCCCTGGCGCTGCTGGGGCTGCTGGGGCTCGGACTGGGCGGCGGCGGGGCGACCTGCCCCGAACGGGAGCTGGAGCGGCGGGAGGAGGAGGCCAACGTGGTGCTGACCGGCACGGTGGAGGAGATCATGAACGTGGACCCCGTCCACCACACCTACTCCTGCAAGGTAAGGGGGGGCCGGGGGAACTTTCGGCCCCCACCAGGCGCCTGCTGGGGCGGGCGCATGTGGTTTTTATTGTACGCGCTGGAGCTTTGGTGTGTAATTATGTATTTTTAGACTGCGGAGTCTCTCCCCGCTGGAGCTGCCGCAGCTGTGGCGAGGGGGAATCTCTCAAGGTTGCTTTTTATGGGCATTTCCCTCCTTTCCGTGATGCGGAGCTGGCTCCCAACTTTCTGCTCCGGCAGGGTTTAGGCTGCGGGGAAGGTGCTCGCAGCCGCTGGCTGGCTCTGCCCGTAGCTCCCTGTTTACTTTAGCAGCATCTTGAGTTCCTCTAGCTCAAGCTATTGTTTAACTACGAATCTGGCCTCTGGCTATGTTTTTTTTTTTTTTTTTTTTTCCTCCCCCCCTAAGCTGAGAGACGGTAAAGTACTGAGCAACCTGAAATACCATCCGCCTGGTTGTCAGAAAACGTGCTGCACGGCTTAACCCTTCCCAGGGCAGGAATCTCGCTTGCGAGGACATGCTGCTACGTTGCCTTTTCCTCTTCTCCCCGTCCCCTCTTCTGCCCATCCTTAAAAAGCACCGCGGTCCCTGCCTGTGCCTAGCGCGGAGCAGGGCCTGGGGCGATGCACAGCGGTGCGTTGGGGGGTGAGGTCTGCCTGTGCAGAGGATGGTTAACTTTATACCATGGCATTGCCCTCTGCTCTGGAGCATCTCTCAGCCCAGTAAACTAGTTGAACAGCTTCTGTCTGTCCAGCTGGTGCCCGCTGCTTCACGCTTGCTCCCACCGCTCTGCCCCTTGCGATACCGCATGGTACAATCTGTACCCTGCTCGTGTAAATTAGATCACAGACCCTCCAGGCTAGCGCAGAGACCGTATGTCTGCAAAGTGTCTGGCACATCCTGGGTGCTATGTAGAAAACTAATCAGCTGCTGCGAGCAGCCAGTGTCCTGCCGCAGCTTGGGGCACATATGGCTGAATGGATGTGGGCCACCTGACGCTGGGGTAAGGGTTGCCACACAGGCAGGAGGTGGTCCAGTGAGGCTAGTGACGAGGCAGAAATGCTCATCTAAGAAATGGGTCTCCTTCCTCCCACTGCGGACACGTGGCGAGGTGTCTGGCTAGCGTAAAATTGTGGCTTCATCTTGCTGCATCGGAGCAAGACTGGGCCGGGAAAACCATTTTGCCTGTGCTCCTGCGATGGTAAATCTGCTCTGCCTTTGAGAAGGTGCAGTCAAGTCCCAAGTAAGAGCAGCCTGGGAGCAACCTGTGGGGAAGAACCTGGTCTGCAGGTGGTGGCTATATTTGAAACACAGTTTGCATTGCCCAGCCTGGGAAGAGAGTCTCTCGCCCACCTTTCCCTGAGCCATCCCGAGCGATGCTGTGGAGAAGGCTTGTGCTACTTATGCTGGAGTTAACGGTGGGATTCCGCTTCTGCCTATTACTAGCGTCAGAGCAGCACCTGAAGGCCAGAACCTGCCCCCAAGATGCCTTTTCACTCCTGGAGTCCTGTAAAAGAAAGCGAAAGGAGAAAAACCTTCTCTCCTGCCCTGGGTGGAAGTGCCCATCCCACTCATTGTGGCAGTGCTGCCGGCTCTCCCGGTTATGCTGTGACATTTAGTAATTTTCTTACAACAGGGGTTCTCCAGTCCCCTTACCTACACATCAGTCTTTTCTGTGTAATTTTGAATTGTACGTGCATAGTGTCTTTGCAGGAAAAAAGCTTTGAAATGGGACTTGGGGTGTCTTAAGGACCTGAAAGCAGATAAATCTCTCCTAACTGTGACTTAGCAGGGCGTAACACTCATGGCTTGTAAATGCATAGCTTTGCAGCAGCTGTTGGCCTCTTTCACTCTAAGATCTCTCAAAGTATTGAAATTCCTGTGGATTCTGCTGATGCTGGGTTGCAGGGTTAGACATACTTGCGTTTTGGTTTGGTTGTTTTTTTTACCAAGCGCCTAGACTCCAAAAGGGAAGTTTGGGCATTAAACCTGACCGCTGGCTCCTCCGGCCCTCGCACCGACCCTGGTGCCCTGTGGAGCCAGAGCGAGCTGAGGTGCAGGAGGGATCTTGCTGGTTAGCTGGTGAGCAAACACACGTCCGCTTCCTCGCTGTCATACTCGGTAACCCTTCCTTAGGCCCTGGGGTTACCTCTAAATACCACAGTTATCTCTTGTCAGGCTCTTCTTTATCTGAAGAGGAAAGGCAAGGGCCAAGTGTGTGGTAGAAGTTCCCTAGAGCCCACACCCAAAATAGCAAGTGTTATTGGTGCTGGGTGGTCTGCGAGGGAGCAGGCGCGTGAATATCTGCGAGTGCTGCATTAGTGTATTGTTCATCCTAGTTAAACTCTAAACCCTCCCAGCTGAAGCCTTTGATAGATGAAGATAAGCACACTACAACTCTAGAAGAAATGTGAAGTTAATGTTAGATAAACACCCTTAAATAGCTACCAGCCATTCATTTGCTAGAGGAGATGAATAACAAGGAAGGACAGGCTGACAGAACTCCCGAATTTGACTCTCAAGCTGGCTGATGTGCCGCTTTACTGAGGGGTTTGACGTGGGAACCGGGGCGCTGTGCTTGCTCCTGGCTGCCGCCCTGGCCTCGCTGCTCTTCCCAAGCTGGCGGTGCTGCTGTCCATCCTATTTACAGCCTGTGCGTTGGCATCGTCCCTTCCTGCTTTTGAGACTTCTGATGTGCCTTGTTCTGGTCGGATCTGATATTTATGAAGAGAGCTCCTATTTATAGGACAAATGCAGGTTCTATATGTGCTATAGGAAGTGTTGAAAAGGATGTGGATCCTGTTCCAAACAATAGAGCCCGTATTTTGGGGGGTAAGGGCGGCTGTGCTCCAGCCAGGGTTGGATGGGGAAGTTGCTGGGGGAGGTGGGTTCGGTGCTCTGCTAGCCCTTAGGGAAGGGGCAGCCGGCTCCTGCCAGGGAGAGGCCCAGAGAGTGACAAGCAAGGGGAGAGGGACGACGTGCGGTCAGGAGGGAAGGAGTTGCCAGAGCTGTGTGTGAAGCTGCAAGCAGAGCTGATGCTAGCCTTCGTCTTTAAGAAGTGCTGAAATCTAGTGGTGACCCTTTTTACTTTTGTCCAGAGGGACAGCTCTCTTCTTGAGGAGACGATGCTCTAACTTCTTATCTTTTTTTACAAGACCAAGGCTGACATTTCTCAAAGCATCCTCCTGGCAGGAATTGGCGAGCACCGTGCTTGCCTGTACAGGTGGTCCCATTCCCTACTGTGGGATGGAGCCCCATGGCATACTGGAAAATCCTTTCACTTTCTGGTTTTGTGCTGCACTTCAAATATACCCTTGCAAGGATCTGCTTAAATAAAGTCTTTGCTGTTCTTGCTCTGCCTCCCTGTAGCTGCCAGGAGTCTTGTAAAACAGTCTTAATCCAGTGTTTTATGTGCTGGCTGGCAAAAGAGTGAGTGAGTCTGCTACAGGGAAGGGACCTCTTGGAACTAGGTTCCAGCCTAATGTTTTCTCTCTCTCCCTTTTCTTCCCCGATCCTTGAGGTAGCCGGTGAGTCACCAGTGACAAAGTCTTAATTGTGTGTGATGATGAATGGGATGCCCTACAGGTAATTGCTTGGTCTTTGGTGCCTTCACATCCATTCATTATAGAGGATAAGGGTGGGGAGAAAGCTGGTGGACTCTGATGTTGCTTGTGAATGCTGTGGCCTGGCTCTGAGGTGTATGACTAGAACACCCATGCTAATTAACTCAAATTACCATCTGCTTCAGAAGAGGGGGTAGGCTTTAGCCTTTCTTCCCCCTTAGACCTAGCTGTGAAAATGCCCGACTGCTACCTTTCAGCACAAGCCTCAGGCTGCGCTCTCTGCCTGCCTGGCGTATTTTTTTCCTTTTGTCTCCTTTGTGTTCCTGGGTTTTTGCCCTGGTTGCCTTGTGCACCTCACCTCCTCGCAGCGAGCGCCTGCCCCGCGGGCTGCAGGCTGCTGCCGAAGGAAGGGGAGGTGGGGCTGGTGGGGCTGCGGGAAGGTGTCTTGACTTGACTGTGGGGAGAAGCACAACCACAGGGAGCTGTGCTGCTGCAAAATGCTGGAGAAACAGCTGGTCCCGGGTGAGGAAGCAGGAGGCTTGCGTTAGTGCAGGCTTGCAGTAAAGCTGTGCAAGCTGTGCTCCTTAGCACCCTGCCTCCTCGGCTCACCTGAGGTGCCATGCTTGCAGGTGGCCCCAGCCTGGCTCTTTGAAGGGAGCTGCCTCCTGTGGCACCACCTGCGTGTGGTGGAGCAGATGTCTCTGTGTCAATACCGGGATTCCCGCAAGATCAGAAGGGAGGAAAGCTGCCTGTCACAGCTACCCTCCCTTGCCATCTGAAGCTCCCTCTGGTTGCTGGTTGACTGCCATCTCTCAAGAAAAGAGCTCATGCTGGCAGGGCTGGGTACAACCGAGCAGTCAGCTTTTCAAGCAGGCTTCTCAGGCTGAAATAGGCTGTGCAAATGGCTTTGAAGACATTGCTTTCTCAACCCCTCTTCTTACCCCTGCCCAGCAGCTTGGACTTGGAATGCGTGGGGAGGCACGGTAGCCTGCGTATAAGTTATTGCTTGTCCTTTGGTTGCTGTGGCATTGCTTAGCACTGGCCCAAGGGGAGCTGCTTCATGCTGGAAGATGAATGAGTCTGAGAGCACGTGGGTGCAACGTCTCCAGTTAAGTCTCACGTCTGGGGGCAGCTAAGGCATGTGCAGCTTCCAAAGAGGAGCTGTCACACTGGTGTTTATACCTGGGATGGCTTTTGATCTCAGGTATGCAGGAGAACAGGGCTCACCTCGGTAATGTGCAGTGGCTGCTGTTTGGATCACAGGACCTGCTGGGCTGGGTGGGAGCTGAGACCCATCAAGTCCAGAGTCCTTCTCCAAGGTGGGCAAATATTACACCTTCAGGAGAAGGTGTGAGAAGTAGGAGGATCTGAGAATAAAATACACTCCTAAACTTTGTCCTTAACCTTCAGTTGCACCTGTAGAGTACAGCAATGCTAAATTCATTTCCATTTTCTGCTTGACAGGTGAATTCTGTGCTGAGCAGGAGGGTCTCGCCCCAGCCTGCTTGCTCTGGTGGTGGGAATGGCCCTGTTCCCTTGCCCCAGCACCCGTAGCTGCCCGCTCCTAGTTGTGGCAGGGATGCACTGTGGGAGTTCAGCTCAGCATCATTGTGGACCTTGAAGCCTCTTGATCAGGACTGAGATAGTGCTGAGCTCACACCCCTGAAATTCTGGAGTTAGGGCTTCAAAAAATTGCAAGACTGATTAAAGGCTGAGACTTGCATATTCCCCCTAGCCCCCAACATGTTTTTACCCTCTTATTTGAACTTTGCAGTGTCACATCCTTGTGCGTATCTTCTGTAGCCACTGAGTAATGAGATGGAGGTATTTGGCAAAGAGTAAGAGTCTCTCTGGATGGTCTCAAAGAAGCCCACAGGGGAACGCAGTGCACTTGAAGGGCCGTGCAGGGCAGAGGCCAGTGGGCTGCAGTTGCAGATAACTATAAAAATGGTTCATTCTAGAGTGGGATAATGTCTGCTCCTCAACTGTAACAAGTCCCCCCACCGCAACACCTACGTCAAGCACGGAAGCTGGAGTGTGAACAACTGTCTGCCACCCCCAGTGTCCCCCAAGGTCAGGACAGACCTGTCTGTCTACAGGCCTGTGAGCATCCTTTCTCTGCCCCTCGCGTTCCCTTTGGAATTGCACTCTGAAAGTACGTACGTGTGTGTGTGCCTGTTTCAGAGAGGGGGTCAAGAGCCCCCTTATCTTTGAGCCACCTCCTCCCTGACTGCTTTGGTGCTTGGCACGGTGTGCTGAAGTGCTTTTTGGGCAGCGGAGACAGCTGGAGAACGCAGGTGACTGGGCCCTCAGGCTGCGGCGTAGGAGAGGAGATGCTGGCAGAGAGTGCGATAAAGCAGGCTCTGAGCATGCCAGGCCAGGGGTGCCTGCAGTCGCAGTAATACCCATGCACTGCAGCAGCCGCCCTTGTGAGTGAGCTGCCCTTGCTCCAGGCTGAAACCTCGGGCAGCTCTGTGATGAGCTGTTCCTATTCCGTGCAACTCGCCGGCTCGGCTCTGTGTCATGTTTCCCCTGCGATGGGATTGCAGCAGCAGCAGGAGGATTTCTAATCTATTGGGAGTGAATGGGGACATGCCCCCGGTGTCCTATGTGCACTAAAGATTCATTTTAGGGCTGCTTCTTCCCTCCTGTGTGGGTGCTTCTTTTGGGCAATTTGCTGTGGAGAGCGTGGCACCGGGGAGAGGTTGGCTTGCAGTTGTGTGCAGATCGTGCCTTTTTTGGGCAGGGGGATGAGCCGGCGGTGCGGCCCGGGGAGGCTGCTCTAGGACCGCTGGCAGTGGAAGGGGGGAGAGCGGCACTAACTCCTGTGGCCAGGACTTATTTTTCTTCCTGAAGTTTGGATGAGTAAAGGGAAATGGGCTCCTACTGCCAAATCCTCCATGCATTTTAGCAAATCTAGTCTGCTAACGCAAAGGGTTTTTTTTAGTCCTTTATAGGAACGTAAGTTGCCTTTGACATTTTTACATGGAGCGTTTTCTGCTCTGCCTTTCATCTTCCCAAGGTGCCAGGGCCTTGTTGGAGCCAGAAGACTCCCTTCTTTCCTTCACCCAACCTACCTGCGCCTGCCCCTGTGTTAAGGCTCCTGTGCCACTGTTCAGAGCCTCCCCCAGGATGGACAGGGCTCTCTTTCGCTGTGCAGCCTTCCCTGCTTGGGGGCTTCCAGCCATTTAATGTTCCTTTCAAAGCTTTTTTTGTTTTTTAAATTCAGAAGTGTTTTCTTCTCCCTTGATCCATTTCGCCGCTGAGATTTTGTTGCGAGTCAGGATATCTCTGGGAGAACTGTACCAGCTGGAGTCTGTCACCTTGAATGATGCTGCCTGGGAGAAGAAGGGGGGGTTCCTCTGGCAAGACTGAGACTTGCATGCTGCCCTTGACGGGGGTCGAATCGTGTCCCTGAGCCTGTGGCCTGTGTCTGCGGGTGTCAGGCTTCCAGCTCATGTACATGGAAAGGGTCGGTGGCAGGTGAGGTGGATCTCACTTCTGTCCAAGTGTCCAGTCCTGCTATGAATTGGAATTCTTTATTAGTATTCTATTATTAGTAATGGGCAGGACCAGGTCAGTTCTGATTATTATTTTTTTTAAATAAATTATTTTCCTGGTTGAGGCTCTGCCAGCTTCCCTTGGCTAAGTGCAGTGTCCCTTGTTGGACAGCAGTGTTCCCTGCCATAGCCAGTCATGTGGCAACTGAAATGGCTCTTGTGGGCATAAAGGTTAGAACAATATCGGAGGGAAAAGGTTGGTTAGCTCATCCTCTGCTTACCGGTCGTGTACAGCAGAGGCAAAACAGCAGCAGAGGCTTCTCCTTCTGCCAGGGAAGCTCGTGAGCAGCCTTCCTGGTCTGAGCCGAGCTGTGCCGCAGCGGCTGCCGGGGTCCGCTCAGCCCTTCTCCCACCCAGCTCTGCCGGGCTGCTTGTGCTCCGCTGGCCCCCACCTTGCCGGCCCCGCTGGACTCTCCTGTGCCATGTGGGAGGCTGGTCTCTGGGTCTCTGGAAGCAGCTGTGCCTGCTAGTGGCCTTCAAGTGTTTGCTGAGAAGCGGCAGCTTATCTGGAGCCATTGTTCTTGCCTGAACAAAGAAAAGGGGCATTGCTACCCTCTGCCAGCCCGGGAGCCTTTGTACCAGGGGCTTGCTGGGTGCTTGCACTCAGGGTGGGGACAGGGTTGGTGATGAGAGGAGAGGAAGGAGAGGGCTGTTTTGGGCTCATGTGCCCCCGTGGGCAGAGAGGGCCTCCGGGGAGGGGAGTCAAGGCGGCTCGAGGTAGGGTTTGGTGCTGGGCAGCATCAGGCTGTTTTGAGCCTCTAACAGCAGGGACTGGGCTGGCGGTGCGCTTGGCAGCAGGCTGTGGGCCCAGCTGAAGGCAAACCCTGGGTCTCAGCGCCAAGGGCAGTGTGTCCCAGTGCAAAGAGGAGAGATGCGCACTGGGGGACGAGGGGTCTCTGTCCCTCGCTGGAGAACCTGCGTGGCTGAGGGGCCACTTGTGACACAAGCCCTGTCCCCCTTTGCTCCCCATGAGGCTGCGTGGGGAAGGGGCCGGGGTGCTGAGTACCTGGGCTGGAGAGCTGGGTGCAGCTTTGGCAGAAAGAATAGTACGTGCTTTAGTCTGTCTTGCCTATGTATTTTGTGCTTTTGCAGGGATGGCTAATGAAATTAGCTCTGCTGGAAGGCTTTGCCAACCTGAACCACTCCTGTGCATCTTGTGACAACGTGATAAAAATTAACTGGGCCAGAAGGTGCCAATTGTTTGTGGCTGTGAAATGGTCTCACGTACTCTTTCTCCCTCTCGTTCAAGGTGAGAGTCTGGCGTTATCTGAAAGGCAAAGACATCGTCACTCATGAGATCCTCTTGGATGGTGGGAACAAGGTGGTTATCGGTGGCTTCGGGGACCCGTTAATCTGCGACAACCAAGTCTCAACTGGGGACACACGGATTTTCTTCGTCAACCCTGCCCCACAGTACATGTGGCCGGCACACCGCAATGAGCTGATGCTGAACTCCAGCCTCATGCGGATAACGCTGCGCAACCTGGAGGAGGTGGAGCACTGCGTGGAAGGTGAGGCTGGAGCACGGGTGCCTGCCTTCCCCTGGGGTGCTCTGAGCATGCAGACGCAGCAGCAGCCAAGCCCTGGCTCTGTTGGCCACCTTGGGTTCTTAGCTTGTAAATGGTTGATTGGCAAATGATCCCACTGGTGATGAGGGGGATCAGTCCTGTTCTACATGTGTCTGGGGTAGAGTCATACTACTCTGTAGACTCACTTGTCATGGGGACAGTACCTGGCATTGACCTTGTTGTCAAAGGCAGTTGTTGCAACAAAGGTACAGCCAAGCAAAGTTATTTTATGTTATTTTTGCTCCAGATTTGATGCAGGTTCTCAGTCCCCTCTGTAATGAGCCCAATGTGGTTGGGAGCATCCCCATTGCAAGTCCTGTCCTGACACAAGTGTGTGGCAGGCACTTACTAGGGAATTCAGACTCCTCACACCTGAGTTAAATTCTCCCGTAGCTTTAGAGCTAATAAATTTATGGGCTAATCCTGTGGTGAAGGCCTTCCTTCATGGTAGTCACCCCTAGCTTCCTCTGTCTCAGCGGTCCCTTGCTTGCTAAGTCAGCCTCGTGGACTCCGGTAGGGATCCAAGAAGCCAGCCGAGTCTTGCTTGGGGTAAAGCTTGCTTTTCCAAGGTATAACTAAGTCAGAACCAAGCCGAGCAGCTAAGTGATTTGGGGGGGTATGAGTTATGCTTCTGTGTTGTGGTGAAGCCCTGTATCTTAGACCTCCAGGTGTGGAGATCTGTCTCTATGGAGAGCAGATCTGGAGAGAACTGATCTTTCTTCTACTTGTTGCCCAACCACCTTGAAAACGTAACTCCTGTAATAACCCATTTGCTGGCTTCTGTCTTCCCCCTTTATGCTTGTCCTGTGTTCCAGCAAGAGCTCCGAGCTCATGGGGGAATGTGGTGCCCCAAAACCCCTTTGCTGGGGTCTGAGTATGTCCTGAGAGCAGATGAGTAAACAGGGGAAGGAATGCAGGAATTCTGCCCAGACAACAAATAAACATGCAGATTGGCTCCCTCCTCCCCCTTGGACGTGCAGAGGAGAGGCCATAACCCCCTTTTCCAGCTGTGAATGCTGACAGAGGTAAATGACCGAGCTCTTGATCTGGGAGAGAGCTAGTTCAGCAAAGTGGCTCCCAAGAGGCACCCGTCTCGAGTGGTTTTTGTAAGAGGGGAGAAAACACTGGAGGTTTTATGCCTATATATAGGTATTCCATCTTGTGCTTGAAAGGTATCAGTCCTGCTCCTTCCTTGCACCTCGTGGATGGGGAGGGAGGAGAAAGAAGAGTGTGTGCGTGGTTGGTTTTGTTAAACCTGAGCAAACATTTGGAAGAATTCTGCCCTCACCTAGTTTGCCGTGTTCTTTGGCATGCTTATTTTGCGCACGCTGGATGTGAGCTGGGGTGGCTGAGCTAGGTGGTTCCCGTTTGTGGTGAAGGATATTGTCCCTTAAGACCCCTGGGAGATGATGAGAGATCTAGTTTTCCTCCTAATAGTGTAGATACAATGTAGAATTTATCGCGGGGACCCGTTCCTGCTTTTGCCTTTAGTGGTGGAAGATTCAAAACGGTGTTGCGTTGGTGTAATGCTCGTTACAGCCGCTGGTGTGTCGGGGCTGGCTGCGTTTGGTGAGCTGGGCTGGGACCTGCTGCGGTCGGGGACACATCCTAGCCCTGGACAGCTTTTCTTGCAGAGGACCAGGGTGGTGACGGGACTGTCATTCCCAGTGTGCTATACCTTGCAGCTGTGCCGGTGTCCTGGTCCCAGGAGGGGAGAAAGGTGAAGTGCCTGCGTGCACCAGGCTGTAAGTGGATGTGTTTGTCTAGAAGCATGCCCTCTGATGCAGTGCCGTAGGGAGGATTTGCTTGTGTTGCTCCCATGCTGTTGTGCAAGGGAGTTGAAGATGCCAAATCTGGGCATGTCTAAACTCTCCCTCCCGTGTGCTTAAATTGCAGGTCCATGCAGTTATAGGTGGGTTTATCTTTCCTCCCTGCTAGATTAACCTTTCCTGATGCCAGGTAGCAGATGATTCTTTCTGGGACTCCCCTCTTCTCTGAAGATCACTTGTTGCATAGCTTGCTTCCTTTAAGGAATTAGGCCCCTCTTCCCAATGGCTCCCCAGGAGGCTGTTGGCATGCAGAGGTAGGGTCAGCCTGCCTGGCTGGCGGCTCGGGGCCAGCAGGCTGCTGTGGGGAGAGTGGGGGCTGGAGAGGGCTGGAAAACAGCCTGCAGACAACCTGCCCCATCTGGTGGGCCTGATTTCTCTGAACTGATGGAGACCTGTCCAGACTGTGTTGCTGAGAAATGACAAGAACAAGGCAAACTTGCGTTACAGATATCTCAGGTAGGTCAAAAAGTGTTGCTCGGGAGAGGCGCAGTGATTCTTATTTTGGCATCCGCCTGACTTAGCAGCTGTTCCGCTTGCTTTGGTAAACCCACCTTTCTTGTCCTATCCAGTGGACTTGCTTTTCTTCCCACATCTTGGAAGCCTGGTCATTGCATGAGTATCCTATATGCTGGGTGCTAGCAGGTTTGCTGTAGAGAGCATGGAACAAACGGACCCCCAAAATCTTGGTTTCCCTCGAGCCCTACCCAAAGCTCAAGCCTCTCCTGAGGTCTGTGAAAGTCCCTTTTGGCTTGCCCAGTGCAGCTGCCTTGCTGGCTTCTGGGAGGCCGTGCAAAACCAGGCATGAGAACCTGCTCCTGCCACCCTGGGAACTATTTCTGAGCTCTGAGTCTGAGAATTTAGCTCCAGGACTTGTTTCCCATCAGCTCCCCCCAGGAAGGTTCAAAGCAAAGCTGCCCAGAACGCTGCTCTTTGCTGCGATCTGAGTTTAAAAACAAACCTTTGAGTGCTTTTGCAGAAAGAATTGGAAGAATGGTGGCAGCTGAGTGGAAAAACATGAATGTTTTGAGTATCTTCATCTCCTGTTGCTCCAGCTTGGAAAAATCCTAGACATCAAAATCTTTCCTGTTTAAGAGGGGAGTTCAAACCAGGGCGTCTCTGTGAAACAGCTCAGGTTAGAGTAAAAACAGTGTGCTTTGATTACACTTAATTGTGGTAAAAATGCTTTGACCAGCTGTAGGCAAAATGCAAGACTTCAGCTAAGCTCTGCAAACTGGCTTCAGCACTGAGGGTGCCTGGAGGGAAGTTTTTTGGTGCTGAATGGCAGAGGAGCAGCTCTGGGGCTTGCGCAGGAGGCTGGGACACAGGCTGGGACTGGGCCCTTGGGCCAAGGAGGATGTTTGCTCTGGTGCCTCTGCAGGGGAATGCACGGAGAGGGAGCCGGCCCCGAGCAGCACACAGTGCCGCACAGCACCAGGAGTGGATTTCCTCTTGTTCCTCAAGATACCTGGATGGGGCTTCCCAGGGAAAGAATTGGCCCGAGAAGCCACAGCCTCGCTGTGTTTGTGCCTTGAACGCTGGTACTGCACGAAGCGGGCTGGAGTCACTGCGCAGGTGTTGGAGCTTCCCAAGGCACACCACCAGCAGGCTCCGTGCTAGGTGTGGTGCTTTCCTCCCCTCGCTCTCCCCTGACAACGCCATCAAGCACGCTCTTCTGGAGTTCAACAGCTGACTAATCCCTGAGAGATCTTTCCCCTGCATGTGTCTCTCGTATTTCACTTTGATTGCAACTGCACTTGAAGAAAATCTAGATTTTTCTGTATGGCGTGGGAGGGGCTGCGTGGTGACTCCATGCTGAGCCGTCTGGGTGGAAGGAAGTTCAGATTAAACCTTTGTTAGGGCCTTGGTTAATGAGAACCCAGAGCTCCTCTTAAATAGTGCCTTGCTTGTGGCATGATTTGCATTAATGCTGGTGCAACTGCCCCAGCTGAGACTGCTTTGCTAGCTTTGGAGATGTGTGTGGACTTTGAACCTCCTGAGAAAAGCCACGTAGGTTGGCTTTACAAGCACAGTGCATCGTGAAACCTGGTAGTGTTGGGTACAGTAAGCACATGCTGTTGTAACAGGAGGTCCTGCTGGTGGCTTGAGACCCTTGTCCCAGAGCAACATGTCCAATATATCTTCCAGAAACTCTTCTCTGCGCTTTAACTAGTGCGGTGTCACCTCAGCTTCTCGGGTGACATGGAAAATAGGGCCCACGAACCAAGTGGGGGGTGGTTAAGCCTTTTGGTAAGGATGGATCCGCCAGTCTTGGGGGCGATGCTCTGCCGCCCTGATGGGAATGATTCCAGCAGTGAGAGCAAGGCTGAGGACTGACCCTCTATGTGCACACATAGCAGCCGTTTCAAAGCCTTTCTGGACTACCTGCTGGCTTCCTAGGCTGGTGGTCATGGCTAGTGCTGCGCTTGTGCTTCCGCAGCACTCGGTAGCTTCTCTGCTGCCTCCCCCAGCCCTGGTGCGGCCGTGGGCCCAGGGCTGCTCCCTCTGGGCAGGCAGCGAGGCGGGTGCGTGTTGTGCTGCGATGGTCACCTTTGGGTGCTGTACGTCACCCAGCCTAGGAACTGGAGGGGGCTAACGTGGTGTCTCGGGGTGCTGCTGTGAGGCTAGCACGCAGGCCTTTGAAACTCCTTTCCATGTAGATGCCCATAATAAAGCTAGCTACTCTGGCTTGCGTTCAACATGCAGTGTGCTGCAGATGCTCCATATGTTTAAAAATGTCACTTAGCTCTTATTGAAATTGTGATTCTAGCCAGTCCAGAACTCTCCTCTAACTTTTCATCTCTGTGGCAGCCCTGTTAATTACTCCTGTGGAAGAATTGCATCCAGTCCTGCAGCCTCAGTTCTCCCATGTCTGCTTGGGAGTGGGACGGCTTTGAAAGCATCTCCCTTTAAGTTACACTGTCCGTTCCGTTTTGTCTTCTGCCTGTTCACTTCTATTCTGTCCTCCCTTTCTTTTTAGGTCTCTGCCTCCATAGAACTGAGACGTTTTGTTCTTGTAAACCAGCCCATGCAAAATTTTCTTTTCAGGCTCCTTACAGAGACTGTAAGGCATGCACAGTAGGCTCCTCTCAGCAAGGAAATTGCTGGCATGGGTTTGCGTTAGGTGATTTGGGCTGTGGTCACTTCCCATGCTCTGGTCTCTCTGCAGCCCTTCTGCACCCCTGCAACTATTTCTTTTTAATCCATCCCTGGCATTTTGTTGTGCTTCAGAACAGGCGAGGGAGGGGTCTGGAAGAGGGTTAGTGTGTGACTTTCTTCTTAAAGAAGGTTTTTTTTCCTTCCCTCCTCTTCTTAGCTCTGTTTTGAATAGAAGATAATGAGAACAGCATCAACACCTCCGTCTCGGGAGGGTGAGAGAGTTAGCCAGCAGCTGTAAAATGTAGTAAACTGAGAGGAGAGAATCCACCACTGAACGCTCCTGGGGGCCCCATCCTGCCTCCCCGTCGGCAGGCTGGGGCAGCACGGGCACAGCAGGCAGCCCCGCTGGCTGCCGGGGTGGGAGCAGATTCCCTCTCGGGGCTGCCACGTCGGAGACGGGCACAGGGGAGAGCAGGGACTGACTTATGGGTGAGATGCTGGCTTTTCAAGGGTGGATGGAGCCAGGTATTATGGCTGTTGCTGCAGAAGCCAGCTGTGCTGCCTGGACCAGTGTTTGCAGGAGACGCTCTCACCGCTAGCGTGGGGGGCCCTGTGCGTGGGCCAAGCATAAGGGTCTGTTTCCTCCCTCCCTTGCGTGGTAGTAATGCAAAACATCCCATGGGTTTATGGCAGTAGCTAAGAGAGTCGATTTGTTTAGCAAATTCCTATGGAATTTTAATCTGGTGTGGGAGGCTACTGGTCTGGGAAGGCTCCTTTGGCCCCACTTCCCACTCTGGCATATCCTGCTGCATTTCTCTGTGGGATCAGCTAGGGCTTCTTGGTCAGCAGCACAGACGGCGTATCTCTTGGCGGTGCCGGCTGTGCAGTTATGACAAGTGCTGGGCCCTGGCCATGTGCTCTTGGTTCTGCTTTTCCGTTGTTTGCTCCTCTAATAACATGGAGGGGGACCGTGGCTTGCTGTCTGCTGTGCTACAGAGGGGAGCTGTGGGCTTTGGCAGGCTCTGCACCTCCTTCTGTGCTGTGTTTTCCCATTGAACTGCTGGGTACTGATCGGTGCTGGTCCAGGGCTGGTACATCACCTCCTGGCTGGTGGGATTGCAGAGGGAAGCGGCGTTCTCCCTGGTTCATCCTTTTTGTACAGACGTGGGGTAGAAAAGGGTGGGAGAAGGGAAGGGATGTGGGAGTGGGAAAGGTGTTGTGAGTTCCCATAGGGGATCGGTCTGAAACATTTCCATGTCCCACTCTGTCCCTGCAGTCTCCTTCTGGTGCTTCCTGCCGCAGGAGGCTTGCACAGCATCAGCCTTGCTCAGGGGACTTGGCGAGAGCTGTGTTGCAGTGCTCCCAGGCAGGGGATTGCTGCAGGGAGCTGCTCCGTGGGCACGTGAAGCCTTTGGCGGGGGTGCTGGGGGCTGCGTGCACGAGGGAAATCCCCCTGCGGGGGCTGCCGCTCCCCCGGGGCGGCAGGGAGTGGGTGCAAGTGGAGTGATGCTTCCTACTGGCAGCCGTCACTGTTCCTGTTGACAAGGCTGGATCTGAATCTCTCCCTCTGAGCATCTCCTCAACTGAATGCCTGCAGATTTGGGACTCTGGCATCTCCTTCATCCTCTTTGCATACCCTGGCTTTGCAGAACTGTTTTTTGGACTCCCTGATAACCTGTCACATCCCTCCCTCCCTCCCTCCTCTGGCTGGATGAGAGGTTGGAAGCCTGTCCTACACCTGGGTCCGCTCTGCTTTAGCTCACTTGCCGGAGGTCAGCCCTGCTGATGCTGCAGGCTGTGGGGCCAGGCTTTGCAGACAGCCTGTGCTGCGTGAGCCTTTATGCACTGACTGTTGCTTTTGGTCACGGTGTCACCAGGCCACAAATCTGTAACTTTAACAAAAGGTGTTGTTGTGCTGTAACTGCTTCTGTCCAAACCTTCCCTGTCATTCATTTCCCTGTCTGCTCCGTATCTCTTTGCACAGCATCAAGCATGGGAGCAGTCAGCCCTGTCACACTGTATGTGCTGGAGGTGTAAATTAAATGTACAGGCGTGGCTGCTTGCAGAATGCAGCCAGACAGCCACACGTATCAATCTAGATCGTTTTAATGCTGTAACCAATTTGCAGCCATCTAGGACTGAGCGGCTCTGCCTTTCTGGCAGGGGCAGAACTCGACTCTCTGTTTCTCTCTGCAAATTGCCGGCTCCTGTTGCTCGAGGCGGGCGATACTCTCCCGTTGCCCAAGGCTCACGCCGCTTGTCTCAGACTCTCTGTGGCTGAGAGCTGTGGCATATGGGCACGCAGGTCAGCCCGGGTAGCCACCAAAGCTGTCCCAGCAGAAGGGATGCGAGGGAAATGGCTCAGTACTCATTGGGTTTCCAACCAAAGCCCGGGAGCTGGGCTCTGCTGGTGGGGAGGACAGAGCTGAGTGACCTGCCCCAGCCTTGGGGCTGTCCGGAGCCGTGGCAGGGCAGGCCAGCCTTTGCCCATGAGCCCCGCAGGGCTCTGCCTGTCAGAGCTGCCAGGCGCCTGCCGGAACTGCCAGCACCCGCCCGGGCTTGTTCAGCGCTAATCCTTACCCGGAGTGGGACTTTGGTCTGTTTATCTTATTAAACACTCTGCAAAGATCCTGCATTCCTTCGGGATGACTTCCAGGAGCAGGAGAGCTCTTTGATGTGCTGTGTGGCCGGGGTGGGGACAGCGCGGCCCGTGCCCCAGGACTGGATGGATGGATGGATGGATAGCCTCCTCTGCCTGCTGGGCTGTGGGCAGCTGAGCAGGGAGAAGGGACTGGAGGAGGTGAACGGTGCTCTGCAAGCTGCTCCCTCCTTACGGAAGCCATTCTAGCAGTGCCTTTTCCTTTTTTCCTTGAAAAATTGCTTATCTTCCCGCATTTTCAGCTCCCTGGAATAATTTTCTTTGATTAGCAAAGGAAATGGGACTCTAGTGCGTTCAATAATTCATACCCAATTTGGCTAATTTCAGTCTGGCTGCAGCACAGACTACAAAGTGAATAAGAATGTGTGAGGTTTCAAACCACTTTTTCTTATTCACGTCTAATTTTTACTCCCTCGTTCTCCCTGTGTCCAGCAGCCACGTCAGTCTGTTAATCTTACTAAACCGTGGCAAGCTGAACAGCATGGCTGGGTGTGCGCAGCGGCACGGGCTGGGCTCTGTCCCCAGTCCTGCCTCAAGCCCACGTGAATTGCTGATCTTCCTAAATGTGCACTCTCCCACCCAGTGTCTTGCCCACTTTCTCTTGTTGCTTGGTTGCTTTCCAAATGACCTCCATCAGTTCTGCAGCTGAGGCCTATTGCTGACCGATACCTCTTGTGCCTTGGCCAGATCCCAGCCCTGTTAATTCCCCTTGCCTCCTTAGGTCCATATTGCACCTTCACCTGAAAGCTGCTTTCTCTGCTGAGTGCTGCCTGTTTGCATTGCCTTGCACTGACACAGCTGCTTTGTCCCGGCCCAGAGGTAGTGCCAGGCAGCAGAGATCTTGTGGATCACGCAGAAGCCTGCTGGTAAAAGGTCTTTTGCACCACAAACTGCTGTAACGGTGCTTGTTACCTCTGTCTTCAGGTTGCTGGTGGAGCAGGAGCCGTGGCTGGTGTTTGCCTGGCATGCTGCAGAGGGGAGCCTGCCTGTGTCATTCTTAGAATTACTAGGCAGTGGTTTTTCTCCTCGAGCTGAGGCCACATGGATTTAGCTGGATTTCTTGGATTTAGTGGGTTTCTGCCCTGAAAGAGGGTGGGCACTGCTACTTACCGTTTAGAGACTCGTGGTGCTCTTTCACTGCTGGGCTTTGTTCGCAGCCCCGCTCTGCAGCTTGCTTATTCCAAGATCTCATCTTGGGCTGCCTTTTCAGGTGAAGGAAAGCAGGTTAAAATGGCCCTGCTGCCCCTCTCCAGATTCAGGAGACAAACCTTCACATCTTCCATGACTGACTGCCTCTTCCTATCCCTTTTTTTTTTTTTTCCCCTGCATAGTAGTAGATGTTGGAAGAGAACTGCACACTCCCAGAGGATGTTGTGTCATCTTGATGGGCTGTAAGTGCATCTTCTGTCTAATATTAGACCACTGTGCTCTCTCTGTCTTCCAGGGATGCTAATTAGCTTAAGTGAACCGGAGGACTGGCTGTGCCTCAGTATCTTTGATTTGTGGGTGATACTCAATGAAAACAAGGGGAACAGAAAAAGGCTGAGGGAGCTTTTGCTGATCTCTGCACTTCTAAGTGCGTTGCCTCTCTTTGGGTATTTAGTCCTCAGTTCTGTGTTTCAGGTGAGCAGGGCCAGACAAGCATGGAGACCAGCTCACAACTCTTCAGACATGCAGGAGTGCTTTGGATTGGAATCGGTCTGATCCCAACTGCTCCTCCTGGGGAGAGAGGGAAGTGTGGAGGCTCAGAATTTGTAGGAGAACAGAGTGAAGCGGTTACCTTTCCTTTAAGGGCTTTAAACCAATTTGCCTGTGTTAACAAGCCATTTAACTCCCTTTGGTGCTGTCTGCACTCCTGCAGACTGAGACAGGTATGGCAAATAAGCGGCAGTATGGTCCCAGTTTGCAGAGCAAGTGGGTGACCAAGCAGGGAACGGGACCCAGGAGTTCTGTCTTGGTGGGCTGCTCATGGCTGCCAGCAGTAGAAGGGGAAAGCTTAGGGTAACTGGGATTACCCACCGGCATCTCGACTCTGAATGGATGGGGCAGACGCTTGGTGCTGCAGCCACAATACCAGAGCTTTACAGATAAATAACCAGGCTGTTAGCACCTAAAATGGGAGGAGAGCTGATGGCAGAGGGGAGATCTCTGTTGAGGGGCTGTTCAGGATCCTCCCTGCCATAGCACAGAGTTGCTGTGGACTCTCTCCTGTTATTTGTGGATTCCCTGGGACTCTCCCTGCTACGACACTCCCCTGGATGCACTGTCAATGTAGATGTGCTATGAGTTTCCTCCTGCCGGCTTTTCCTTCGGCCTTCCAGGCTGCCCACAGTGGCTTATCAGCCTGTTCCTGACTCCATCGACAGCAACAGGAGCACAGGGCTGCTGTGAGCACCGTGTGCTGATCGTGCGGGCATGGTGCCGAGGTGGTCTGCCAAACATGCTCTGGGATGTTACACCTCAGCTTGTTCTTGTCTCTGCCTCTGTAAAATCCTAGCATCCCTGATGGGTCTGGAGGAGTAAGCACATAGAGGCATTGAAATTGGACCTTCTCAGCTCTTTTTAGCTAAAGAGAAGCAGCATGGCTAGAGCTAGTTCCTGTCTTCCTTCTAGCATAAATGCCACCAGTGCAATTTATCCATTCCTCTGAAATACAGCTGCAGACTGGAAGGACAGCTCATGCTGCAGAACCCAAAGGCCAGGAGGGATGCTCGAGAGTTTATTCGTAACCACCTGCCACTGTTGTGTGCGTGCTGTTGAACTAAAGCCCCTGTCTGAGGCTAAATTCATGTTTTGAAAACTAGTCTTTAAACTTCTTCCCGGCCTCTTGTGCTGGGGCAATGTTTGTTGCAGGTGGAGGATTGCAGCCAAAGCCTTGAGCCTGGCTGGGTGCGTGTTAACTCCTACTGGAACAGAAACTACCAGGTGCTCGGCTTTGGTAACCAAAGCGTTGAGCAAGTTGTGGCCTTCAGCACTTGCAGTACTTCTGAACCCCTAAACTGCAGAAGAGAAGTCACTGGAGGGCAGGGGGGGAGGAAAATCAACCAATGCATAGCTTGCCAACTCCGATTCAGCTGCCAAATTGTGATTGTCTTGGCTCTGAAGCTGTTCTCGTTGGCCAAGAAGCACCATATCTCGCTTTGTTTCTGGGGAAAAAAACAATGCTCTGGGGTCTTAGGTCAGTTCAGGCCTTCAAGTACTTCTGTAAAATCAGGGAATAACTGCGTTGCAAGGGAAGCATCGGCCGCAAAGGAGTGGTGGTGAGGGTGTAAAAGTGATCTGAATGAATCCTCTGACAGCATTAGGCAAGCTGGATCCTGGCTTCCCACCTCGGGCAGGACAGCCCCAAACAAACTTTCCTGATTTGCATGGCTTGGGAAGCAGCTGGCAGTGATGGGTATGGACACAGAAAATCAAACTGGCCAGTTGGAGCTTCAAGGTGTGTTTCCAGCTCTGTGTTGGCTGTTAATGTGGTGAGACTCCCTGGTTCAAGTGGAAGGCAAAAAAATCATCCAAGCTTGGGAAGAAAGGAAAGGTGCGAAAAAGAGGTTAGAGCATGTTCTGGGGGCTGTGCCTCGGTACCTGGGGCTCCCTTTATCAGTACCATGGGCCAGCTCCTCTGCTGCCTTTTGCACGGTGCCGAGACCCCTGCTCCCAGTGCCTGCAGCAGTACCTGCAGGGCTCTGCCTGGGGGTCTGTAACTGCCCCCCGAGGGTTGGGCAGGCTGGGCCTTGCCCTGGCCTCATCCCTTGGGCATGGTACCCCCGGGTACCAGCGGAGGCTGAGCGAGAAACTGGGGGAGGGAGCGAAGTCCCTGTGAGGTGTGCGTCTTGCATCCCTGAGAGCAGAGGCAGGGGTGGTTCTGGACCCCTTCGTAGGGTTTCTCTGTCTGGAGGCCATTTCCCTCTCCCTCTGTGCGGCCAGCCTGGGGAGAGGTGCTTGGCTGGGCACTGCGTGCCGGCAGTACCAACCCACCCCCTTGCACCTTTCTGCCGATAAACCTTAATCTGCTCTTGCGCTAACGGGGCAGCAGCCGGGCGGGCAGCCAGGGACGGCATTCCAGTCATAGCTCAGCCAGGTAGGTTGGCAGGAGAAGCCCTGCTGGATGGTATCTGCGGAGCGAGGTGTAGGAGGAGCAGCCTGCCCGCAGGAAAGGGGCGGCGTGGGGAGCAAGGCGTTCCCAGCCGTGCTGGGGCGATGGCCCAGCAGCAGTGGTGGCACTGACCGCCCGGGGTGCCGGCAGGGCTGGCGTCCTTCCCTGGCAGGGGTGGGGTGGTGACTTGTTCCTGATCTTCTCTCTGGGTCCCTGCTCCTGCGATGCTAAGCAGTGCCACCTTCTTTCTCTTGGTGGCTGTCCTGGTAGAAGAGGACATACACTGATTTTTTTAGATGCTAGTACAGCAATTGCTGGGGAAAACCTGGCGCCTGGCATTATGCAGCAGACCAGAAAGGTCCTTGCTTTGAACTCAGGACCCATCCTGTAACTCCTGGGTGGCTGCATTTGGAACAGACAGGCAGCGGGAGCGGAGCTGGAGAGGGCTGGCTGTGCGCCCTTGCGTAGCTGTGCTGCAGGATGCTGCAGTCCGGTTACAGACCGGAGCAAGTGTTTGGGGAGTCCACTCTTCCCTGTGTGCCTTCCCAGAGGAGGGAACAGCTCCTTCACTGGCATATTTTATATAATTGGGATCCTCTTCAGTGTTTTCAGTGGCATGGTGAGCTGAGGAGCATTTTTCCTCTGCAGGAGGTGCAGGATTGTGCTGTGGCTCCATCTCTTCGGCAGTAATATTTTGCCAGGGGATTCGTTCAGGCTGAATCTTTTTTCTGCCATTACTTCTCATCCTGTTGGTACCTGAGGACTTTATTAATGAACAGATCTATCAAGGCTATGGGGTCAGAACTGAGTTCTCTTCCTCAGTTAATTACCCAAGCAAATCCTTTTGGCTGGGCTGTGAGAGCCATTCACGTGGCTTGGGATGGGCGAGAGCTTGGCCTGGGGTAGGCTGTAGCTTCGTTTGGGACAGTTGTGCTCTTGGGGAGTCAGCCTTTGAGAAAACAGGTTCTTCGTCTGTTTTATTTGTCCATCTCCTGCTTACAGCCAGTTTCTCTCTCAGCTTTCCTTGTTACACTGGGTTGTCTGTTTATGTAGCGATAAAATCCCTGAGCAAATTGTTTTAACTGATGCTGTTTATCTAAGAGATAAACTAGGATCAGTGGAAGCTCCTGGCAGTTGCATGGGGAAACTCTTGTCACGAGGAGCCATTTGAGCTCCGTCTAGGTGAGTGCTGCCGCTTCTTTCAGCGTGGTTGCTTTCTTAACAAACTTGTCCCAGACTAAGTGCAGAGACCAAGACTTGCAGAAATCCCCTGTTTCTTGCCGCCTTTGCCTTGCAGTTGGAATACCGGTGCAGCAGGGGGGCACGCTGATGGGTGCAGGGCCCAGGGAGAGAGGTGTTTGCCTGTGCTGGGGTGGCCCCTGCCTGGGCTGGTGCCTGGGGGTGCGGTGACCACGGGCTGTGTCTCTCAAGTGGCCCATGGCCCCATACGCACCCCACAGCCTGCTGCTCCCTCTCCCTTACCCCATCCGTGCTTCTCTGCAGGGAACAACCTGTTCCTCAGTACGCGTTTTAATGTGTCATGAGAGCCCGAGGGCTGCCTTCATCAGTAATGCCAAGTAAGCCATAAAACAAAGCTCAGGTGGTTCTTACGGGGCATCTCTGCAGCAAGCAGAGCATCAGCTTAGTATTTGAAAGTCTCAGAGGGTATAAAACTAAGTGGATTGGATAAAAAGGTGGCTTTAGGTATGGGGAGGCTTCAGGGCCAGGATGTGTGCGGATACGGCTCCTGCATCTGTGCACACTTTGTGTGACCTGGTGCTCTGCTCGGGGGGCCCTGCAGCCAGACCTGGAGCTGCGTGCTGGAGCTCCTGTTGTCTAGCAGCCCTCTGCTCCAGGGGTGGCTGGCGTTTCCTCGGATAAGTAGCCAGGTCACTTGTGGCTGTGTTTAATAGATGTGCTGAGGAGTGAGCTCTTCTGTGCAGGAAGCATTTCCCACCCTCGGTGCATCTCCCTGCCCCCACGGGCTGCTGCATTCCTGGGCAGTGAGGTTGCCTGCAAACAATGGCACAGAGATGTGTGTCCCTATACGGTGACGTGTCCCTATACGGTGACTGGTGACGTAACCCTGGCAAGGAAGAGACCCCCTTCTCCATGGGTTGCCCTTTGTCTCTGGCAGCTCTCTGGGGCTTGTTTCCCTCGCCTTTGGTTAAGTCTCTAATTTGGGTGCCAAACTTCTGGATCCCCACAAGCTTGGGAAGAGGGGAGGGAAATCTCTGGTCACTCAGCATGGCTTCTTGCTGCCGTGCCTGGGGACACCAAGTGCATGGTCCCCTGTGCCTGCTGCTATGGGCCAAGGGAGGAGGGAGCCATGGGGCTGGAGATGGGCCACTGGCTCCGCTGTGTCACTGGCCGGTCCCAGGTTTGGTGGCTCTGGGCACAAGGGCGTGTGGCAGCAAGAAGAAACATCCTGACAGAGGGTGCCCACTGTGGGGGATTCCAGCCCTGCCTTTGAGTAACGTCCCCATCTCCTAAACACCTCGCATCTCCCTGGCCTCTGCACGCCGCTGTCGGCACGTCCCAGCAGGACCGGGCAGCCCACAGCTCTGCCCATGCAGGCGCTGGGGCCTCTTGGCTTGGGGCAGGCTTTCACTTAGAAAGGTTGGTGTAAAGGGGTGCGATGCAGATCAGGGTATAGGAGGTAAATTTTCTCCTGTTAAAGACTGGAGGGGTGGAGGAACTAGGCAGCAGGCTCAAAGGGATGCTATTCTTACATGAAGACAAGTTAAACTAAGGAATTTGTTGCCAATGGATGGTGTAAGAGCCAGAAGTATTAAGGGGCTGAAAAAGGATTAGGCAATATCATGATGGGTGGGTCAATCAGTTATTTGGCAATTGTGTAAGTTAAGCCGGTTCTAGCTGAGGATGCCACTGAAGAGCTAATTTCCAGATCAGGGGATGGTATAGGGTATAGGCAAGTTGCCAAGCCCTTGCTTGGCTCAGGCACTCCTCCGTTAAACATCGGCTCCCAGCAGCCGTCAGCAGGATGTGAACCGGAGGGATCGTTGGTCCTGTCACGGCGGCCTCTCTCGGTCTGGTCTCTCCTCCAGCATTGTCACCGTAAGGCTTGGAAGAAGGTGGTGAGCTGCAGCGTGGGAGCAGTGGCTGTCACACACTGCCTGCTTGCTGTCCCCAGGCACAGGGAGGGGGATGCAAAGTCAGGCTCTCATAGGGGAGTTGCCAAGGCTCCAGTCCCCGCAGTGCTCCCTCCTGGGGAGGCCTGGTGTGCCCCAGCCTGTGGGGAGTGGGGAGGCTTCATGCCTGCCTGCGTGTGCATCCTTGGGTGCGCTCTGTTTGCAGGGCAGGCGTGTGGCTTCCTCAGTGCAAGGCTGGGCAGGTCCTTACGCTGCAAAAACTTGCCCAAGAAGCTGCCTCTTTTTCTCCAGTCCCCTCCTGGCTTGCTTTCCTTTCAGTTGTGTCTGTCCTCCCCTGTGTTGCTGGCCCAGCAGGCTGCAGGTTTTGGGGCAAGTGATGGCTTGGCCACGTGGGCCATGGGTAGTGCTCCATCCGGAGCGTACCTCTCCCTGCGCTGCTCCACGCTGCGGGTCGGGAGGAAGGAAGAGGGGGATGCAGCAGCATCCCAGTGAGTCTCATTTGAGCATGGGTCCTGGCTTGTGGCTGAAGTGCCCAGACAAGGGTGGCAGTGCTGGCAGAACAGCCCCGCTCCGTTCCTGCCTCTGGGGGAACTGGGGCAAGATGAGGAGGTGGGGTTGAATCTCTTCTTTCTCCCTCTGCAGTGCACAGAAAGGACTAATTTCTGTCCTACTGACTTGCCAGGGGTGGGCTGCAAGACTCGGAGTGCTCTGCACCCCAGCTGGAAGGATTTGTCTTGAGGACCCTTAAATGCCTACCAAGATACAGCTCCTTCTCCAGCCTTTTTTCCCCTTTCCCTGCCCAAGACTGCTCTCTCACAGCGTGCGTGCGCTCTGTTTGCGTAACCTGTTCTGGCATGTGCCCTGGTCAGGTGGATTATGCGGGGCAGAGCTCTGCCAGCCTGGAATGCCAGCTATGCATCCCCGAGCACCCCTGGATGCAGAGGCAGACATGCCAGTAGCTTTCCTGCAGCACTGGTGCCTCTCGGAGAGAATTTGGGCAATGTTGGAGCTTGTTGAAAGATGCGAGAGGGGAAGGCTTGGGAGGCAGCACCTCTGCTGGGCTGGGGAAGGTGCCTAGCTGAAGAGCAGTGCTGGTGCAAAGCTGGGTCTGGTGGTTAGGGTGTGAGGCTGCTGGAAAGCAGCTGGCATCCCTGCCTTGCTGGGGGCTTCTTGTGTGAACTTGCTCGGGTGCTGCGAGGCTGGGAGCTATTCCTCTCCTTCCACGGGAGGCGTGGGGAGCTGCAGAGTGCCTGCGAAGCTCCAGCAAGGAAAGGCAGCGCTGCCCTGGGATGGCTGGGAAACTCGGGGCAGTCGCTGCTGGGGAATAGTTGGGCTCTGCCTTCCGAAGGCGGCTGCCGCTGGCTTAGCAGCTCATGCCTGAAGAGCAGAAGCGTGATGTCCTGTGTGCACATGCTTCCCGCAGAGTTCCCCTTCCCTCCCTCATCGGTTGTTGTTTGTGTAAAAAGGTTTTAATCTCTTTACGGAGAGAACTGCTGGTTATTTTCCACTGACACCCAGGCAGGATTGCGCCAGGCACAGCGCTGCACTGTTCTCTGCAGGAAGCTGAGGGTGAAACTTCTAATCCTGTAGAAAAAGCAATTTTCCATTTGAGGCCGCGCTGAACTAGACTGCAAATCCATGTTCTTTCAGTGCCTGCCCCAGAGCAGCGGGTTCCTGGCTCCTGCGTGGTACCAGGGGTGTAGTGGGCAGGAGGGAGCTAATTCCTGTGATGGTCTCATAGGCAGTGCAGTTATTCTTAGAGGGCTGGGCAAATCCTACAATATTATCAGGGTTCCTGCAGTCCTGTTGCCAGGGTTTGTCAGTAACCCCTAGGGACCGAGGCATATATTTAGCTCTCGGAACAAGCCCTGTTTTGCTTGGTGGAATAGTATGGCTGGAGACAGTCTCCTTGGAGGACGCTGAAGGGTATCCCATGCCCCTAGAGGTGAAAAGCAGAATTCTGCTCTACTTGGCCAGGCCTCCTGCTCCTTGGCTGGGGCTGTGCTCCACTGCTTGGACCAAATCTTTTGGGTTAAGTGCTTCAAGTGCTCACCTTTGCCTCTGGACTGTGCCGTCACTCAAGGCAGAAGAATTGCAAGGTCCAAATCAGCTGGCTATCTTAAGCTGAACTCAGGTGGTCACTTATTCCCAGACTTGCCCCTGTTGGTGTGCAAAAGCTGAACTTAGGAGGTTATTCACAGGTGCTCAGCAGGGCATGTGAGTGGAGAGCTGGGATGAGAGGGGTGCCAGCGGTAGAGGTCCTGTTCCTGCTGGTAGCGGAGGCTTCTGTCTCTTCATAACACTCATGAGAACCGTTGCCTTATACTGAACAGGCGCTGCAAGGCTGAGCCCCCGGGCACATCTTGCATGGCCAGACGCAGTACCGGGGGACGTGGTGCTCCTTGGAGCAGTGCTGCGTAACACTGATGTCTGGGCTGCGTGCAGCCTTCTCTTGACAGGTGAACTAGAGCCGCCAATAGCAGCCCCGCGGGGCGGAGGGGTCTGCATTCTTCCTGGGCAAGCCCTGATGTCCACGGTGCCCTGCCGTGCCAGCTGGTCCCCTCTCTTCTGTCTCAGTTGAACAGAGCCCTGGGCCCACCACGGCTGGGCTGGCAGTGGTTTGCGCAAAGCTCCTGCACTGAGCCTTGCCACATGACAGCCCTTCTTTCGGCTTTGTAAAAACTTCCTTTTCTGCCAGTTTTATGTGTTTCAATTATTGCATAGATGTGGTGGCAGAGGGCTCGCTGGTTGCAGCTTAGATAGTAGAGGTGGCAGTGCCAGACTGCAAATGAGGCTTGTCACTCATTATTCCTTTCTTCCCTCCCTGCTGCCTTAAGCTGGGCTTTGCAGCAGCAAAGCCCCATGGGCTGGGCTCATCTGTGTCACTATTGAGCTCTGGGGCTCTTTTCAGGGGGAAGAGGATGGTGAGAAGAAGCGGGGAGGGGGCGGCCGTGGGCCTGCCGGAGCGAGGAAGAAAAGCAGCTTTGTGAGGCTGCCCTGCCAACCCAGAAAATGCCTGGCTGGAGCATGGCGTTGATGCAAGCACCTTCCTCTCTTTGCTGCGCTGCCCAGGAGGGTGTCATGGTCTGGGCTGCTGAAAGGTGGAGCTTAATCTTATTAATGCTCTGGCTACGAAGATCATTAAAGGTGGGGAAATGGCTACAGAAATATGATGGAAACTTGCTTTCTGGGGTGGCCTGTCTGAATCAACGGTAGCAACTTGCACAGAGCATCTTACCTGTCCACCTTGATACAGAGAACAGCCTGTTCCCTTTTCTGCTTAGAAGCTGCTTAGGTACTTGAAAGCAGTTGATCACCTCTCCCCTCCGATGCCATTCCTGTAGATTGAGCAGCCACGGCTCTTTTGGTCTATACTTGTCTGTCATTGCTTCTGGTTTCTAGGACCAAAATTCAGGTTAGCAGTGGATTGCTACTGTTTTTCAGATTGTATTTTTCAACCTGCTTACTTGTGTCTGATGGCTGTTGTGCTGACCATGTGAATGATGAGCTGATAACGTCTAGCTGCAGGTACCTGGGAAGGGCTCTTGCTCTCTGGGCAGGCTGAGATAAGGCTGTGGGGAAGCTGCCTTGCCCAGAACCGCTACCTGCCGAGCGTGCGTGCAGCGAGCAGCTTTGTCGGGATGGCTATTCCCGGAGCCCTAGTGCAGGTTTTGGGCAGTCTGTACCACCCAGTCTGTGCTCTGCTGGTGCGATGTCTGTAAAAGGCAGTGTGTGCTGGGAGTGGAAAACAGCTGCCATTTGGTTATTCCATGGACCACATGCCGCCTGCCTTCCATGGAAATGAAATTCTTTCCCACTTTATCTACCGGATATATCCTGTTGTGAAGTTTGTTTGGTGTTTTTATCTCCTGTAGTCCATCTTTGTTTTGGAGCCGCTCAGTGGAACATCAAAGGCTGGATTTTCCCACCCACTTATTCGGGGAAGTACGCAGCTGGCTGGGCCTGGGGGCAGTGCTGCTTATGGTGGAGCAAGAGCCTCCATCCAAGCAAGTGCCCGCTTCACTGCTACGTGGGCTGAGGGATCTGGAGCAATAACCCAGACGAGCCTTAAAGGTACTGACAGAGAGCCCTGGGCAAGCCTTCAGAACTGGGAATGGGAGAGAGAAGCTTCTGCCTCCAGAAGTGGCTCTAGTAAGTAGAAAAAAGAATGTCTGAGTTTACACCCCATATCGAAGGGATCTGATGCTTTCACTGGTTTGTAAGAGCTGAGCCCTTGGACTCCCCTGCAAAACTCTTGCCCCCCTGATCAAACCGTGCATCCTGATGTCGGATGGCACACGGACCCCGGTGGGGCTGAGGGGTGAGAGCCGCAGGTGCTGGCGTACCCCTTGGGATTTGAGGCCGCTTTTACCTGTCTAGGGAACGACTGGAGCCCGTTCCTTGGGCCCGGGGCCACAGAGGCTGGCACTGCCGAGCCTGGCAAGGGCCACTTGCCAGCATGGGGATAAGCTGGAGCTGGCCCCAGCAGTTGTGCGGCGCTGGGCTGGAGAGCCTGCACACAGCAGAATCCCGCTCCTTGTGGCTTCTGAGGTGCCGCCTGGGTTACAAGGGACGGATGGCAAGACCTGAGAGGGTCTTACAGTCCCAGGTGGGTCTGTCAGCTGGCCTCACCTCAGCTGTAGGCAGCAGCTTTCCCCATTGCTGGAGAGAAGACAGGGCTCTATTTGCACTGAGCTGCTTGGAGCCAGGAGGCTGTGGGGCAGTGAGTCGTGGCTGGCAGTGCAGATGGGCTGATGGGCTTGGATCCCTGCCTCTCCCCACCTCACCTGCGGGGAGGCATTCTTCTTGCATCTGCTCATTGAGCCCTGCGCCAGCTAAGGTTCACCTGCCACCTTCTTGGTCTTTTTCCCGGGCAGAGATGAGTTGTGCTCCCTGTGGCAGCCCGGGCTCAGGCTGTGCAGCTGCACTCGTGCTGCCCTCCCTCACTTCGCTTCCCTGCTGCAAGCTGGCTGCCCACGCCAGGCTGCCGCTGCGGGCAGGGCTCGGCCGGGCTGCGCCCCATTTCCATGCAATCCTCTGTCTGAGCTGGGGAGTGAACCACAAGGCTTTCCAGCTAGCTGATGCTGATACTGCTATTGTTATAAGCTTGCAATTCTAGTTAAAAACCAAACACCCTGCTACTAATGGCTTCCTCGTAGAAGCCTAAAGGGTGCTCTGTAGGAGCTGGCTGTCTGATGTGGCGCAGGGTAAACATATACTTCCCAATCTCGCACCGTGTGGTTTTTCTTTTCAGATGAACCTCATTTTTCTTTCCCCAAGTATGCTGAATTCTCATCCCTTGGGAAAGGAGCCGTCTTGCTGCTTCATCCTTCCCTGCAGGGTCCTGCCACAAGTTCTGATCTTGCTGGGGCTTTGACAGCTCCCTGGTTTGCAGGGCGTTCTCCCCTTGGCAGGGCAGTTCCCAGGCCAGCTCATGTTCCCGGCTTTATTTGCTAACAAACTGCAGGAGGGATTTCTGAGCTGCCTCAGCGGGATGAAGGGTATAGGCATACATCTTGAGCTAGCCTGTTATATTAAAGCTGCCATTCCTTTTGCTAGTCTCATGGCAAAGGGAGTCTGCCCTGGGCACGCTTGAAGAGGCGGTGTGCTGCAGACAGGCCTAGGTACCTGCTCTGCCTTCTCCGGGGTAAGACCTTGTTTGTTCAGCAAAGGGGAGAGAAACAGCAGCTTTCCTGGTGCTTGGTTGCGCTGTGGCACTCGCCGCTGTGCGTGCTGTAGAAGGCTGTGTCGGAATGGCGAATGTGCAGATCTCAAGTGCTCTTTGGGGTAAAGCACTAGGAGTCTGTCTGTTTTCATCAGGGTTTCGTAGCAGCACAGGCAAATTGGTTTGGACAGAACAAGACCCTTCCATTTGTGGGTGAAAGTGAAGCTGATGGTAGATAGAAATAGCTTGGAGATTTGTTAGTGGACGAAACTTTGGTTGCCTGGGAGCATTCCTGCTTCGGATTCAAGCTAGGGGGGCATATCTGCCGAATTTCTCCTAAACTCTCCCTTCGTCCCAAGCTTCCTACTGACACCAGCTGATCTACTTCATCCTCTCCTGGCTCATGAGAACCCTTGCCTGCTGAGCTCAGAGCTGCTGGCTGGGACCCAGTTCCCAGGCACTGAAGCAGGAGGGAATCTAAAGAAACCCAGGCTGGAATTGTTTTTCTAGACTGATAATTTCTCCCAGACAGCTCTCAGTTAGACTCCTAGCCAGCTGGACTTGCACTTTCTTTGCCCAAGGGAGTCTTTTCTAGACTCTGCGAAGGCCTCGTGGAAGTGCAGCCTGGCTCCCTTGAGGCTGTGAGCGATGCTTTCAGCAACGTCCCATCGCGCAGCTCTGCTTGTGGCATCTGGATTTAAATGCCATGAAGCCAGAAGGGAGCGGGGCAGGGCTGGTGGGAGAAGCTGGCTATGATTCGAGGGTGTGTGGATGGTGATGTGTAGCCTTACAAAAGCTGGAAGCATCCTCTGCTCGGGGTACAGTTCTGGGAACAGCCAGAAGCCATTGCTTTCTGCATTAAGTGTAGCTGCTCTCATCTTAACTTGACCATCCATGCCCACCCCTGCTCTTGGGGAGCATCATGCTTAGCGGGGATGGCTGGTGGCACTGGGAGCACTGGGCTCTTGCACGCCCAAAGGGAGCTGCCCGCTCCCTGTCTGCCAGCGGCTGCCTGTGCTCTGTTATGCTGCCTCTGCAGAAGGAGGAGTGCGTGCTAAGTACTTTCTTCTTCTCCAAAGCGAGGATGTTGGACGTCCCATCCCCTCTGCCCAGCCGAAGCGTGGGAATCCTTTGGTGAGGTGCTGCCCCTGGAAATCGGTCCCCCGAGTGGGTTGGTGTCCTTCTGCCAGAGGATGAAGGGAAGCAGCAGTGTGGGCTGGAGCCCCTGCCCTGTGAACCCGGCCAGCGAGCCTCCAGCCCCTAGGGACCCTCTGGCCATTGCATCTGTCACAATAAGAGAAAATACTGCTCTGGGCCTTCTGTTTCCCTAGCAGAGTCTGGTGGCTGGCTGGCTCCTTCACACATATTCTGTGCCTTTTGCTCCGCTTTCTAGCGGGGGCTTTTCCTCCCCCACCACAGAGGTCTGCACTCCGACCCTGCGCACGCAGATTTGCAAGGACTCGGCTGCAGAGGACGGGTGCTTCCCGCGCTGCTGTGGGTTAGTCTGTCTGCGCGGAGCAGTGCCTCTTGCTGCAGAGGGCTCCTGGGGCTGCGGGCCTGGCCACCTCTCTTCTGGCGAGGCTGTGGCTCCTGTTGCAGGGAAGGAGGGGGCCGGTGCTGAGGGGGTTAGGCTGCTGGGGCTTTTATGCAGGAGACCCCACTTGCCTCTTGCAGCTCTGGGTGCAGGAAAGGGAGGTTTGGGAGCTCCCCACTGGGGGAGGAGGAAGGATGCTGCAGCGGCTATGGAAGGGCACTGGGGATGTGCACGGCGTTAGTGGGACCTGCGCTGTTTCTACCTGAACAGGAGGGGTGCATGGCTTGCCCTTGCTGCAGGAGGGCACCCTGCAGAGGGACCCTGGGCACAGCCTGGGCACAGCCTGGCACGGTCGGAGCTTTGCATGGGGAACGCCGACTTGTCAGAGGGAGTTTCTCTTCCTCCTCCCAGCCCTCTGGCTTCTGCGCCCCATATGGGGCGTAATGGGACTTAGATGTGGTGGACTCTGCTCCCTGCTGTGCCAGCCAGGCTGGTGTCTGTGTGGCACATTGCTCACAGAGCAGTCGTGGGTCACACAAACGTGTGGCCCAGAGTCCTTGGCAGAAGCGGCTTCACTGAGCCTGGCCCATGTGCAGCTCACGATGGCGCACGCCTGCCTCTCCATGCGTCGCGGTGCCTGTGGCACGGGACGTGAGATAGCGTTACATCTGAGCGTATATACATGTACCCTCTCGACGCCAGGCTGTATGATCGGCAGCCCTGCAGCAGTTGGTGGGGCTGGGAATCTGCGCTGCCGTGTCTTGTAAGCACTACTCTCGCTGCCATGCTCCTCCTGAGCGACAGCCGGTCCTCCAGCAGCGTATATGAGGATAGAGTTGAAAGGAGCTGGCACTTGCTTGAAGCCTGCCTTGGATTAAAGGCTTTCCCTTCACAGTGAATCTTGCATGTCTTACATCTTAACGTGTTAAATTCTTTGCCCTGGAGCAGGGCTGGAAACCGGCCACTGTAACGCTGACCTGTTACAGGAATCACGCCTGTGTACGACATGGGAGATCTGGGTGTCATGCTGGATGCTGCTCCCGAGCGGGGTGGGAAGCAATTGGCTTCGCTCTCGGGGGGTCTTGGTCAAGGGGACGGGCAAAGTCACGGCTTGGGCTGTGGAAGCTGCGTGGTGAGGATGCGGGGTCTGTGTGGCCCTTCATGGCCGCAGGGGACGGATAATTGGCTCTGCTGGTTCATTTCAACGGCAGCGTCTGAACTCGTATGTGCGTTTTGGGGGTTTGGTGTTTTTTCAAACTAATCCTAGCACTAGCTCTGCATCTGCAGCTAATGGCAGTTTAACGGCAGTTTAACACCAGTTAACAGCCTTGCAGTTCAGACAGATGGTCTGACTACACTATGGGGGTGTCAAAATACAGGAATAAATGTTTACAGGCAGAAAACTGCCTACGTAGGAATCAATACCCAAAATTTGTTGGAATTTGTACAGAAGGAGCCCATGGCCTCAGTCACTAAAGGATGTGTGCAGCGGGAGCAGCTTAAAGACAGGAGAGTTGCGGGGCTGGAGAGGGGACCTGGTGCCAGGAGGCAAGCGGTGTGACCCGGCCAGGCTGGTGGCACTGTCCTCCCGCTCCCAGGCGCCGTGCTGCTGGGAAGCAAGTGCTCAGAGGGCAAGGTGCTTTATGGTCACAGCTTACTCCTTCTGGCCTGCTGTGGCTCACTGCCTAAAGGCATGATGGAGCGTGGACCCCTGCTGTGTGCCGCAGGGCTGGTCCCAGGCTAAGCGGCAGGTGAAGAGCAGAGAGGTGGCTGCGGGAGCACGGTCTCTTCTGCCCTGCCTTGGCGGAGAGAAGCAGGGCACATTCCTCTGCCCTGACTTCAAAGGTTGTTGCTGCATATACAGAGCCCAGCAGCCTTGGCAACCCTTGCTGGCTGGAGCATTGGCAGCAGCTGTTTGCTGCTGTTCCCCGGCTCTGCTGGGCTCTCGCTGCCCTTTTGGCCTTACCACTTTGGGAGAGATGCCCGCTCCCTCGCTACGGGAGCCAGGGTATGTGCTATGGGTATGTGACTCCGCTTTCCCCTGCTCTGCTGCTCCCAAACCCCTCCCAGGCGGTTTACGTTGGTGTCGTTTCTACCTGCTCTTTGAGTCTGTGCTGTCCACCATGCTGATCTTAAGGGAATTTTGGAGTGCCTCTAACCTGTATTTCGGTCTCAGCACCCTCTTGGAGGGGTATCTTCTCCTTCGTCAAGGAGGGAAGCTGCAAAAATGACACCCTCAGCTTAGGACCTTATGTTAAAAGGGAGTGAGATTGACCCAGTCCCAAGGGCATGCCCACCAGTAGGATGGGACATGGCTCCTGATCTAGAGCATCCTTATGTTGCCCCATAGCCCAGAGGGACCGACTGGGTGGGCTGGTCCCTGGGGCAGAGCACTGTCCTGCAGCTGGGACACAGCACCAGCCAGCTCCCTGCTGCAGCACGGCGTTCGGGCTCCGTGCCTGGGCAGTCGGAGCTGTAAGGAGAGAACAGCCGGGCCACCCTGTGGTTTGGCCCCTTGGTTAAACACAGGGGAGCATCTACTGGCGTCTTGCTTCCTGGGCTGTTTGGGGTCCTAGGTCATGCCTTCCTCCGGAGGACAGTTAATCTGGGGCTGTCCTCCTTCTGCGGGGTGAGCTGCCCCTCTTCAGGCATCTTCTCAGCCAAGCAAAGTAGGGACACGCCGCATCTTTATGGGAGGATCAGACAAATAAGTGGCTGCCTGAAAGAGATAGCAAGGGGACTTATCAGGGTTCATAACTGCTTTATCAGGGCTGGGGCAGGATCAGCAAGTGCAGGCCCAAGTCCTCCTTCTGCGCTTCTCTGCGCAGTTAACACAAGAACTGTATTTGTTCCTGTTGCTTTTTTATGCCAGCACTGGGTGGGAAGGGGGTATTGCATACCTACAGCAAGCTGCTCCCTTCGATCAGGAGCACACCTTTCTTGTGCCTACCGCTTACATCCTTAGGTCGCCTCAGGTGAGTCCCTGTTGTCCCATGGTTTCTCCCCTGATTTAAGCAGAGCAATATCTCTCTGTCTGCAGGGGAGGGTGAGTGAGAGGGCTGGGATGTCCTGAGTGCTGGTGGAGGTGTTGGAGCTTTTCCAGCCCTGGCTCCTTGCCCAGATTTTTCTGAGCCATCCAGGTGACTTCAGCTGCATAACCCTGTCCCTGTGTTGGGAGCATTGCTGCAGCACAATTAGGAGATTAAAACCTGCTATTAGGAAATGAGGCTGATGCAGCATGGGCCAGCAGTAGTTTCTTGCTTTCAGCTCCTCCAGCTGACTGTGGTTCATTGGCTCCCTGAAGTCTCCTGAGCTTTGCCCTCCTGATCCCAGCCCTCGGAGGGGACTGCAGAATAAGACTCTTGTAATAGTTGTGCGTCCCCCCCACGGAGCATTTCAGGTATATCCCTTGCAGCAGAGGAGAAAAGAGGTCTGACTGTGTTGTATGGAACAGACATCGTGGGGAGGTTGTAGATGAAGAGGTGATAATGGAATTGCCAGCAACAGCCTTCGGAGGTCCTGCTGGCCTCTGCTCTATGAGCTCAGTGTCTGGCGCACGTGGTGACGTGAGATGGACGGACCTGGCAGCTCTGGGGCAGGGGCTGCTACGCCGCAGAGTGCATGCCCTCGGCATAGTGAGGTCTGAGGCTTTGTGGAAACCTAGTGCGAGGGGAGTTGCCAGAAGAGAAATACACTTGGTTGCTGCTTTCCTCCTCCCCATCCTCGGTGTGTGTGCATCCCTTGACTGCTCCGTGTCCTGGGCTGTACCCTTGGCAATACCCCCTCCGTCGGGGTAGGGCTCCTGATAGATGCCACTCAGGTGTTTCTTTGGCAGATGGATCCTTTTCCCTTGAGGTGCGTGACCCATTTCACACTGCACTAACTGATGTTACCCAGCTGTGCTCCGCACCACCGTGCCTCTTCCCTGCCACCAAATACATTCTTTGCTTGGGTTTTAGTGGGCACCTCCTTCCCTGTCTGGTTGGCTCAGGCATCTCCCCTTTCTGGGGAAAGGCAAGGGCATCAAACTCTCTTCCACCACTTTTCCTCCTTTATTACAGGGTAACTTTTGCTGTAGCACACAGAAGAGGAGGTGCAGCTAGGCTGCTGCCCCCGGGACTTGGGGTGCTGCACAGCCTAGTTCTGGGGGGTCAAGCTTGTCAGCAGCATGGCAGGAACCAGGGACTCCCTCTGTCCTCTGCGCCACTGATAAGGCTTATCTGCCTTCTGCTGGAGCCCCTGCAGATCTGCAGGGTCAGGGTTTCTCCCTTGCTTTTATCCAGGCTGCTCTTTATGGGGCTTTGATCCGCACCTTTTCTCTGGCGTGGAGTTGGGGTGGGTGAGGGATGATGCTCTGCAGGTCTGCTGAGCAGTCGGCTGCTCCTGGGGGGCTGCAGGCTTCTGGGGGTGAGCAGGAGTGGGGTGGGGAACCTCTCGTGCAGGGGGTGAGGAGTCAGACCTGGGGGCTGGCTGAGCATGGTGACCCCTCCGAGCTTTTCTTTGTGGCCAGCAGAACCAGCCTGTGCTGCCCAGGGAGGAGTGGGGCAGAGCGGCTCTGCTTGGCAAGTCTGTGGGCAGAGTTTACTCTGGTCTGACCAACTGTTTTTGCTCTTTTTTTTGCATGTGCTGTCCTCTCCCATGTGGATTCTGGATTATTCATTCCTAGGTAAGAACAGCATTTATCTCCTTTCTTGGACTGAAAGCGGGGCAGGGGAGGCTGGGATGCATTTGGTCTTGACACACAAGGACGCCTTGTGTGATGGGAACTTACGGCTTCAAGGGAGTGGAGTACGTGTGCGTGGGAGGCCGATGACTTGGATCAGCCTGTTCCTGGGCAGTTGCTACCCCAGCCGGCAGCGAGTGTATTGGTGCCTGGAGGGCTTCTCAGCGTGGAGGGAGCTCGCCTGTGCAGGTGGCAGGGGTGAGCAGAGCACACGGGGACAGGGGGTAGAAAGAGCTTGTCCCGTTTGCCCCACTGCTGCAAAAGAAACTGCCTCTGCCCCTTTCTCCTTGTTGCTAGGGGAGTGTGAATAAAACTTCCATTTTGCAGAAGTGGGATGTGTGTCTGAGTATCAACTGGTTGACTGGGCATCAGTGGCTGGGGAGGGACCATGAGGATGGAGATAAGGATACCTGGAACGCTTTAAAGTGGGGGTTGTCTTTCTCCTGTGTCTCGGCACCAGCAGCCAGAGTTGGCAGTGACGCTTTCCATCCTAGGAAAGGGGACAGGGCTGGCTTCTCTTGATGCTCCCACATTCCCACTGTGTGACCAGACATCCTTTGTGGATGGATTGAACCTTTCTTCTCTGTTCAGTTTTAAATATTTTTCTATTAAAAAAAAACCCAAACCTTGGTCTTCTCAGCTTCCTGCTAGGAGGCAAGAGGCAGTCCCGAGAGTTGCAGGACAGTGAAGCAGAAAGGAGCAGTGCTGTCGGATACTGTCAGGCTTTTGCTTTGTACCACTGGCAGTATGGTGGCTTAGAGGAGTATTGGGGAAGCAGCTTTTAATGAGGCTTATTTTGTTTTTCCCTTGGTTTACCCTTAAGGCTCTGGAGTGGGCAGCTACAAGTCCTTCACTGAACCTCGCTGCCAGCTCTGCTGGCCTCTGTTCCTGGCCCAAAACTTGTTTGCTTGGAGTGACTGGCTGCTGCCTCTCTAATCCTGCTTTACCTGGCTGTGGGCTTTTGTGCCATGCTGTTTCCTTTCATGCTAATGATCGCGTATAATAGCCCTGTTTGCTCACAGCATTTTGCAGCTGGAGACTGTTCTGCGTCCTGGCATCTGTCTCTTGATTTTGCTGCACCCTTAAATACATCATATACCCGGAAAGGACTATAAATCTCTCATGGGTTGCCACTTCTGGTCCAGAAGATCTTGTGGTAGTGGGAGATGTCCCAAGATGTTGCTTGTGTGCTGGACTTGCCCTGTCTTGGTGGATCAAGGAGGAAATGCCCTGGGGAGCGCTGCGTCCTCGCCTTGTGCTCTGTCCTGGGCTCCTGAGCCTGGGCTCCTGCCGTAGTCCTCGGCCTTGGCACTAACCGCTGGGCACAAGGGCTGTGGTTTGGTCCTCGTTACATCCTCTTGGAAGAGGGAATGTACTAGCCCTGCAGCGAGAAGAGAGCCCCGAGAGCAAAGGCAGCCTCTGCCTTGGCTCTCCTTGCACCTGGAGGGGCAGTGGTTTTCCCCGTAAGGGTTACACAGGAACGAGCACATGGAGAAGTGAACCCTCAGTGCTAGCGTTGCTGCTGGGAGCTTTTTGGAGCATACGTTCTGAAGTGCCAGCTCGGTCCTTTACCAAGAGCAGAAAAGGGTCAGCTTATGCTTAAAAGGAAAGTGTGAGGTTAATGGTCAGTGCAAGTGCAACATTCTCGCTCCCTGATAACTTCCCTTCTGGAAACAAAACCCACATGGGTTTGACTTCGGTAAAGACCAATAGGATTTATAGAGGCTGTTCAAAATCTTCAGGGTCAGTTGGTCAAGTGGGGTAAATTGGGAGGGCTTCGCCAAAGGTTATAACACTTAATTGGTAACAGTGCCTCCAGTCTGGTGCTGTGATTTAATAGGAAACCCGACCCTCTCTGCGCAGCCTCTGGAGCCCAGCCGCGCCGGGAGCCCAGCGGCCTGGGAGCGGCTGGCAGCCGCGAGGGTGCTGCTAAACACCTCTCGCAGGAAAACCCACTTGGCATCATTTTAAAAGCACTGACACCAGCTCTAGCCTTTAGTTATTTTCTGCTGTTTTCCTTGTGTGTTAGTTTATCTGATGGCCTAACCAAGGGCCACCCCTGCTGCATTGCAGATGTTCTGGGGAAGCACATTTTGGCCTTTCAAAGACAACCTAGAGTCTTGCAATTTAAAAATACATATTTCTAGGCTAGGGTCGCTCTCTTCATGAGAAACTTAATTGGACGTTCACTGTTAGGAAGGAGGTGGGCAGCTGCCTGCTGAGGCTACCAAGGGGAATGGGCCAAGTCCCACATGGCCGCTCTGGGCACGGAGCGCTTGCCGGGTGCAAGACCCATTTTGTAGTGCCCCGTGAATCCCCCTCTCCCTTGCCTGCTGCTCCGGGGGCCGGCTTTGCTCGGGTGCACCCGCAGTGCTGCAGTCCTGTCTTGTGGCAGAGCCACAGCTTCCCGAAGCACAGGGTGCTGAGAAGGACCGTGGCCACCAGCATCGGGCATCCTGGAAGGGACCGTGGTAGTAGTGCTGCCCTTGAGGCATGTGTCTGCCTACTGCCCTCTGCTAGAGGTAGGCTGGCTTATGCTAGAGGGTTTATTTGGATCCCTCCTGCTGGGAGATGCAAGACCTCATTCATTTATGAAGTGCCGTGCCCACCAGTGACTACACAACGTGAGACAGAAAAAGCTGGGGAGAGAGGGAGGGGGCAAGGGGGCTGCCTTGCTGGCTCCGTGCAGGAGCCCCTTGTCCTGCTGTGCTCCTGCTGTGGGCTGCTGGGGTGGGAGGAGCGGTAGGGAAATGGTGGAGCTGAAATGGGTTGAAGGAGGAAGGGTAAATGCAGGATTTGTGCTGGAATCGGGTGGGAGTGGGATTAATAGGCTGATGATGGGGAGCAGTGAAGGATGTTATTTCAGGGTCTCCATTAAACAATTAAGAGGGAATTTTCTTTAGCCAGAGAGAACGGAATTAAATGCTGCGAACGGAGGCAGCTGCTTGTGCTGCCTGCCCTACATGGGACTCTGGCAATGACAATTCTCCAAAGGGAAAGAGAATGAATTTTAATGAAATCTTGAAAGACTTTAAATTTTCATGTTAACTTCAATTATTCAGGACAGTCGAAAAGCAACTTTAAAGCTTCATAAAAAGAAAGGAAAAGAGGCCAGTTTGATTTTTTTTTTTTTTTTTTTTTAAGATTAATTGATTTGCATTTTGTTCCACTGCAGTGAAACATGGACATTTTAAAGACACCAGTGTTGGTTATTGCATCTGACAGCAGTGCTGAGGAGGAAGGATATCGGGAAATGACTTATGTACTGCCTGGGGCATGGTAGAGGTACCAAAAGAGCCCAGTGGGGCAAAAGGCTGTGTTGCCAAGGACATGGGGCAGTATCCATGCTGGGCAGCTAACGGGGTTGCAGGCTGACTGCTGCACTTGCTGCTCGACCCAGAAAATTGCCTGTGTGGGAAGGCCCCATGTGCTTTTAGCCTCACCGGTTCTGTGCGATGCCTCTGTTAGCAGCAGGCGGGATGGCCGGTCTGAGTGCTGGACTGCGTGTCCCTGGCCGCCGGCCGGAGGCGGGGGACGCAGTCCTGGCCTGAGAAATGCATTCCCACTTTCTGACCTAGGAAGGGCAGGTATGAGCCAAGCCACGGCTTGTACCGAGCGTGATGCCTGCCCGTGGCTCCGTCCCTGCTGACCCTGGGCCCTTCCACAAAGGGCAGCAGCCAAGTGGGGGGTGCCTCTGTGGTGGTGGGCTTTCCACCCCGCGACACTCCCAGCAGCTGGGGCCGAGCCTGTGGAAGTGGCTGTGATGGCAAAGAGGGACAAGTGTGTGGCTTCATCGCCTCCTGACCAGCTATGCGCGGGGTGTGAAAGTGTCGGAGCCGTGTTCAGGCTCTCGGGTGGGTCTGGTCTGCTGCTGCCAGGGTTGGGTACCACTAGGACATCCATGGGCCCTGCAGGGTGGGACCCTTTGCCTCTCCAGGACTTCTAGAGGGAGCAAAGGGCACCTCTTGTTACCCAGCCCGTGGTACAGGCATGCAGAGTGCCATGCTGCGGAGAAGGAGATCCCCTGGGACTCTGTGCTCATGCTTGGCAGCGGCGAGCATGAAGAAACGACTGGCAAAACAGAGGGCAGCCTGCCTGCCGCTCCCTGCTGTAGGGTGGAGGGAGCTCCACTGCAGTGGAGATCCCTGTTCTTCACGCTCAGACGGGCCCTGCTGACATGCAGCTTGCTCTTGGTGGGGCCTGTACCCGTGCTCTGCCGTGACCCTGCCTCCTGCTTCGAGTAGCCCCGGTGTTTAGAGCATCCCTGATTCCCAGTGATTTCAGCAGCCTGATGCGCTGCAGCCTTGGCTCTCTCCGCTCCTGGAGAGGGGGGATGCTGTGCATCTGCCTGTGCCCAAGGGCCTTGCTTGCTGCTGGTTGCACAGCTCATTTCCTTGAACAAGGCGCTTGCTTCTATCTTGGTCCTGTGGTCTTTCTTACTCTCCTCTCACTAAGCCCAGGGCATCTGTCTGCATTTCTGTTTCAGATCCCCAGCAGGCTGATGCCTTGCCTCCCTTTGAGGGTGCCCCACTGGTGCAGAGGGTCTCCGTAGCACAAACACGTCTTTTATTCCCTGCTGCTGAGAGCTGCCAGGCCTGGCTCTCTTCCCAGAAAGCAGCGCTAGTTTAGAACATAAGCAGCTATTGTCTTAGCCCTGGAGACTGCGATCTGAGCTTTGCTGGCGCTGGGGGGGGGAGAGGGGATACAGCATGCTAAAGGGACTTGAGAAAGGAGCCCAAGGAATATGGGAGATTTGCAGGCTCGCAATTATGCTCGTCTCACCAAAAATAATGCGGGTGCCTACTCCTCCTTTGACATTCGAATCGCTCTTCCAGCCTGTCCCTGGGGGCGGCTGTTACAGTTAGTTTATGTCTAGCGAAGACTGGGTCCTTTGTCTTGCACGGGCTGGAGAAGGAAATAGGGGGAAGAGTGGTCCTACAGTAAGGGTCTCCTCCTGGGAGTATATCCCAGCTGGATCTGGGGTCCCTCACGCTGCCCCAGTTGTAGGGACTGGCACTTGGGGCAGGGAACTTGCTTAGGGCATGGACTTGCCCATCTCTCTCTAGCCAGGTGACAAAGCCGCTGGTGACCATCGTGTTGTGGGCGGCAGGTAACACCCTCTCCTGTTGGGCTTTGTATTCTCATAGCTCGTTCCCCTCGCTGACAGATGCATCGGGGGTGATTTTGGCGTGGGCTTAGAGCACGAGGTGCTGCTTCCCAGGGTTTTCTGTCTTGGAATAATAAACCACAGGTCCCCGCAGCAGGGCCTGCGGGCCAGCTCAGCGCCCTGCTAGGGGATGGACAGCAGTACAGCCCAGCTGGGTGTGCTGGCGGCTCAGCCCCTGTCCGCTTCCCTCTGCTGTGATCAAAGCTAGGGCTGTGTGGAGTGCAGGAAGGCAGAGTTATGAAGATAGTATGCTATAAATCAGAGGTTCTGCCTGCGCTTTTACTTGAAGTTGAAATTCAGCACAAGAACAAAGGGATGATTTAGTAAAATGAATAGGTGGTAAGTTGTCACCTGATAGGGGAAGCTTGTGCAGCATGGAGAAAACAATGGCTCTCGATGCCACGGGGACTCAGAGGGACCAAGGGCTGAGCAGAGGGAGTCTCGGGTCTCGTCCAGTCCCTGAGGCAGCTCGTGGCTATCCTGCCTTGTTTTGGGTCTCCCTGTTTCAGGGAACAGAAACAGCTCTGCGGTTCTGTGCAAGGACCTGACGGACCTGTTCTCGTTTGTGTCTTTGGCTTTGATTTGCTTTGCGTTCAGCCCTGTAATCCAAGGAAAATCACTCCACAGGTAAAATTACAAGCTGGGATGGTTGGGTAAGGGAAGCCTAGAGTCCCTGCCAGACCCTCTAATCAGCCTTGAGTTGTGGGGAAGGAGACGAGTTCCTGGAGTGTCTCATGCCTGTTTTCTCCCTTGTGAAAGCTGGGAGGGTGCAAGGGAGCTAATCATGAGGCTATTTCACGAATCATTTGGCCGTGATGAGCTGCACTCAAGAAAGAGGGTTTTAGATGCTGAGTTCTTTTTCAGCTTAATCTGCTGGAGTGGTGATCCTCTGCCACTCGGCAGGCTGATGCCTGCAGCCAGCCCGGTCTGAGTAAACTTTCCCTGGCTTCAATAAAAATGTTAGTGTAGTAGAGACTCTGCCCTGTGGGTTTTTTCCTCCCCCCCACCAGTGCATCCCAGTACCCAACCCACGGCAGCTTCTTAAAAGTGTGTTTGGTGGTGGCACAGAGGGGAAACCTCAAATCCTTGCAAAGCAATTACTGCTAATGAGACACTTCCTACACATCTGGTTTCAATTCTGTCTGTGTTTTGGGGACTGTTCTTCAGAGCTTGGGAATAGAGGAAGGTGGGAAAATCCCTGCCTCCTCGTCTCCCTTCAGCAGCACCCTCCTCCCAAGGTGGCACTTGGGCTGCTCGTTAGCTCCCATCTCTCTTGCCAAACCTAAACAATTCACACAGAAAATTGCACCTCTCCAGGGAGGTTGAATTTCAGCAGCAGCAATTATTGGATGCTGATCGCATGCCAATTGATTGATATGTTTTTGAGAGCAAGTGTAATGTGTTTAATTAGTGTGTAATTTACAAGAGCAGGGACGGCTGGGTGCCCCAGACTTAAGAAAATTTTGGAATTAAGTGCCAACTGCAAAGAAAATGGAGAAATTTTAGGTTTTTAGTGTGCGATTGCTTGAGTTTCATTTCTTTGTGGAGGGATTTAATGTTAAATTGATGGAAACTGGCTATTCTGGCTTTCTCCAGCCCCTCGTCTCTGGTTGCTGGCCGCGGAAGGTGCAGCAGAACTGCCCGTTCCTGCGGGGCTGGGCTGTCAGCCTGCCCGGCTGCTGGCTCCTGGCACTGCCTGCGTGCCCCTGGCTCTCAGTGGGACCTTGGTGGCCAGTCTCCGAGCTCTTCCAGAGATCCCACGCTGGCCTTACGTGGATTAGGTAAGCCTGAGCCACAGGGCTTCAGCTCGTTTCTGACCATTCAGATCAGGTCTTTGTTTGAATGCATATTTGTGTGGATCCTGGGCCCCTCTGGCTGCTGGTTTTGGCAGCCGAGTGCCTTGTTATCTCAGTACAGAGTGTGGCCTTGGAGCAGGATGCAGAGAAACAGTAGGGAGGGTCACAGAGAGAGGGATTTCAGGAAGTCTGTGTTGCTTTTGTGCACTGAGCAGCGGGAAGGTGGCGTGGGAACCCTTGGCTCGTTTCCTTGGGAATGAGACAGTCCAACCTGGATCTCACTGGCAGGCTTATCAGGGGCATTAGTGTGAGGGCAATGAAAACACTGTGCTGTCAGGTTCCTGGGATCCATCAGGGATCCCTCCTGGCCCCTCAGAGCCCAGCTTTGCTGGTTCCGCAGGCGGTCCAGCTTCCTCCCTTGGGTGCGCTGTCATCTGACTGGGAGAGGTGGGGTGCAGGTGGCCAATATCCACCCCCTGTGCCCTTCACTGGCATGCAGCAGCAGGTTCCTGCTTTGAATGAAGACTTGCAGATGAAACCCCCTGCCCTGTGTAGTGCCCCGGGGTGGAGCCCTTGTTTGGTTGGCGGTTGTCTTTCTGCAAGGCCAATTCACTAGGGCATTCCCTTCAGGTTGGGATCTCCAAGCTGGGTTTTCCCAGAAGATGGCTTGCCTTGGTGAGTTCTTCTGATCCGAGTGGCAGGGAAATGGTCTGGGCTATGCGTTGGTCGAGTGTCTCAGGAACTGAGCTGTTAGGCAGGAGATAGTTCTGGCCTTGCAACAGCTGTGTTGGGTGACTTGTCCAAGTCACATGTGATTTCTCAGAAGTACCATTTTTCATGACGTAATGGCTCAGCCCCTGGCAGGAGTAAGTCAAAAAGCCATGTACTGGGTGCTCCGGAGAGGTAGGTCTGCTTTGTTCCAGCCACGGCTGCGCGCCTGGCCTGCGTTCCCCAGGCATGGAATGGCACGGCACGAACACCAGCTTCCTGCTCTGCCTTGCTTCTCCACAAAGCTCGGGTGTATTCCCCTGCTCCAAGTGTGTTTCTATCCAGGAAAACTTTCCGCAGTCAAGTGCCTGACCTTGGAACAGAGCCTCTGCCTCTGCCTCTCCTTTCTTTTTTGTTTTATTTAATATATAGTAAAACAAACTTATTTTCCCCTTCTTGAAGTTAACAGCTGCTTTATTGAGCCACAGCATGATGAAGGGAAAATCAAAGCACAGTGACATTTGCTGGAGTTGAAAGGCAGGTCAGGCTCTTGGGCTGCTCATCTCAATTGCACTTTTGTTCTGAAAATGAGAGGGAGAACGTGTGCGCCCTGCCGGACACTCCCGAGCCTTAGGAAGAAGGAGCAGGAGCTCTGCAGGTCGGAATGTGTGGGAAGGTGGTGGAGCGTCTGGGACTCCATCCGGTGGCGGTGGCGCTGGAGCAGCGCTGCGCGGGTGGGTGGCTGTTGCTGAGCACAACGGTCCCGGCTGCCTTCGTCCCGGAGGCCTCCGTGAGTCACCAGTGACTTCTGGCTCCGTGGGGTCAAGTGTTCAGGCTTGCTGTGTCGACACCAGCCTGAGTGGGTGCGTCTCAAGCCCCTTAACCCTTCTGGGATTCTGTTCCCCACCTGTAAACTAGAGCTAGCAGCACTCACGGAGGACACTGACCCTTTTCTCCACCCAGCCCTCATCCCCTGTGCTCCTCCCCGTTGTTCTGCAGCCCAGGCAGGATTTGAGCCTGGAGCAGCACTCATGTCTCTTGTCCTGGTGCTATGAAGCTGCAGTTCCCATTTCCTGAGGGCTGCAGCACTGGAGTTGGCAGCTCTGCAGGGGTCTTGACCAGGCAACTTCATCTTCTTTTTGTTGCTGTCTCGCTCCTTCTGGTTTTCCCCTGACTCTGAAAAGCAGCTGCTGTTACAGTCCCAGTGAACATCAGGTTTTGGTATCTGCATATGAAAGGTTCAGTTACTATTGAGCGGGCAGGCAGTGACTCTTCATTACCCAGCACAAAGCCCCTGCTGGACCTGAGGGTCTCTGCACCCCAGTTGCACCTACCTGCAGGGGCCGCAGGGCTGCCTTAAAGAAAAGGTGCAGCTGTGGGAATGCTGTGCGTTTGCACGTGGGAAATGAGGTCTGTTTCCAGCTTGACCTCTGTTCAGTGTGTGCTATATGCCTCTGCCACAGTTTGTCACTCAGCGGCCTTGGGCATGTCACTTGTCCTGTGTGTGTTAGGCGATGCGGTCTGGACCGCCTCGCAGGGACGCGGTGGAGTGACGCGGTGCCGTGCCGGGGGAGCTCCCTGGGGTGCCAGGGCTGTGCCACTTGTGCCAGCGGCTGAGGGACCCGCCTGCCGCGAAGCAGTGGGGGTGAAGTGCTGTGAGCGCAGTAAATGTGTGACTGAGTGTCGTGCGGTGGCTGCTGCCAGGCAGCTGCTGGCGCTCTGCCATGGCGCCGGGGGTGACCAGGCTGAGCTGGGTGAGCTGCTTTACACCTACACAGTAAAGGCAGGGGACCTAAGACTTCCCCTGCTCAACAGGAATGTCCCCCAAAATATGTAACACCTAATGGCTCTTCCCCGCAGTGACTGCCTCTCCTCCACACTGGCATTTGCATCCTTTCCCTTGGCAAGGAATAGTGATCGAGTCAAATCCCCTGAAACATGGTGGGCCAACAGCTTTGTGGAAACCCCAACCAAGCGTGCCTTGTCTCCAGGGCTTCTGTATCTGAACGCCCCCGAGAAAGCCCCTGACCCCTCCCTGCACACTGGCAAAATCAAGTCTATTCTGCTGTCCCAAACGTGTTGCTGCTGCTCTTGTGCCTTCCTCTCGCCTTGACAGCAGGGCTCTTCAGAGGTGCTGCCTGGGCAAGAAGGGGCTCTCCTGCTGCTCCCCGGGAGTAGCAGAGTAAGAGGAGGTGGGCCCCGTTCCCTCTGGCAATCCCAGACCGTGCTGTCCAGGGGCCCAGAAGAGCCATCTCTTCTGCCAGGTGACAAAAGGATGTGATAGAGACAGCTCAGTCCACATAATTTTAATTTAGAGGCATCAGAGCAAAGGGAGGGAGGGAGCGCTGCAGTCCTGCAGCCAGACACTGATGTTTATCTGCACCAGAGTTGGCCATGGGGTCTTGGCTTTCATTTCTGTTTTTCTTCCTCTTTTTATAAATTAAAATCCCAAAATAACTGTGCTGCTCTGGGATATTTTTAAGCTGTTTTTCCCCTCTTCCTTTCTTCCCTGCATCTCCCAACAGCGTACAGCTGAGAGGGCTCCCGGCTGCCAATGGAGAAGGCTGCACGTCACTTCCTTGACATAGGGCCCTCTCCAGCCCTCAATGCTCACTTTGTTTTTCCCCTAATAGTCTCGGTGAGCCGTCAGGACTCTTCACAGCATCACGTTACCCACAGCCCAGTGTGGGAGCTGCTGCTAGCGTGGCACGGGGGAGGCTCAGCACCCCTCAGCCCGGGTACCGGGGCAGCGGGTGAGGCTCTCTGTTCCAGCTGCATCCTTGCCTTCCTCCTTCTCCTCCGTTTCCTCTGCTCTGTGGCCCAGCACGCTCCCTGTCCCTGGGAAGTTGCCCACCTCCGTCCCCTGCGTCCCATCTGTCTGGCCATGCTTCCTCTGGGGCTCTGTGTCGGTCCTCTTTCAGCAGCCTTTGAGAGTCCAGCCTGAGAAAAGCACACAAGAAGCACCCCGTACTCCGAACTCCACCCTGCTTTTAACTATCTAGTTGCTAGTGCGTGGTCCTGTGAGGGGGCAGAGTGATCTGGGTGGAACAGAAAAGAGGGGTTAAGAGCTGCATTTCACACTAGGAGATACTCATGTCCTGGTGGGACACGGACCTGGCTGTGAGGACAGCTCCTGTTTCCATAGGCATCTAGAATGAATGCTATAATGGTTACAGGACTTCTATACTGCCAGAGGTTACTTGCAGATAAATAAGCTGTGCTCCATAACAACTATTAAAATGTTCAGCTGTTTAACTGTTAACCTTCTCTTTCATCGTGTGTGTTGGGAGCCTTGTTTCATCTTGTGCTCTGGTTTCCTAGACTTTAAAAGTAGTTCCAGCCCAGGTGATGCATTTGGATAGGAGGTATCCGGCTGCGATGGTAAAGGATGTGCCCCTTTGAGTTGAATGGGAAACATCTGATCCTTGGTAGCCTGTATTGGGAAGCTGGCATGGCTGCGGATAGCTCCAGGCTTAGCTCTTTAACATTTCCAAATTGTGAGATTGGTTTCAGAAAAATCATCTATTGACAAGGCAACCCACGAAGTTTAACAGTTAATGCACGTTGGCTTCTGAGTCTTTGGCTGCACTTGCTACATTCTCCGGGACCTCCTTTAGCTGTCCTTGTAAGGAAAGAGTGCAGGCTTCTCCGTGGATCAAATCAACTGTGGTATCTGATCCAGCATGCTTGTGTTGTGTGGCTGACAGCGGTCAGTGCTGAGGTGTTCCCGATGGGGTTTCTGTTCTTGTCCTTTGCACATACTTAGTGTTCCAGTTCTGGGGCTCTCCGTTTCTCCCTTGTTTTGATGTGCCTGATTTAGCCTGTTGCAGTGTGCGATATCATCAGTAACATCAGGATCCTGCTGTTTTCTGGCTATCTGCAGATTTGGGAGCCCGTTGTGCCATAAAAACATGTTTAAATCGATGGGCTTAGAAGGCCAGCAACCTGGCCACAATCTTCTGGGGTGATCTGGGAGCTCGTGCCCGATGCTGCCTGGAGAGGGCTGGAAGAGGTGGATGGAAGCTGCCCCAGGTGGTGTCGATACTGGAGCATTGGAGGAGGGGGCTTGGGGGAGGGCAGCAAAGCTTTGGGTTAGCTGTCTGTTTTCTTGTTTCTAACTGTTTTGTTCTCTCCTTTGTCTCCTCCCGCTTCCCTGCTTTCTAAAGAACATAGGAAGCTTCTTGCTGGTAAGTGGTGGTGTGTCATGCAAAAAAAACCCCATTTTTTCCATCCACCATCAGACTCGCTGGCTAGTCCGTGTCATTCTTCCATCCACCCAGAATGTGCCGGAGCAATAGCAACCTTCTGGAGGTGGGCACAGGCACTCCCATCCCCACGGCCTCTGGGCTGCGGAGTGTGCGCTCACTTCAAAGGGAGCTATTGCTTTTAGATCACAGTTTGAAGAACTGCTTTCCCCTCTGCCTCCGCATTGCCCAGCCTGACGTTGTTGCCTGGGCTCAATTGGATTGCTACTGTCCTTGCAGAAAGCAAGCGACAGCTGCTGCGGCACCAAGCCTCTGGAGCGCTGCGGGTGCGAAACTGTGATCTAAGGACACCTCTCACCTAGTGCTTGTCTCGTATCCGACTCCATCTTCAGCCTCTCACCTTCACCCGCTTCCTGGGGAGGGTGGGGGAGAGCACTGGCTCGTACTGGAGGTAAAATGGACAAGTTTGCCGCCTGGCCTGGCCTGGGGGCTTTGTGGCACGTGCTGCACTGGATGCAATTAATGAACGAGGGCAGAGCGTTGCTGCCGGCAGGGAGGGCAGAGGCCATGTGTGCCCCCCGTCCTGGCTGAGCTGTGAAGCTCCGGGTGTGGGGCGAACACCCCACGGACAATTCTCCTGGGCATCTTTCTGGCAAAAGCAAGTGAAGTATGGGCATGGGTTGAAGCCCTTAAGGTGTCCCTGTCCCTGCTCCTCTGGTACACTCACCTCGCCTGCCCTGCACCATGTCCGCAGTGGCTCATCTCTCCCTCAGCTGTCATCTGCACGGACAGTTGTTTTAAACAGAGAATCCCAGTCATTAAAACAAACCATGTGCGTGCCCTGGCTGATGAGAGCAGCCCTTAGCGGGCGATGGTGTACACGGCTGCAGGCTGGCTGGCTGCCCACTTCTCTCTGATCCCTGGTGCTGGGAATCCCGGCATCCTGGGAGCCTCGTGGCCGGCTCCTTTGTTTGGTGGCTGTGGATACAGAGTGTCTGTAAGGAAGGCGTTTGGCATGTGGTTGGGGCTGGCAGTTCATCTCATGCCCTCCCCCTGCGTGCACAAACCTTTGCACACATCGGCTGGCGCGGGCTGGAGGATGGGGCGAGCGAAATGCCTCCCTGCGCTGCTGCCCCTCTCCAGTATGCCCGGGCAGCCACCCCGCCATGGCAAAAGGTCCCGGGTCCGTGTTTGCCACGGACAGGCAGCTGTCCCCTGCTTGTAAGGACAGGCCTGGGTGTAGAGGTATCAAACGCTTCTCTGCACCAGCTTTGACTTTGGGGCTGCTCCTCTGCCCTGTGCTCATTGTGAGACCTTCAGGTTCACTGCTGGCCCGCATGTGTAGTTGGATGAGCAGCTGGCTTTTTGGTGTGATGTGGGGCAGGACGGAGCCGGGGCAGCTCAGCTAGCCTTGGTCTGGGTGTTGGGGCTGGCTGTGTCAAACCCCACTGAAACGAGGAGAAGGGAGTCACGCCAGGACCGGACCGGCTGTGGCTGGTGAGCCATTCAAAGCTGTTGCTGCTGTATTTCCTCCCTGTTTTGTGCCCCTCGTTATGTATAATATATAGACTGTATTGTGCAGATCAGGAGGGGTGGGCTAAGGGTTTGCTTGGAAACGTGCCCTTGCTACAAAGGCACTGGAGAGGGAACAGAGGGACGTAAAAGTTTTATTGAAAGCCGCCTACTCCTGGCCTGGACCCTGGGCCTCTCTGGGTCTAGGAGGAGCAAGGAGAGAAGCTATCCAAGCCGACAGCATCCCCTGCCGGCTTACGCTTCCCGTGCCTCTCAGCCCTGAGATGCATAAACCGAGCCCAGAGCGTTCTGCTCTTCTCCTGGGTGCCAGCCGTGCTGCCAGCAGCCCCACCGGCTGGGTGCTCTTCCTTGCTTGCAACGCTGGCACAAACGTTTTGCTTCCAGCTGCGCGTGGCTGACAGCACGATAGCTGGATGCTGCCTGCTTTTGTCTCTCCCAGGCAAGCAGGTGGGCAGGAGAAAAACGGTCTGGGTTCCCAGGGCTGCCCTCTCCCCTTTGCCGTGTCCCCATCCAACATGAAAGCCCCTCTGCAGTGCCTGCGAGCGATCTCTGAGCAGGAACGTAATTGCCCAGAGGAGAGGGTATCCCTTCCCTTCCTCTCCTTCCAGTAGGCTCTTGCAGCTCTCCCTGCCTTCCCGATCCACCTGGAGCAGCTGCCCTCCTCCCCTGAGGGCATGTGCAAGCACACGGTTTTTTGCTGGCTGTGTTGCCTTTCTCCTTTCTAGTGATGTGCTTGAGCTCTCTTCACCTTATTGTGTAGCTCGTGGGGCTTGGCTCTCCCCAAGGAAGCGGCCTGCACTGGGTTTGTCTGAGCAGCCCTGTGGTGGAGCTGGGCAATGGGCTGTGTGTCCTCCCCTGCTGCTGCTGGAGGGGACGATGCTGCCGCCTCTTGCCCTGCTGGTAAGTCTGGCTCCGCGTGTTCCCAGGAGGCCTGTCTCGCACCGCTCCGTGGCTCTTGTGGTTTGTCTGCTTTATGGGAAGCGGTTAACAAAGCTCTGCTGCACCAGGCGGCTTGGACCAGAGCCCGGGGCTTGCCTGCGGTGGGTGCCGGACACAGCCACCACCCAGTGCCTGTCTCACAGCCGCTCTGCAGGTGCTGGTGTGGACTGGCACAGAGCTACATCACTCGAGGATGCAGGTGTAATTCCTAGCCCGTGTGGGCTCTCTTTGTGGCTGTTCTGCCTCTCAGGAGAGGTGCAGTGAGAGCACTTGGCTGGCGTGAGGTGTCCAGCTGAACCGGGGGCAACCCGCTGCCCCCCTGCAGAGCCCTGCCTGGGAGGAGGTGGCAGAGAGCTGCCCTGTGGCTGGGCGTTCAGCTTCTGCTCTCCCCAGCGGCTCTGGCTGAAGGCTGGCGGGGCCCTTTCCTGAAGATTGCTCCCAGCGCTCCCTCTGCCTGCAGCGCTTTGTACAGCTGGCACAGCAAACGGAGGCTTCTGCTATCGGGGTGTCTCGCCTTTGCGCAGGGTACGTGCTGGCCGTTCCTGCATCGCCCCGCTGCCGCTACTCGCCTCCTGGAGTGCTGGGCTGGGTGGGTAGGGATTGAGGTGTTTTAGTGAGGTACCTCTGCTTTCATCCTCTCTGCTTGCCTGGTTCTCACTAGATGGGCTCCGCTGATGTGGTTTTAGGACTCGGAAGCCTGTATGAGGTTACTGGCAGTACCCGAACTCCAGCCAGTGCTGCTCTTTCAGGCAGACCCCCACCCCTGTTGCTGAAGGATGTCATTCATTGTCTGGAAGCACGCCGGTGACAGCTGCTTTCTTGGTGGGAAGGTATCCAGAGTGCCAGGAATACATGCTAATTTTAGCCTGCTGGGTGTTTGCTCCAGAAATGTGCTGTACATTTGTTTCATCGTTTGTTTTTTGCTGTTTTTTTTCCCCTTTGCACCCCCCCATGTTATCGTATCCTTGAGGAACGCTGCAACACCAGCTGATCCTCATGCCCCCTTGCAGATGAACAAGTTTGCATCAGCTTGCAAAGCAACTGGTGTATGTTTGGAAAAGGGTTGGCAGAAGTGATGTCTTACAGCTCAGCCGACTCTGTCAGCAGACAGAGAGGCTGAAGGCTTGGGCGATTCACTCTCAGCCACACCAGTAGTCAGGCAAGGCTCTTCTTCGGGTGGAAGGAGTTGATGGTGTCTTGGCGAAGCAGTAGCCACAGGACAATGCAAGTTCAGGGCAAACTGTAGTCCGTGAGGTGTCTGAAAGGTCTGTTGCTGCTTCCCTTCCTCATCACCCTCGTGTTGCTCTACCATCACCCCCTCCGCGCCGTGTCAGTGGAGATGCGGCTGGCTCTCGGCCGGAGTTTCTCGCGGCGTGGGTTGGCGAGAGCGGCAGGTGGCAGTGTGAGCCTGCCGCAGGAGCCGAGGGCTGCGGGCCGCAGCCTGCGCTGCAGCTCAGGGCTCGCCTCCAGTCTGTGCAGCAGCAGGGTTGGGGCTGTAATGCTGCGCACACCCTGCCCCGGACACCCTCGGGGTATCAGGAGAACGTGGCGGGACAGATTGGAAGGGCCTTTGTCCCAGCATCGCTCTGGCTCGCCTCTCTGCAGCCCCGCTGCTGTTCTCAGCGTCGCTCCTGAATGCGAGTCCTGCAGCGGGCTGCTGTCCCAACAGCCCAGCGAGCCAGTGGGCAACGTGGTTCTCCTGGGAACAAGAGGAGGGAGGCAGTGGCCACTGAAGGCATGAAATCCCTAGCACGGTGCCTTGCTCTGGAAAGTCCTCTTGGGCTGTGGGTGCAAGCCCAGCTGCCTCATTTGGAGCCTGCAAGCTGGGCTCGCAGGGGGCAAGGAGTCGGGGCCAGAAGCGTGGGTGCCAGCGGGAGCCCAGCAGATCGTGTGACACCCGGGGCAGCAGTTTGCCCTTGTGAAGGCAGAGGATGGCAGGGCTGGGCAAAGAAGGCTTGGGCTCCTCGGCCGGAGCAGCGGGGAGCTGTGTGGCTTAGTGCTGAGATGCATCCCCTCCTTCCCCTGGGTCGCTTTTGCTTTGCTGTGGGTCTGCTTTTGGGCAGCAGTCCTGTACTTTTAGATCTGGACACCAAGTTCTGTGTGCAAACCTTGGTTTACTCTTTCTTTTTTAAGGGGGGAGGCAGAGACATCATAAAACCCATTCACCACTGCATATGGGTGGCTAGTGGGAAGAGGTGTGGGCTTTGTGCAGCACGTATGGGGGAACATCTTAACGGAGGGGCTGTCTTGCAGCAGCAACGCAGCGTGCACGCAAGCTATGGCATGCAGACTGCCAGCTCGGAGAAGAGCCTGCGGTCCCGGGAGAGGGTGACCTGTATTCCCTAGGGCGCATGCGCGTGGCCTGCTCCAATGCTCCATGCTCGGGCATCCCTAAGCGCGCCTGGAAGACAGCTGCGTGGTCCAGCATCGCGTGGTAGGAGGGGGCTGTTTCGGGACAAAGTCATTAAGTAGGGAAACCCCCCTCTTCAGAGGAGGCAGCCAGGTGCCCCTTGTCCAGCACTGCCTGGCATGGCTGTTTATTAGGAATGGTGTGAATTAACTCCCCTCTCCCCTCCCAGCACACACGCCAACCTAGCCGCGAGGCTGGCCACCCCAGCCCCATCACCCGCTCCCCCGTCTCCCATTGATAGGGTTTAAAAGCTCTTTATTTCCAAGCGCTGCTCAGCGGGAGTCAAGCTGGGTCCTGCCAAGTGTTAAATGAAATAATTAAAATCCCCACTTTCTCCCCCTCCTGCTCCTTTCTCTGTAATGCTGGTAATTAGCCTGTAAAACTGCAGGAGGGAATGGGGAAGGGAGAATGTGCAAACGCCTTCTGCGGGCTCCCTCCTCCTCCTCTTTGCCCTCCCCAGAGGAAGCACAAAATGGCTCTCTAGGCATTGGGTGCTGTCAGATAAATCCCAATTAGCTCCCTGCCAAACAGGATTAGCCAGAAGGGAGCCAGGTGGGGAATCAGCCTGGCAACAGCAGGAGCTGGGGGCTTCTGCAAGGTCTCTAGCTCGGTGAGGAGGGAGAGATTGACAGCTGTCAGTCAGATCCCAAAGCAGCACTGATTTTTAGTGTCGCAGGCTGGTATCTGGGATCTGGTAGGCAGAAATGGGGAGGTGAAGGAAAAAGAAACTGGTGTCTCCTGCTGGTGTTATCTGTTCCCAAGTAACTGGTGGCTGGAGGGCACGGGGTCCCACAAGATGCCTGTGAGCCCCCCCCGAGGTCAGTGCAGAGATGCAGGGCAGCGTGCGTGGGTCGTGCTGCTCCCAGCGCTGATGGGCTGGGTTCTGCTCCGGCCCCGAGATGGAGTATGTGTCTCCTGCTGGCTCCGTGCTTCAGAAGCAAGAGGATAAAACCGGTGTCCTGCCACGCTGAGCACACTCAGCTGCACCCAGCCCAGCCCCTTCTGCCTGTCTGCTGCATTTTGGCAGCAGCTGTGACATCCTCGCTGTGAAAGCCCAGAAATAAACCCATTAATGGCACCAGCCTTTAAACTGGCTGGTGCCCACATGGAGGCCTTAATGCATTGAACACTTTCAATTAGAAAACTGGGCGGGGGGAATATGGATGAGCTTAAAGAAAATGTTTTCTTGCCTGTAGTAGAGGAATAGCAGCTGTGTCTGAGGGTGTTAAATTGGCCCGCTGTCCCCCGTCCCTCCCTCTTCTTTCCTGGCAGATGTGGTGACTTTCTGCCTCTTGCACCCTGCTGGGGCTGGCCCTCCTCCGAACACCTGCAGCATTACCCAGGCTGCTTCCAGTCCCAAGGAGCAGGAAAGGGAGAAATGCCGTCAGCGCAGGCGCGCGGCGTTGCTCGGAGCGGGGATGACAGGCTGCTCTGGAGCCTTGGCATGGCTCTTCTGCCCTTCTGACTAGGGCTGGCCTGGCTGGGCTGTCCCGAGACAGACATGGAGGTACTGGGGGGACGAGCTGTCCCTATATCTCGCGTGCTTTTGGCTCCTACCTCTTTCCACTTCAGACCAGCCTGGAGCTGGTGGCTTGCGTTCAGTGCTGCTGGGCTCACTGGCCAGCTCTTCTGAGCTGCTCACTTCGGAGCCAAAGGTGGCTTTTATGTGCTCTTTTGCCTTGTCAGGTCTTGCTGCGTTTTCCTGCCTGGTCCTTCATGTGCTGGTGTCAGAAGTGTGAAGGGAAGGGCTGAGCGTGTGTGTTGGGCACAGGTGGCAGAGGGAGCTGGTGGGAGACCGGCTGTCCCTGTGTGCTGTAGCTGGCGCAAAAGGATGCGGGCATTTCTGAAATGCCGTAGCTGTACAGGGGGGTCTACATGCAGCCAGCTCTGGGCAGGAGGGGGATAATAGCCAAAAATGATGACCCACATGGATGGACCAGGGAAGTGTGATGTCTCCCCAGTGCAAATGGCTCTTCTGATTATAAAGTCTCATCTGAAGGACTTGCGAGGGGCAAAGGTGCAAGCGTTTGTCTTTCCAAAGAGTGATGAGCCCGTCTGCCCATGCTGGAGTTTGAACCTGCCTCCTGCAGGACACAAAGGCTGTTCGGATCTGAGGCAGTGCTGCCCCTAAAAGTGGCCCCCAAATGGCTGGAGGGGACAGAGTCCTTGCAGACCTGGGAAGAAAGGGAGGACTGTGCGGTGGCTGATTTGCATGTGTAAACATGCACACAGGAGGATGCAAATGTCCTCACCTCCCTTTGGGGATTTCTTTATTTCTTTTTTTGAAGCCAAGCCTTTGGCCTTAGCCCACATGTGCTGGGAGTGCCAGGGGAGCATGGCTCTGAAGCCCTACGGGGCGGGGGGCTGTGGAGCAGGCCAGGAGGGGAGAGGGGTGCTACAGGGCCAGCGTCAGCACGGCACTGCTCTCGTGAAGGCACCGGGCAGGAGTTTGGTACCTGTGTCCCAGGGCAGAGCAGAAGGGTGCAGGACCGGGCCAAGCTGGCCACACGGTGACCAAGCGAAGGAGAGGGGCAGGGCACTCTGCTCGCTTTTTGGGAAGGTCTTGGCTTCTTGTGTGATGCTTCAGACATTCCCAGGGGGCTGTGGTACCTGGGGAGGGTACTGGAAATGGGGCAGCAGCGGCAGGGACTTGAGCTTACCCTTTGAGGGAAAAACACTGGGTTGGAGGGGTGGGGGCCTCTGTGTGCGGTGAGGTTAGGGGTCTCTGTCCTGTTGCCAGGGTGCTCTGACTTGCTCAGCCAGTCCTCGTGCCTCATCCCGGTGAAGGGAGGGGTGTTGTGCCACATCCCAGGAGGCAGCCCCGTGGCCTCTGGTGCTGGCCGAGGAGCCCTTTTCCACCTGGCTCACCAGCAGTCTCCGTGGCAGAGGGCTCTGCTTGTGAGGGGGCTCCTGGGATGGGTTCCTAGCAGGGGTCTGCTTGGGAGAGGCTGCTTGGCAGAGTGTTTCCCGCTGAGCCCTCATAGCACTTGGCCTCTCAGGGGCTCTCTGCAGCCCCTGCGTGTGTCGGGAGCAGAACGGCTCCTGGGGTGCATGCCGATCTGCCTTACTGCTCGGGCATGAGGCCATTGCCTACCCTGCTTGTGCGGGCTCTCCTCCCAGCAGCGTGGTTAGGATGCAGCCCGTGCCTCACAGCAAGCTGGGATCATGTTCTGCGAGTCCCCGGGGAGGGGAGGGAGCGATGCAGGTTTAAAGAGGAGCAATGTCTGGGACGTGACTTGGATTTCTTTCCTCCCTTCTCCGTTTTTCTTCTCCCCTGTGTTGCTCTTGGAAAGTTCCACCTGCGGTGCTGGGACGCCCAGGATGCTCCCAGCCCACGTCTCCAGCAGAGAGGAGCAGCACGGCTTTGTGGTGCGGCTCTAGGGCAGCTTGTGCCAACCCCACAAGGAGACCCTGCAACCTGCTGACTCCTGGTGCCTGAGATGCCCTGCTAAAAGACCACCCAGTCTCCTCTGCATCTCCCCGCTGGAGGGGAGAGTGGGTGGATTCAGCTTTAGTGTTTGTGTCCCTCGGGCTCCAGGTGAATTGCCAAGGTGAGGGAGGGAGGGGCAGCACGGCAAGAGCAGGCTGGGGCTGGGAGGGTACGTGCCGCCAGTGAAGGTTATTCTGCCATCTCAAGTTGTTGTTGGCTTTTGGAGGAGTGGGTGGTGGGAACGGTGCTGCCCAGCCAGCTGGGCACCTCCCCAGAAGAGAGGGCTGTGCAGCCCCCGCGGCCAGAGTCGCTGGCCTCGCGTGGAGCCACGGCACCCGGCCAGCCCCGTGGGAGAGGAGAGCACTGCCGAGCTGTGGGGCAGTGCCGTGGCCTGGGCCTGCGTGGTGGCTGCTGGCCATGGCCGGGAGGAAGCTGTGCTTCCCCTCCTGGCTGCGGCAGCTTCCCGGTTGGTGCTGAGCAGGGGCAGACAGGAGGAACTTAAAGCAGCTTCCCTGCAGTCAGCTTCCCAGTTTGACCACAGCAGGGTTACCCGCTGCTACATCTCCACAGTGCTCATCTTGCCGTACGAGCACGGGACGGGTGTTTGAGGACTCCTTCCTTGCCTTGCCAATGACACAGCAGGGTACGGACAGCCCCTCCACAGCGCCTGGGGGACAGAGGAGGCCGCAAGAGTCCTCCTGTCCCGTGGCTTGGACGATAAACCAGCTTCTGAAACTGCAGGGCTGTGGATAGTCAGCCCAGACTTGTGCTCGGTAACCAGAGGGCCTTCCTCTCACAGGGTTTTGTTCATAGTCTCCGGAGCTGCTTTCTTCCTCCATGGTGAGGAAGAGCTCAGCCTGTTTGCTAAGGTCATGGCGCTCTAGATGCGTGGTCCTGCAGGCAGGGAAACAGCTCGCTGGGAGCTGTCTCTTTTGCCAGGAATGCCGTCTCACCAGAGACGGGGCTTCAGCCCGGAGAGGTGCTCTGGAGAGCAAGTATGGAGTGGAGGCCCTGGGAGCCTGGGCTTGTCTTTGTGGGCACCACCACTGCCTTTGGGAGTGCTTGGGCTGTAGCAGGGCTGCCCTGCCCTGCTGTGTGCTCTTGCCCTGTTGCTGGACTTTGACTCAAGAAATCTGGCTCTTGGCCCTGACCTCCCTCTGGCTTTCAGCCTGGCTCTCCTCTTGGCAGCTTTCCTGTCCTTGCTGGCAGTGTCCTGCCCAAGGAAAGCGGTGACCAGAGGCTTCTGGCAGGAATACCCAGGGAGGCAAGGAAGGGAGCGGCACAGCTTCACGGTGCATCTGCGTCCCAGCGCCTCTTTTCTCCCCTCCGTGCTCTCCTCTCCCTGGTCCAGCCGGGGACCCAGATCACGCAGCAGGGTTCGGCTCCAGCTGGGTCCCTGCGGCCACAGCCTGGTCCTGCTCCCTGGGCGTTTGTGGTGGGGCTGCCCTGGTCCTTCAGGGCGTGCTGGGATGTGCAGGTGTGCCTCCCTCCAGCTAGAATAAATGTCCTAAAACCAGTACCTCTGGGCTGCTCCTGCTCCTTGCGGGGCTCTGCTGTCCCTGGGGGTCTCGGCCCCCTCCGGGGGCGATGCTGGGGAAGGCTGGAGGAGTTTCTCCGCTTCTCAGCGTCTCGAGTGGGTGAATGGGGGGGACTCCTGCCCCCCGGTCCCGGGGGAGCGGGGGCAGCGCGACCCCGCCGCCTCCCGCTCTTTGTCTGCGCCGCGCCCGCCCCGCTCGCCTTCGCCGCCCCTTTGTTGGCCGTCGGAGCGCTCGGGAGGGGCTGGCTCGCCCCCCCCCCCCCCCCCTCCCCTCGCCAGGGGTCCACCCGCGGCGGTGGGAGCCGAGGGGGCGGGCGTGGAGCCCCGCTGCCGGCGGAGGGAGGGAGGGGGACGCCGGTCGCCGCGGGGCAGAGGAGCGGGCGGGGAAACTTCAGGGCGTGGGGCGGGCTTCTCTCCTCCTTGCTCTGTTGTCTGATGCTGCGCGGCCCTTTCACCACGCGTGGGGTGAAGCTGGGGCGCCGGAATTGGGTCTCCGAGCTGCCGCTGCACGCCCACCCACCCGCTCACCCACCCACCCAGCCCGGGCGGCCGCCGCTCCCATCGCTCTCGCCCGCCTCCGTGCTGCCTCTCCATGCCGGGCTCCGCGGGGAGCTGGAACCTCTCCGGGAAGGACTGGCATGTCACAGCGGCGTGAGGAGGGGAGCTGGCCTGCCCCGGCCGCCGCCGTGGCGGTGAGGGTGCCCGTCCCGGGCAGCGTTGCTCGCCGCTGGCGAGGTCTGCGGGGCGGCAGCCCGCCGAGGGGGAGAAGCCGAGCTGCGGCCCCGTTTTGCTCACCGAAGGGCTGGGAAGGGGCCGGAGGGCTGGAGCCCGGCTCGCCTGAGAAGGGGCAGCGACGGGGGAGCGCTGTGCACCGGCTGCCCTGGAGGAAAGCGGAGCCGAGCGGGGATGGACGCGCAGCGGCTGTGAAAGGAGCCTCGGCGTGGAAGGGGAAGCGCCTGCCCTCGCCCGGGGTGGGGGCCAACTGAGCGGCACCTTTGGGCTGCTCCCGGCACCCTGCTGCAGGGACCTGCCCCGGCGGAGGGTCCGAAGCCGCTGAGCGTGGGAGTGCCTGTCCCAGAGCAGCTGCAGCCGGAGGAGACGCGTGGATACTGGAGGAAGCTCAGTGTTCCTGGAGCAAGGCTGGTGCAGAGCCCGAGCAGGGAGCCGAGAGGCAGCTGCACGCTGCTGGGGTGGCGAGACCTCCCCTCCCATCCCACCAAGAGGATACGGATGTTGCTGAAGCGGCGAGCCTGAGTGCTGGGGTCCTATGCTGGCGCCCCTTGTGCCATCTCTGTCCCAGCCCTGCTCTCGGGAGCCGTCGTGTGCTGGTGCTGTTCCCATGCTGGTAGCAGCTCGTCCCCGTCCCAGTGGGCTTGGCCGCGGAACTTGAGCTCTCAGCGCTTTTGCCTGGGGTTGCTTAGTTTGCTTTCTGCGGGCAGGTGTGTATTGACACGTCCCGGGCTGGAAGAGGGATTGCTGAGCACAGGACTGTGGGTGTCCCTCTGGAGCGGGCTCGGACCTGACCGCTACACTGTGCCTCTGAGATGGCAGATGTGGGGACAAACTCTTGCTCCTGAAGGTGCCCCTGGCCCGCCCTGCCCTCCTGCGAGTGGAGGATGGGAACCGCTGGGAAAACTTAGGTCTTGCAGCTGCTGAAGACGACCGGGGAGGGGGGAAGAGGGATCCATGTGAGCCTTGTGGCTACTCTGCCTTGGATGGGTCGGCGGCGGGTTGAGCTTTGGCCCGCAGCGTGACAGCCGAGCATGACGGCTTGCCAGTACCCCATGGCACCAGGGGCTTTGGAGCGGGACCGGATGTACCAGCACAAGGTCTCCTTGGTGGTGCGGTATTTCATGATCCCGTGCAACATCTGCCTCATCCTCCTGGCCACCTCGACGCTGGGATTTGCCGTGCTGCTCTTCCTCAACAACTGTAGGTGTCCCCGGGCGTGCGGGAGGAGCAGGGGAGGGAGAGGCAGGAGTTAGGGGCTCTGGTGCAGGGGCAGCCCTCCCAACGCTGGGCTTCGCCCTGCACTTGGGTGCTCATCCCTCCCCTGCTGCTGTCTCGGTGGAAGCTGGGGAGGCGGCAGCCCGCTCTACAGCTCTGCCCCACTTTTCCCTGAGACGATATTGGCCCAAAATTGTGGAGCGGAGCTGTGAAGGCGGGTGTGCGTGGGCCAGCCCCAGCTCCCCACTGTGCACGGTGTGCTCGTGCTCGCGGCTGCGCTAGCACCCGCTGTGTCCCGTGTCCTGTTTCCCCCCCACCCCGGGAATGCTGCGTCTCTTGACCTGCTGCTCGAGGTCTGAGCGTGGGTGATGCTCGTGGGGGGGAGGCAGGCAGTCTGTTTACAAGGTGGCGATCTCGGCAGGGCTGTTTGGGGGGTGAGGGCCAAAAGATGGGCTGCTGTGAGTCCTGTCCTGGCCAGGGGCTTCTGTTGCTCCCTTGTTACAGACTGCTGAACCCTGGGGGCTCTGTCACTGTATGTGATGGGTGGGAGATGCGTCTCCTAGGCTGCTCCAGGATCCCTGCTCTCTGTACGCTCTCTTGCTTTGAAGAATCAGCAGAGGGTTGAGGCAAGACAGAGGAGTTTTCCCTGTGGTTAGGCTGTTGACCTGATCCCTGGTGTGGTTGAGCAGATCGCGCACTTGGCTGTGGGTACATCCGCGTATTGCCAGCTGCTCTAGGCACTCTGCTCCGTTGCCTCGTCCTTGCACAGGGGCTTGCCCTCCCAAAGCCCGGCTTTCTCTAGGCGCAGCCTGGGGAGCAGGACTCCATCACGCAGCGGTGTCTTTGACCTCCTTGATGCTGGAAAGCACCAAACGCCCGCTGTGAGAAAAACCTTTAGAGGGCAGGCAAATCCTCCAGCCTAGCTTTGGGATGCACTGCTTCCCCTGGTGTCTGCGTGGTTAGAAAAAAGCTATATAAAATTGTAAAACGCACAAATGCATTTAAAAAGCACTGGTGGGAGCGGGGCCCAGGAGATGGTAGGGAAAGAGCCTGGCCAGGAAGGAGTGGTGTGTCCTCTGCCACAGCCTGGCTTTGCTGCCCTGGGCACATCACTTAATAGAGAGCAGAGCACAGTTTGACGCTGGTTTTAGGGTGTTCCCCACTCAGGATGGCAGGGTCTGTGGAGCTAACTGCCTGGGTGGAACTCTTCTCGCCCCCCTGCTTAATCAGGGGTTACCCAGATGTAGAGGGCTGTGCCCCCTTGCTCTGGGACCTGCAGTCACGTCCACGGGAGCTTTCACCTTCTGCTGCCCCAGGCTACCCCTTTCTCCCACCTTTGCCTTCTTGCCTCAGAGTCTGCAGCGTTCCCTGCTTCTGTCCCGCCCAGCTCAACGGCTTCGTGAGTCGGTGCCCAGGTGGATACGTGTGTGAGAGGTGATAGGCAGCGCGATTTGCATCGCAGCCCTGGTGAAATGGCACACAAGGGGCTGAGGCAAGCCCCAGCCTGCCAGGCAGAAGAGGGCTGCTGCCAGATCCCAAGCCAGAGATGCTCCATCGATACAAGTGGGAGAGCCGGGGCTCCTGGCTCCTGTTCCTGCTGCTCCCTTCTTGCTGCAGGACCTCCCGGACGTTCCCTGGGAGTCGGTGCCTGCTTGTGTGGGGCACGTGTGCTGAAGGGATGAAATGCTGGCCCAAAAGCTGCTGGGGACCTGTGGACAGAGGTCTGGAGGGAGGAAGGGAGAGTGTGCAAAAAGGAACTGCTGATAGCCCTGTGTTTTTTGTTTCTTTGCAGACAAGCCCAATAGTTATTTTACTCAGACGCCGCCGACGCCGCGAGATGGTAAGTACACCATCGCTTGCTGGAGCTTGGCTCCTGTGCTCAGGATGCACTTGAGAGCAAATGGCTCGAGCCTGTTGTGCTTCCCGCAGCTGGCGGTGGAGCAGCGCCTCCTGACCCAGTGATCTATTTTGCAGCTGACTGGCGGCTCTCTGTGCCTGGAGCAGTACCGCATCGCGCCTTGCCCTTGCCCCTGCCCTGGGGATGCAGGAGCGTGGCCCTCCGGGGCGAGGAGGCAGGGCAGAGAGCGGCTGTCCCTCGTGGCTCCCTGGGAGGCACAGCAGCCCTTTCTCTGAAGAGGTTTTCCGAGGCGGCTGTGGTGGAGGTGGGGAAGGGCTGGAAAGGGAGATGAGATCTGTGTGCTCCAGTTTACAGAGCTTTACTGCTTCATCTGCTGAGGCTGTGGAAGGGAGGGGACTGGAGAAAGGGACCTTATCCTTAAACGCAGCAGTGTTGAATCCAGTGGCTATTCCGTGTTTGTCCCCCAAGGGTCTTCCTGGATGTTGGAAAAAGGAGGGGGGAAGCAGAAGGAGGTGCAGAAAGGCTTGCTGCTCTGCAAGCACGGGGGGGGGGGGGAGGGGAAGCAAATGGCATGTGTGCCTATGGTACGTGGCAGAGTCACAGGTGAGGGAAAGACCATGAGAAGGTGGTGGGCTGTTAGCATGAGGAAATAGCCAAAAACAGTGTTGTCCCTCCCTTGGCCCTTCTGTTTTTCTGGTGTAGCGCCAGCTGACCCAGGGGAGGACAGGGAGGGAGGTGACCAGTTTCAGCTTGTGGAGCCTGGAGCTCGAGGCTGCATCTCACCGTGGCCTGGGCAGCAGGCGTCCTCCCTGCCGCCCCCCACGCTGCCCTGGGAGCAGGGGGCCAAGCAGGGAGGGATGCCTGCTTAGGGGAGCGAAGGGGACACAGTGTCTCCCTGGGGCTCTCCGCTGCCTTAGCAGGTCTTGGTCTTGCTGGGAAAGGACTGGAGTGGGCTGTGCTGGCTCACAGCAGCGGGAGGTTAAACGGACACAAAGCAGGTAGGAATCTCTCCAGTGCAAGCACATGGGATGTGGGCTGAGCAGGTCAGGGAAAGGTGATTTTTGAGGCTAGCAGAGGTTGCTGAGATGCTGTTGGCTGTTCATTAAATCACTGTTCCTGCTGTGCAGCCAAAGTTGAATCATCCCAGCCCATCCAGTCTTGGATCAGTCAGCTACTAACGCTGTATAAATGCTACCAAAAAATCTGTTGCGCTTGTGCTCCAGCTGGCAAAAGGTTTCAGCTTTATCAGCATCAAGAGCAAAATGGAAGCTGGTGTTCAGATGGACATCAGGTATCTCCACTGCCCTGGCCAGAAAGGGTGTGGGCATGTAAATTCTGGGGGACCGTTACGCAGCCCTCCTTCCTTTCCCGTCCTAGCTTGGGTCCTACGGTTTCTGCTTCTGGGCTCTCCTAACAATTCCCTCCCCAACCCCAAATTTTCACCTTGCCAGTCACGAGGCAGTATGATCCTTTCCTTGTCCTCTTCCAGAGTTGTTGGTCCTTCCTTGGTGGAGCAGGTGGGACGGCACCTGGGTTTCCTATGGACTCACATTTGACCTATGGCACTCACCTATGGATTGCTTCTCACCTATGGATTCCCTGGTGTCGGATGAGCAGTGTACTCGCCAGCACCTCACATCTTTTCTCTGGGCTTACTAAAGCCTTCTGGTTTCACAGACCTGTAGGAACTTTGGGTTTTGAGGCCATGCCGTTATCAGTCAATGGCTTTAAAAGCTGTTGGATGCAGGCAGGCGAGCACACGCTCAGATAATGTCATCACAGGAGCTTTGTTTTCTCTGAAAATCAGGCTTAAAATGCCCTGCTTTCTGCTGGCAGGCTGTTCAGTCACCTTCCCCAGCCTCCCTAGTGCCACATGCACAGATAAGAAGCCAGCAGAAAACAGCAGCCAATTAATAACACGTTTGTTTTTTTCTTTCTTTCCTTCTCTGATGGGGGTGGGGAAGGAGGCGGGGGAGAAACGGATGCTAGATAAAATGTGATTAATCTATAATTGGACCAGAGAAGACATCTAAAGCAAAAATAAAAACGAACGTAGGTGTAACTCCTAGCTTAGGGCTCCAAAATATTAGCAGCCCAGCCCATCCAGATGACATACTCCAAAAGATCTCTGGTCCCCACAGGAGATGGAAAACTACCACCCTTGGTGGGTTGCCAAATGAAGCACCTCCTTTTGCAAGTCTAATATGGTGCAAATGCCTCGCGTTGTCTTTGGGAAGCGTTTCTGGGCAGAAGGGAGCCCAGGGCATGGGAAAAGGTCCCCCCTGGGCTGAAGGGGCTGGTCGCTGCTGCTTCTGCTGTGCCGGAGGGACTGGCAGTGTTCATCGCCTGGGCTGGCTTGGAGATGTGGCTCTGGTCCTGCGTATAGTCCACTGCCTTAGATGGGGTCACGCTTGTCCTTGTAACTGCTGGGATTTGGCTGAGGTTTGGTGGGCGAGGGCCATGGCTCTCCTGTCCTAGGCTTGCTCTCAGGGTGGGACAAGGTGCTGGCTAGTGGGAGCTGTGCCCAGCTGTCCGACCAGGAGGGCTGGCTGGGGAGCCACCAGCCCTTCTCCCTTCCCCTAACCAGCCACGTCTGAGAGGGCCAGGCAGGGGAGGGTCTCTGCCTCGAACGGCGGCAGGCGAGGACTCGGTGGGTCTCGGCAGGCGGTGTGCGCTCCGGGGCAGGGACTGTGTCCCAGCATGGGAGTGTGACAGTGCCAGCGTCAAGCACAGCAGGGCCCTTCGATTGCTTCTTCTCCAGCTGGGCTCTTTCAGGATTGTCGCCTCTTTATCTTCTGGGCTGGATCCTCATCTTCTACAAGTCCGCACAGCTCTGCGGCGAGCAGTAGGTTGCCACCAGCTGGCAGCCTGCACTGTGAGCCAACAGATCTCTGCCCACCGGTCCCAGCTGAGGATCTGCAACTTGCTATTTCTATCTGGAAACTCTGCTATTGGAAGGTTTGCTGTGGTCCTTTCCCATTCCAAACAGTGATACAAAGCTAAACAGAAATCGTCGTCTGCCCTGGCTATGTCAGACCTCAGTTTTTGTCTGAAGGACACAGCTTCCCGCACCTCAGGCATCTTTTCTGCAAAGACCCTGTCCTGCACACGGAAAAGGTGCTGCAGCCACAACCGCTCCCCTGGTGCTCCAGCGATGCTGGCGGTGAAAGACTTTGCCAGCCAGCAGGGAGGCGTCTGTAATCAGCACTCGTGTGCTGTTTCTCTCTTCCATTTCTTCCGATACCAATTTCTACCCTAGAAAACTCTTCAGCCACAGATTGATTTATGGAGTGGTCTCTGCTTCATTTTGAAACAAGGCCATTAATGCTGTTAACTCGCCGCTTTCTCCCGGATCTCCTGCGCCGCTGGCATTCCTGCAGCTGGGCAGGGCATTGTTAAGCTCTATAAGAAGGTCTTAAGCCTGGCTTTCTTAAATGCAGTGCTCTATGAAGGCTGTTGCCTTTTCCCCAGCTGAGGGACTGGCCCGTGGCGTGGCATCCGAGCTGGCTAATTCTTCTCCTTTCTCGTCAGTGCTAGGCAGGAGCCGGGGAGTGTCTGCTCGGGGAGCTAGAGAGGGGGTGGATGTTGGCTCAGCTGCGGCCCCCCAGGGCAGGAGTGCTCTGGTAGGTGCGGTGCAGGGGGCAGGCAGGGTGGGCTGGGCCTCCCTGCATCCCCTGGGGTGAAATAAATGGTGGGGGAGGATTTGGAGGGTGCCTCCTCCCCTCTCCTTGTTCTTGCAGCATCTGTGATGAGAGGTTTGATTTCTGTTTGTTTGCAGCATCCCTTGGTGGAGTCGCGTGCGGGAGGCAAGATTGCTTTTGTTGTTTGCGGAGGGCAGGGAGAACAATGAGCCCTCTCGGAGCTGTGAAGCCAGGCTGGCGAGAGCGGGGCTGGCTGCTCAGGTGGATCAATAGGTTGAGGCACCGGGTTCCTGGGGTCAGCTCCCCATCATCCCTCTCTTCTTGCCACCCTCCTCCCCCGGGTCCTCTGCAGGGGTGCGGAAAGCCCTCTCAGCTGGGGTACTCGTTAGCGAGGTCTGCGTGGAGCATGATGGCACAGCCAACAGCAGACAGCTCCGGAGCTGAGAGCAGCAAGTGGGACACAAAGCTGTCCTGCTCACGGCGGAGCCAGGGGAAGAGAGCAGGGCTCTGCCTCGCTGGTGGCAGTTTTGGCTCTGACCGTGCCTGCACCCATGCTCCGCTCCCGTTCTGGTGCGGGCAAGCCTCCTCCCTGTTCCCCGAGAGCAGAGGCGATGGGCTGAGAGCGGAGCAATGCAGGGTGAGCTGCAGCTGGGGCCTCCCCAGCGGGGTCTGGGCAGTGCCCTCCGCCCGTGCTGCTCTCCCAGCCCTGCTAGGGAGAAAGAAGCCCTCTTGATGCGGCACAGGCTCAGGCAGGCTGTTTCACCCCTTGTGCCATCACCAGCTCTTTGGTCTGGGAGGTTTGGGTTTCTGGCTGGCCCCAGCAGCTTTCTGGATCAAGCCCAGGAGTGAGTCCTAATCTCAGAGCTATGTCTTGCTTCAACCTGTCTCGAGCAAGCATCCTTCATGGATAGGGAGAGTCACGATAGCTCGCCAGGGTGGGGGGAGCCAGCTGGCATCCATGCACCTTTGCAGGTGTGTTAATGGCACCAACCAGCTGCGGGTCCTGTCTCTGCTGGGTTTGGAAACGTCCGAGAAGGCTGAGAGGGCTGGACACCCATGTCCTTTTGGTGAGCACGGATAGACTGATGCTGGCCCAACCTGTTGCACCAGGCCAAGGGAGCGGTGCTAAATGGTTATTTATGGATGCATAAAAGCAGCAGTGATGCATGAGATGAGGACATCTGAGAAATTATATATTGGAAAAATTGCTTTATTGTGCCTGGCAGCCCCATAAATACAGCGTTTGCAGAACTGGTCCAGGCACGGGGTTAGGCAGAGAAAATGCTGGTGCAGGTGGCTTTTCAGGTCTGCATAGGAAATCGGTTAGTGGATTAATCCTACAGCGCTCTCAGTCCTGGGCATTGTCTTTCACCTGGCTGCCCTCCCTTCAGCACCCTGTTATGGCTTTGCCTCGTCAGGTCCAGCTCCCTTTCCCCTCTGATGGGGCTCTCCCTCTCCAGATAGCGTCCCCTCTGCCATGAAGAGACAGCCAGCCACCGCAGCGTTGCAAGGACTGGTTCCCCACAGCCCTGCTGGTGGCCGGCTCTGCCTTCATGGGGTGCAAATGGTGCCACGTGTTACGGAGTGTCTGATCTGTGCCGGGGACGTTAGGAAATGCTCCCCACCAGTAGATGACTCAATGAATTTGGACAGACTGAGTGTTACCTTGGCTGTGCTGAGGCAGCAAGAGAGCCTGGAGGGTGCGCGTGCCTTGCTGCCCTGCAAAGGGAACCATTCTGCTAGGGACAGCCAAGTGGCGTGGGGAAGCGGTGTTTCACGACCTCTCTGCTCTCTTCCAGCCCTGTGTCTGCGTGCGTTGGCAGCAGAGGAGGGGATGCCCGGGCGCGGGGAGGCAGCGTGCAGGGAGACTTGACCGGGCTGCGCAGGGCTGTGGTGCTCCTCGGCACGGAGCCCTGGCTGTGCCTGAGCAGCAGCTGTGTATTGGAGGTCCTGGTCTTGCTCCTTTTGTTTCAGACTTCTTCAGGGGAAGATGCTTCTTCCTTTTATTTGATCGTTTAATTAACATCCTGTAATTCTGATGAACAGCTTCCTCTGGCCAGTAACCTATTGGCACGGATGTAGTGAGGGGGAAATAACTGCCTTGGGCTTAGAAATCATGTAAGGTGCTCACCTCCCTTTGCCTGCTCTACCTAGTTACGCCTGCTGCCCACAGCCTACCTGCAGCCCTAAAAACCCCTGTTGAGGTTACCCAGTTAAACCTTGCAGTGCGTTGGCGGGGAGAAGGCTGGGGCTGGCCCACACCTCGGGAGACGTGTGTGCTGTCCGTACCCTCCTCCCGCTGCCGGATTCCTGCTGAGCCCTTCCTTCTCCAGTCCCTGTCGGAGAGAATACTGGGAGGCAGCCTCGGGCTTTTGGTTTCTCAAAGGAGCCAGGTGGCTCTCTGGGCAGCTCTGCGGCTGCTCAGGGGGACAGGGGAGGGGACACTTGACCGCCCTGGGAAGAGAGCCATGAAAATATAACTTAAAGTAGAACACAAGCTCTTCAATTTTTTTCCTTTTGTGTATGGCGGTACTGGAACACCCTGCTGGCTTTGGCTGCTAATCCCAGCCTATTTCTCTTTTGACACAAGCCAATATAAGACTTGGGTGCCGCAAAATGAATTCATAGTGCAGGCTTTGTGGCGGGGCTGATCTCGGTAGAACGGGCAGGTGTTGCAGACCTGTCTTTTTTTGTCTGCCTACAGATGCATTTTGCAGCCCTTGGTCTTTTCTGATCGCCCCACGCTCTCTTCCATTTGCACTCACACTTCTCCCGGCCCCAGCCCTGTCCCACGCGTGCGGTTTGAAATGTCGGGAGCTGACTTGCAGCAGCCATCAGCTCCAGCAGTAATCTATCTCGCTACGGCCTTGGGCCATGGTGTCCACCTGTGTCAGCACCCCGCGTAGCAAATGCTGACGGACAGCAGGGCTGACGTTAAGCCTTGCTGGTGCTCCTTGCAGGCCCACAGTGGCTGCTGGGCTGCGGTGACCTCTCCTCTCTGTGTTGAGAAGTGGAACAGGCGTCTGCGGGGAAGGTGCTCCATGGACACACGTGTGTTTGGGGCACGGGCTGCCCCAGGGCCACGGTGGCTCAGGGGAGATGCTCTCCTGCTTGATCGTGCTGTCAGTATTCCCCTTACAAGCCCCGTTGTGTTGAGGAGCGACTCCTTTGCCGAGGCCATGTGCGGAGGAGCACTGTGGGGAGCAGGGGGAGGTTTGCACGCCCCGCCACGTGGCACTGGGGTAGCGTGTCCCCGAGGCAGACGGACAGAGCCCAGCCGGCCGCTGGCTCCAGCGGCGTGAGCGTCTTTCTGCACCTCTGTGTCAGCCGGTGGGCGGCTGGGCCGAGGCTGGCGATGCTGAGCAGGGAGGGACCGGGAGCATCGGAGCGTGGCGGGAAGTCTTGTCACACATCACAGAACAGAAGAAAATCACTCTCTCTGCGCAAGGTGAAATTTCTGTACCAGGCTTCTCAGCAGCTGCTCCCTTTTAATTACATAGTGCCTGCTCCTTCTCTAAGACTTCGTTGCAGCACAGGCTGAAACACTGACCTACTGCAGTGCCGGTACGGTGCTTGCACCCACTGCCTCCTTGGGGTGCAGTGGGTGACCCAGGGTGCTCTTCTGTTTTCCCCAGGATCCTGGGCAGTTTGTGCCTCCGGGGTGAAGGTGGCCATCCCCTAGCTGGCCCAGGGGGTCCTGCACTGAAGTCACCGTGGTTAGGTCTTTGGCTTCCCCTTCCTTTTTTCTTGCTCATATTCGCACCCTATGGCAGTGAGGCAACAGCTCAGGAGCGAGGACTGGGGTCTGCTTGTGGAGCTTCATCCCCATGCACTCGCCCCACGGCCCAGCCTGGCTTCCTCGCCTGCTGCCGCAGTGGGAGCAATGGTTTCCCTGCCCGGGGTCCGCATCCCGAGCACCACAGCGAAGTGTGCTTCAGCCGAACCAGCTCAGACTGCTTCGGGGTTGCTCTGGAGAGAGGAGAGATGCTAAACATAGCTCTTCAAAAGCTGAGCGGTAGATAAGGTAGCAGCAGTTATTAGACACCACTTTTGATCTCTTGAGAGCATTTTCTTCTCCATTTACAGTGAGGTTTGAGCTTTCTCTTGGGGATCAATTTATGCACTTTCATGTTACGTGACTTAAGTGTTAGAGGAGGAGTAGATGGGAGAGCTGCCAAGGTGTTCCTGTTTTTCCCTGTATCATGTCCTTGCTAAGGTTGCAGGTCGCCAAGCTTGCCTCGCTCTCCCTACATCTCTGCCTCACATCTCCCAAGACTGTCCTTCTGGCGTTGTGGCAAAGAAACAGCATTTGTCTTCCTTTGTCTTCCCTTCCCCTTGGCCGTGTCGTGCTGAAGTTGGTGCGTGATACCTTTCAGGGAGAACTAGCGTGTCGCTACCAGCTCCCAAGTTAGCCCACTGTGAATACTGCCTGGCGCCGTGCCGTGGCAGAGGCTTTCGTGCCAAGCGAACCTTGTTTTTGTAGGAACGTACCCGGAGGTTGCAGTGACACGCAGAGCCTCGCTGTTGTGCGGTGGGAGGCAGCGTGCAGCCAAGGGGAGGCCGGGCTGAGCACAGACCCCGTGGCTCAGGGATGCAGTCGCTACGTTTAGTACGTCGTATGAAGTGCAGAGGGAGAGCAAAGGGCAGCAGGAGGCATGAAGCTGGCTGAGACCCCCAGGGTAGGAGCAAGCTCTGTGCAAAGAGTGTGAGTAGACCTTGCAGAGTGCCCGGCGGCCTGGGAAAGGTTGGCAAAGGGCGGTGTGCTGGCTTTGCCGACCGTGCAGCTGAGTGCTGCCTTTGGACCTGCTGCGGCTGGGGAGGAGCCGTCTCTCCCCGTGGGTGTCCAGAGGCTGCTGCAGCCCTCCTTCCCTTGCTGAGCTCTCTAATCTCCCTGATTTGTAAACACTCTGTTTTGCAGAGCGTGGCCTCTGCAGGCAGGTGGGAGCAGGTTAAAACAATCCAAGTATTTTTTTCTTGCCCTTGCCTCCCTCCCTCGCGTGGGCTACGTACGGGCTGCCATCCCAGCTGGGTGCGCTCTTTGTGTGCGCTGAGCTTTGGGTGTTTGCTGCGGCGTGGCTCCTCGGGGCAGATTCCTGCTCTGTGGCGAGGCTGGGTGGATCTGCGTGCGCTGGGGCGTGCGGGCAGGGCAGCGGGAGCCTGCTGCTGAGGCTGGCTTCTCACTCACATCCCTTGTGGAGCGCGTTTCCAAACTGCTCCTCTCTCCGATGGAGGCTGATGAATTCTTCCAGTGATTAGGAGCCGTGACAGTCTGCTCAGAGCCGCTCTTGCAGGGGGCTCGTGACAGATTAATGAGAGAGTCTTTTAAGATGATGTTTGACTTGCAAGAGTGACTTTAATGTTTTAGACCCAAAACCACGATGCTTTCAACTCCTCCCTGCTCCACCCTGCCCTGCCCGCCCCCCGCACCACCTTCCCCTTGCTCGCCACCATCTCTCCGCCTCCAGCACATGCTTTTGCTTTTAGATCCTCCAACTGATCGACTTTTTTCCTTGCTGCCCACCCCTCCTGACCCCCAGTTATAGCCTGCGTAGTCAGCTCTCCTCCCGCTCCTTCTTGGTCTGCCTTGGCCTGTGGTGCCCGTGCGGCCGGTGTCAGCCCTGCAAGGCACCGGACTGCTCACAGGTTGGGTTTCTGTTGTGGTGGCTTTTAGAAGTGAAAAGTTTTTTCAGGCAGCTGGGCTGTCAAAGGTTGTGGCTGGTGACGACCACGTTTCTGGGCTTCCCCTCGCTGTCTCCCCGTGTGACACAGGAGCACAGTGTGTTTGGGGGTGCTGAACTACCACGCTGCGGTCTCAGGAGGAGATGGTTTCCCAGAGATCTCCGTCATGTGTGGAGCTGTGCAAGCAAGATCCTTGGTGAGCTGTGAGCATCACAGAGGCTCCTGAACTGGATGGTGGATGCCTACTGTTCTCTCAGCTTCTTAAGGACCTTTCATCCTTAGAACACGTCGGCTTGAAAACTTTAAGTGGTTTGAGGACTTGTTCTGGAGAGGTTCTTGTGGCCTTTTGGCAACTGCAGATTTGCAGCTGCAGTGTAGCTCAGCTCTGCGGCTAAACTGTGGAAATAAACGTGCACAATCCTGATGAGTGAGGAGGGGTGCTGCCTTCCCCGTCCCCTTTGGTACCTGTTGGGCTGTATGCAGGGGTGCTGGCAGTGCCTTTGCCCCGGCCTGCTGCTGCTCAGTGAGGCTAACTGCAGCTTTCCAGATTCACGGCGGTGGCATTGCGTGAAGTCGCTGTCCCATGTGGTAGGCAGGGACAGGGCACGAAGCGGGTGAAGATGGGCAAAACTGTGGCTCGAGGACTAGCGTGCCCCTACCCCTGGGAGCAGGGAGGAGTTGAAAGCGTCGTGTTCTTGGGTCTAAATCACCAAAGCCACTCTTGCAAATCAATCTTGCTCTGGCACAGCCAGAGCAGCAGTAGGGGCTCCAAGCAAAAGTGCCTGTGTTAAGCAGGGTGATGTTAATGACACATGATCCGACGGCTCTCCGTTTCTTTCCCGGGAGAGCCAGTGCCGATCTCGGCGTGGCCTGGGAGGTGCCGAGCGGCGTTTAGCCGGGCCATGGGGCGGACACCCCGGCTCTGCTGCCGGTGCCTGTGTGTGGCTCTCCCAGCCCCTCAGCAGAGGCCTTTGAGCAGGGCAGACGGCTCCTTCTCCCTCACTGAGCAAGCCCTGGCCGATGCAATTAATATCAATGGCAGGGAGGGTGGGCCTGGGAAGAGGAGTAAATGTGCACGGGCGAGAGTCTGGGCTGGAGCGCCAGCCTAACCGGTCTCCATGGCAACGGGCACCTCGCGCTCATGCAGAATTAATGCCGGCCTTCGCTGTCCTGACACACGCGCACGGCTCCGTCCCTGGGGCCTTGCATTTCCCTCTGTCCTTTCGGCACAAGGAAGCCCCAAAAGCAGCTCTGCCCTGCCCTTTGCTTCCCCTGCCTTTCGCACCAGCGCTGTCCCGGCGTAGTGGCTGGCAGCAGGGCAGGATCGCTCAGGTTGTCCTGGTGGGGCCTTGCCCCTTCTCCAGAAGGAAGGCTCGACCTCAGCCCCTGGTGCTTATTGTTCACATGCCCTCATCCTTTGCTATTACATCTGCTTGCTTGCTACTGCCTCGCTTGTGCTTCTTGTCTTCTGGCTGAGGAACTGTCCATGCTGCTCAGCACGGCCGCTGCTCCCCCAGCCCGCTGGGCTCCCAGGCCGCTGTCCAGCGTCTTCCATGGCTTTTGCCTGCTCTGTGATGGTGGCTTCTCCTCTCTGACCTCGGTATTTAAGAGTGACTGCTCTGAGGCAGGATTTGGGACAGGACAAATCACTAGTGTGGCCCATTAAGTGACCTCCCCATCCTTGGGAATGGTGGTAGGTGGGATGCAGAGGTGCACGTCAGCTCAGTGCCCGTCAGCGTGCGTTAGGGATTGAAAAGATGTATTTAAGCATCACAGCTTTTTCCCTTCTGCTGCCCAGCCTAGCCAGTTCAGGGCTGCTCTCCACTTTGTGTTCCCCAGTCCAGCCTGCTTTAAACGGCTCTAGCAGGGGAGCACCCCCTGCTTTCCAGAGAGGGAAAGTTTTTAACCCAGTAGCATTAGATTAAAAGGCAGCCACCTTGCACGTTTGGCACAGACGTCCTCATTCTTCAATTTCAGGCTCTTTCTGTGAACAAGAACGCCCAGTGCCAGCGGTTCAGCTGCTAGTGGGTGCCCAGAGGTGCAGTTTGCCCTGACCTTCCTGGGTGTGCTGCAGAAAGGTGTCTTTCCCTCTCCATCTCCTGCCTGCAGCCCTTGCTCCTTGCCCTTGAACTGTCCCTTGCTTGTGGCTCCGTCTGTCTGGAGCGTGGCAGTGTGGATGTCGTGCGTTGGTAGCCTTTCCTCTCTCCTACCCCATTCCTGTCACTGGAGACATTTTAAGGCATGAAAGCAGGTACATCCCACCCTCCTATCTCCCACCCCCTATCTCCCACCCGTGAGCTGTAAGCAAGTTTCCGGCTGTGCTCTTCTGATTGTTTTTCTCGGCCCGTTCGGAGAAGGGACGGCCTCCCCTGGGATCTGGAGCGGGTCCAGGCTGGCAAACCCGTTCTGCCTTCAGCAGGCAGGCCTGGCTGGGGAGGGGGGAGCTGCCAGGAATCGCCTGCGCATTTTCCCGGCGTCCTCCTCCTCAGTGGGTGTTCAGGGCCCTCCTCTTCCTCCTCCCTTGGCGAGATTCCTGCCGAGGAGAAAGCTTCGTTTCTGGGGGGGAAACCGTGTGCCTGCCAGAGCCCCTTCAGGTGCTCCTCTTGGTGGCCCGGCTGCGTGGCCGGGCGCTGCCGGGGAGCGCGGGGCGGGCAGGCAGACCGGCACGCTCTGCAGAGGGCCTGGCGGGGTGCAATAAGCAATCAGCAAGCTGCTCCAGTAGCATTTTTTTCTTTTCTGTATGGTGGAAAAGAGCAATTTTGACATTACATTTATGATTATTGTTATTAAGCTGGAGAAACATTTTAATGTGAATGCTTGGGGCTTATTAGATAGAGCTCTTCACCTCAAGATCTCAAAGCACTTGACAAAGCTAGCTTGTTATTAATCCCTACTACTTATATTGAGCTATTTACCTACTGACATTGGGGGTTTGGTGATTATTATTATCCGCATTTTTTGTAAACGGGAGAACCGAGGCACAGAACTGGATGGGGAGTTGGAGCTGGAAGCTCTGAAGGTGGAAGCTGAAGCTGCTCTCCACCCTCCCTGCCTGCAGCCAGCTGCCTGTCCTCACTGCTCCGGTCCAGGAGGCTCGGAAGAAGGCTGGGATGGATTGAGAAGCTCACCTAAGAGCTCTACCTGGAGCACTTGGTGCAAACTGCGGCGTGGCCAGAACCGGCAGCTGGGAGAGGGGTGGAGGTCCAGGCTGCGGAGGGCAGCACGCAACTTGCTGCATTTTTTTAGGATGCATGGGACTGAAGGAGGGCACAGAGCAAGCCTGTGTGTTGGGGCTGGGAGAGAGGGGGTGGCTGAGGCACAGAGCAAGCCCTTTGCATACACATATTGTCACGGGCTCTCACTTGGCAGAATAGCCTTGCCAGCTCCGGCCCGGGAGTGCACCAGGATGGGCCAGTATACATAGTGCTGTGCAGCATCTTTGTTTTGCCCAGTCTCCTGAGCTCAGCTCAGGCAGGGCCTTTACTTCAACAGCAGCCTGCTCCCGAGCTGCCTGCAGCCTCACGCCAACTCCTGCATCTCTCTGCAGAGCAGAGCTGTGTGCGAGGAGCCTCGGTGGCTCCTAGCCATTCTCGCTGTGGTTCTGGCCCTCCCTGTTGGCCACAGTGGAGCTGTCCTATTCTCAGCTGTGCTTCCAGCCGTTTTGGGCATCTGCAAGCACTGTTGGATGCAAGGAGGTGGAGCTGGTGCCATCTGCCCTGGCAGCTACTCGTGCAGTACCAGCCACCTGTGCCCGCGCAGCCTGCTCTGGGAAATGCTGAGCTGAACCTTGGCAGGGGCTTCCCTGGTAATGAAGCATCCTGCACCCTCCCTGGTGCTAATTAGGGGCTGCCTGAGGAAGTGTCATGGATGGGGTAGCAGGCTTGGATCTGAACCGGTGTCGTTACACCTGGTGCGATGGGTAGTTGTTCTTCTTTCTGCAGGAATGGCTTGGTTCTGATGAATGCCAGCAGCTCTAGGCCCAGACCGCAGTAAGAAGTGCTCTGCAACCCTGAATATCCCTCTTCCCACCCCAGTTTCAGCTGCCAGCATAGATAGGCTGCCAGAGGCTCCTCTCAGCTTGTCATCTCTCCCCTTTTCGAGAAGCAAATGTGGTTCATTGGTGCAGGCATCCCACCCTGGCCTCCCGTGCGTCGGTCCAGAGGACCACTGGCAGGCCGGGGAAGGTGTTTCCATAGGTGGCTTCTGTTGCTTGGTTGCTGTGCCTGGCTGGTGCCCCTGCCTCTCTGCCTTTTGGGAGGAGCCATCCCCTCTCACCCCAGCGTTTTCTGTGAACACCCCGCACTGCGAGCCCCCCGGCCAGGTGAGGTCTGCCCGCGGTCACTGTGGAACGCAAGGTAGAGCCTCAGAGCATAGCATATCTGAGCTGGAGCGAGGCTCTGAACCCAGTCAGGTCTTTTCCCTAGCCTTGATCTCTTCTAAAAGCGTTTCTTGCTTTTGCAGGCTCAGGCTGGGGCTGCAGAGGGAGAGGAGACTGCTCTGCCCACCCATGGGGTCATGCTGACTCTGTTGTGGCGGGCAGCATGGTACCATGAATTATTTGTAGCAACACCTTTTGCTTTTCCCCTTTTCTCCGACAAGTGCACTTTTTTATTATTATTGTTGTTGTTGTTATTGTTATTTATTATCCTGTTTCTGCTCCAGTGCTGCTAAGAGACATGGAGAGGCTTGGCTGGTATTCAGCGTGGTTACAATAAGTCCAAGCCCTCCCTTTGTTCTGTACAGCTTGCTCAAGTGTTGTATAGATACCTCGCTTTAGCTGTTTCTCTCCCTCATCTTCGGCGGCTCGGGAGGTTTGGGAAAGGTCAGCTCCTAGCTGTAGCTTTTTTCTGCTCCAGACAAGTGCTGCTCTCATTGTTTGCCAAATGCCTTGCTGCGCCTCATCTCTGCAGCACTAGGATGATTTAACCAGAGCTGTGCTTCGCTTTAGATCCAGTCTGCTCTCTGATCTTGCTGCACAGCCTTGCCGTGTGCTTTGTAGACAGTTTTGAAGCACGGTCTTGAACAAGTGCTGAGAGATCCCACCTCCCCTCTGCGACCGGGGGACAGGCACAATAGGCTGCAGCCCCCGACATCCCAAGCAGGGACTCCATCTGTTGCAAGCTCACGCTGACTCGGGTTCACCACTGCCTTCCAGCGTCCGCCCTGCAAAGGTGTCCATCATAGCTGGCTCAAAAGCCTCCAGCTGCAGTGTCACTGTGGGTAAGGCAGCCTTTGGGCTCGGTTGAGACCAAGCCCTGCCCTCACACGTCTGTCGGGTGATGGAGAAGGTACACCGGTAGGAAAACGTGTGGTTGCTATCCTGGTGGTGGTGCAGAGATGTCACCAGAGGGGCAGCAGGCAGGCCGTCTGCGCGCCCCTGGTCTCTGGTGCCCGTCCCAGTCGGGTGGGCAGGTAGATGATTTCCTCGCCGTGCTGTCGAGCACCATCTCTGCACTCCTGTCTGCCCCGTCTCCTCTCAAGCTCGGGAGCGTGAAGGCAAGGCTGGTCCCTTTGTGGTATCTTGGCCTGACGCCCAGTGGAGCAGGGCCCAGCCCTGGGTGCCTGAAATAGCAGCGGTGCTGAGAATAGAGAGCGATCTGCAGCCCCTTGCTTGTGGGGTGCTTTTGATAGCACGGTCTTCACCAGCGCTGTCGGGAATCAAATTTAAGGGGTCCTTGCGCTTGTGTATGCTTTATCTGCTGCTGGGAGTTTATTTGGGCTGTCGTGTACAAGCGTTAGGACAAGAGCGTTTTGTGCCTCGCTTACTGCTGCCTTCTGCCCAGACCCAGCAAAGCGGTTCTGTCTGCAGTGGCTCTGCACGGGGAATGAGATGTGAAGGCTTGGTCAGTGCTGAGTGCCCTGGAACTGGGCTGATAGCCTCTTCTTTTTGCTTCTAATTTCTCAACTTTTATTCCTTCTGTGTCAGTGGTGGTTATGCTTCTTGCATCCTCCCAGGTTAAATTAGAGAGAGAGAGAGAGATGTTGGGGAAGAAGGAAGCTGCCTCTGAATTTCATCCTTTGCAGAGTTTGTTGGGTTGAGTCATCTTAGCAGGCATAATATACCTGTTTCATCTCCTGGGTCTGGCAGGGGAATTAAGGCATTTTGTTTTATTCTTGTTGGCGTTCTGAGCTTGCATCGTCCAACTGCATCACAGCATTGGATGGGTGAGTTTTCAAAATCATCTGCTGTGAACAAATAGGCTTCTTCACCAGTAGCACCAGCGATGATTAGAAGTGAAAGAAACTTAAACAACCAATTTGCTTGTCACAATTTGTTTCTAGTTTGAAGCGTTTTTCCTTCTCGCTTTGTCTGCTTCTCAGCCTGATCACTGAAACTCAGTGAAGCTGGGTCCTGATCTGCAGGAGGGACTGAAGCACCGTGTTTGGGGCTTGCACCCTGCCATAGCCCTGCTGTCTGTCCTGCCTGGGCGTCCGTGGGGTGCTGGGCCATCCCCTTGAGTCGGGATTAGCTCTGAGGCACGGTGATGGGCAAGGTTCTCTCCCGGGGATGGAGCTCGTTGGCAGGGAGTGGGAAGGTGTCTATCAAACATTGGTGCTGTAAAAGCTCACTTCTACAATGCTCAGTTGATGCAGAACAGGAGGTAAATCAATACCCTTTATATCATCTCTTTTGCTTACATATTGGCCTATTATGTCCCTAATGTGTTTATGAAATACGATTCTGGGGGCAAGGATAGACTGAAACTTCAATTCTGATAGAATACCAGCCTTCTTTTTGTGCCTTGACCCAATTAGCTTTGTAATACTTTGTGGCCTTTTTGTCATTTACCATTGCTTTTATCACTTCAGATGAAGAGATTCTTAAATATATGCGGGCAGAACCATTACAGGCAGGATCACTTAAACGGTGACGAGACCCAGTTTGGCTCCACATCTGAACAATTTTAAAAGTTTCTTTGAAGAAGAGTCAAAACCATCAGCGATGTTTTAACTTCTTCAGAAGTCCTGTCCAGTGCTGAAAGCTTTTTTCTGCCGGGTTTGCAGGCTGGCTGCTGCAGACGCAAGGTCTGGGAGGAGAAACGGACGGCAAAAGAGGGGGGACCGAAGGCAAAAGTGCCGTTGGTGCATGAGCTGTGTGGGAAGGAACGCACCCGAAAATAGCAACAAGTGCCTTAGGACAGGGTTTTTGAAGTGCTTGGTGCTGCCCTGAATTGGGTCCCACTGAAAACTTCCTCAGTTTGGGTGGGATGGGACCTGGGTTGGCCGTTCGCTTCGGAAGCCCTCGCCTTGGATGTGTGAGGCTCCTTTCCAATGCTCTGAGGCAAAAGACAAGAACAGAAGAGCTCAAGAAAGGAGAGAACTGTCCCTGACACCTACTTGGAAACCCTGGACATGCTTCCCACCTTGGTTTCCCTATCTGCAAGTGTGCTGCTGAACCTGGGTCAGTGTGTCCTGAAGGCAAGTGCCTTCAGACAGGCACCTCTCGCCCCCTTGCCTTTGAGCAGGCACCTGCTTGAACTCTGCTCCAGGCTGGCTCTGCGTCCCTCATCTGCTGGACACACCAGCTCCCTAGCCTTCCCCTGCCTTCCCCTGCCTTCCCCTGCCTTCCCCTGCCTTCCCCTGCCTTCCCCTGCCTTCCCCTGCCTTCCCCTGCCTTCCCCTGCCTTCCCCTGCCTTCCCCTGCCTTCCCCTGCCTTCCCCTGCCTTCCCCTGCCCTCCCCTGCCTCCCCCTGCCTTCCCCTGCCTTCCCCTGCCTTCCCCTGCCTTCCCCTGCCTTCCCCTGCCTTCCCCTGCCTTCCCCTGCCTTCCCCTGCCTTCCCCTGCCTTCCCCTGCCTTCCCCTGCCTTCTGTAGGTCTGGTAGCTAAGACAGCTCCATCTCTGCCTCCCCTGCGACTGGCAGCTGATTATACACTCCACAGTTACACTTCTGCTCCACGGACCTGAGCCTTGGGGCGGGGGGGACGGGATGAATCCGCGCTTGTCCTGCATTTCACATTCTTCACTTGCACACCTTCCCTGCACCCTCTGATCTCAGAGCTCAACAGGCTCATCTGCATTTAAAAAAAAGAGAGAGAGAAAGAGCAGCAATGGAAAGAGCAGGAGAGACTATCCAGAGCGCTTCATAAAAATGATGAATTGCTTTTAGATATTGGGCAGGAGAGAAAGAGAGGTCTTTTTTATTTGATTATATTAGTCTCTTAGTGGTGCATTGTTGCTGTGCATATGAGCTCAAAATCTCAAGGCAGTCAAAGGCAAACGCCCGGGAATTGAAGTGCAAATGAGCTGCTGTCAAGCATTTTATTTTGCCTTTTATGATTTCTTTTTCTCTCATTATGTAGGTCAGTCTCTATTTCTAACATATGCTGGGTGCGGAGGAGAGCGCGGGGCGGTAAGGTGTGCCCGGAGGCGGCAGGAGGTGCCCAGGCGCAGCAGCGGTGCGGTGGCTGCCGCCGCAGGGCCCGCACTTGGCGCAGCGGCTGTGCGCGCAGGGTGGTGCAGCAGGTGTGCGGTGCACGCCTGCCTGCGTGTGCCTGCGTACCTGCCCGGCGGTGTGCGTGTGAGTGTAGGGCTGTGCCCGTGGCAGGAACCACCGGGCAGAAAGCTCTGACATCTCCCGCTCTCGCTGTCTCACCTGCAGACTGGTGAGTCTGGAGACACTTGTCCTCTGCCTTCCACCCTCTGACTGAAGAATTACATTTCCTACCACATTAGCAATTCAGATGCTGAACTGGGCTGTGCTGACTGCTCTGATTAGTGGATGTGATAAAGAGATTTGTGCATCTCCTTTAGAGAAACACCAGCCACGTGATTCAGCTGCTTTGCATAAACGGCGATGAATAAAGCAATGTGTGTGGTGGGGGACGACGATCTGTCCCAACACTGGGACAGGCGAGATGTTTTCTTCTCCATTTCTTGACTTTCCTTTCTCTTGCTGGTTAGCAGAAAACACGTTGTGTTGTGGAGGACTCACAAGACTTGAGCAGAGGGGCCCCGGGCAGAACAAGTGCTTTTCGGAGACCTGGGGACGCTCCTCCGTGTCTGTAGTGGGGTTGGAGGCACCTCCCCGCTCCCGAGCTGGGCCTTGACCTCCCTGCTGTGGTGCAGAGCTGGTGACAGACCTTTCTTCAATTCACGCCGGCAATAAGCAGAACGGGCAGCCTGGAGTGAGAAGGGGCACAGAGGAGGCAAGAGGGCTGAGCGTGGGTCTGTTAGCTCCTTTTGGACCATGCTGTACCCCAGCCTCTTTCCTCCCTGTCCTTGCATGGGATGAAGGTGTCTAGCACGTATCCTGCCTTACCCGGCTGCTCTCAAAGGGCAGCAGGGCTCCGTCACTCAGGAGAGACTGCGGTAGAGCCAACATGGATGGTAGTGGGGTGCCTGAGGGCAAAGCAGGTGCTGCCTTCCAGGACAACGTCTCTTCAGAGGAAGGTTTCTCTGGGTCACAGGCTTTCCCAACCCTGCTGTCTGTGCTGCCCTTCCCCGTGGCCTCTGTGCTGTCTGCTCCGCACGGTGCCGTCGTGATGGAGCAGACGCTGAGTTTATCTGTGCCTTTGCTTAATGCCTGTGCTCTGGGCGCAGGCGGGAGATGGGGTTTTGGGGCACAGCAGCCCTAGCCTGGCTGCCTTGCACCGTTCCCTGGCTGTGCTGGGCAGACCCTTGTTCTCAGGCGCGTGGCTTTGGGCTGGGTGACTCTGGCAAGGTCGGCTCGGCCCCCCTACACCTCAAATGCAGCCTAGGCATCCCTGGAGAAGGACCCAATTTAACTGCCTGGCTCCTGGCAGGCAGTGAGAGGTGGCATGCTGAGATGATGGCATTCTTGCCCTAAGCCAGGGAAGGACCTCGCTGTGCCTTGAGCATCCTCCTCTTGCTGGCCCTGCCCTTGCAGTTCTGGTCCCCTGGAGGGCTGCAGCCCCTCCCCGAGCCTGGGTGGTGTGAGCAGCTCTGCCAGGGGAGACAGGAGAGGCACGGGCACTGGTCTGCATCCCTCCTGTTTGCAGAGGAGCAGCCGTGGCTCACTGATCTCTCCGTGTCTGTGCCCACAGCATGTCGAGGGATGCTGTGCGGGTTCGGGGCGGTGTGTGAGAGGAGCTCCACCGACCCCTCCCAGGCCTCCTGCGTCTGCAAGAAGACAGCTTGCCCTGTCGTGGTGGCTCCTGTCTGCGGCTCTGATTACTCCACCTACAGCAATGAGTGTGAGCTGGAGAAGGCCCAGTGCAACCAGCAGAGGCGGATCAAAGTCATCAGCAAGGGACCGTGTGGTGAGTGCAAGGGCAGGCTCTCCTGCTTGCAGGAGGTGACCGTGTCAGGCCAGGGAGACTTGGCCTGAGCTCATGTTGTCACTGTGGTGCTGGTGACGCCCTGGGGGATGGGGACGGGTCTAATGGGAAGGGACACAGTGAGAGAATCACCAGCTCTGCCTTGGTGATGGGCGGAGTTTAATAAGCAGGCAAACCGATGGCCAAAGGACGTTCAAGAGGTGTGTGGCAGGCGGTGGGGAACAGCCTTCTGTCTCAGGCAGCTCTGCCTGCTGCCCCACACTGCCTCCCAGAGCGGGTCACATCTGCCATAGCTAGAAGCTGGAGCTGGAGGGACCAGGCATATGCACAGGCTGGGTGGGCTGATGAAAGCCCTTCCCCAGCCTGGCATTCACCAGCTGTGAGCAAGGAGCTGTGTAAATGAGACCCCAGTCTCCTCATTTCAGAGTAAATTAACTTGACCTTTCTCTCATGCAGTGCTCTGGCTTGCAATAAATCTGCACCCGGCACTCCTGCTGGGGCTCTTGTCAGAGGGGAGAGAGTGCCGAGTGACTTATTTAAAATAATAGTCATAAAAAAGTGACAAATAAAGGAAAAAAGCAAAAAAAAAAGCTGGCAAATAAATTTTGGCCCTTCCCCATCAGTGAGGAAATTGCTCCTTGAGCTCTTCCTCTAATTATGGTTTGCGGAGGTGCCTTAAGGACCCTCGTTTTGCTCGTTTGCTGAAGCAAGAGGATCTCAGAGAGCATGTGCGGGGAAGGGAGCTCTCAGCAGTGAGGCTGAGAGGTTTAGAAAGGAGGGGCTCTGCCTGAAGTGCCAGGTGAGGAGTGAGCTCCCTTCCTCGCGTGCCATGGATTCGGGGCCGATCCTACAGCCTCACGATCCTGCCTGCCTCCCTCTGCTGACATCGGGGCGGATGAGCTCGCTGGTGTGGGACCAGGTACGTGGCACTGGCTCTGGCATCCGCCGAAGCTGAGGGAAGGGCATCCATTGCCATCGTGTACATTTCTGGGCACTCGGAGGGACTGGGGCTGTCTAGGTAGATATCGTCGTGTGTCGGGCTTATTTGTCCTGTGAGAGGAGAGAGCGGGCGGCACGGGAGCACGGGCCGCTGTGCTCATGCCTGTGCCATGCCCCCTCCTCTCTCCCGCAGGCTCCAAGGACCCCTGCGCAGAGGTGACCTGCAGCTTTGGCAGCACGTGCGTCCGCTCCACTGACGGCCAGTCGGCCAAGTGCGTCTGCCCATCGTCCTGCAGCGGTGTGCCCGAGAGCACGGTGTGCGGCAGTGACGGCAGAGACTACCGCAGCGAGTGCGACCTCAACAAGCACGCCTGCGACAAGCAGGAGAATGTTTTCAAGAAGTTTGATGGCGCCTGTGGTGAGTCCCCTGCCCCCCTGGGGGTATTGCTTTAAAAACGTTTCCTCTTGCATCAGGAGTATCGAGGGCAGACCAGCGGGAAGCGGCAAGGGTTGGGGAGAAAAACCTGCCTGCATGCCTGCTGTCATCAGCTCAAAAACATGGACTGGGCAGAAAAAGGTCGGTCTGTGGATGATGGCTTCTGAAACTCAGACCAAGCCAGCGCTTCCCCCGTGGCGTCTGGCTGTGGGCGTTTCTGCTCGGGACCCACTGACCTAGAGAACAGTGGCAACATCTGTGCCACCTCCTTTCCCTCCTGCCGTTTCCCCTGGCTGCAGTCCCCCGGCTGCTGCTTTTGGCAAGGAGCCTGCTGCTAGCCGGTGTCCCAGGGCTCGCGGGCAAGCAGCTCCCTCTAATTAAAGGAGCCCGACAGGCACAGATCCCAGAGCGCAAACACAGTCCTGCCACTTCGAGGATGGCTTCCTCTTTGGCTAATGGTGGCTGTGGATACTTGTAATTAAAAGTAACTGTATTCATTAGGAAAACCATGAGATCAGCCAGGACACGTGCCAGACCAGTGTTTGTCCCTGGGGGAAGGAGTGTGGGAGTGTGTTTGGGCAGGCTGCAAACCTGGAAGCGCTTTAATTACGCTTTCACTGCTCAGTCCCAAGTAGGGCGAGATGGGTGCCAGTGGGATGTGCGAAGGAGGTGATGTCACGCTGGGTGCTCCTGGTTTCTAGGGCAGAGAGGAGGCTTTGAGCCTCACCGTTCCTTTCAGGTCTTCCTGATTTTCGCTGGGCATCAGCAGAAACTGAGGTGGTCTGGGTTAGCAGCCAGGCTATAGAACCTAAAAATACTTGAAGGCATTTGGGCTCTTTTGGGTGCGCTTTAAGGCTTGAGGATGTATTGCAAGGCAGGGGAGAGAGTGGGGATGAGCAGTGCAGGCAGAGCACATCTCAAATATCCTCATCGTGCAGTCCCTGAGGTATGTCTGTGCATCTGCCTCGTCCCCAGCCCCTCTGATGCGGTCCCCGTCTCCTCAACTGCACTGCATCCCTGCCCCACTACAGCAGCCTTATTTACCCACAGCTCCTTCAATCCACGCAAGACGTTTTTGTGGTTTTGTTGGGGTTTGTAGAGGCCTCCAAGGAGGTAACGCATCCCTGGCTGGCTGCTGGTGTGACTGCAGGGCAGCAGCGAGCACAGGCAGCTCTTGCTGGAGGGGGAGTGGGAGATGGATTGGGTAGGTCCTGTGGGAGCTCCTTCATCTGCTTCTCTTCCACGATTACTGCATGTGCTAAAATGGACAAAGCAAAAGACTTCAGCTGTGACCCTGTCCTAGGCCAGCCTTCTCCAAGGGCTGTGGGGGCAGCCGAAAGGGAGGTCCCTCGCCTGCTGGCGAGAGGCTGGGGAAACAGGGTACTGTATTTTTTTTCCTCCCCTTGTCAGCCTGGGACTGTGGTCAATGCAGGGATTTCAGACTAGTTAGGATTAAAGGGTGGAAACATTCAGTCGTGTTTCTGCAATTGCAGAAAATGCATCAGCCCTCTCCCGGCACCGTGCTTGACAAGGAGGAGAAAAACCCAGGGCTAGAGCAGGGATTAGTGAAGAGTCGGCACCTGTTTTGCCCATGTCTTTGGTATGCTAATGTGAGCTCAGCTCATCAGAGAGAGTGATCCGGATAAGCCTAGATTAGAGCAGTGGGGCAAGGCAGCCTGTAGCCCTGGCTGCCTTTGGGGCTCTTCCAGCGCTTTGGAAAGACAGGGAGGGAGAGCTGGAGGAGCAGGATGGGAGTACCAAGCATCTTGCGATGCCCAACAAACGCCCCTTGGACTTGGGAGGTTCGTCTGGGTCGGGGGAGAGAGCCCTGCCCTCTAGAAGGCAGCTCAGGAAGGATGGGAAAAAAGGCAGAGCTTGTCCCATCCAGCGGTCACTTTGGAAAGGGCGCGTGTCCTCAGTGTGTGCAGCTCAGTAAAAAATGAGTCCTTATGTGTGCAGAGCCCTACAGATGCCCTGTCCTGAGGAAGAGATGAGCACACCTTGAGTGCTACCGGGGAACGTACGGAGGCTCTCTGGGAGGGAGGAGGGCAGGCCAGGGAGCACCTCTCTGGGCAGGGCGCGAGTGTGCCTAACTGTCTGCTCTGGCTCTGTGCACAGACCCTTGTAAAGGCGTCCTCAACGACATGAATCGTGTCTGCCGGGTGAACCCCCGCACCCGAAGGGTGGATCTGCTCTCCCGCCCTGAGAACTGTCCCCCAAAGAGGGAGCTTGTGTGCGGCGACGACGGGGTGACTTACGACAACGAGTGCGTGATGGGGCGCTCGGGGGCCATCCGGGGACTGGAGATCCAGAAGGTGCGTTCAGGGCAGTGCCAGCCTCAGGGTAAGTACCTCTCTGCTTCTGGGGAGCAGGAGCATTCGGGTTCCTGACCTTCCCCGCTGCTCTGTGCTGTGCTCTTGGCACTGAGAGTGTACCCCCTTCCCCTGTCCCCGGGGTGGGTGTGAGCGGTGCTATCCTCTCTCCTCCCAGACAAATGCAAGGACGAGTGCAAGTTCAACGCTGTCTGCCTGAACCGCCGTGGCACCGCTCGCTGCTCCTGCGACCGCATCACCTGCGATGGCGCCTACCGGCCTGTCTGTGCCCGGGACAGCCGGACCTACAGCAATGACTGCGAGCGCCAGAAGGCCGAGTGCCACCAGAAGGCTGCCATCCCAGTAAAGCACAGCGGACCCTGTGGTAAGCACTGGTGCCACCGGGCTGGTCGCCCACAGGAACACTGGTACCCCCACACCTCTCACTTCCCAGCCCCAGCAGCCACTTTAAGCCCAGCCTGCGTCAGTCCCTTCCGTGCAGGCAACAGCGCTCGCGTTGATGCTGGAAAGCTGCAGGTAAGTTGTGACTGGGTGCCCACCGTCTGCGCAAGCCACAGGCTCTCTTCAGTCTTGCAGCCGACAAGCCCTGAATATCCGTTCCTCCCTGTTCTTTTTCCTTCCAGCAGTCAGCAGTCCTTGTGCGTGTGTGTGCATGTGTTCCTCCTTGGTCTTGTCTCTTGTCTGATGTGTAACACGGGGAAGAATCATTTGTGTTTAAACAGTACCGAAGTGTCTGTGATGCCCAGCTGGTTTCTCTCATTCATCGCCATGGCCAGGTGCACATTTGCCACCACGCAGTTCCCGTGCAGCCCACGCCATTCATTTCTCCTCCCAGGGTAGTGCCAGTCCCCAGGCTCCTTCCATGCCTCCCCCTCCATGCCCGCCTGCTTCTTTCAGCTCCAGGTACTCTCCGTAAGGAACTCTTCCCAGCGTGCCCGCTCTCTGGAGGTCTCACCGTGTTTTTGTCTCATCTCTGGGAAAAGCTTTTGACCTTTCCAATGGATGCTTTTTCAGGCGTATGTGATAGGATGGGGCTTTGGGTCCCTAGGATGTTGGGGATGTCCAATTTTAAAATTATTGCACAGAAAATGAAGGAGGTTAAGCATGGTCACTGGGTTGATTTGTATGAGTTGGAAGGACTGAAATAATTCAGCTCAAATTGGTTTTTACTAGATCTAGAACTGTGTCCTGTTATTTTAAGCTGATGTTTTGTAAGGTATCAGCTGTATCAAACCTTCTGAAGTACTTGGAAATTAGGCCCCATGTTGTGGATCTGTTTTGTTGGCTTTGTGCTCCTGCAGTAGGTTTTTAATGCTGCCAGGCCCAGCTGCTTGAAAACTGTTTGTCAGGCTCTTACAATCACACTCAATATAATCACAACTGTTATTTTTAATCATCTGTTTCACTGTGTTTCTGGTGCTTGACTGATTAGGAGTCAGTTCCCCAAGTTCTCCCTGTAGGGAAGGCAACAGAGGCACCTTGCAGTCCTCCGTCTCCCGGGCCACGGGGAGCTGGTGCTGGATGGCAACCAGCGAGCCTTGACAAGATGCCGTGCGCGCCGGCAAGGCTGGCGTTCATTTTCCTGCCCTGTTGTGCTGCCGTGAAGCTTTGCTGGAGGTGCGACCGCCTCTGGGGCTGGCGTGGGAAGGCACAGGCTGCTCCTGGCGAGGCAGGCTGCCTCGGCACAGGGCAGGGTGGGGGCGAAGCGAGATGCCCGTGGCCGGGGTCCGTTGGGCTCCCGAGGCAGCTCTGGGGCAGTGGGGCCAGGAGGTGGTTGTTTGCAGCTGGGTGGCTGGGCGCTGATGCCCTGGGCTCTCCCTGTGCCTCCTTTAGAGTCAGGCCCTTGCTAAGGCTTCCCGAATTTCTAGGGTGAGAGTAACTCGTGCTGCTAGTTACCCTGCTGTCGGACGCGCATCATTTCCACCACGTTCAGTGGAATGGGGCCAGTGGACAGTAGGATACAGTCCCTATGTACCTGCCATTCCTCTTTCCATCTTACTCTCTTTTGCTTTTAGCTTTCCCCCAACTTCTCTTCCTCCAGGTGAGGACATCTGCTTTCAGGAGCCGCATCCTTGTGGGGTAGGAGCAAACAAAGCCTGTCATCTAGGGGAAGTACATCAAAGCTGGGGCTCTGTCTGCCAAAGCCTAGGATTTCAGAGTCCACATGACAGCTCCAGGCTGCCCTGTAGCAAGCCACCATGAGGTGTGGGCAAACCTTCAGCCTCCCCATCAGCTTAGGAAAGCATCTTCTCTCTGAGCGCAGTGGTGCCCTTTGGGAAGAAAGCACATCCTCCTCTGTGTCACCAGTTCAGACCCAATGCGAGATGGGAAACGGATTTAGAAACGGGGATGGGGTGGTGATGTTGCTTGTCAGCCTGTGTCAAGACAGGTCTTCTCAGCATCAGCACTGCTGGTGGGACTCACTTCTCTCCTGGCTGGCTCCATGGCCGAGGTTTCCTTGGGGTGCAGGGTGCAGTCCCCCAGCACAGGCTGGGACAGGGCTTGTGGGACGCTCGGCAGCGGGCGAGACCGGGGACTGAGAGAGCTACAGGCTCTGCCTGCATCCAGCACCCAGGGCAGGGAGCGTGATGAGTTCATCCGTGCCTCGGTGCTGTGAGGATACAGGAGATGCACGGAGCTGGGAAAGGGGAGGAAAAGAGACCGGCCGTTAGCATGGTTGCAGTGTTTTAATCTCTCACACGTACCTGTCTAATGAACTCTAAGCTCTGCTGCTGTCTTTTCCAGCAGCAAGGCAAAGGAGGCAAAGCCAAGCAAAACAGTCCAGGCCTTGTTTTGAATCTTCTACTTTGACACCGTGATGGGGCAGTTGAGAAAGAAGGGATGGGATGAGACCGATGTGGACAGGAGGTGGAGGGAAGGTGTCTGTAGTTGCATCTGTCTTTTCCTCCCTGCCTCTCTCTGCTCTTCCCCCCCCCCCCGCTCTCTCTCTCTCTTTCCTTTTTCGTCTGTGTCTTGTGTTTTACAGTGTTGCCTGTTTGGAGGAAGGAATTGTGTCCTCGCAGCACCCTTCTGCTCCCTACCCGGACATCTCTGCTAGGAGGTCGGCTTTCTCTCCTTCTCCGTAGCCAGTGACAGTCCTGGCCTCTTCTCACTGCTCCCCTCCTCTCTAGTTTTGCTTGAGAGCCCCTGGGATGGAGAGATTGCCCTGGTTTTGCTCCCATCCCTCGCCCCAAACACTTCCTGCTGGAATGGAAATGCCTTGCAGAGCAGTGGGGTCTTGTCCGATGCTTGCCGTGGCTTGACCCTTCGAGGCAAATGAGAGTGGGAGCAGAGGTGGGTGCTGTGAGCCCCCCGATCCTTAGCAAGCCCCTCTTCGGCTGGTACATCAGTCTGGACTGCTCCTGATTGATCTTACCTCTCCTTTTGCCCCCAACTAACCCCCCTTTCTTCCCCACCTCCTCTTTCCCAGAGACTTCTGCCTGCCTGGGACTGTAATGCTCGTCCCTTTGCTCTCCGTAGTGTGTCACGCTTGCCTGTACAAATCCAGCGGGTAGGGGCTCTGCAGCGGTTGCAGCTCCCCTCCCCGGTGTCCAGCGAAGAACTGTGTGCCTTTTGGAAGCACTGAGGAGCTGTCTGTGCTCAAATGTGGTTCTTCTCTAAGAACACTGCCCTATGTGCCTGTGGAGCCGGTACTGGAGCCCGCTGGGTGTCATGGGCACAGATCAATGGGGTGTGATGGGTTACGAAGCAGAGCCTCATCCCCAGAGCCACCCACAGGCAAGGCTTGCAGGAGAGCTCAGTGTCCCCAGGGCTTGGTTAGGTTTCTGCACAGCTTGGCAGCAGGTGAGGGATCATGCCCTTGAATCAGGGTGCAGAACGAGCATTTCTGCTCTGTGCCTCGGTTTCCCTGCCTACAAGATGGAGAAAGGCCAGGAATCAAAGCAGGTTTTGATTATAGCGCAGCCTAAGATCCTTGCTCAGTAGGTCCTCATTATATCCACCCACATCAAAATTGGTGCCAAAACTCCCATTGACATCTGCAGGTGCCCAGGGCTGTGTGGGAAATTTCACAGGCTGACGTTCAGGCTGTGAAGGAACCTCATGTGCTGCGTCTCTGCAGGTTTGCTTGCTTAAGAAGGGCGAGAAATGTCAAGACAATGTTCTCCATCAGGCCTGGCACCTCCCTCCACTCTCACTCACTGCTCACTTGCTCCCCAAGACAAGGGTGTGAATTTGGATTTCAAATGAACAAATGTATTTGCTTCATGCCTAGCTCGTTGCACCTTATAGCCTAATTGTGTCCAGAAGAGGCACTTTCTCCATGCAAGCATGTGTCTCTGTGTTTGGGGGACATGACTGAGGTACAGATGTTTTTTTAAAAAAGTGAAACACAAGCAGGAGATGTGAGCAGCATCACAGGGCTAAGCACAGCCGGGAGCAGGTCCTGGTCCTTGGGAACGGCTCATAAACCTTCACTGCAGGGAAGCTGAGGACACAGTTGAAAAGGCTGGGTCAAAGTAGTGGCCATGTGCCTGAACTGTCCCCCTCTTCCCTCTTCCTTTGCAGACTGTTGGCTCTAAGTTTGACTTGGCAGGGGCTTCCCAAGGAGCCAAATCCAAAATTCAGACTTGCCTGTGCCTATGCTGTGGGCCATTTTCTCACTGGTCGACAGCATTCAGCCAGACTCCTGAGGGCTCAAGCCTTGCTTTTGCTGTGCAGATACACCACCTTGGTCCTAGCAGGGGAGGAGAACGGACCTGTTGCCCCTGTCCACCTCCGTGCCATGCCAGCAGGCGCCGGAGGGCTTTGTCTTTCCCACCGCACTCCGGCTCCGTGCCTGCCTCGCTGTTTGGTGTTGGTGGGGCTGCACTGTGTCTGCCTGTTGCATCCATCTCGCCTTGGCCGCATTGTCTGTTCCCCACATCCATTTTGTCATGTGTCCATGTCAGTGTTCAGCACGGATTAAATCTGTGTCCTTTCCTTGCTCCAGGTCCTCAGGGCTTTTCTCTTGAGTCACAAGAAGGGGTCTCTGGGCAGTGCTGGGTCTCTCCCCAGCAGCACGGCCAGTCCTGCCGTTTAGCTGCCTGTCTTGGCTCGTGGATGGTGGAGGGCATTCCTGGAGGGCCATGCCAGCCTTCAGCAAGCGGGCTGGGAACCGGGTGGAACCGCAGGGCTTTCCCTGCGTGCAGTTGCAGAGCTGTACCAGGGAGTCGGACACAGCCTTTTCTCTTTGCTGTCACCATCAGGGTTGGCTGCTCACCTCATTGCTGCCGGGCGTCTTGCGGGGAAGGTGCTACCTGCTCGGCTGGCTTTGATTAAGCAGCTCCAGTGAGCGAGCAGAGGGCACTGCTGCCTCTCAGCCTGCAACCCGTGCTGTGGGGCATTACCTGTCCCCAGGGAGCCTCAGGGCTCTGCTCCTAGAGCCAGATGCCCGAGGACTGGGCTGAAGCAAGGACGCCAGGTCTCTTCATCCTGCCGCATCGCAGCTCCCTGGCCTTTCCAACACCAGCTGGCAAGAGGAAGGGAAGGGAGCTGAGCTGCTGCAGAGAGACAAGCTGTGTGGCGAAGCCAAATGCAGGGGTCCTCTCCAGCCAGATCTTGCTGGGTATGGCCACAGCGGGTGTTAGGATGAGCTGTTCAGGGGACAGTGTGATTCTGAGGATGTGAGGCCTCAGTGAAGGGAACTATCCCTGGGTGAGCTTTTTGGCTACTGAGGGTTCGGCAGCCAGCGCCAGGTGCTGCGTGATGATTTAGTGAGTGTCCTGGAGAAACCAAGACCTGCACTGAGGAGGGCTTTCTGCTGCCCCCTGCCCTGCCCTCTGCTGCAGAGCTGGTCGTTCAGGTCCGACTTCACAGGCAGGCTCATGGCACCACTGCTGCCCAGGAAAAGAAGTGCCAGCTCCCCTCCTGGCGATGGGGTCTGTGTTGCCCTCCCTCAGACCATGATGCTCATTCTTGATGCTGGCTGGGAGCTGCTGGGGAGACCCAGACATCAGGGTTTGGTGCAGAAACCCATGGGGCTGATCCCACTTCTGGCTGGCCCCTCGGGGCAGAATGTAGCTGGGATGGGGCTGGGATGGAGGAGGTGAGGCGGGAGTCCTGTTCATGGTGTGCAGGGAGAAGATCTTGTGCCTGCTTCCCATCCCTAACCTCTGCCAAGCATGGGGAAGATGCTGAGCCGGGCATGTTGGGGTGGCATGGAGGGTGCAGGGGCTGGGCTGGTGCCAAGGCCTGGAGCTCTGTGCATTTGCCACGGCTTGGGGGAGGCAGGCATGGGCCTGAGGCTGGGGATGCTGGCATGCATTGCTGTGCACAGTGCCCCGGGGGAGCTGGGGAAGCAGTGGACTGAGACCGGTGCCTTTCTCTCCTGTCCCCTCTGCAGACCTGGGCACACCCAGCCCATGCCTGAGCGTGGAGTGCACCTTCGGGGCCACGTGCGTGGTGAAGAACCAGGAGGCCGTGTGCGAGTGCCAGCAGGTGTGCCAGGGCCGCTACGACCCCGTGTGCGGCAGCGACAACCGCACCTATGGCAACCCTTGCGAGCTTGACTCCATGGCCTGTGTCCTCAAGAGGGAGATCAAAGTGAAGCACAAGGGGCCCTGCGGTAAGAGCCAGTTTCTGGGGGTTCCTCCTCCTCGTCCTGCTGGCCACAACTGGGTTTGCTTGCTGGGAGCAGGCGGCATCTTAAGCACAAGCATGGCCCCAACCACGGGGCGATAGGGCTGTTGGGGTGTCTTTGCACTTTGGTTGCCGCCATGTAGCGTATGCAACTCGGACCCCTACGGAGCAGTTCCATCTGCAAGCTCTCTCTTTGTGCCAGCACACCTTTGCCAGTTAGAAAGTGTTTGCAGACAGGCACAGCCCGAGCTGGCTGGGCTCTCCTGGGACAAAATCTGCCGGGATGGTCAGGTAGGGCTAGGCTCATTGTGATTTTGTCAAAATACAGTCTTTCTGCCCTTAACCTTCAAGCTGGGTATCAGGAGCTGGTGCCTGCCTTTCCACCCAGGGCTGGTATGGCTTGGTGTGGCATAGCAGTGCCCCTGGTGAAACTGGGCTGAATCCCTTACAGTCATTTCCCTGCTGAGCTGCACTGCGCAGTCCTGCTTGGGGAACATGCTCCTGATCTGTAAGGGCTTTGAGACAGCAGAGGAAAGGAAGACCCTTCCTCCAGGAAAGGAAGATGCCCTCCAACCCACGGAGCTCCCCGCTGCAGCGTAGCGGAGGGCCCAGTGGGAACACTGGTACCAACTCCACGCAGTTACAGGAGAAACAGTGAAGGGTGCAAATACTTCAGGTGTCGGGCGCACGCACTTGAGTGCCCTGTAGGAAAGAGGTGCCCTTGTCCACACACAGAGTGCCTTGAGCAGCCCCTCTCCCGACCTGCGGAGCCCAGGCGTGGCTGCAAGCTTTGTGCTTTGTAGATGGAAACCTCCCGGCCAACAGCCTGCACAAACCAAGCAGGGGGTTGTTGCATCTTCCCTCCCCCATGCAAAGGCAGCAGCTGCTGTGTGAAAGAAAAATAAGAAAAAAACATCTTTGGGCCAAACTCTTCGTGAATTGAATGGTGGGGAAGGAAAAGGGGTGTTTGTCTGAAGGAGAAAATGAAGCCGTGAATCACTAAATACCCAGGAGTCAGAAGAGAGGGGATGTGCTGGCTGGAGTCTGGTCTCTCCTGCAACAAGCGATAGCTCCTTTGCGAGTGAGTTATTACAAAGATAAACGTCTTCTCTGACCGAGCCTGCGTGTGCTGTGCGTGTGTTTGCAGCAGGCAGGCTGAGGATCCCGCTGCGGGAGGTAGCAGGGTGCTCTGAATTGGTGCTGTGTTATACGGGTGTCCAGCACTGCTGGCACCCTGATAAACTCGGGGAAAACAGCATCCCCCTTCCCGGCTGCCCTGCTGACTTGCCACGTGTGAATCCTGCCGCCTCTCTCCCCTGGGAGACTGGCCGCTCGCTGCCTGGGATGCTGCGTTCCTCCTCCCAAGGCTGGGACTGATTTATTGCTCCTCGTAACTGCACTCAGCCCTGTGCTCTCTCCCGCCTCCTGTTTAGCTGTAACGGCGTACAGCTCTGGTGACATTTCATCACGGTTGCTACTGCTCCTGATGGCTTTTATGAGTAGTTATTGCCTTTCTGCCTCTGAGCCTGACTCTCCCTCCTCCTGCAGCCCTCGCCTCTGCTCCTTCCCTTGCACTGCACCCTGAGGCTCCTGCTCCCAGCATCTGCAGGGGCTCGACCTGGGGGAGGAGGTTGCAGTGGGGTCTTATTTCTGCTCTGGCACTTCATTAGACAGCGATGCCTGCCTGACCTGTTGTTTTAACCTACCGGTTTTGTTCTTCGTCTGCGCAGACCGTTGCGGCAAGTGCCAGTTTGGGGCCATCTGTGAGGCGGAGACGGGAAGGTGCGTGTGCCCCACGGAGTGCGTTCCCTCCTCTCAGCCTGTGTGCGGCACAGATGGCAACACGTACGGCAGCGAGTGCGAGCTCCATGTCCGGGCGTGCACGCAGCAGACGAACATTTTGGTGGCTGCCCAAGGAGACTGCAGTGAGTCTGGCAAAGTCCCCTTCTTCCCTCGTCTCACTCCTGCCAGTGGCATTTCAGAGAGCGGATGCTCAGCCCCGCTGGCTGCCCGGGCCCCGCTGAGCTGCCTGGCCATGGCCATCCAAGGCTCACCAGTCAGTCGTAGCACTCCCAGCCCATGGGTTTGCCAGCCCTGGGAGGCACCTGAGAAACCCCGGGGTCAGGATGTGTGGAGAGTCTCCCTAGCACTTCTCCTACTGCCTTTATTAGTTGTTTTTGGGACTTCCCAGGAGGATATCGGCTCCAGGGTAAGAGGGCTTGCCCAGGGACACCCAGCAGCATGGCCCTGGGCTGCAGTTTCTGCCTGGTCACTTGTAGACCCTGTCTGAGGCTTTTCACCTTGTCTGGCGTGCTCTTCCCTTTCAGCTTCTCAAGAATTGGGCATCTTGAGTCTCTCAAGCAGCTTCTCCTTTTTAGCCCCAGCTGTGCATCATAGGTGGTATCTGCCCTCTTTGTGACTTGTCTGAGCCAAGCAAAGAAATTGGGCTAAAAACATATTTATAGCTACCACCAGAACTGAAAGCATTGAGGGTCTGTTTGGTCACACAGTTCATCTCAGTAGCTTTCCCTTCCCTCCATCCCCTGGGGTTAATTCCTCTTTGCTCATGTGCTTGCTCCCCACTCCCCAGCACGGGGAACTGTCTGTGGTAATTTCTTAATGAATTAAAAGCCCTGCCTAGGTTCTTCATCAGGACAAATACTACTACAGTAAAAGCAATGCTTTGAGCCTCATAAAACCTGTCCAGCTGGGTCTGTGTTCCAAGGCTGCACTGTGCATGGAGATCCCCTCTAAATTTGGGAGAGAAGAGCGACCGAGTGTGCCAGATGACCCTCAGTGCTCCGTGGGCACTGCGAGCGGGAGGAGGCTGAAATCGCCATCAGAGTAAACGGGATTTCTTACTGGTGTCCTAGAAAAAGCTGTTGGACGCAACACTTGTGGGTGCTGGTGGGAATTAAAAATGCTCAGGGCTGTCACCTGTCCATTGCAGAGTCTTTCCATGGTTTAAATAAGCAATCGTAAACCACTCTGGGGAAGGAGGGCTTCTCTCCTTGCCTCTGAGGGCATGGCATTAGTGGTCCCCAGCTCTGTGACAGCGGGCAGTGGGCTGCAAAGGTCCCTACGACATCTCACTGTGGTTCTCTCCCTGTCGCCCCACAGAGTCCTGCGGCAGCACGGTGTGCTCCTTCGGCAGCAAGTGCGTGGGCGGGCAGTGCGTGTGCCCGCGCTGCGAGAGGCAGCCCTTCGCTCAGGTGTGCGGGAGCGATGGCCTCACCTACGACAACCAGTGCGAGCTGCAGGTGGCCTCCTGCCAGCAGAAGAAGAGCATTGAGGTTGCCCGGATGGGGCCGTGTGAGGACGGTAGGTTGCCGCCGTTCCTCCGGCTGTGCGGGTGCAAAAGGCGGGGGAAAAGGGTGAGGAAGGACAGAGGCGGCACACAGCAGGCTCTTCCCCTCGCTGCTCTGCTGTGCCCGGCCGCCACGTGAGCCCCGCTGCGTGGAGCTCAGGCACAGTGCCCTGTGACACCCCCAGCACAGCAGGTCCCGTGCCAGCAGCCCTCTCCTTCCCTCCCGGCCGGCCGCTGTCACCCAGCACCCCTGCTGCCTCCCTTCCCCCTTTGTCTTTCTGTGTCCAGCGGTAATGAGAGGTGACGCCACCTCATCAGCTGGGCGAGGAGTTTATCGCTGCTTTAATTTCACACTTCAGCGGGCCTCGGCTGGGAGAAACGGAGCCGTGCCTGGGAGCCTGGCTGCCGCTTTGCTCCCCTCTGCCCCGGGGGCTGCTCGAGGGCCTGGCCTGTGGCCACTATTGACTCGGTACTGAGCACCTGGAAGGTCGCGGGGTTGGCTGTACCTTGCTTGGCCAGGCTAAGAACTAAAAACCTGCTGAGCTTTCCCACTGTAGGGGGAAAGCTGTGGGTTAATGCTGGCTGAATCCAAATACGGGAGGCACATAAACCTTGCCACTCTGATATGCTGACCTGGCGAGCTGAGATTCTCTGGCTCATTGCACGTGTAGTCTAGCTGGAAAAGACTTCAGTAATATGGCAGAGCTTGGGGAGAGGGGAAGACATAACATGGTGTTTGATCACAGCCATCCTTGGGGAATTTCAGGTTGATGTCCCTCTGGGAAAAGATCTTAAATAATTCTCTGTGTAATGCCAAATCCCAGCCTTTGATCACTCAATAAAAAGGGCCAGGTTTTCCTTCTCCCCCTTTCCCCTTTAGGAAGCCTTTGAAATCAGCAATGTCTCTCTCTTGCTGCTCGAGCTCTGAGCATCTTATGCAGAGGCAGCCATGCTAGGGACAGAGTTTGTGTTCTGTTAAGAATAGCTGCCTAACTGAACTTCAGACTAAACCCAAACCCCGTCCCTTCCTCTGCTCTGGTTTCCATGTTTATATTGGCAGCAGCAATCTCCCTGCTGCGCTCTGTGTTTGGGAGGGCAGGAGAAGGGGAAGGAGTCAGATCAAAGCATGGAGTTAAGCTGTCGCTAAGTCAAGTGGCAGCCCTTCCTCCTGTGCGTGGCTATTAGCAGTCTGATCTCCAGGTAGCCTGCAGGGCGCTGGTAGCCACAGGATCTTTGCTTTTGCTCCCGTGGTGATGCTGTAGAGAGGAAGACTTCAGGCCACCTGCTAAAGCATCCCTGTGCCGTTTTCATTATGTAGGCTTAGCACAATCTCGTGACAGCGGTGGGAGAATCTGCTTTCTCCAAGGGAGAGGGATCTTCTCTGAGGCGTAAGCATCCTAATATATGTGGGCCCAGGATTCTGGGGTTGCCTGTGCTGAAGAGGTTAACTCTGCTGTGATTTGGATGGGCCTGTGCAGCTGTGGGCTGCTTTTTTGGGGCACAGCCTCATGCCAGGGAGAGGGCTTTGGCCGCATCCCCTCTGCTTTCCCCTAACTCTGCCCTGCTGGGTGTGAGCCCTTTCTCACCACGGTCCTCCTTCGCTCCAGAGTGCGGCTCAGGGGGCTCGGGCTCCGGCGACGGTAGTGAGTGTGAACAGGACCGGTGCCGGCAGTACGGGGGCTGGTGGGACGAGGATGCAGAGGATGACCGCTGTGTGTGTGACTTCACCTGCCTGGCAGTGCCACGCAACCCGGTAAGCATGCTGAGCCGTTCTGGGCTGCCTGCTGCAGTCCTCGCTCCACTCCTCTCTTCTCCCTGGTGGCCTTCCCGCATGCTTCCTGGGCAGGAGAGGGCATCCCATGGATAGGGAACCTGCCTTCCTGTGCCAGGGACTGCCCTGAGTGGCTTCCCTCCCTGTCCTGGCAGGTGTGTGGCTCTGATGGTGTGACCTACACCAACGAGTGTGAGCTGAAGAAGACACGGTGTGAAAAACGCCAGGATCTCTATGTCACTAGCCAAGGAGCCTGCCGTGGTGAGTCCCCTGAAGGCAGCCAGCCCCCCAGGCTGACACAAGCTGTGTGCACTGGTCCCCAGCCTGGTGCCCCACAGTAACACGTGCCCTTTCCCTGGGGCTAAGCAAGGAAGCGCTCGCTAAGGACACAGCAGTGTGTGCCTTGGTTTGCTGATCCCCGCTTCATCATTCCTGTTTCACACCCTGTGCTTTCCCTGGCCAAGGGTAGGACCTCCTTATCACCCGTTCCCAGCATCTCTGCAAGGACCACATGGTTTTGCAGGAATGCTGCTAGCTGCTCGATCCATACGTTGGCAATACTGCCCTGCGGCAGCCTGCGTGCCAAAGATAACCTGTACCTCTCCGCCTTCCTCCGCAGCCCTTGCCACAACCCCGCCGCCTCTCCTGGTTGTGCACTGCAGCCAGACCATCTATGGATGCTGCCCAGACAACATGACTTTGGCGCTCGGAGTGGGTGCAGCTGGATGCCCAAGTGAGTGAATATTGTGTTCCCACCTGGGGGGGCATGAAGGACCGTCAGGGACGGCTGGAAGGCAGGAGAGATCAGGTGGAGGGGGGAGACTTGGGGTCCCATCCCAGGGGAAAGAAAGAAAGGTAAACCCTCCCCATTCCTTAGCTAGCTAGGGATCTCCCAGTCTCGAAAAGCCTCCGTTTATCCCCAGCTCCAGGCTCACAGCGTGCACACACGGAGATGTGCTCGCATGCTTCGCCTTCTGTATCTACTAGTGATGCTCTTCTTTCAAAAGCCCTGAGTCAGCTTCCTGGTCTAAGTCCCTCTGGAATGCAGGAAGACAGGACAGTGGCTCAGAACTTGTCTGGTGCCAAGTCTGTGCTCGACGCCCCAGAAGGTGCCCCTAGGGCCAGACCTATGCCCTCTTGTGCCTTCAACCCATTGCTAGAGGCTTAGGGCTTTACACCGGCCTGAGTGACAAAAATATTGCTTGTATCCTTGCACGGCAGGCTGAGGTGGAACAGAGCTTTCAGGTTCACCTGTGGACCTTCTGCAGGCCACCCCAGGACCAGTGACTAGTGGGTGACTGCACTGTGCAGGAAGCTGAGCTGGCAAATGTTTCATTAATATTTATTAAATAATTATCGGAGTCAGCACTTTAGCAGAAGGTGCATTTTGAAAAGCATTAGCAAACTCTTAACAGCTGAGGCTGTGTGACCGCCTGTTAGGGAAACACATTACCCCGTGGAGACACGATTCACGCTGTGCTTGGGCCTGGCTAATGCCTGCTTGATGAGGATGTAGTGCTGTTTAATGTGCTGTATAATTTAAAAAGCAGCAGCATTCAGAGAACGTCCAGAGACCTCCTGGCAGGGGGTGCACGGGGCGGGCTGCGGGTGGGTGCTGGCAGAGCAGGCGTGTGGCGGTGCGGTGTGTGCTGGCCAAGAGGGCCAGCAGAGCCAGGAGAAGCCGGTCGGAGTGACGCTAGGGAGGACGCAAGCATTTTGCTTTCAGCATTGCTCTGCCAGTGGCGGCTGGTAGTGCTGTTCTCTGTGGCTCTGATGGAAGTCCTGTCCCCTGCCCTCCAATCCATGGACACAGCTTCCCAACTGACTGGGATTCAGTATCCCACCAGTTTCTGTCCCACCTGTGTCCCTGTCTCGGCAGCAAGCATATATCAGGAGGGAATCACAATTTCACCAGCAGCTTGAAGCCCCTAGGGCAGATTTATCCATCGCTGCCGTTCTGGACATGCCATTTGCCTACCTCTGGCAGCCTGGGGATGTGTGCCTGCACCCTGCTTGCTGCTCCTGAGGTCTCCCTTTCTCTCCAGCTCTGCCCCATGTCCCCTTTCTACTGCTCCCTGTGGATAAAGGGAGCGTCTCTCTGTCTATCTTTGGATCATTTCCCTCCATCAAGTTCCTAATTAATGAATTAATAATAAACTTCTAATAGCTTCCTCCCCCTTTGATGTTAATGAGAGAGGAGTTCTTGGTGACAGCAAAGCAAGCGGGTTAATCCCTGAATGTTTAGTTCCCCCTTGTAGCTGGGGCACAGGAGAAGTGTTGAGAGCAGCTGGTGAAACCTCCTCCTGCCCAGCGTGAGACCACGTTCCTGCCCTGGCCGAGCAGCTCGGTAGTTCAGCAGTCGGTCCCTCCACCTTGATGCAGTCCCCAGCGTCCCCCCGCCTCCATGGCCAGGACTCAGCCTCACGCTCTCTCTCTCTGGCTCACAGGCACCTGCCAGTGCAACCCCTATGGCTCCTACGGGGGATCCTGCGACCCTGCAACGGGGCAGTGCTCCTGCAAGCCAGGCGTGGGGGGCCTGAAGTGCGACCGCTGCGAGCCCGGCTTCTGGAACTTCCGTGGCATCGTCACCGACAGCAAGAGCGGCTGCACGCGTGAGTGCGGGCAGGCCTGGGCCGGTGCCCCTCGTCCCGTGCAACTCACCGCTGGCACAGGGCCCTGGCCCGCTCTGCAGGGCTCAAGGCACGGCAGGGTATCGTGCTATTATTTAAAACAACGGGCCCTAATGTTGGTCCTGGTGTAAGTCACCTCCAGCGGCTGTTTTTGCGGAGCTTGATGACTTGCTCTGTGCAAGAGAGGGTGGCCCAAAGCATTGCACAGGTGCTCTTGCTGCCCTGTAGTGCAGCTTGGCTAGGAGATGGTGTCTCCTTCCATGGGCCTGCTCCCTGACCAGATGCTCTGCAGGACTGCTTGAGCCCAGCATGAATGAGCCCTGGTGTCCCTGCACGTGCCGGTGGGGTGGATGTGGGATCACAAGCCATAGCACCGTGGTCAGAGGGTGGTGGGTGGAGGCAGGTTGCCGCAGCTGGTGCGGGGTCAGTAAATACAGGGTAGCAGTCAGCGTTATGGTCTTCCCCTGGACCTTCTCCTCGCTCTTCTCTTGGATTGCTGGGGACCTGAGTGAGTCTGCTGTTGGCTCTACAAATCCACTGGCAAAACAGTGCCTTTTTTTCCCTTCTTGCCCAGCCTGCAACTGCGACCCGGTGGGCTCGGTGCGTGATGACTGTGAGCAGATGACTGGACTGTGCTCCTGCAAGACTGGTATCACCGGCATGAAATGCAACCAGTGCCCCAATGGCAGCAAGCTGGGCATGACTGGCTGTGAGAAAGGTGAGGGAGCCATGTTACCCGAGGGGTTGTGTGGGGCACCGAGAAATGGGTGCCTGGGTACTGCTGGAGGGCAACACATAGGCCCATGAAAGAAATGCATCCCTCCCACCTGCATGCTTGTGCTTTGGGGGAAAGGGGCCCTGGCCTCCATTCCTGGCTGGGTTCCCATTATCTGTGCACTCATGCACAGCATGAGGGACCGTTCTCTGTTTGGTGAAAGTCTGTCTTGTCCACTGGTCTGAACTGCTCTGGCGAGTCCCTGGGAGAGCTAAGACCCACTGGGAGGAGAGTGGGATTTTGATTCAGCATAGCCTGTTTCTGTATCATTGGTGCGTGCTTTGTTGGTCATCTCTTCCCCCTTCTCTCCCTACCCCAGACCCGTCAGCCCCAAAATCCTGTGAGGAAATGAGCTGCGAGTTTGGGGCCTCGTGCGTGGAAGTCAACGGCTTTGCCCACTGCGAGTGCCCATCCCCGCTCTGCTTGGAGGCCAACATGACCAAGGTTTGCAGGAGAGGCAGCCGTGGGGGGCTGAGCGGCGTGCGCGGGGACGTGTGGCTAGCTCAGCCACGTCGGGCTGGTGCAGGCAGCGCGGGAGTCTGGTGTCTCTTCCCCCCCCGCCAAGAAGCAGGCGGGCAAGTTCGGTCACTGTCTTTGGCGCATGGGGAAGGGTGGCACGTGAGTCGTAGATGTCTCCCAATGGAGCTGGGTGCTCTGTGCCTCGTCTGGCACCTCTGAGCTGCTCTGCTCCTGCGCTTCTGCAGCCTGCGCTCGGGTCCCTCTGTGCAGACCATTGCCTCCTTGCCTCAAAGGGACCCCTGCAAAGCCTCCGCTCCCAGCATTTAGAGACCGGTTTATTTTGCCCAGGGCTAAAGACAGAGGTGCAGTTCACATTTCCTCTCTGCTTCCCAGGTGTGTGGCTCTGATGGTGTCACTTATGGGGACCAGTGCCAGCTGAAGACCATCGCTTGCCGGCAGGGACAGCTCATCACAGTGAAGCATGTGGGGCAGTGCCACGGTGAGTGTCAGCGGCTCTCGGTGCTGGGGCAGTGCCAGCTCTCTGGCCTGACACTGGACCTGGGTCTGGCTGCCTCCCGCTGCGGTTCCTCACTGTGCCGTGACTCTTCGTGGCACAGCAGATGCGCTGCCCAGGGCAGGTGCCTGAGGGTTTGCAACATGCTTCCCGGTGTTACGGCCAGCCTTTCCCAGACCTGCCCCTCCTTACCTACCCTGTCTTGCTGCTCCTTTCAGAGTCCATCACTCACACAAGCCACACCTCACCACCCACACCGCCGCCCACACTACCCCTGGACAAGTTAATCCTTCCTCCGCCACTGCGGCTCACCACCCAGGCTCCAGAACCCACCGAGCTGGCTACCAGCTCCCTGCTGTTGGAAGCCAGGCCTACTGAAAGAGGTCACCCTACAACAAGGCGCATCACGACTGCCAGACCAGCCACTACGCCATGGATGACCCACGGGGTGTATAAGACCACCGTCCGCCCTCTCTCCACCGCGCCAGTGGTCCTGGCCACCACCCAGCCTGCCTATGTTGAATCAGGCAGTGCAGAAGGCAGTGGAGACCAAGAGATGGGCATCAGTGGAGACCAGGAATCTAGTGGAGCAGGCTCTGCTGGTGAGTGTGCGCTTCTTAGGCTTGGCAGGTCGGTTGTGGCCTAAACCATACCCTGTCTCTCAGGACAAAATGAAGCTGTGTCTCAGCCTCGTTCTCTAACACAGAGGTTAGCTCTTACCTCCTGCTGGTGAATGCTCCTCTTAATGCCCTGCAGGGGAAGAGGAGGCGGAGGAAAGCCAGGTAACTTCCACCCCAGCCATCGAGAGGGCAACATGTTACAACACCCCGCTGGGATGCTGCTCTGATGGCAAGACTGCAGCCGCTGATGCGGAAGGCAGCAACTGTCCAGGTGAGTTTGTCTGCGGCGCTGGGCTCTGGGCTCCCTTTCGGTGGTCAGGAGTCAGGCTGAGCTCTTGCAGGGTGCAGGAGAGGGAGAGATGTCACTGAGAGCTGCCCGGCGGGGAGAGCAGCGTGGTGCTGTGCTTGCCCGGCTGGCAGTGAGCGTGGATCCTGTGCCCAGTCTGGGGGCTGGTGTGTCCCTGAGGGGGTGTTGGTGGGGACATTGTGGCCACCTGCCGCAGCCCCCAGCACCCAGCCCTAGTGCTCGACTGGGTGCTGCCGTTCACACGGGGAGCCAGGGCGCTCTGCGGTTTTCTTTGCTTAGGTGACCACTTTTTTCCTTGACTGCTACAGTCTTAAAACTCTGACCAGTGTTTTGCCCAGGCTTCTGCAGAGCTCACGACTGGCACTAGGGGGGATGAGGGAATTTCTTGGATTCCCATTTTATCTGTGCCGATGGCTGTAAAGGGAGCTGGGCTGACCAGGACCAGTTGGGTGCTAGGGCAGGCAGGGAGAGCGGCTGTAGCCCCAGTGTCCCTGCCGGGCTTCCTGGGGAGTCTGACCTGCTTGACTGGCACTGCAGTTCCCAGGGGTGCTCTCATCACCTAGGTGGGATCTGTCTTGCCCTCTCACAGTCCCTTTCACTCTATCCATGCTGAGGGAACACAGAGCCACCTGTGCTCGGTCAGAGTATCGGTTGCCCTGTGCATACATCCTCGTTACCCTAAAAATTGTTGCTCTGGAGCCATCTCCCAGATGTTTCCTCAGGGCTCACTGAGGTCCTTCTTAACCATCCCTGTTCCTTGGGGTTTCCAGCAGGATATCCCCTTTTCTTCTGGACACCACATTCCCCTTTTAAGCCACAAAAGGGCAGCTGCTGGGAACCTCCCGTACGGTTACACACAGCGGGGATCGTTCTGTAGCTGCCTCTGCATTCCCGCAGCTCCCCTGGAAGTGAACCACACCTTGCCTTCCTGTTGCAGTTTCGGTCTGGTTTTGCAAGGCTGGCCACAGCCTGCTTCCCTCGCCCATCACAGGTCTTCTCCTTGTCCAGGGTCCACGTTTTGCCCTCCTCTGCCCCCTGTTTGCATGCACGTGTCTGATCCTGCCGTATTGACTATGTGCTGCTCTGGCTAACGTCTTTCTCTTGTTACTCAGCCGGTGCAGGGGGGCTGCTCTCCGGGCCGGAGCTCAGAGGAAACCGTATGGTAAAAGCTGCCATCTCCAGCCTGGTCTTTGCCATCTGCTCCAGCACCCTCTGATACTAATCCTCCATGGCGCTCTCCCAGACCCATCCAGACTAACCCCAACACTGGCACTACCCGCACACTGCCATCACCCTTTCCCCCCAGGGACTCGAACGCTCCTTGCGGCTGTCAGCCACATGCCTGTCCCCTGCCTACAAGGCGACTAAAGGCGTTTGTCTTGTTTACCCTCCCTCCATAGCTACCAAAGTCTTCCAAGGAGTCCTCATCTTGGAGGAGGTGGAAGGCCAGGAGCTGTTCTACACACCCGAGATGGCTGACCCCAAGTCAGAACTCTTTGGGGAGACGGCCAGGAGCATTGAGAGTGCGGTAAGTCCTTTGCACTTGATCTAGGGTCTGGCTAGGGCTCTTCTGGCCTTGGCAAAAGAAGAGAAGACCCTGCCCACTGTGGTGGACAGACGACTAAAAAAGCCAGCGCTTTTGTGGGGAGGGCACTTAAGAGTGTAAGGAGATGATGCACCAGTTCTGTCTAAGAGGTACCCTCTGTGAATTTGTCTGATCTCTTTTTAATCTATGTGTGTTATTAGCCTCTACCACGTGCTGTGTCAGTGGGTTCCATCCTTTGTTATGTGCTGTGTCAAAAATTATCCTTTTTCAGCTTGTTCTTGGTGGTGGGGCTGTCTAGACGAGATGTTCTGCCATAACGCCCTGGATTTCCCGAAGTGTCATTATCCCCATGAAAAGCCCTTAGAGAAAAACATGTCCAAAACCCCTTTTCCCCTTCAGTTCAGCTACACAACTTGGGAAGCTGCTTATGTAAATCTAGTCTCCCACCTTTAAGGAGAACGCCTCTGCGTTGCCAGCTCTTGGAGTAGGTGGACTTTGCGTGGCAACGTGTACATATGGGTATGCCAAGGAAGCGCTGGGTGGGGTAGCAACATTATACTGTAGCCTGCAGTGTGGCACAGCAAAAACAAAGCATCTTTGCAAGGAGATTAACATATTTAGAGCTGGTTCCAAGCTGCACTTAGAAGTTGGCAGGCCCTCAGTACAGTCATATAAGCAGATGTGTGCCTGGCATATGGACCATATGGTTTGTGCAGTTCTGTATCACAATAGCAATATTTCCCAATACAACAGTGGCTTCTATCTGGGGATGCAAACATGCACACAAAAGCTTCATTCCCTGGTTCATCCGTGCGCCCCCTGTGAGAAGGCAGGAGATTTTGCTGATTTGTTTTCCCAGGGCTGGGGGAAATGAAGGCATGGCGCAGGCCCTCTGTCCCAGCTCTGGCTGGGCTGAGAGTTCCTGCCACGGCCCTGTGCTGCAGAGCCCTGTTGGCCCTGTGCAACCTACCTGCAAATTCCCATGGGTGTGATGTGCTCCGTTACCCTTCCGAGATCACTATGCCCAAATTTACAGGGGGAGACTATACCATGGGACCATCAGTCAGTTAATTACTTTCTTTTGTCTTTGCCTTGAAGCCGAGGGACGGAAGCGGTGGGCTCTAGCTGTGACGACTGCCAGTCCAGCGTGAGGCTGGACAGATAACTAGCAGGGCTGTTAAAGCCCTGACTTGCTGTAAGCCCTGGACTGTCACTGTCTCCTTCATGTGACTCCATAAAAATCCTGCAGTGTCCGAGAGCCAACTTTTGAAAGGCAGTCAGGTACTTAAAGATGCAGAATGGTGCCTTATGGGATTTTCCAAAGTGCCTAAGCAGGTTTACACAGCTTTAGAAGAGATCAGTAAGATTTAGATGCCACACAATAAAAAATCCCTGTATGAACTGCAAGGTGTCTCTGGTCTGGCTCTGTTCCAGTCTTCTCCATGGGTATGATGGGGATAGTTCACTCGCCCCACACTATTTCTGGATCCTGTTCGTGCCTTTGACTGCAGGCCGTAAAGAATAGGGATCATCTGAAATTATCACCCTACACAAAGGAGCCCTGTTCTCTGCGTGTGTCAGTGGGATGTCTTGCAAAGGTTTGGATGCAAACCCCTGTGGGATGCAACCAAGGAGACTCGCTGAGACTCAAGATCTTTTACAGAAAGGACCTATGCCCTAGGATCTCCCCATTACTCTGTTTATCTTTCCTCCTTCACCTCCGACCAACTAGCTGGATGAGCTTTTCCGCAATTCTGATGTTAAGAAGGATTTCAAGAGCATCCGTGTCCGAGACCTGGGGCAGAGCAGTGCTGTCCGTGTCATTGTGGAGTCCCACTTTGACCCAGGTAAGAGCCTTCCCGGTGCTGGTTCACTGTGGCATCAGCATCTGCCTGAGCAGGGAGCAGGCACTCCCCGTGGGGCTGCCGGCCTGAGAAACACGTGTGCGGCAAGGAGCATTAAAGAACCTTGTTAAAATTTGCCGGGGTTACGTCTTCTGTCCAGCAAAATCAACTGAGAAGAGCTGGGAGGAGATGCACCCTCAGCTGGTGCCTGGAAGGCTGGAAGCCTTTTCCTAGGGAAAGGAATGATTTGGATGTGTTGGGGGGAGGTCTGCTAGGTGGGCCTGCATCTTCACCCTTGCCTTTCTTCTTTCTCCTCCTGGCTACGATCAGCCACTTCTTACACAGCAGCTGATATCCAAGGTGCCCTGCTGAAGCAGATCAAGGCTTCCAAGAAGAAGACCATCCTGGTGAAGAAGCCCCAGCAGGAGCATGTCAAATTCATGGACTTTGGTGAGCACCTTCTGTCTGCCGTCAGTCCCCCTCTCTTGGTTTAGCCTTTCAAATGGGCAGGCTGGCTCTTCTGGTCTTGGCAGGGCCTTTCCTCTGTAGCAGTAACCCGTCAAATGCTTCCCCAGACAGTGCCCTCCAGAGCCAGGGCTCAGTGGTTAGTTCATGTGCCCAGACTTGTTCTCAACTCAGGAAGGCCATAAGGGGGGCAAAATTGCTCCCCTCTTCCACAGCACGTGGCAAGCGGCAGTGCTGCACCATGGCGATGTGACATTGCCCACAGCCCTGGAAAGTGAGCCCTTCCTGGCATTCCCAAGGGGCTGGCCAGCCGAGCCTGCGTGATCTGAAACACTGATTTTCCAGGAGAGAAAGGCACATGGCCACACCTGCGCTGGGCCTGCAGCTCTGCCTGGGAGCGTGTCTACCCCACGCCAGGGTGGGAGGACAGGCAGCACCGCGGTGCTGCAGAGCAGAGCCCTGTGCAGACGTGCACCCTGTGCAGGCAGCTGCCGGACTCGTAAGCCAGGCCGTGCAGCGGGAGCCCTGGAGCTGGAGAGCAGAGGGTAGAAGGCTCTCGGGCTTTTGGGCATGCGGTAGCCATCCGTCCAAGCCTCTCTGCTGCCACCTCACCCCAAAAGCCCGAGCGGCTTTCCCTGCTCCCAGAGAGGGTTGCAAAGCACTAGCCATCTACCTGCATTATGCTGTGTTTCAGACTGGATCCCCAGGCTCTTCACCACCACTGTGACCACAACCACAGCCACCACCATGGCACCCACCACCACCCGGAGGTACACCACGGCCGCCGCTGCCACCACTGTCCACGTCCTGCGCCCAGACGCTGCGGGCCAACCCAGCACCAAGATGGCAGGAGCTGTGAGCACCAAGAGACCCACGTCCACCCTCCCTGCCACCACCCGGCGGAAGCCCACGCGCCAGCCCCCTGCCACGAAGAAACCCTCGCGGCCCTGCGACTCTCACCCCTGCCTGCACGGTGGCACCTGCGAGGATGATGGGAAGGAGTTCACCTGCAGCTGCCCGGCAGGCAAAGGGGGAGCCGTCTGTGAGAAATGTAGGTGCCTCTGACCTGTTGCGGCCGCGGCGCTGCTGGGCACCGGTAGCGGAGCTCACAGCCGTAAGAGGGAGAGGGCCAAAAGCAGGGACAGCACAGTCAGGGGAACCGCATCTCTTGGGGCTTTGAGTTCCACCCTGGCTCCAGCCAAGGAAGCTGGGAGGACCCAACTGGGAAAGCGTTGCTCTGCAGTTGCCCCTTTTCTTCCCTGTTGTCCCTAAGCACGTGCTGCTAGGCACCGCCAGGGCTGAAGGGCTGGGCTTCACACGGTGTGGCCCTTTCCATGTCCGTTCCTACTCCAGCAGCCTGCACTGACGGCATGGCAGTGGAGAGACGCGGGGGCACATGCAAACCCAGCCCCGTAACTTGTGCTGGCGCTGCACGCGCACCAGGCAGGAGGCACTGCAGGGGCCAATTTAACCGGCTTTCTAAACTCTGCCAAGAACAGGTTGTACCTGCACTCTGCATTGTAAGAGGCAAGCACGGCAAGGCTGCAGGGTAAGAAGGTGCCGGGAGCAATTTCTTCCTGGCTCCACTTCTGATATACCCGTGCCCCAAAGCACGGGGATTGTGAGCTTCTGCTTTTTTATCTCAGCTTGTGGCGTTGTCACTCACACCTCCTGCAGCTAGTGACTGCTAGTTAGTGTAACAGAGAGACAGGTACTAACTGTCCTCTCAAACACCAGGAGATGCGAGCTGATAATTCAGGCTCTATTCCCCGGCGCTCAGAGCTGCTTAGCCACCAGCTGCAGACTGGCAGCGTGCTTACCCAGAGCTGCTGTTATTTACTGTGAGCTCCCGCGGGCAATTTGGTGTCACGCCGGGCGCTCTGGGTAGTTATGAGTGCTTATTCCCGAAAAGCTTTGTCCCTGAAGCTGTAAGCTGGAGCGCTCAAAGCTGCTGCTGGATGTGGGCGTCCAGTCCTGTTAATTTTAATAGGGTTTGGTCTTCCAGATCCCTTGGACAATCTCAGCTGCAATGAATAAAAGCCTGGAGCGATGAATGTAGATCAGTCTTGTGGGATTCTGGGAGGACAGATAAAAACTACCTAGGAGCAGGGAAGTTGAGTTACGAGGAACTGTGTGTACAGCAGAGCTCAGCTGAGGGCACAGGGGATGTGGTAGCTGGGCATGGAAAGGACCGACAGCACTGGTCCTTAACTGGGAGGAGCTGATTGGGACACTACTGAAGTGAAGTACTGGGGGAGCAATGCCACAGATCTCTAAAGCCTGGGAGCAATCTTTGGGGGGCATCCCATCACGAGAGGAGCTGATTGCTACCAGTACGAGTGTCTGGGAGGTGATGACAGGGAACAATTGCACAGGAGCATGGGCCCAGAGGAGAGAGCCATCTTCTTTCTGCCACTTCACAAGAGCTCTCTTTGATGGTACACATAGGAAAGTGTTCGCAGGCTCACGTCAGGCCTTTATCTGCTCTCTGTTCTCCTGTTCCCTCCTCTATTTCATCCCCTCTTTCTTTCTCTACCCACCCCCCGGCTCTTGCAGCTATCAGGTACTTCATCCCCAGCTTTGGTGGCAAGTCCTACCTGGCCTTCAAGATGATGAAGGCATACCACACCGTGCGCATTGCCATGGAGTTCAGGACTGTGGAGCTCAGCGGGCTGCTGCTCTACAATGGGCAGAACCGCGGCAAAGACTTCATTTCCCTGGCGCTGGTTGGCGGCTTCGTGGAGCTCAGGTGGGTGCCCTTCCCCTCGGCCCTGTGCGGTGCGGAGGGAGCGGAGCAGCTGCTCTTGCCACCATGGTCCCTGCAGAGCACCAGGAGGATGCTGGGCTCGAACTTGCAGGCTAAGAACCAGTAGCATCAAATGGACAAGAAGAGGAGCTTTTTTTCCAATCTAGTAGGAATACTAAGGAGACTCATTCCCTGTGGCACTTTTCAACAAAGTTTAATTCACTTATTTCAGTTGGAATTTTGAAAAGCTAAAAGGTGTGGGAGGTTGATTTTTTGAGCAAGTGAGAGGTCTTTTTTTGGCGCTGTTTTTGTACTGGAAAAAGAAATGCAGGGGAAAAAAGAAAGGGAGAAAGGCCCCGGAAATCTGAGCTGAAATGATTTTTCCAGTTCCAAAAGCCAAAGGTGCAGATTTGGAATGAGGTGAGGTGGTGGGCAGACCTCTGGAGACTGCAAAGTGCGGATGAGTGCTCAGGCAGGCAGTCCCGGTGCTCAGCGGGGGACAGCTATATGCTCTGAGAGCAGCCTGGGCCAGAGGTGGGGAGGGACGGGGCCTCACGAGTGCTCCCACCTTCTCACTGGGACGCAGCAGCCCCTGTGCTGTGGCACAGATGTCACCTTTCTGCAGGGTGGCACAGACAGAGCATCCCCCTCTTCTGCTCCAGGTTTAACACCGGTTCTGGCACGGGCATCATCACCAGCAAGGTCCGTGTTGAGCCTGGCAAGTGGCACCAGTTAGTGGTGAACCGCAACCGCCGCAGTGGCATGCTGTCTGTCGACGGGGAGCCCCACGTCAGCGGGGAGAGCCCAACGGGCACCGACGGGCTCAACCTCGACACAGACCTGTTCATCGGGGGAGCGCCGGAGGACCAAATGGCTGTGTGAGTGGGGACGCTGGACCGCTGCCGTGGGTGTCACAGCATCTGCTGCTGCTGCAGGCAGAGCATCCATGGTGGCTGCAGCCCTCTGCCTGCCAGCAGGCTCCAGGCGGTGGCTGGGGGAGTGTTGTGGAGCAGAGCTTCTCTGGGCTTGGGGGGCCTCTTAACACCCTGCTGGGGAGCACAGCCTGACCCAGATGCTTGGAGGGCCTCTGTCTTTTTTTGTCCTCGGGGACAAAACCCCCGCCCACTTTGTCCTCTGTCCCCTCAGGGTGACAGATCGTACTGCAGCTACAACCGGCCTGAAGGGCTGCATCCGCCTCCTGGACGTGAACAACCAGATGTACGACCTGCGGGAGAAAGGCAGTGATGTGCTGTATGGCAGCGGGGTGGGCGAGTGCGGCAACGACCCCTGTCACCCCAACCCCTGCCACCATGGTGGCATCTGCCATGTCAAGGAGGCAGAGATGTTCCACTGCGAGTGTCTCTACACCTACACCGGTACGGGGAGGGGGCTGCAGACAGCGCATTGCTGGGGCTCCTGATCCTGCTGGCTGGCCCTGAGGGGTCCCAGAGCCTCTGGGGCTCACGATGTGAGCTGCAGTGGGAGGGGGATGTGGTGCGGAGCGTCAGCAGTGGGTTAGAGGGAGAAGTGTAGGATGAAGCCACATCTAGTCAAGACCATAAATTTAGGGTGTAGACCTATTCATGTGCACATGAGACAAGGGCCAAGATCTGTCTGTTCTTATGCACAAAAAAATGTCCCCTTGTATTTTAGAGGCAGTGCAAAGCGTAGTCTGGCACGGGTATCATCTGCCATTTGTGGTGTCCACTGAGGGGGGCTTCTTGGGTCACGGGAACCCAACCTGAGATGGGAGAAAAAGGCTGGCAGGGCCATCAGAAGACATCAGAGGCGTTTGTCTCTGGCCAAATCATGCCTGATGGCTGTTGGTTTGGGATGCTGATGTGACAGGTTGCCGTTTCTGCTGCAGGCCCAACGTGTGCTGATGAGAGGAATCCCTGCGACCCTACGCCCTGCCACGTCTCTGCCACCTGCCTGGTGCTGCCAGAGGGAGGTGCCTTGTGCGCCTGTCCCATGGGCCGGGAAGGAGACTTCTGCGAGCTAGGTGGGACGGGAGCTGGCAGAGGAGCGGGTCTGGGGAAGGGGGTGGAACTGAAGGTGCTGATTTCCCCAGCCTGGGTGGCCAGGAGGCCTTGCCAGCTGTGGCTCTGGGGCACTGGCTGAAGCTGCTCTGCCTCCTCTTCCTCACCATTCCCTCGTTTGTGCCCAGTGACAGAGCAGGACCACACCATGCCCTTCCTCCCGGAGTTCAATGGCTTCTCCTACCTGGAGCTGAATGGGCTGCAGACCTTCGTTCCTGACCTGCAGTAAGTGCCAGGGAACGGGAGAGGGGCAGGCGAGCGCATTGCCCGCGTGGCTGATCTGGGGGAGAGAGCTCGCACCCTGAGCCTCGCCTGTCCCATGCTGGCTCTCCCTAGAGGTCTTCCCTTTCGACAGGTTTTGGAGGTTTTGTTCAGAGGGACTGGCATTGCCAGAATCCCCGCAGCCAGACTGAGCTCCCCGCGGGCTTGGCGTTGCAACGGGCTGGGTAAATAGGCACCACGGAGCAGCATCCTGAACATGGCAGATGTATCACTTACCTGGCAAGGGTGCCTTACAGGGGTGGCCTCTCTCTGCCATACCTGTAGTCCCAGGCAGGCAGAGGTCTTCCAAGGGCTCGGCACACGGGGGCAGAGGAAGAAAGCACGTGGGCAGCTGGATTGGAGGGTATCCGTAATCCTTCTCTCCTCAGGGACAAAATGTCCATGGAAGTTGTGTTCCTGGCCAAGAACCCCAGTGGCATGATCTTCTACAACGGACAGAAGACAGATGGCAAAGGGGACTTTGTCTCTCTGGCCTTACACGATGGCTACCTGGAGTACAGATACGACCTGGGCAAAGGGGCAGCGGTGCTCAGGTAGGGTGGGCTGCAGGCTGGGGAGCTGCTCCTCAGGGGGGTGGTGGCAGCAGAGGCAGGAGAGGGACAGTGGTGGCTTTCAGTGTCCAGCACTGGTTTTGAGCTCCTCTCCCCAGAAAACCGTAAGGAAGTGGAGGGGAGCAGGCTTCGTACTCGGCTGTTTGCAGTAATGGCTCTTGGTCAGCTGTCCTGTGGGACAGGGCAGAGCTGGGCCTGTCCCCAGCTTGTGCCTCTTTCCCAGGCTATGCCGGGCTGTCGGCGCGGCTGCGAGCTGGGGCAGCCCAAGCTGGTCAAGCTGCAGTGGCCTGGGCAGCCCGAGCTGGTCAGGGCAGGTTTCCAGCGCTGGTTTGCAGGTGGTGACGGCAGAGCTCTCACCCATGTGTCTTCTCCTCCCTTCTCACCACCAGGAGCAAAGAACCAGTTCCCCTCAACACTTGGATAAGTGTCTTGTTGGAGAGAAATGGGCGCAAAGGGGTAATGAGGATCAACAACGGCGAGAGGGTGATGGGAGAGTCACCGGTACGTTGATGGGCCAGGGAGAGCTCTCTGGGCTTCCAGCCCTGCTCCTCTCATGTGTGAAATGAGCTGAGAAGTTCCCAGGCTCGTGGGCTTTTAATCCCTGTGGTGCACGGCTTTAAGGGTGGAGGAGGAGTGGGCAAGACCTGGGGAGGAAAAGATGCTGCAGGGCAGAGCTTGCCTGCTTGTCTTCGCTGCTCTGCAGCCTGGCCTGGGTGCTGTAGGACACCCTTTTTTTGCAGGTGCTCGAGGGTCCCTGTACTGGGGCAGGTACACAAGGCACCCTTGCAACCAAGGGAAGCGGCTGCCTGTGCTGCCACTGTGTTGGGCCCCTGTGGGCTTCAGCCTGCGCCCTTGGTGCTGGACTCGAGCCCTCCGCAGTGCTGGCTGCGCAGGGAGCTCGGCCGGGAGCAAGTCATGGAGCAGTAAAAGCCCTGTTGCGCTCTTGCTGCTGAATCCATTAGTGCCTTCTCTGCTCGGCTTCCAAGCTGGCAGTTTACGCCTCTGACTTCTCCCGTGTCCTGTCCCCTCTGCACTTCTGTCTCCGCACAAACAGTGGTTCCCCAGGGCTTCACGGCAGGGCCACTGGCCTTCCTTTCATCCACCTTGCCAGCAGGGAAGCTGATAATGTAGGAAAAGCCCCAGCTGCTGCTGAACTCATCCTTAAGCTCCAGATAGAAGTGCAGCATCAAGATCATGCAGCATTCCTGCAAAAGAAGGGATTTCTTCCTCCCCTCACTCTCATCTTTTCAAGCTTCTCTCCTGGTGAAGGTTCCCCCTGGTTGGCAGGGTGGCAGCGGCCCCTCCTGTTGCGTTCTGCAGCTCCCCTTCCCTGGCTCTCCCGGGCACTGGTTGCAGCAGTGGTCTTGCAGCCCTGCATGTTATGATGTTACCCACTGATCTCCCTTTTCTCTCTCTCTTTCTCTCTCTCCCTTTGATTTTCATTTGTATTTTTCCCTCCCCTGCTGTCTGGATCCCAGAAATCCCGTAAGGTAAAGATAAGTATGACCCACTGCACCTCCATCTCATCTGCCATTGGCACATTGTTCTTTTTTGTTTTCCATTCAGATCTCAATGTTTCACCCACTCCCCTTCCCATCTGACCAAGCAGCTTTAGGATCTCTGTAGATTAGAGACACTTGTTTCCTCTTCCGTCATTAATTTCCAGCCAGTTGTTACATTTTGTTTCAGAAGCATTTCAATTAATCCGGTCATGTTTCTCGTGTTAACTCCACAAAGCATTAGCTAGTGATTCATATAACTGCATCTTTGCCTCGCCGCTGTGCCTCGGGGCCCATCCCGGGCACACAGGAGGGGGCATCGCTCCTGTTGTGTGCCCAGTGAACCCTGTGGCTGAAGACTCCCCTGGGACTCCCCGTGGCTGCGGGGTGACAGCAAGGAGGGGGTCTTTCTCCTCCAAACTCACAGCCACGTGAGACACAGGAGAACCTCCTCTAGCCGTTTGCTGTAGGGGACCTGTAGCAGCTGGATGAACCCAAGCTGAATCCCTCTGGTATGAGTTTGGGCTGAAACATTAGCCCTGTGAGACTGAAGCGATATTTGTTTACTTGGTTTTGGGGGCTGCACAAAGCCAGAGACCTCCACACCTGAGGACATTAGAACAGCATCTCCCCAAAATTAAATCCACAGGAAAATCTTTTCCTTGTGTGCCTCCTGGCAGGTAAGACCTTGCAGCTTGGCATGAGGAGGTTCGCTGGAGGCCCCTTTCTCCCAGCACCCTTTACACAGCCTGGTTTGGTGCCAGATACGTGGAGCTCATCCGCTCCCTGTGCTCGGTGGTGGCTCACCCTGGCAGTGCCGTGGCTGGTGGCCGGCTGCAGGTCCCGGTGGCAGGGCATGCGGGGCAGCCGGGCTGGGGCAGGGTGGCCAGCAGGAGCAGCACAGGGAACAGAGGAGAAGGTGGGGACCCAGTCCCAAGTGGGATGCCCAGCCCAGCCTGCCTCTCCCTGCCCAGCCCACCTCCTGCCTGCCTGCACTAGGGCAGGGCTGGCTGTGCCAGGCTCCGGCATGCTTTCCGAGGGGCTCTCCGGCTCTGGCCTCCGCAGAGATGGCTAGCGGCGCCGCATACCAGCCCTGCCCCAGGACACAGCCTGTGCCTTGAGGGAGGAAGGCAGGGAGCGGGGTAGCGCAGGGGACAGGCGGGTGTTGCTTTCTTTCCCACCAGCCTGGCTTCTGGTTGTGCATGGGTGCCTGCTCTGCCTGCAGTGCTGCCCTGCTCGCAGCCTGCTTTAGTGCCTGCAGAGCTGGGCCAAACGCCCAGCTTGCAGCTTAGGGACAGCCTGACATCTTCTCCATCTCACCTTCTCCTCTCTCCTCCCCAGGTGCCTCACACCTTCCTGAACCTGAAGGAGCCATTTTATGTGGGGGGAGCCCCAGATTTCAGCAAGCTAGCTCGAGCAGCTGCCATCTCTACCAGCTTTGATGGAGCTGTGCAGAGGGTAAGGCGCTACCGGGCAGCCGGGGGCAGGTGTCTGGCTGGGAGACGTGCCATCTGCACTGGTATTGCTGGAGGAGAGCAAGGACGAGCCTGGGAGCGGGCTGCCCCGGCACGTGGGTCCCTGTGCACAGGGGGCATACCCAGTTGAAAAATGGCAGCAGTGGGTGGCAGAAGAGGAGGAGGTGCATCACAGGAACCCATGGGGCTTGGGGCCGGATTCCCACTCCCCCTTCCCCCGGGAGGGTGCTGGCCTCCGTCCCCCTGCCGGCCCCGTGGAGAGCCGGGGTGGTGAAGCCTGACTCTTGTGCTTCCTCTTGCTTGCATGTGTCAGATCTCCGTCAAGGGGGTGCCTGTGCTGAAGGAGCAGAACATCCGCAGCGCCATTGAGATCTCCCCGTTCCGAGGCCACCCCTGTACCCAGAAACCTAATCCCTGCCAGAACGGAGGCACTTGCAGCCCCCGGCTAGAGAGCTACGAGTGTGCCTGCCAGAGGGGCTTCTCCGGGGCTCACTGTGAGAAAGGTGAGATTGCCAGGGTAGGGCTGGACATGGACCCTCACCCGCTAGCCAGACGCAGCAATGAAACTGCTCGATGATTAGCTGGTGGCAGCAGGACAGCGCACTGCTTAGGCCAAGCCTGACGTCTTGCCCTTGTGGCAGCTGGGAGGGATCCAGGGGGAACAAGCCGTGGCATTCGCAGGCTGGCACTGTTGTGCCGCTGTGAAGTCGAGGCAATGCCGTTTCACAGAAATGCAGGCATTACGCTGCATGCGGCAGGGCAAACGCTGCTGCCCGCAGGTAGATCACCCAGCCCTTCTGTCAGTGCACTCTGACCCTGCCTTGTGTTGCTGTGCTCAGTTGAAGCAGCCTGGGGCAGGGAAAGGTGGTTTGATGCCATAGCAGATCAGGGTTTCTTTCCTGCTGCCTCCCTGAGATGAGCCCTTGGGCCATCACCGAGCCCAGGTTCCTCCCAGCTGCAGCCAGGAAACCAGCGAGGCTGTGGATTTCATGACAGTTGGCTGCAAAACAGGGAGATGGTCCAAACTCATGGGCTTTAAAGCCACAGGAAAACTTTCCAGGGGCTTGCTTAGAGTGCCGCAGTGCTGACATGCCCCCAGGGATGGCAGGTCTGTGCGTGCCTTTGTCCTGTTATGAATGCTCAGTGTAAAGGGGGATTTTCCTAGTCTCCAAGGATGGACAGGCCATGCTACGTTGCCTGACAGCTCTTCTTTTTCTCACCTCCAGTGATCATTGAGAAGGCTGCTGGAGATGCAGAGGCCATTGCTTTTGATGGTAGGACATATATGGAGTACCACAATGCCGTGACAAAGAGGTAATTTGGCTGCTGAGCTGAACCAAGATCAAAGCCAGGAGTTAGGGCTGTTAGCAGGAAGAGCTAGGGTCGAAGAAGTCCAAGGGCAGTGCTCAAAGAGGGGCAAGCCAAACTGGGGCTGTGAGCACTCACTTCCAGCCATTACCTCTAAAGCTGCCTTGTTGGCAGAGAGCTCTCCCCACAACAGCAGTGCCTGGCCAACTTCAGGTCTGGATGTTCTCATTCTGCAGCGTGTGGGCCACTTTCTGGGTCAGCGTAGCCTGGTTTGGGAGCGGGATGAAGCTGGCTGAGTGCACCCCGTGAAGATGGTTAATGTGCCCTGCTCCTGGTCGGTGCCTTTCTTTGCCCACGTGCTGAGGAGTGGGTTGTGGGCTGGGTGAGCTGTGCTGAGGGGAGAGGTAGCTCTGCCAGCGGTTTAATTGATGCCTGTTTGCCAGCTCCTTTGTCTCTCTGGCTGTTTGTGCAGCAAGGGTAGGTTCTGCCAACAGGGACGGGCCGTCACTGCTGCAGGACTTGGCTAGCCTTCTCCAGAGTCTGCTCGACCCTGACCCCATGGGCTAGGGGTATGTCTTCGGACCCTGCGGTCTCTGTGGCTGTCCTGGTCCCTGGGGCTTCTCTCTCAAGATAAACGGAGCCCTGACCAAGGTCCTCTTCAGCCTCCGGGCTGGATATTTCTCCTACGGGAGACTCAGTCCACCGCAGGCTGGCTCCGTACCCTTCCTCAGCACTGTCCTCCCGCAGCCCCCGTGGTTGCTTCCCAGCTCCGCGGCACTAGGCCAGGGTGTTGGATAAGGCTCTGTCCATCTGCCTCTTACACCCTCAGATTCCCTGCTGCCCTAACACCTCTGCCTGGGGAGGGCGTCTGTGTTGAGCTGTTTGTCAGTCTCTGTCTGTCCGTCTCTTCTCAACGTCCTTGTTTCTTTGTTTTCAAGCCACCTGACCAATGAGATCCCCGCGTAAGTACAGTCCTCCCCGCTGCAGCCATCTGCCCTCCACCACGTCTCCCATTGCCACCCTGACCACCAGCCAACCCACAGGGGACCGCAGGGCAGGTGTGGGAGGAGGAATACGGGCACTTTCCCGGGGGTCTGCCATGGGCAGGCGTTCCCATTTCAGGGTGAAGAGGACGCAGGTACTGACCGCAGCTCTGGCAGCTGCACAGGGGCCCAAAGACAGCCAAGATGCAGCAGGAGCTACGCTGTCCAGCTCTGCTGCAGTCAAGATGTTGTCCCAGCAGTGTGCTGCAACTTAGTCTTAGTTTAAGCAGCTGAGCATAAGGAAAGAAATTCCTGTGACTTACCTCTTCCATCAGCAGCAGAGGCATTGGCGATGGAAATAAGGGGTGCTAATCCTGCTGTGATTTTTCCAGCACGAATGTAGCATTGCTGCCGCAGCAAGGAGGCCAGGCTGGGCGCTAGGAGAATGCTCCCCACTCAGGGGTGCGTGGTCTGGGCAATCCCTCCCAGCGTGCAGTGTGGGTGGGGGGCAGAAGGGCCTCGGCAGGCGGATGGGGAGAAGGGCTTCTTCCCTAGGGCAGGCTTGACGGCTGTTGATTTGCTGTCTGTCTGTCTGTCTTGCTGGGCGGCAGGAGGGGAAGAGAAGCACTGGTTTTATGCGGCTGTATTCCCCACTGTGTGGGGGAGAGTTTGAGTGATACCTGCCTGTCACATCCCCATTTCACCTCATTTCCTACAAGCTGGGGTCAGGCAGAGGCTCGGGAGGCTGAGTTGCGTGCATGTATGCATGTCAACACCTGGGGTGCCACAGAGCCCACTACCTGCATGTTCACAACAGTCTGGGAGGTGCTCGGGTGTTTTGGAAAGGGTTTTTTAGGATCCAAGCATCCTCCTAAGCTAGACAGTGCCCTACAGCAACGAGAGGCACGTAGTGGGCTGCACGACAACTTTGCCACGTGGCAAAGTGCCCGGCTGTCCCTCTGCACAGATGTGAGCCACATCCCTGCAGATGAGCGGAAAGCCGCTACCTCTGTGTCCTGCCTCTCCCAGTGCTCTGCAAAGGGAAGGTCACCATTCCCAGCCTTCTCCCCGCCAGAGCCAGCCTATTTCGGCTGTGCATGCCCCATCCTGCAAGGGAGCTTAGCACTTCTCCCCAGATCCCTCTGCTGGGATTTGGCAGCGGCACTCACTAGCCCCGCCAGGGCTGAAGGACCCATTGGGCTGTCCATAAAAAGTAGTTTCTTCTGTCTCCAGGCAGACACCAGGGTGTGCCTTGGGCAGGACTAACACTCCCAATTGCTTCTCTGGGCTCTGCTGGCCGTGACATGCCCGTACTTTTTTTTTTTGAACGTACATTTTTATATATACATCTAGTTAGAGCTGACTGTAATGCCGGGCCTGTAGCCCCTAACGCTTGCAGGCAGTGCCAGCAGGACAGCTGTAGTCCTGGGTTTCCCCTTCTCCATGCACGCCCTGCCGCCCAAGTGCCCCGCGACTGACTCAGAGGCCTTACGTGTCAATTCAGCCATCTGGCTAGATGGGAGCCCCTTCTGCAGCATCCCAAAGAACCAGCCTGAGACCTGCCTGCAGGTCTGCCCGGGAAAGGGTCCTCACACAGGGCCGTGGACCAAAAGCCCCCTTCCCGCAGCGGTGCTGCCCTCCGTCCTGTCCCAGGATACACATCCCAGCAGGGCAGTGTGGGTGATCAGCAGCCACACTGATAGTCCTGACCCAGGAGAGTCCCTGCACCGCTGGGACAGGGCTGTATTCACTCGTTGGCATTATGCTCACCCTGGCTAAGCAATAACTTGCAAACTTGTCTCGCTGGCTTAAGGAAACTCAGCCCCAAGGACAGTGGCTGAGGCTTCCTGCTCATGCTGGGCGGATTTCTCAGCTTGGGCGTTGTGTAGGGTGAAGAGCCGTTGCTGTTGAGCAGGGCTGTTCCCTGTCCGTGCGCGGGGCGGGAGGGAAGGGTCTCCTCTGCTGTCCTGCGCTTATCGCACGCTCCCCTTTCTTCCTGCATCTAAGTCCCGAAGCACTGGACTATCCTGCGGAGCCCAGGTGAGTCTGTGCCAGGCTTTCAGCTCTTGCGTCTCGTGCTCTGCTGTTGCTGCCTCAGCATGTCTCTGTCTCTGTGCGCGTTCTGTGTGTCCATACCCTTGGCTTTTTATTTATAAGGGATACAGCTCTGGAGATGATGAGAGTAAACCCGAAGGAAGCCCTGTCCTTCCAGCATAGGAACAGCAGCTCCTATGCAGCTCCAGCTCTGGCCCTCCCTCCTGGGGGACCAGCCCAGCACATAGCCACTGGTGAGGCAAGAGGCTGAGTTACCTTGACAATACAGCCCTCGTCCAGCCCTTTGGACACAGTGTCCCTTGGGAATAAAAAGCTGTCTGTGGTGTTTATGTTGTCTGGTCTATGTGTGCACATGTGTCAGCAGTGTGTCTCAGAGCATCCCAGGAGAGTGGATGGCAACTCCATATGGCAACGTCACCAGTTGCCAAGAGCCTTTTGTCTGTTCCAAAAGGGACTGAGCAAAGATTGGGATGCCAACGTGGGGGAAATCCTGTCCTTCCTTCATTCCCCCTTGGGAAAAGATACCACGCCTAGGAGAAAGAAGGCTTTCTGCCTCTGTGGACAGTCTCCATCCCCTTCAAACTGCAGGGTGCTCATCGCCTCCCAGTCCCAGCCTCAGGCTCCCGTTGGGCTTTGGTCAAGCAGAGGCAGCGGGGTAGAGCAAACGCCTCCAAGGCTGATGGCTGTGTGGTGATGGCACGGGGAGCAGTGGTCCCCAGGCACCCCAGCCCTGCTTGCACCTCGGACGCCTGCCAGCAGGATGGTGAAATGGTGTCAACCCCAGCTTCGCTGCTGCTTGCAGCCCTCTTGATCTGGCCAACAGAGCCCTCTTTATTCTGACCCCTCCCAAATCAAAGGCAGCTCTGTGGGGAAAACCTTTCTGCTGGCCAGATCAGGGCCAACCCGGTACCGTTCACCAGCCCACGTAACAGACCTCTTCCTTCAGTGCCTGCATATGAGGAGGCAAAACCAAGACTTGTGTGTCACAGCTTGCAGGGGTTGATGTGTCTGAACCTTGTGCTCTGTGGAGGGCAAAAGCAAGGGGCAGTAGCCCCAGGCTGTGTCTTTGAGGTTCAAGCTGGATGTTGGGGAAAACACTTCATCCCCAGGAGAACTGTGCAGCACCCACTCAGGTCAGCAGAAAGATGGAGAAGCTCCATTCTTGGTGGTCCACAGCTGCCCTCATCTAGCACTGGGAATGGTCCTACTCTGAGTGGGAGCTGGGTTAGAGAACTCCAGAGGGCCATTTCTTTGATCCTGTGGCCTGGTTCAGAGCTTTCCATCTGCTCCCCCTGCCATGCACCAGGCCTTCTGAGCAGGCCTGGGATATTGCAAAGGCTGCGACCCCTCAAGTGCAGCAGGTAGGGACTGAGACCCCATGCATAGCCTGGTGCCAAAGGTGGGTTGAAGGTTATCCTCAGCAGGTGAGCTAGTTGGCTGGGAAGAGAGAAGGCTGCTCCGAGGAGCTGACTGGCTGCCTGTTGCTTTTGTAGCCATGTTTTTAACTCTGCTCTGTCTTCTCCCCTGCTCCCATCTCCCCATGCAGCGAGAAGGCCTTGCAATCGAACCACTTTGAACTAAGCATCAAAACAGAAGCCACTCAGGGGCTGATCCTGTGGAGCGGGAAGGGGCTGGAGCGATCAGACTACATCGCCCTCGCCATAGTGGATGGCTTCGTACAAATGACCTATGATCTCGGCTCCAAGCCAGTCGTCCTACGATCCACGGTCCCAGTCAACACCAACCAGTGGATTCACATCAAAGCATACAGGTGCGAAGGCTAGCAGGAGGGGAGAGCAGGACCGTGGCTGATTGATTGCTCTGGGATGGGCAAGCTGGGAACTAGGGAGCCTGAGTCACGGCTGTGGCTCCATGCCCTGTGATCCCCAAGGGTCACTCCTCTTCTTGGATAATAATAGAGGAGAGGCATGTGGGCAGTGCTGCGTTGGAGGGGTGCGTGTTGTGACACGCCTGTAAATGTCAAAGCGGCAGGCTCAAGGAGGTACGAAAGGTTCGTGCCTTTTATTTTAGCTGGCTGAGGGTTTGACATTCTGTTCGTGTTGAGCCCGAGCCGTCCCTTTTATTTTTATTGGTGGTGGGAGTGGTGAGCGGATCATGCGGCTGGCATGCCAGGGATTTCTGTTGATGGGTCTGGAGGGCGCGGGAGGAAGCTGCGGCCGCTGGCGGGGCTGGCGGCGGGGCTGCGGGATGCCCGGGCGATGCCGGAGGGGAACACTCGCCGCCGGCTGCGTGGCGCTCCCCGGAGAGGCGTTGCACCAAGGACGGCTCTGTGCTACGCGGCCCGAGGGAGAGCTCTGCTCCCCACTCCTCTCCAGGTGGAGAAGGGCTGATGGTGCCCAGTGTCTGGATTTAGTGTAAAGCAGAGAGCAGCTCTGGGGTTTTCCTCTAAGGTTGCTGATCATCTTCTGTGTCTTCTTCCCTCGCTCCGGGAGCAGGGTACAGAGAGAAGGTTCCCTTCAAGTCGGCAACGAAGCCCCCATTGCTGGCTCTTCTCCGCTTGGTGCAACACAGCTAGATACAGATGGGGCCCTGTGGCTGGGTAAGTCGGTGTGGAAAGGGTGAACCTCCTCTGCACCCCTTGCTGAGGGGCTCAGAGCTGGGACAGTGATGTTCCCTCACTTGTTTCAATGGGACACCTTTGCCTCCCAGGTGGTTTTGACAGGTTTGACCTAATAAGTCCCCCGCTCGTTCTCTGCCTACTAGGGCAGGATGCCGGTGGCAGCTGAGGGTCGAAGGGTTGGCTTTACCAAATGCCAGTCCTTTCCATGTCACCATGTCCCCTGAAGAGAGCCGTTAACTGGCCTGCAGCTCTGGATCCCCTGCTGCCGATGGCATGGAGCACCCTCTCCCTCTTCACCAAATTCCCTCGTGTGTGGGAGCCTCCGCTAGTTCACAAGCCTCCCAAATGTTCCTTGCTTGGGTGACTCTGGTTCCCAAAGGTGAAATGGCTGAATTGAGAGAAGGGTACTTCTGCCTGGAAATACGTAGAGACCCAGATTTTAAATGTTGCTTTATTTGTATAGCAGAATAAGCAGGCATGCCAGAACGTGCCCGTGTGTGCAGCAGAGGCAGTTCCATTTGTGTTGACAAAGTATTTTGATGGTGCAAACAGTGTTTGACCCATTGCATCTATCTCACACCGCCTGTGGCAGACCTGTCAGCACAGACAGAGGCCGGGTTTGTCCTGTAACAGCTCAAATAGGCAAGAAATCCACCCACAAGTGGAGGATAATTGTGCTTAACTACAACTAGTATTAATCTGAGCTAAGAGGATAATGAAGTCCTTTTTGGAGCCTGAAGGGATGAAAGAAGGATGCCCAGTGATAGGGGACGCTGCAGGTCCTGGGCTTCGTTCGTCTCTCGAGGAGCTTGCACGACAGCTCTCCATCTGTACGTTGAGGACTGGGCTGCTCCTCAGGCAGGAGCTGTAGCAGTCCTAGCGTTCAGGATTGCAAGGGGGCACAAAGGCCACAGAAATCAACGGACAGAAACGTTCATCTGGGGATTTTGATCATCTGCTGTGAAGAAACAGTGAATTAGATTCTGTTCACACTTTTCAGAAGCATCTGTTCTTATCTTCCCAGTCTAAGCCTGTAGTTTCAGGTCTAACCTGCCTTACAGAGAGTTCATATTCAAAAATGTAGCCTTACCTCTGAAAAGTCAGTATCCCAGATGCTATTTCTCGTTCTGAAATCAACCTAGAAGTTATGTGGAAAGCAGAATTTTTCCATGAGAAAGTTTTACTTGGCTTCTCCGCTGGGCTCTTCCAAAGGTTTTGTTTGCAATCAGCCTTTCATAATTTGAGGGCCTGGAATGAGCCATAGTTGATGTTTCAGTAACTGAAATAAAATTCAGTTTGGATTTGGGACCAATCTCCAAGGAAAGTAAGTATTTTAAGTTGAATGGGGATTTTAGAATGCAAGTTACTGTTTTAAGTGCCTTCAGGAAACCTGTATGAATTGGTTGGAACTGGCATTTCTCTGATGTAAGTGGAAAGAAATACTGGCCAGGACAGAGTGTTTTCCCCTCTGTTGAGGAAGGCATTCCCAGCAGCGCCTGCGCTGCGTGCGTGAGCGTGCAACGGCTGCCCCGCGTCTCCTTGGTCCTCCCAGCCGACCTTCTGCGCTCTCTCTTGCAGGGGGGATGGAGAAGCTGAGCGTGGCTCACAAGCTGCCCAAGGCCTACAGCACCGGCTTTATTGGCTGCATAAGGGACGTGATTGTCGACCGCCAAGAACTGCATCTGGTGGAGGACGCTTTAAACAACCCCACAATATTACACTGCTCAGCCAAATAGACCCCCAGGGACCCTTCCTTCTCCTTCCCTCCCTCCTGCCTATTGCTGTAATTATTTTCTATTTTTGTAAACTTATTGCTTTTTATATTTTGGGGGGAGGGGGGAATGGGAGGGGAGGAAACACCTTTTCTTTTGGGTTATTTGTTCGGTTGCAGTCTATCCAGGTCAGTCAGACTCTAATCAAACAGCAGCAACAAAGAACAAACCTTGAACCAAGTCTCCAAGAAGTGACAGAAGAACTTCCCCATTGCATCTGCATTGTAAATCTTATTCATACTTGAAGCTTCTGTTTGGGTTATTTTTCCCCCTCCTTACTTGTGTTCTTGGGTTGTTGCTCATGCCGGCGGGGGAAAGGATGCTGGTGCTGGCGAGATGTGTGGCCTTCGTGGATTCACCGCCTTCCCACCTCAGGCCTGGCCCCAAAGCCCCCTCCGCGGTGCTGGCTGAGCAGGGAAGCGGCCATCAGAGAAGCGGGAATTGCCACCCTGCTTTGGGGCCTGGCTCTGCCAAGCCTTCTCCTGGCCCTGTGTTCACCCTGTCTCCCTCCTCCCCCCCTTCCTCTCACTATAATTTATGTGTGTAAGAATCTCAAGTGCTTTTCTCCTTTATGCTCTGTTAAAATCAGGGATGCCATGCACTGGAAGAGAGACCAAGGTCTGCTCTGAGCAGGCAGAAAAGCATTGCTCTTTGGTTGTCTTATGACTGTTTGCTGGACTGAGAGGTGCTGTGGGGGAAATGTTGATTTCTCTGTTGGCTCTCCTCCTCTTGGACATGTGCAGAAGCAGCTGTGAAACCTCATTTCCACGCTTTGTGTTTATCCAGACATGTCCTAACCACCTGCTTGCCCTGGCTGCTCTTCCCAAGAGCTTCTGTGTACCAAGCGTTGCCCTCCCATGCACCGGTGAGAACTTGCAGCATGTCTTCAAGAGCTGGAAGTGCTCTCCCTCTTCCAGCGCTGTCAAACAGGCTGCCAGGGCACAGGGACTGGGGCCCTTTTCACTTACAAAAAAAAAAAAAAATTTGTTGGATGTGTCCTTCCATGACCCATGTCCGTTTTCCAGCCTCCGGGCATGACTTGCCCTCTGTCTACCGTGAGGATGCTTGCAGCTGGCCAGCATGTGAATCTCTGTAGAGCTGGTATTGCAGCCTCTCCCACGAAGAGTAATTGGAGTTTTACCTTTGACTTCAAGTTTTTGCAATGCCCAGTGCAATGCAGGGTCTTCCACGCCATGATCAAAGCTACTCTGGATACTGCCAGCCCAGCAGCAATAGCTGAAACGGGAATGGGCCGGGAGTCAGCTGTCGAGGCACTAGTATTTGGGAGGAGGGTTTTTTTAAGTATTTTCTTCCTCCATGCAAATCTTGAAAGCAAATACTGTGGTGCCAGTTACAAAGCCAGTACGTGTGTTTCTGAATGAATGTATGTGTGTTTGTGAGTGTCTGTCAACACGTTTGCATGCAAACACTGAATCTCCTGTAAGCAGGAGAAGAACAAGCAGATTGCAGCTATGAAAGAAATGACCCACTCCATTCAGGTTCCTTCTCCATGGGAAGAATTGACTGATGCTGTGTAGCATCTATGTCCCTTTCCACCACTGGGACGCAGCTGTGTCCCTTTCCCACCCTGAGATGAGAGCTGGCATTACTCTGTGTAAAACCAGCTAAAACCAGCTTTGTGGAGCGTGCAGAATGAATCTGAAGGATCCCGCCAGGTATCGAGTGTTACTTAATATCCAGGGTGCCGTCATTTTGCAGTTTTACCATAAATTTCTAGCACACCTTGTAGTGCACCTTTTCAAAGTAGCGTACTCTTTAAAAATGTTGTTTCTTGGCACTAAGTTTTGAGCCATGAAAAGTCAAATTACTTTTCTCAGGGTGAGCTCTGAACACAGATGTAACAAAGGGGAAGAACGTAGCGTAAAACCACTTGGGTTTCTTTTTTCTTCTTTTTTTTTTTTTTTTTTATTAAATCTATGCCCCCACCCCCTGCCAAATCTATGCCTAATCTATTGACATTCCTCTAAAAATCCAGTGGTTAAATATTTCACGGGGGGCTGTGCCCTCTGCGGGATGGAGCCGCCGGGGGGGTGTGTGTGTGTGGCTGTGCGTGTGGCGATACCACATTTTAAGTGGCTACTGTATATAAATTGTGGTTCCTGGTGGGGAGTACTGTGACTGTGTTGTGAGAGGGACGGACTGCTGTATTTTGATCGCGAGGTGTAGATAGGCAGGGGCTAACTAGGACTGCAGGATGGGGTGGGATGGGAGGGAAGGGCAAGACCCTCAGCCTGTGGTTTGAGACCGTGAGTTCCAGCTGGGCGACGCGACTGCCTCGGCCGAGCGCGAGGGCTGAAAGTGCCGACTCCAGAGGGAGAGGGGCATGCGCAGAGGACGCTGCTCATTTTCTAGAATGCCACTGAAATGAAGCCAGGGTCACTGCAAACCAACCAACTAAACAAAAACAAAAACTCTGTCTGCTTTTGCTGGGGCTTGGAAATGCCTTAAAACAGGACCTTGCGTCCTCGTTGTCAAGCATCTTGAACCAAGGTCAGATTCAGCAGTGCTCCCTAGGGGCTGTGCACTTAACTTCGGCTTTATTTTTAATAGCGTTTATAACATGTATGTACAAAAAAAAAAAGACATTGAGGTTTGTTTTTTTTTTCCTGGGTTTTTTTTTTTTTTTTTGCTTTTTTAAAAAAAAAAATGTCCATGTGGCTTCATTTATAGGGTAAATTAATGACCATTGTGAACTGCTGTATGAATTCTGAAGGGCAATGCACAGTAGAGGAGCAGCATGATATAACCATTACTAACTTGTGTCTTTCGTCAATCACCATGAAATAAAGTTTGAAAACTATTAAATATGTTTTTAAGGGGCCTGTTGCTTTTTTTATTCTTTTTGTACCGCATGCCTCACGCTTGCTCACTGGTGTGTATCTGTCTCCTGGGCAGATGCTGCGTGAAGTCAAACCAGTATCTCCCTCTCCGTTTCCCTTAGCTCACGCAGGTACCTGCTGTATCTTGTAAATGCAGCCTTTTTATCAATGCCAACCTCAATCCTATCCACTCAATATTTGCAGGAGGAAGACTCCTGTGTGTCTTTACTTCCCCTCCTCTGTGGCCATCTGATCGCACTCTGCATGGTTTCACCTATTCAGGTGTCCGCCAGCTTTTCCTTCTTTGCCATGCGTGCTTTTATCGCCGCCTCTTAGGTAGCATTTTCAAAAGAGGCTTTCTATCCCATTGACATCACGCCATGTCAGCAGGACTGAAGTGATGCTTCTGTGGCCTGCTGCTCACTGATGGCAGCAGTTTCCCCTGGGTTTTAGCCTCTGTGAGCTGAGGAGCCATGGAAAGGCAGTCGCAAGCATGCAAGCAGGATGTGGTTTGAGCTGTACCAGCATCTATGTTTCTGCTCTAAACAGGTCTTCCTAATGGGGCCTCTCCACCTGGCCAGAGCCCTAGCTCTCTGATCCCTGCAGCTTCATCTTTCTGCAAGAAAAGAAGGTGGGAGGTAGAGAAATTTGTTTGCTCGAGAGGTCACGTTCATGCAAGTGGTGTGAAGTGAGAAAAAACCATGAGTTTCCTGCCATTTGGAAGGCAGCTAATTTAGCAAACGGAGTCATTTTGATATCCAGCAATGATGCACACTTGATTGGTGTTTGCACCAGCTCGGTAGGAACCGGCTTTTCAATGGACAATGAGACGCCGAAGACTCACAATGGGGAACAATGAGGGCAGTGTTTGAGCAGCCACAGGGGTTGCACAACTCACAACTGGGGCCATGTTTTGCTCAAGATCAGCCTCCTGCTGCAGCGTCTTCTTGACAATGACCTTATTATGCCACAACAGGCACGGACTTGCAAAGTCAGTACCTCTTGCACAGGCGTTTTGCCAGCTTGCTGCAAAGCAGTAGGAGAAAAAACTGTCCTTGTCTTGGCCAGAAGGAAAAGCTGAGCTCTGGCAGCTGGGTGGGTTGGTTTTTTTTTTTACTACAGGCTGGAAAAACCCATTGTGAGGGGAAAGAGGAAGGAAAGAAGGGCAGGAGCCACCCTGGGGGCACGCTTGGGCAGGCAGCAAGCATGACTCAAGGGGATGGCCTGGCCACGCTTTCTGGCAGCCCTTGCTCTGCGAGCAGCCTGCTCGGCGCGCTCAGGAACACGCCGTGTGCGCATCAAGCCTGACTGCCCAGTCTGCTCTCACCGGGAGCAAAGGCAATCGGGCGATATCGTCAAGAAGGAGAGGGCAGTTGGGGTTGGATGGTCTTACCCATCCTCAGCTTGCTCCGGCACCCCTAGCCTCTGGAAACAGCTAACCCCGACAGCCCGTTGTGAGCCTCTCCTGTGCCCGAGCTTCAGTCCGGGGCTAAAAGCAGCTTAGTCCATTCTTCTCAAGCCACTGAGCGGAGGCTTCAGCAGGATGGTGGGGAAGGGCGTGGGGGACCCGGGGGCAGCGAAGGGCAGTGGTGTGTTGCTTTGGCGATCGCGTGAATGGTTTCATGAGGCCGTCCCATGGGATTTTGATCTGTTGTATTGCCTTTTACAGTTGCCTGCTTCCCAAGTGCTTAGCTGGCAAGTGTGGAGTGAGAGACCGATTAGCTTGCTTTTTCCTGAGGCTGCTGCTGCTAGCCGGGCTGGTGGGGGCTAGTCCTTCTGCAATATGGCAGACCAAACCTAAACCTCTGCTGAGTTAGTTGTGGCCCATGTCCCTTTCCCCTGTAGCCTGGGTAGTGGCTGTTAATAGTTCTGGACTCCTCAGCTCCATGGCTGCTTGGCCTCACTTTGCAGCGTGTATGGTGGGGAGCAGGAGCCATGGATTTCTTTCCCTGCGCTGCTGCTGCCGCAGCCTGTGCCTCGGGCTGGTCGCTTCCACGGCTTGCACCGTGCTCTCCTCACCTGCCAAAGCAGCGGCAGGATCCATCACCCTGCTCTGTAACGTACCTCTGTGTCTGTGGCTGGGAAAACGTGATTATTCAGAATGAAAAGGAGCTGCAGTGTTTGCAAGTAGACAGCTTGGCCCGTGAACACGGTCTTTCTGGCTCTTCATCAAAGGAGCCTGTCACAGGGCCTACAGTTCAGGGCTATGCAGATGCCCTGAATTTAAGGGTTTATGGAGCTCTCGTGGCTGTGGCTGGGAGTGCAAACATCTTTCCAAAGCTGAGCGCACGCAGTGGTGCTGGGCTGCCTGAGCTGCCATCGCTCGGGTGGATGTAACGTGAGGGTCCGGCCCCATGTGGACCTGAGGAATGGGGCTAGTTTACGGTGTCTAGTCAAAGTGCACCTGGGGGAATTCCCTTCCCTCAGACTGGAATCCCAGTCACTTCCTCTGCATTCCCAACATCAGCTGGTGGGAGAGCTACGTGACGTGGCTGTGTCCTGGTACCCAGCTATCCGTTTCCAGCCTGCAAATGGAAGAGCAAGCCTGTGAAGTTGTGTTTCTATCAATGAAAAGCTCAGGCGGAAATTGGAAGTGACTTTGAGTAGCACTGGGTGCTCCTCAGGATGACCGACACAGCTGAGATGGGATCTTTATAGCTGTCCTTACTGCAAACATTAAAGGCACCTGGGAGCGTTGTTCCCAGAGCTTACCATCTTTGGAGACTGTGGGGAGTCTGGTGTCCGAACCCAGAGATCAGCCTGGGCACAAAGGCTCCTGGTGAGCTTTCTCCTGAGTCTCCTGTCCTGTGTGACTGCTTCTCCCCTCCAGCAGCGGCCAACATGGTGGTGGTACATCAGCCCTGTTCTCACTGGGGACCTTCTGCCCGCTCCCCTGGCAACTCTCCAGCCCAGGCACATGCTCTGTAATTGCAAGACAAACATTATGCCTCCCCAGGAGTGTTCTCACTTTTCTTTGCTCCTAGACACGCTGCCAGTATTGTCCTGGCTATTAGCATGTGGCATTTCCAGCCACTCTCCCACCCCTGTAGATATTCCCAGGAGAACATATAGATGAGAGCTAAAAATGTGCTCTCCTCTGCCTGCAGCAGGCAATGCCTCAGGGCTGGGGCAGGAATACCAGACTCCAGAGCTCCTGAGTAGGGTGCTGAAACCCAGTTTCTCCGGCAGCCTGAAGCATCTGTCCTTACTGGGAGAAGTGTAGCAGGGTAGAGCCCAGGCACCAGTAAAGCCTCTCCCAGCCAGCCACCAGCTGAGACCGAGCAGGTTGGAGAGCAGATGGGGTCACACAGACATCCAGCTCGTCCGCTGTCATCACGGTGCGTTTCTATTGCAGCAGGTCTCCAGAGGGACAGGCACCATCCCAACACCGAGAAAATGGGATGTTCTGGCTGCAGAGAGCTCCCAGGCCAGAGTCTGGATTTCTCTGCTGGGTATTTCTGTGGGAGCAAAGCATTCCAATGGACAGGAGGGCTGAGATCTCTCAGGAAGGGACCATTTTCACCAGTTATCTGCGTCCCAGTTGCCTAGTCTAGAAACCAGGATCTTACAAGAAGGGGGGAGATCTGTTCCAGGGGTTTCCGTTTGATCTGTTTTTAACCAAGAAGCTGAACAGCAGTCCCTGACCGTGTCCATTGCCCTGAGAAGGGGTCTTGTTCCCCCCCGCCGTATGAGACAGACACACACAGAAGTCACAGTCTGGTCTCTCACAATGAAGTCTCAGTGCTGTGACAGAAGGTCCCAGTAACTAGGAGCCTCGATAGCAGGGGAAATGAGGAAGGAGAGGACAGGGGTCATCGTTATCAGGGTTGCTATTTGGCCTCTGTGCTCCTTGTTGCCCCATGAGCAATCCGGTGGCATGCAGGAAAGCTATGCAACCCGCCAGTCCTCCTCGCTGAGAAATGAGCTGGCTCCTGCTGCCAGCTCTCTGGGTATTCCCCGAATAGATATGGAATTCGCTGAGTCTTATTATAGTTATAAAACTGCTATTTTTGCCACTGCGGGCAGACTGGGGGGGGCTCGCTGGCTGTATCCTGGCTTTTTCTCTCTCTTGGACAGCTGGCTTTGTTTTCTCACCCAGCATTCATGAAAGGTGCCAGATTCAGGGCATTTCTTTGGGTTAATTTCTGTCTTTTATGTGAAGCAACATATATTTGACATGAGTTTGTTAAAGGCCTCTGAATTTACACTTCAGATGGCAAAATGTGCCCTATTTGTATAAAGTGTATAGCATGCCTATAGCACACCTGACCCCAGCTTAACCCAGGGGAAGATTTGGGTGTCACCATCCCTGTCTCATCATAGACGTTGGGATGAGAGCAGGGAACCCACTCTGGGGACATCGTGCCCTCCTGGCTCCAAAGCGGCCCCTGAGCTGGGGGTGTTCAGGGATAGCAGCAAACGTGGCTGAGCCTTGCCAGCCTCAGGTGCTCAGCGTCTGGTGGCTTGCTTCCTTCTCTTGGTAGCATGACTCTCAAGTCTTTGTGAACCCAACACCAAAATCTAGACCTTCAATACTGTTTGGCTGCTGAGTACCATCTGAAATTGCTGCTGGTGTGAAGTCATAGAATTGTTTAGGTTGGAAAAGACCTTTAAAATCATCGAGTCCAACCGTTAACCCAGCACTGCCAAGCCCATCGCTAAACCATGTCCCTCAGCACTACATCTGCCTGGCTTTTAAATCCCTCCAGGGATGGGGACTCAACCGCTTCCCTGGGCAGCCTGTGCCAGTGCCTCACAGCCCTTTGGGTGAAGAAATTTTTCCTAATATCCAACCTAAACCTGCCCTGGCGCAGCTTGAGGCCGTTCCCTCTCATCCTACCGCTTGTGACTGGGGAGAAGAGACCGACCCCCCCGGCTCCAGCCTCCTTTCAGGCAGTTGCAGAGAGCGATGAGGGCTCCCCTCAGCCTCCTCTTCTCCAGGCTGAGCCCCCCCAGCTCCCCCAGCCGCTCCTCCCCAGCCTTGGGCTCCAGCCCCTGCCCCAGCCTCGCTGCCCTGCTCTGGCCACGCTCCAGCCCCTCCATGGCCTTCGTGGGGTGAGGGGCCCAGCGCTGAGCACAGCATTGGAGGGGCGGCCTCCCCAGTGCTGATCGCTGCCCCGGTCCTGCTGTCTCACACGCTGTCAGGACTCGGGCAGCGTGGAGCTGCCTAGCGAGGAGCGGGGATGTGCCACGCACGGAGAGCATCCTTGCCAGCCCGGAGGCTGAAGGAGCGATGGCACCAGAAAAGGAACGGCTCCAGGGAGGAGGGGAGAGGCTTCGTGTTGCTCGCCCAGGGGCCAGCACAGCGCGTGCCACGCCGGTGGCCTTCGGGCTGGCAGACGGGGGGGGCTGTGCGGCCCGCGGGTGGGAGCGGGAGCCGGGCGGCAGCGGGGCCGAGGGCGGCGGGGCGCTGCCGGGCCGGGCGGGCGGGGCGGAGGGCGGGGATTCCCCTGCGTCACAGGGAGGGGTTTCCCCGCCGGCCCGTGGCCCAGGCGCCCCGCCGGGGCGCGGCGGTGCGGGCAGTCGGTGCGGGGCCGGGGCTGGGGCCGCTGCGCGGAGCTCCGCGGAGCCATGACCTCCCGCAGGTAAGGGCTGACCGCCGGCGCGACCCGGACCCGCGGCTCCGGCCACCGCCGGAGCACCCGCGGCTACCGGACGCCTCCGGCTCCGGCTCGGAGCTGCCCCCGTTCCCCGCGGCGGGCGCAGCGGCAGCGCCGGCCCCGCCGGTGCCCGTGGGTCGGCGTGCGGCGCGGCGGGGCTCGGGGCTCGGTGGCTGTGCTGGGCTTGCAGCCCGCACCCCTGCCCAGGCACCTGCTGCCGGCCCTGCCCTGCCTTGGGCCACTGGCCCCCAGGCTGGTTCGGCTCGCCCCGTGCCCCCTTTGCGGAGGAGAGCTCCGTGCCTGCGGGAGAAGGCTGCTACCGTAAAGCGTCTCGTCTTAGCAGGCTCTGTAGCCCATGCTGGAGATGCTGAAGACGGGATGCCGAAACGGGACCGAGCTTTAAAACTTGCTTGAAATATCCCTGTGGGCTGTGAGCTGAAGAAAAGGAGACTTTTGTGCATCTGGTGTGGTGTTGGTGCCTCCCCCAGCTTCTTCCAAAGAAGCTGTTTCGGAGCTTCAGTCTCTTTTTCTCAGTGGTGGCAGGAGCCTGTGTGACTTGGGGACATCGTCCCTTCTCGGTTCTTCCTTCTCTGCTGTGGCTTCAAAGGGGGTACAGAGCCGTCCAGCGGATGGACTCTTTCCGTGCCTGCTTGGCAGCCAGCTCCAGGCACCAGGTCGCACGCACAGCTCCCACCAGCTGCAGCGCAGAGGGGTTCCTCAATAGCTGGTCTGGGGGTTCTTCGTTCTTCTCTGTCCTTTCACAGAGACAGCCTTGAGGTGACCTGAAAAAGCGTTTGTTGCTATTAGAAGTCAAGTGCGTTTTGAAAAACCCTGAGGAGGGTGGTGGCTGGGGAGCCGCCGTACAGCTGACAGTCACTTCAAGCTGAGAATGGGATCGGTTACAGGACAGGGAGTGCTTGTTTGCTGTTGGTACAGGACCGAACACGGGCAGGTCACGAGTGGGGTTTCCGCAACCATCTCTTGAACATGTAATAACTCCAGATCCTCCTCACGCGAATTCCTGCAACGCCAGGATTCAGGGGCTTGGTTGGTCTGTGGGTTTTTGGGTCTCTTTGCCACCCAGCACTGGCTGTCTCTCCTGTACAAGTGCTGAGCTGTGCTTTGTGAGCGCCTGATTCAAAGCATGCAGAAGTTTAGGAAGAGGCAGTGTTCATCTGGGCGGCGTCACGTTAAGTTACGAAACATGCCTGCTGATGGGTGATGGAGTAGAAAGCAGCGGGCTGAGACTGGGGGCCCTGGATCTCATTCTCGGCTCTAGTAGTGCTCTCTGTGCCCCCAGGCAAGTCAATATTTGTCTACACTGCCTATACCTCGGTAGCTCCACCCTGTCGGGCAGTTACCTAGGGTAGCAGACTGCTAGAGACAGCACAATGGTTGTAACGCTGCTGCCAGCTCAGCCCTTGCAGGAGTCCCGAGAAACCCGGCTAGCTGGTCGTGCTGCTGCTGAGACGGGGTCAGAGCTGTGTGGCTCGGCTTTTGTACTGGGGGTGGATTGCTCCCGGCATTTGTTGTCCCATCCTTTCCACCTGTGCACTGGAGTGCTGGATTTGCTGCTCCTGGTTCGGTAACGCTGCTCAGGTCCTTTTTCCCCATGCTGTGGCAAGACTGGCTTGGCCCCAGCCCTTCTTCTCTTGCCTAGCAAGAGGTAGGGTGCCTACCAGATTTGTATGGCGTCTTTCTCTTCTGCCTGAACCCTGGCTGATGCTGCGCTCCCTCTGGCTCGAAGCGTGGCCCGGTTCTGCCCAGGTGGATCTGCTGAGATCGTGACCTGTGCTGGTGGGGTGCCGAGAGGCTCAAGCAGCCCCTCGGGAGGGACGGTCACTGCAAGGCCCAGCTGAAGTACTCGGTAGTGGATCCTTTGTGTACTGTCAGCATCGTACCTGCATCCTTTCTTGCGGGTCGTTCAGGCTCGCATGGGAACCCTTGGAATTAAGAGCACTTTGGTGTTAATGGGTTTACGGGCTGACTTACGAAGTCTGGCAGTGTGGAGCTGTTGAAAGCCAGGGTACAGTTGGCCTGTTGTGCTGAAAGAGGGTACTGCAAAGCAGGGGGATCTGCGTGGAAGTGATTTCTCAGTAGCTCTATCCCAGCCAAGGTGCTGGTTCCTCTCCTGAGGGACCACCTCCGCGGCTGCGTATTCCCTTTGCATCAGTCGGCTGCAGTGAGGCTGTCACCAGTTGAAAATCCTGGGAGCTGGGGTGGATACAAGTGTGATTGTGGACTGTCACTCAGGTTTGGAGTGTGCATGACCCTGCCGTCACTCTCCCCCTGCCACAGCACAAGCCCTGTTGTAGAAATAAAACAAATTCGTTGCCATCAGCCTAAACCACAAAGCTATTGCAAATATTGAGCTCCAAGCTGCTGCCAGGGCCTTATTGCGTTACTTCTTAAAAACAGCTTGTTGAAAGAATGACCGTTTCTTTCCCTCTCCCAGCGTTACTGGCATGTGACCTCTCAACTGCAGGAAAGGTTTGGAGGTCAGGCACCTACCACCCCCCAGCAAGGACAGAAATCGCGGTTCTTCTGGAACGGCAAGAGCCCGGGAATCTTAAAGAGTAACTGCTGCCTCCTCTGCTTTGGTGCTTACGTCCGCTCGGGTGCAATCAGAGGCCTTTTGCTGTGACATAAAGATCTTGGTGGATAAACCTCACATCCCCATCGCTGCCGAGTGGCTTGCAGATCCCAAATGCCCTGTTTCTTTTCCTAGAAAGGAGTTGCACAGTGTCTGGAGCACTTGGTAGGTGGCAGCTGACTTGGGCATTGCCCTTGTCTGCAGGGCAGGCTTTTTCTTTACAGCCAGGTTTTCTGGGATGCTGTGGCTGGGAGGAAGGGAAAGTCTGGAGGAAATGAGTACATGCCAGCTTCTGGAGCCTGATTGTCTCCACAGAAGGGGTTGCCCCAGTTGTGCAGGATTCAGCGCTGGGTGGTACTGTCACAGAACTGGTGCCTGTGTGTGACAGATGATGGAGGCCCTTTCCCTTGTTGTACTGTGGTTCTGGTGCTTTGAGTACTGCTACCGCCGATGAAGCCGGTCCCGGTGCGGAGTAGACAGTTACTCTTCTTTCCAGCCTGTGCGTGTATGAGAGAAGCCTTCCTTCTTGGCTCCAAGGCCATGGTCACGGTGAAACAGTGCCGTTGGCTCCAGGGCCACAACGGGCCTGTGTGCGTTAGCCAGCAGCAGTGATTGTGCCAAACCCCCTTGGACTACTGATCTCCCTGAGCTCAAAGTGGGCTGGAGAGATGCTGCCTTGCAGCTCGGCGGAGCCCAGCTGGATTGCACGCCTCCTGCCCCGGGGAGTTAAACGGGTAGCAGAGCAGGCAGCTTACACCACCGTAAGCATCAAACTGCCCCTGGAAGGGAACCCTGAGACCAAGAGGACCAAGCTTCCAGTTTTCAGGGCAATGAATGAGCAGGCTAACGGTGCTGGGGGGATTGGTATCTGGTGAAATGCTTCCATTTCTGTAGCAGACATCACGAAGAGCTGCTGAGTGGTATCCCATATCCAGAGCCGAATACATTTCTTTGACAACTTTTTGCCTGCATTCACATTAACCTTTTTAACTCTAGTTTACTGCTCAGCTGAATTACTTTATCCACAATGATTTTATGGCACATTGTGGGTGGTTCCCTTTGAAGGCTTGGATCGCTTGTAATTACTAGCATAAGCAGGGCTGCTGCAGCCACCAGGGTGGGAAGCAGTGGCTGCTCCAGCGTGGCTGATAAGTCAGGATTAGCCAAAGTCCTGCACATGCCTTCTCCAAGGTGGTTTACCATGCTCGTGCAGGCTACGTTGCTGCACATCTGAGGCATCAAATGCATCCAGCTGGATCCTGAAACCTTGCTTGCTGTCCAACCTGGAGCATCTGCTGCAGTGACAGGAGATACAATGCCAGTCCCCTGAGCAGCCTGCGGTCCCAGCTTTCCCACTCCCTTTACCAGTGAGAAAACACATGCTTCCTGTGCTGAATCCAAATGTAAATATTAACCTTAAGTATTTGCAATAGCTGTTTACTTTGGCAACTTGGGTGGTGGTGGGGATGTGGTAATTTCTGGTCCGGGAAGCAAAACCAGGTCAGTGTTTTGGCATCTTGGGTATTCATCAACAACACATCATGGGCAGAGCTTAGGGCAACAGTGGCTGGAACCTGGATGATTGCGGATCTGGCTGGCAGGAGCGTGCTCAAGCCCACGGCTGCTGTGTCTCCGAAGCGCAGGCCCCGAGGGGTGAGCTCAGAAACGTCCTCTGACAGCTCTCTGCAGAGCTGTTCGCTTCCATCTCTTCAGGCTGTACTTCACTTGGCTCTGGAGCTGACTTGTGCTCAGAACAGGGTCGGTCAGCCTGGGCAGCTGGAGGCCGGTCACAGCAGCGGCTTGAATTCACAGCCTGGCTTCCTTTGCAGTGGCTTGCTCACATAAGCAGGCTTCACGAGACCTTCCCAGCAAGGCAGCTGGTGCCTTTTCTTCCCTCCTTTGCTGCTCCTGCACCTGAATCTCGTCTCTGGTTTTCTCTCTCTGGCCAGGCTGTATGAAGATGTCTTTGGACACAGGCTCTGCTAGCAGCAGTACAGAGACCCAAAGCTCGAAGGCTTTTGTGCAAAGGTGTGCTGAGACTGTCCATACACACTCTGCCTGGACAGGTGGGGAGGGGAGAGAGGGGAAATGCAGCGAAAGGAGAAGATGTGCTTTGTCACCAGGCTTTACTATGGTAAGCGAGGATGAGAACATTGGCAGCAATTTAAATTACACGTCAGTTCCAAGCCCCCAGCCTACTGTTTCTTTGCAGATAGGGCGAGTTCCTTACTGCAGGTCATGAAATGCATAAATACGCCGTTCTCTCCCATTTTCCGGTGAGGGAATAAGAATGGTTAATGGCCTCGCTCAAAGAGAGAAAACTAGCCTTGCCTAGGAGAGGTTTTTGGATCAGGTCCTGGGTGATTTTCCAGTATCCTATGGTTTCCCCCAGGGCAGAGTGAGCTGGTCTCGTTATGGTCCCAAGACAAATTAAGCGCTCTGGGCCCTGGAACACATTTCTCGGATGCAGCTGTATCTCTTTTGCGGGCTGCCAAGGAGAATTCCTCGCCGTCTGCAGTGGCAGGGGAAGGCAAAGAGCACTGAAGAGGAAGCCAGTCTTCCAGCTCCTACTGCCAAAGCTATATCGAGGGTGAGTTTCCTTTGTGGCTGGGTGGTACCGGAGCTGCTCGCTCCTGCTTCCAGCAGGGTTTAAATTAATCGGGTTTCTAGGAGATGGTTCTTCTCAGGAGCCTCGGAGGCACCTGAATGAATGAATTGGAGCTTTGTGCTCCAGCAAAGCGGCGGAGCTCTGCCAGCAGAGCAGCAGCAGCCAGCTGGATTCTCCCAGGTGTCCGGGTGCGGGTCTCGCTCGGCACAGAGCTGCGTGACCACTGTGAGCAAGCCAGCAGGCGTGGGGAAGGCTGCTCCCAGTTCCCCCAGCACCTGAGCTGACCCCCAGTGAGAGCCTTCTCCCCCGGGGACGGCTCAGCTGGCCAAGGGGTGCGGTGGGGGCCCAGCAGAAGCGTGCCTGTGGCTCTGCGGCTGGGAGCTGCTGCTCCTCGGAAAGGGGAACGGAGCTCAGTGCCTCTAGCACTGCCACAGAAAACCTGGCTCGTGTGTCGGCCTCAAAGCCCAGCTGGAGATGCTTCTTGGTGTGGAAAGTGGTGGGCATTGACCTGTCCCTCTGCTCAGGAAGGCAAACCCTGCTCTCACGGAGCTTTTCCCAGAGGCTGTCTTTTCATGTTGACCACTACGTGCTGGATCTCTCGCTGGCTCCATTTAAAGGAGTTGGAGGGCAAGTTTGTGTTCTGTGATGGGGGCTTTCACATAGTCCTCAATTTGAAAAGGACTGGCCTAGCCAAAGGGCTCTTTAATCCCTGGTGCCAGTCACTCCATGAGCAAACCAGCAGCCTGGTCCCTCTTGAGGAGGATCCCACGAGTGGGGAACCCGGAGCTGAGAGATTTTCTGTTCCCAGCTGGGTCACTGATGTAGTACCTGTCTCCATAGTGTCTTTGTGGTATTCATCCTCCCACCCTTGCAGTGTAGATGCCCTTTGATTCCCAAATGGCTCACTGAAAACTTATTTCCCAAATGCTGGCATTTGGGTTTCCATCCCTGCCCTGAGGGACGTACAGAGCTAATACCTATTTCCAAACTAAAAACAGGCTGATGCCCTCTGGGGGGTGTTGGGGGGGGGGGGGGGAGAAGTACTCCTCAGGCTGCAGCTCTTTAAGCATTGATTAATACTTTTTCTGCAGTAGGAGTGGGTTTATTCTGTTGCTTTTTCACTGCCTTGACCAAATGCAGTGGCTTGGGCAGGGCTGCACTTGCTACCTTATGAGATGAGTGGTGGGGAGGGATGGAAAGTGGCTCCTGCAGCCCAATTGCATGTTCCAGGAAATGTGTGTAGGATGGGGCCTAATCAGTTTATGGAGCTGGGCTGTTTGCAGGCTTCCTGCATGAGTCTGAAGGGAAGAAGGAAATTCTTCGCATTAAACCAAGCTGGAAATCAGGAACTGTGTGCTTCCTGTATATGCGTTTTTTCTGCAAATAGCTCATGCTGCTGCTTGTATCAATGGTGCTCTCCAAAGACCTCTGCCTGCTTGCGGTGGCTGAGGGACATACTTGGAAGAGATGTACACTTCAGCATCTCCTCCTGGGCTTTCTGAGCTGCTGCTCTCCTGTAGCAGATGCTGTGGCTGACGCAGGTGTCCCAGGCAGGTCCCATGTGGAAAGGATGTTGCTGTGATCCAGCTGCAGTAAAAGCATCTGGCAGGTAGTCTGGGAGCGCCTGACTGTGAAGATCAGGCTTTCGGGCTTCGGGAGGACCGCGGGGCTCTACCTTGCAGCTCCCCTTGGCTCTGTGTTGGAGGAGGTTTTCTGCATCAAGTCCCAGACATTTCCACATGGACAAGAGAAACAGATGAGCCTCATCCTCTGCTGCATCTTCTTTTGAAATACCCTTGTGGTTAACGATGGGATGGTCTCAGTGTCTCCATACCGCAGCCCCAGCCCTTCTGCTCTGTCTGTCTGTCCCCTCGACCTGCCCTGCAGAACGGGCTGCGGGGCCTCCATGGACCCCATCTGGGAGACAGATGAGCTCTGTTCTGCCTCCATCGCCAGGGGCAGTGAACAGGCACCCTAATAAGTGCCTCGAGGAGGAGATCACCTGGTCCAGCCGTGGCTGCTGGTACCCAGGCCATGGCTAGTGGCACGCAGAGTGTGCGTGCCCAGGGTGAATCACAGCAGCCTTCCCTACACCCCCCCTTGCAAGGGCTTAGGGCTGGGGAAGCCTCTCACAGCAAGGAGTGATTAAGTTTATCTTGCTTGTTGCAGCTTCTTGGTGTTGAAAGAGACACTGGGGGAGGAGAGAGCGAAGTTTTCTAGTCGGGCTGGTGTTTGCTGCAACTGTCCTGATTACTTATCAGGTGAAGAGCCTGTCTCGTAGCGAGTATCTACTCAAGGCTGCCTGTGCACAAAGCTGGTGGGGGTGGTTCCCAGCCTGTACTTGCTGTGGCTGGTGTCCCTTGATCTCCCCAAGGAAAACACAAGCACAGATGTGGGACTGCTTGCTGACCTGGGAGAAAAGGCACCAACAGCAGGGAAAGGCACATGCCAAATGCAGGCAGTCTCAGCGTGCTCCTCCGCATGGTCCCTCTCGTGCACGGAGACGGGGTTGCTCTGTGGGTTTCCAGCATCTTTGGCAGCAGCCGCCACTGCCGTGCTGAGTTCTCAGTTTCCTCCTACAGCCCAGGCAAACTTCATGCCTTGGTGTCACCTTTTGTATTGTCTGAGGAAGATCATCTCTGTGCTGTTGATGCATAAGGGCCTTTCGTGCAACTCCATCCTTTCCTTTTTCCTATCCAGCTGAGCAAGAACCTGCCTGTGACCTTAGAATAGCAAGGTCTGGAAATTCCTCCCATTCCCAACGTACAGTCATTAGATTTATCTGGACAGTGCCCTGTTTAGCTGTCTGCTAATCTCCTGTGGGTACTACAAAAGAGGGGTTTTTTTCACTTAAATAAATTTCAGGCTTGCAATAACCCACACCAGAACAGCAGGATAGGAAGAAGCTTCTCCTTGTGAGCAGCTGTGGAGAGCAGATGCTAAAGAAGAAACGTGTCACTCTGTACTGGGATGGAGGAGAGCTGTGTGGGAGCGGAGAATGAGCTGTCCGGGGTCGGCAGGAGGAGAGAGGCTGTCCTCCATCGGCTGGGGGGGGTCAGCTGGGCCTGAGGGCGCTTCTTTGTACCTGGCCATGCTCCCCCGTCCCACCGGGCTGCAGCTTGCCTCTACACCGGGCTGCTCCCCAGCTCTGTCCCTGCGGTGTCAAAACTGAGAAGGCGGCTGCAAACTGCAGTTCACATCTGCGGTGCCCAAGTGAATGCGGCTTCCCCCTTCCCCCCCACTCCAAAACGATATGTTTTGAAAGTTCCCTTTTTGGTCAGACCGAGTGTACCAGTTAGCTTTCAAGGGAACTGTCTCTCCCCGGCCCCAGCTATTTTAACCCAGCCAAGGGAGAGAGGAGCTGATTGAGGGCAGCCTGTGCAGCACCACCAAGGAGATGCTTCCCTTTCCCTCCCATTGCCCCGCGCTCCCTCCAGGGTGGCACAGCCATGCCAGCCAGGGTCTTCGGTCCCCCTTCCCATCCCATTTCTTCTTCTCCTTCTGGGGTGCAGGTCGCCTCTGTCAGAGCATGAGCTAATTAGGGCTTGAGTGGCTCGGGCTCTCTGGCTCGGCACTGAGATGGGCTTGAGGAGATGGGTGCTGTGGGTGCCAAGAGGGTGTAAAAAGACAGTGGTTCGGTTGACAAAACAATAGTAAAAGACCTGCCTTAAAAATACGAATAGGACACAGGCAAGAGATTGGAACATGCAACTTCCCCCTGCTCCAATGAGCTTTTGAAGTATTTTTAAAAATTGAGTGATTCCAGTTGGCAAAACTGAGGGGAGACCTGCTCGCAGGGACAGAGTAAGCGCTTAGCAGTGTCGCCAGCCATTGGGCTGGGGCTCTCTGCTGGGTGCTGCCTCCAGGGGAACCGTGAGGTTACTCGCAGGCTGGGACTTTGTTAGCTCCTCCAGCCGTGGGTTGCGGCGGCTTGCCGTTCCCCTCCGCAGCCCGTCACGCTGGGCGCATGTGACGGAGGGAAACGGACAGCTTGAACGGTCTCAGGAGCTGGGGTAACTGTGAATACTTGACATAGGCAGAGGAGAGCCCATCCCTCGGACATGTTGTTTGGCCTTGGGGATTTCAAGGGGGTGGGAAAGTGACAAAGATTTAATTTCAAAACAGCAAAACATCCCCCTTCACACCCTCGAGCAGCATCCCTACCATGTAAGGTAGTTGCCAGGGCTATATTTGTCCTTGGTTTGTTTTTTGGGGTAGTTTGTTTGTTTGTTCCCACCCTCCCCTTACTCCCACCCTCCTGAAATATTTCCATCAGTCTCCTCTCTAAGAAGTGTAACAAGCCCTGCCACTGATTAAATTCTAAATATAGCCGTGGTATTTTTTTTTCTCTCCAATTCTTCATGATGTATCTAGGTAAAAAATAGCCTTGGCGACTCTTCAAAGGGGACGTGGGCCTGCTACGGGCTATATTTTTGTCTTGTCACCCTGCCCGGGTCCGAAATAAACCTCCTCATTTTTAATTAGCTCGTCGGGTTATATAATCCTGAAAGCTGAGGATTTCTGGGCTCAGCAAGAACGCACGTGATGCGGCGGGCTCAGGCGGATCATGGCAGGCAAAGGTGGCGTGTCGGGGTAGGGGCAGCACAGAAGGAATCTCCTCTCCTCCTGCTGGCCCTGGTGCCAAGTGGGCAGGAGCCTGGGCACGCCAAGATGCTGTAGCATAAGGCCACCCATCCGGTCCCTCTCATCCTAGGCTCTGCTCTTGCCTTTCTTCCTTATTGCCTTATTTATTTTATTTCATTGCGGTACTTGGAGAGGAACCTGCTGAATGAGGAAGGGCCTGGTTAACCATGAAAGTTCCTGGGCTCCTTGGCTGTCTGTGTTGCCTTGAGGGCTGGTTTTGGTTTTCCTCTGCTCCTGGGAGAATGGGTCAGGGTTTTTCTGCCCTTGGCATCATCCTAACAAGTCGTTTTACTCCTGGCTGAGTGGAGCACATTTGTTTTCCCGTAGCCCAGGTCTGAATGCTTAAGCATCATCCTACTCCCATCATCCAACATGAAAGGTGGGAGCCAAATGATTCCCTCTGTCTGATGCTGTCAGGTGCTGGACTGTGCAGCGCCTCTGGCCCTACCGCTGCTGCTTTACTTGCTCTCAAAACATTTCTCTGCAGTGCCTGCCTGAGGACCACTGCTGTAGAAAGCAGCCGTCCTTGTGCTTTGCACCTGGGAGCCTGACTGACTCTTCAGGTTCTCATACTCAGAACGACCCTGGTTGTCCAACGTGGGGGTGATCTCCTCACACCAGCATTCAGCAGCCTTCTGCTCTTTCAAAGCGCTTCCCTGCACTTACCAAAGTGGCCCACCCCAGGCTTCTCTTCAACCCCTCTGGACAGATAGCCCAGAAGATGAGCAGGGCATGCAAGGGAGCAGCGCGTGTTTGCTCTACACAGCTTTAAAAACTTTCTAACCACCAGATGGAGCAAAGAAACTTAAAACAACCATGGCTGACGCTTTGGCCAGGGGCTGCCTTTGGGCACGGAGGTGTCACCACTGCCCTGTGGGCAGCGGCTGGACCTACGCCTTGCCAGGCTTTCCATTGACGTCCTTCTCTCAAGCCTTTCCCTAGAAAGCAGGGCTCAGGGTTGTCCTGGGGGCTGTCTTGGCAAGATGGCAGGTAAATGCAGCTGCACGTGGATTGCAAGCCTGTTCCTTGCCCTTTGGTCGTAACCTGCCGTACAGATTGCAGTTCCCACTCCCCAGCGCATCTTTAGTCAGGGCTTATTCCAACCTGTGCAAGGGAAGGGTGTGCTGCAGGAGCAATGCCCGTTTGCTCTCTGAGTCGAACCAACCCCACCGCCTGCTGTCATCTGGGTCTCAGACCAGAGTTTCAGTCCTGCTCCGGGCAGGGCTGGGGAGCGGGGATGTCAGTATTTGTGGCTGCTGTAGCTTTAAAGCAGTGGAAACTTTCGTTGGTGTCATCTCGATGGTCAAAGCTAAGAGGAACTGGCGTGCTTCGAGACGCGCAATTTAGTGAGGAAGGCATAGTTTTGAAGTGTTTGACTGGGTTGAAATCGGCAGGTTTTGGTGTCTCTCCTGACTTCTGGAAGAAGAGGGATGCAATACATCTCTGGGATTCGAACAGGCTTCTCCAAACCTTAAACCTCTAGTTTGGTGTTTAGCAGAGCTGGGCATAAACCACAGAATTAAGGGTCTTCAGACCAGCGTGAACGAAAATGGGCTGGAATTTCCCATGGCTGGTTTTCAGACGAGTGCCTCAAAGCAGCCAGCTGGTGATCTCGGGACAAACAGCAGTGCCCGCTGTTCGCACGTGGTCCCTCTTGTGTGATGAGCTGTCCTACAACCGCTCAGCTCCCGCAGCAGGCGCTGTGGCAGCAGCCAGGGCAGCCTTCCCGCCTCCTGTTGCTCGTACTTCACGCGCTGGTGTCTGGGCAGTGACTCTGTCTAATGTAAAGGCGGTCATTTCTTCTCTCCCCTTCGGCTTACACAAACATTTATCCCAGAAGAAGGCTCTTGCCTCAGTTGCTGCAGGTTTACTTGGCTGATGGCAGAGGGTTCTGGCAAGCGTGCTGGGGAGAAGGGAACACCGAATAGGTTTCTGCATGAAGGGATGGCTAAAAAGCAGTGGAAAGCATGATACTGTCAGTTAGCGACTACATGAGAAAGCTGAGATGTGGTTTGAACTCTGTGAAGAATCCTTACTGCAGCACATTAACAAAGCATAGAGGAAAGAGCTTGAGGAAAACAGCGCAGGATCTCATGCAAACAGCTGGCCCTAGCTCTAACAGTCTGGTTTCAAACGATTAATGTCCTGGGGGTTATATTTAAGCACAGCCTCTTGAAGGCCTAATTGGAGATTTTTCGCCGGTACCGAGCAGACAGGAGACTTTTGAAATCAGCGAGTCTGGGTGAAGAAAACAGAGGTTTCTTCTTGCTCGGCGTTCTCCTCCCAGCCCCGCAAGCCCTGCGATGGGTATCTTGCGTGGTCACTTCCCACGTGCCGGTGGCAGGTCGGCTCACTCGGTGACAGATTGCAGCGTGGAAGCTGCAGGGAGCAGGGGCTGCGTAGCAGTTCGCAGCAGTAGCTCCCGGGAGGCATGGAAGATGCATGTCTTCAACACATAGGCTTTGCTATCACGTACACCGGTCACAGCGGAAGGGAATCAAAGTCTGGTCTCTGTATACAGGGCTGAAGTGGTTTGGACATTGAATTTCATGAGAGAAAAGTTTTAGTCCCATGTTAGTTTGCTTCTAGTGCTGAGCTCCGAGGCCATACTGACAGAAGAGCCCTGTGGGCGGTATACCTAAATACATTAGGACGTACGTATTGTGGAAGGGGAAGACACAGCTCCACGGAGAGCCAGCACAGTGTAACCTACTTTTTTTTTTTTTTTCCCCCCCTTTTTGCTGTATCATTGCAGCTGTTATCTCTGGGATCTCTGATGTCTGACCATTGGCGGGTAGTGCTGTCTGCCTACATGAGCAGAGGAAAAGTATATGAGTGTTAAGTAGGAAACTGGTGTATATTTTAAAACACAGGTTTGCACGGAAGTGCTGGCAGTAAACAAAGGAAAGTCCTGTTCTAGTTGTGAAATCGCTGATGCCCTTGATTGTTAGACGCCAGTTCAGCTCTTCCTTGGCAGAGCATGGCTTGTTTTTCAGTGTTGCTTTCAGCCTTGGAATGATGACAGAGAGAGAGAGAGGACATGTTTTTATTCCTTGGATATTTTGTTGAGTGGCCTTGGAAGAGTTTGCCTGTTGGCTGTTAGGGTAATCTCAGTAGAAAATGTCTTTTGTTTGTATTCTAGGGATAAGAAGAGGGCACAAGTGCCAGTTGCAAGCAATGTCCTTCCCAGAGACAGAAAAGAAGTTTTTTGAGGCTTCATTGCTGTGTAGAGTCCTTCACTGGTTTCTATGAGAAGAGATGCAGAAATATCCCTGAAAAAGAGGCCGCTGAGCCCTCCTGGATCTATAAGTACTGTGCGGGGTTGGCCACAACCCATGGTTTAGGATTGCTTTTCCAGGACTTGCATATTACTAAAAACAACATTGCTGGGCTTAGGGAATGACCTGGAGAAATGGTGAAAGGATGAAAAAGCAGGTCCAGGAGCTCAGAGCCAGCACAGCCTTGTGCACAACGGCCACGCTAAGCCTCTCCGGTACTTGAAGGCCCTCTAGGGTCCACGGGAGCTTAAAAGCCTTCTCTAGCATATGAACCAAGGGCAGGCAGCTTGCACGGGAGCAGCTGGTCCCCTCTCTGAGCACTCGCCTCCGGGAGCAGCGATGTGCGAGGAGATGGAGTGTGGATTTCAAGAGCAGGCAGCAGTGCGCGCAGGGAGGCGGCTCTGGCTCCTGCCATTCAGCTGATGCTGCTTTGATGAAGCAGAACCACACAAGCACATGCTCAGCGCAGACAGAGTGTCTGCCCAGGGAAAAGCAAGGAATTGCCCTTGTGCAAAATCAGCCCTGTGGGCTGTTCCTCCTGTTGAAAACTGTTTGGGTTTGTGTGCAGGCAAGGGAGGAAGCTGGGACGTTGTCAGCCTGGCTGTTGTGGGTAGTTCTGATGCATGTACACCTCATGGCTGAGTGAGCATCTCCAGTGCTCTTCTGTAGCACTTTCCCTGTGCACAGTAGCATTTCTGTAGCACAAAAGTGCTACAGAAGTGAGGAAAACCTTACAGGCTCCAGCTGTGTAAAGCTGGGATATCGGCACACCTGCTGGAGACGGCTTTTGATATTTCTTACTCTCTGACATCTCAGCAGTGTGCGATGCCTGTGTTCGCTCCAAGACGGAGTGAAAGTTAGTTGTTTCTGAATGCTGGAATCTCACCAAATCCACTGAAAACTATGGCAAGAACGTTGCCCATTTGGGGTGCCATTTGGTGACTGCTGTACGGGAGGGTATACGTTCAGGATATTGTGGTGGCATTGTCATGGATGCTAAAACGCTGGCATGAGAAAGGAAGGATGACAGGTTCTGGCTGAACAGATGTCTTATGGCAGTTAACCTAGAAAACACTGAAGCTCTCCCTCTAGTCTGGACACCTCCATTTTGACCATCAAAAGAGGTGCAGCAGGAACAGCAGCTTGTGGAGAGGCGGTACTGAACTGAGCTGAGTGAAGGGATGATGGAGTGCTCCTGGTGCCTGGCCACTGATCCCTTGCATGTCCTGGGGCAAAACATTTTGTCCTTGGCACCTTGCTGCCCCAGCTGCGGTGTTTTGGGGCCCCTGCAGGAAGCGTTGTCCTGGGGCTGTTCCCACCAGCTGCATCAGGCACCCGGGGAGCAAATGGGAAGGCTTGGCACTACTGGAGGGTTGCCTGGATCTTCTCCATTAGCAGGAGTTATGCCCCTGAGTTGCTCTGATTCCCCCTCTGGGGTTGTCAGCTTTTCCTCCTGACTTGGAAGTGAGCATCCTTCTTGAGCATAAGAGCTCCTCTTCCTCCTTTAGTAGGATGAGAAGCCCAGCTGTTGCTCTGCGAGCCACTTGGGTGGGGACAAACCCTAAAAGTGGACCAAGCTCTGTGCTGTTCACCTCCCGCTCCCCTTCTTCAGGACCAGCCGGGCCCTGTGGGGTCCATCGCCAGTCCTGCCCGGCATTTCCGAGCTCCCTGTGGCAAGACAGGGCTTCCAGAACGCTCGGCTTCGCTCTGTGGTTGAGACTGTTGCTGATCTCTAATCTCCTCTGTGCCTCAGCTGCTCTGTTGGCACATTAAAGGCTAGCCGCAAAGCAACCATAATTGTGCTAAGTGTCTGTGGGATAATGGACTAAATACTCGGGATTGCAGAGGCAGCCACATTCCCAGCTATTTAATACCTTGACTGATGTATATTTAGTTGTTTGCCAGCCCACAGGAGGACAGCCTTCTGAGCTCTTGTTTCTCCTGCTGTATGAAGCTGGTGATGCAAGGATGTTAAAGAACTAGGCAGGAGTGAGCCATGTGGCCAGTCATGCGGTTGCAGGGCTGTAATGATCCCAAGTTTGCTAGGACTGGGTGTTGTAGTCTTCCTCCCTAGCTTGCTGAGCCGAGAGAGGGAGATCGGTGGCGGTTGTTGTAGAAGTCGCTTTCTAGTTCAAATAGATTCCAATACATAACAGTAGGAGCAAGGCCTGCTGGACCCTTAGACTGCAAGCTGTGAACCTTCGCCTAGATACGCTGACCGTGTGCTGAACTCTTACTTAGCTACGTGAAGGAAGCCCCTGAAACCAGTGCAAACCAGGAAGATAAGGTAGCCAAAACCATCAGCAGAAGCTGCAGCTAATCAAGATAAGCAAGAATGACCTGCCTGGGGACTGGGAAAAGATCCAATAAGGAACAAGAAGACCCCAGACCCAAATATTACCATTGGACCAAACCGTCGCATGAAGGGAGGGGAACTTAGACTGTAAGGGTATAATTGCCCAGGGGTTCCTTTGATTGGGGTCCCTCTCCGGAGGCACCCAGCTTGAGCTGCTCTCCACCGCTGCACCACTCAATAAATTCACCTGGCGTACGTCGTGTCAAAGACTCTGCTTCGGGGTAACCAAGGGTCGAGCCTGGAGGGAGAAGAAGTGCCCGAGGGTGAGTGTGTGCGAGCAGGGAGTCAAAAAGGGGGACCCATCAGCTCAGTGGAGCTGCCCGCCGTGAAGGGACTGCGGTCCCAGCAGTTAAAGTCTTGGGTGGTGTGTGTGCGGCTCCCTGGATGGTGTGCGAATGCTCGGGCGGCTGCCGCTCCCTTAAGAGCGGTTTTAGGCTCTGTTTGGAAGAGCAGAGTTGTCCTCTGTTGCTGCAGCCTTTGGCTTCTTGCAGGACTGAGAACACAAGTTCTTTCTGCCCAGGGGTGGCCTGAGGAAAGGTCTGTGTGCCTGAAAGCTAGTCTGCGTTTTCCAATTATATCATCTGATCTAACAAAAGAGGTTATCTCTCCCTGTAAACCTTGCTGTCTCTCCACGTTAAACCCCAGACCTGGACATGTTGAGATGCTTGGGCCATCTGACTTTAGGCACCTGTGCTGAGTGGCTGAGACGAGTGTCCCTGTCTAACCAGGGGAGAGAGCTGGGTTCTGTTCTGCGTCACCCTCGGGAAGTGGCTGTTGCTCCCCAAATAAAGGGACTGGACTCTAACGTGGGTGCCTTACAGCTATGTGGTCTACACGCTCCTGTCCAGAAAAAGCGAGCTCGGAAGGGCTGTGTAGGAACACTTCTGCCTGAGGTGCAGTTGTCTTTGGGGGCCAGCAGTACGTGCTGTTTAACGTGGAGAGCAGGGCAGTGTGTTTCCCCGGAGAGCTCACCGGGCGGAGAGATAAGGTGCACAAGCGAAGAGTTATGAGCCCTGCTTTGGAGGGCAGAGGAACCGAGTCCGAGCCACATGAAGGGCCTGCTTTTTAAATTAAAATCAGAAAACCCAAAAAGCAAGCAGGGGTGCAAAGATGTTTCTGAGTATCTTGAAGGTTCCTCCCGAAGGAGCGTGGCAGTCCTGTCCCCAACGGGAGCAGAGCCTGGATCCGTGAGCTGGTGCTCTCCGCTCCCAGCCACGCTGAAGGTGATGACTGCTGTTTTGCTCGGCACAGAAGGCCTGGAGCGGGTATCCCTCTTGCTGCTTTGCACGGAGGAGGTAGATTTCATAGGAAGCGCTGTTCAGACACAGCAGCTCCATGGGATGTAACTTTGCCCATTAGCCATTCTTTTTTCTTTCTCTTTCTTTAGCTTTGGCTGCCCATAAACTGACAGACAGATGTCGTCACGTACCATGTGCGCGTGGTGGTTACCCTCCCCAGTCCCCTTCTAAACACTCAATTCACAGCTGCCGGCTTTGTACCGATAAGAGAACGAGATGACTTCCTTTTCTTCTCTCCACCCCCACTCCCTTCCAGAATAAGCTGGGCTGGTTTTTGGTAAATAACTAGCTGTCACTTCTTCACTTGAAACTTTCCAGGCTCCACCACCTTGGCCAAGCCTCCTGAAGGATGCTGGAGGCTGGAACGTTCCTATCGGGCAGCAAACTGCCTTCCGCATCCTAGAGCAAGCCCTCCCCACCTCCCGTATCCTACGAATCTTACTGCCTTTTGAGCTGTCCTGTGGTTTCTGTGGACTAACGAATCTCTCTGCATACTCTGCCGGGTCAGGAGCCTTGACCAGTTATGGTGAGGTAGGATATCTGTTCTGTGTATGTCTAGCTTCTATTTTTAACAAAGCTGATATTTCTGAGTGGGAACAAAGCAAAGGGGAGAAGGCATGGAGATCATCGGTGTAGTTTAGATTGCACAGAAATGTTCCACTTGCGCTACAGAAGGATGTGAGCTAGTAACAGTCAGAGAGCACCTGCGAAGGTGTGGGCGTTATTAGGGTGGTATAGTGATTAATGGCTTGTTAGCCACAGACTAGCAAATTCTCTGCAGCAGTGCAAGATTCTCCAGTGGAAACTACGCTTCAGATGCCTCTGCAGCACATGGGTGATGGTAACTTTCTCCTTGTGCTGGCTTCAGCACTGGGAAACGGTGTGTTAGCAGTTTCGTTTATATGATTACTATGATTACTGTTAATGTGATTACTGAAGAGGCTTTTGGTGCTGACTGCAGCCTGGGAGAGGTTATCCCTGCTGTGAGCAGTATGTTATTTTGTGATGTTATTAGATTTTTATCTTGTATTACCTTGTTAGCAATGCTATGTTAATAGTTACTCGCTTATCTCTTCATTTGCCTTGCCATGTCTCTAGCTGAGCACGCTTTCATGTGCGGATAACTAGCTTGCCTGTGTTGGAGCATTGCAATTTCAAGGTGCTGGATACCTCAAGCTGAGTTTTGCAGGTACTTACAAACTGCATGAAATGACAACACTTAGTCAGAAGGGCAGTTTGTAAAGTCGTGAAGGTTATAGCGGGCATGAGCTATAAAAGCAGCTGTATGAGAAAGGGTCTGCTGGAGTAGGGAAGGGGGTGTGAAATGATCCCTTTGCCAGGCCGGGAGGCACAGTCGGCAAGTGCATGTGTGAAGAGAGCAATCCTGTCTGCTGGAAAGGCAGGGAATGGATCCAGGGCAGGAACTGGGCTGTGTCTGAAGCCGTGTTTGAGGTTGTTAAATGCAATGGGATCGTTGTGCAAGTGGCTATGGCTCTTTGCCATGGAGTGTAATGTGGAGCATGCCTTGGGTTTTCCTTCCTTCCTTCCTTCCTTCCTTCCTTCCTTCCTTCCATGGGCGTGCAGAGGGCGTGGGCTGGTCTGCAGCACTCCGCAGGGATTTGGATGATGGAAGTTGCTACAGCCTGTGGGTAGTTTACATTCCCTTGTATCTCGAGAGCATCCCGAGGCTTTTGCGCTAAGCTCATTTCAATGCCGTTCTCTCATGTGTTGCAGAACTGACTGGTTTCTCAGTTTCTGGTCTCTTCTTGGGGTGTGTTCTGCTTCACTGGATCATAGCGAAACAGCTAAACAAATACTTTTCTCCTCCAGGAGGAAGCCTGTCAGTCAGACAACAGCTGGGCAAGTTTCGGTGCTGGCTGGTGATATGTATTTTTAATGCCCCAACTGTCTGTCAGGTGGGCCTGCAATTTAATTTTAACTTGCTTTATGAGAACAAAACCATCTGTAATGCACAGGCCAGTAAGCTTCCATGAATGGAGGGAGTTCAAAAGAGATTTCTCCTACTGTTAGACCTTTTGGGACTAGTAGGTAAGGCCTTCTCTGGCTGAGGTTAAGGTGTAGGTCAGTGCTTACGGTGGTCCTAACAGCAGAATACCCTTTGAGTAGAAATGGCTGATTCAAATATAAGTTCGATTCAGAGAATTAATTCAGAAAATTTGAAAACTGCAGCTGAAAATAACAACCTCGCACATGTTTGGGGTTGATGCATTCAAAACAGCTTGAGGGACTTAGCTACACCTTTTTTAATTAAGAGAACATGGGTGTAAATCCTCTGGGCAACTTGGAAGAGCCCCGGCTGCCAGTTTCCTGCTGGTGCAGGTGAGTATAACTGGGTGTTGAAATGCACATTGGCCTGATATAACTAGGGCTGCCTCTGCCATTCTGTGGAAACAGAGAATTGTCAGGCAAAATTTGTGTCTTTTTCCCAGCAGTTTTGCTCTCGCGCTGTGCTTCTTGTCCTCGGCCTCTGTGTAGCATGGCCTAAACCCAGGCACTAAACTAGCAGCGGACTTCTTGCCCGCCCCCGTGCTAACCCAGGTCTGGCTGTGCACGCTAGAGAGGGGTTGCCAGCAGCTGGGTACTGGGCAGGAATGGGTTTTGCTCCTGAAAGCACCCATTGGACTTGCGATTGCTCCTGGATCTGTGCAGGCAGCATGGAGGTTGGGGTAGCTGTGGGTAAATCACTTGGGTGGCGTTACCCAGCCTAACAGTTCCTCGCCTGCTGCACCCTGCTGTCCTCCTGGAGCAGCCTTCTGCTGACCTCCCAAGTGCCCTTAGTTCCTGGCTGGAAACGTCTGTAAAGGCACCCGGTGTCTGAAATCCTCTGCTGCCCATGGGAACGTGCACCATTTCCCAGGGTAGCAGCTGATGCCTGTTCCAGCCTCTTGCGGTCTTTTCTTCAAGTCCCATCAGTTCTTCTCTGCAGATGACAGAGAGGTGCTAATCTGTGGTCTTCCCTCCCCAGCTACTTCACACCTAGATTTTACCAGCTATAAATTGTAGTGATAGGCTGAGAACCAAATCCTTCGCTGGTATGAATGATTCAAAGGGAGAGGTGGCAGGTTTAGGATTTGTCCTTTATCGAAGACTGTCCTCTGAGGAAAGGTGGACAGGTGGCTTACCCTGTGGTCTCTGCCACAAGACTTTTCTACACTAGTCATAGAATTTGAGTTAAAGTTTGCATAACACCCCTCTGCCCAAATCATGTGGGTAACCCATAACCGACATGCATTCCTGGCAGTGCAAAGGGGCTGTATTTGTGTGCGTAGTTTATTTCCTGAGCAGCCAAACCAACATTTGAGGTGGCCATGTGTTTAAATCAAATGTGCAACGAGTGGAAATGCTGTCAGCGCTCAAGAATGGGAAACTTCATTGACAGATTTACGTGCAGAGGTAAGTGTTATATGTATATATATATATATATATACATATAACATCACTTATATATATATGTGATACATGCCAAGTCTGCTGTATCCCAGGATGCTGAAATACTTTGCTCTAGCTTGGTTATGAATTTTGCATAGCCCTTTGGGGGAAGCAGAGGGGATATGGTTTAATGCCATACTGCAATGTGGTGGTAGGGCAGTCCATTCTGACCTAGCACCCTGAGGTAGAACAGGGCTTGTTTTCTCCTACTCTCTCTTTTGAGTCAAACCTCCGTGGGATACTCCCCATGCTGCTTTCCGATATCTGGCTTCAGGTGCAGCTGGAGAGACCGTGCTACTCAGGCCAAGAGGAAAAGTTGACAAGATGCCACATCTGCCACCTCCAAATACAAACTATGGAGATGCAAAAGTGAGGGCTGAAAACCCACATCTCACAGAGCACGCTGAGACTTCGCTTTCTGCAAAAAAAGCTACCTTGGTGTGTTGGTGGCCTGTGCTAGGAGGGCTCCGCTATGCCCAGAGAAACTGAGCGTAGGCGAAACCTTTTCACAAGGTGTGCTCTTCTCTTGGCTGTTGCCTAGAACTAGTGGAGTCTACAGTAGTATCTTCGAGATTTGACAGGAGTTGGTCTGTAAATGGCTGGTTTTCTTTGGCTGTTTTGGCTCACATGCCAGTGTTTCTACAGTTTTCTTCCTGATGTGACTCCGTCCTCAGAGTGCTCTGACACGGGCCTGTTGATAACGCGTGTGAATTGGTGGGGATAGGCCCTTGTGGGATAGATAACCGTGTGATGCTCTAAAGAAGGAACTCTTGCATCCAAGCAAGAGCGTGTAGTATCTTATTTTGGAAGTGAAAATGTAAGTTTGCACTTGTGGTGGGAGGCCAAGCTCTCTAACAACTCCTTCTTCCTTCCTGCCTTCAGTTTTTGGTTTGAAGCATCTCTTCCTGTGGCTAGAGAGGACCAGCTGGAGCCCGATGTTTGACTGTCCTTCCGTGGCTATAGTTAGGCATGCTGCATATGGTAGCCACAAAGCAATGTGGGTCCAGGAATACCCAAGCATAAAGGCAAACAGGCACACTCCGTTTTGCATTGATCCACTGTCTGTCTCCACAACGGAGTGGAATCATCAGTTAGACTTTTCTCTGATGGGTGATGAATGTCCTCTGTACCATCACTGTGTCCTAATGCTCACTCTGCACCCTTTGGATAGACTCTCCTGGCTGTGTGAGTTGGCCAAGGAGAAACACAGAGCTGCTGTTTCTGCAGCCAGCCTGAATGAAAGCGCAGCACGCTGGGTATTAGGATGTTGTTGCAGGAAGTCTTTTTTAGCGAGGGGAGAGCTTGAGCAATATATGCACTTGAGTTTTTACAAGCTGTTGCTCTAAGGACTAGAGCTGCTAGACCAAGTGTTGGCAAAACGTTGGACCATGAGTGATGGTAGACCTTCAAAATGACACAGGCATAATCCCTCTCGTATCTTGTACGTGTGCATGAGGGTGCAGAGCCCCTCGTCTGCTGCAGCCTCCCGGGGGGCTGCGGGAGGTGGCCTCGGTGGGGCTGAAATGACAGCGGCTGCTCGCTGACATGCGGTGAGGAGGAGACAGCAATGCAGCAGGCAGATGCCAGTCTCTTTCACATCCTTTATGTGCACCCATGCGGGCGTGTAACGCAGCTCAGCTTCGCTCTGCAGCTGAAGGCCAGGTCACACACTCATGCTCCGGTGCCCCACTGTTTGCTCTGGTCCTGCAGAGCACGCTGTCCTTTTTGTCAGCAGATGATATATTTTTGTGTCCTGGATCTTAATTTTGTCCATGGTTTCCTTTCCTTGTCACTGCAGGGCCTTTGTCTGGGGAGTGCAAGACGTGATGGTGAAAGAGGTTTTCCATATCAGCAGTGCGGGCCGGGCTGTGAGGAAGTCCCTACGATAGGCAGAGCCTTCCAACGCTCTGGCTTAACGTGTGTGCAGGCCTGGGGGGGGGTCAGGCTCTCTGCAGCCACTTCAGCTTGGATATGGCCTAGACTAGTGTTGACTGCTGGAAGGATCACCGAGACAAGTAGCTGTGAAATCGGCATCTCCCGTGAGCCGTCCTCCCTTTTAGACCTGCTGATCTTCCTCCATCTTTCCTGAAGCCAGGAGAGCTGTGTCTCTAAAGCTAGAGCTGAAAGATCCAAATAGAAACGCCATTGAAGCAGGTGTGTCACTAAATGAGTGTCAGAAATGGGGCAGCCTGTGGTGCCAAAGGCCCTTGCTGAACTGTCAGCAGGAAATCATCCTTGCTTTCCCGCAAACAGCTGAACATGGATGCAGAAAAGACGTGCTGACGGGCTGCTCTGCCTGCAGCGGCTGAGCTGCCGGTGTCCGTGTCCGTGGCTGTTGTGGGCTGGCTGTAGGAGGGCACTCAGCTGAGGTGCTTTGTGGCACAGCCTCCCGCCTGGCAAGTGCTTGTTCGGGTCAAAAGGAAAAAGATCAATGTGGCCATCTCTTATCTCCCTGCCGCCTCCCCGTCGCAAGGCTGTCATACTGGGTATCTAGTGAGAAGGGTACGAACATGATCTTTTGTCTGTAAAGTTCACCCAGGGCTTCCTTAACGCAGAGAGTGAAAACCACGTGCGGCCCACCATGAATAGAAGTATTCTCTACAAAGGGAAGGTCTGCATTTGCCGTTTCTTTATACTCTTCTGGCTTTTCTTCTGGAAATTGCTATTTTCAAGCTGTTGACCTGATTATTTAATAATCTCAGGCTTCCCCAGAGAGATAACAGGTGACCACGTGATTGCATTTTGACTCTTTGCATCTTAGATCATAGCCTTTTTAGAGACGTGAACTTGTACTCCCAGACTTTTCTTTTCCCCCAGCGCTGGTGCTCTGGCCTGGGTAGCGCAGAGCTGCTATCACAGAATGGGGTGGTCAGCGATGGAGACTGGGCTGAGGCAGCCATGGCGGAGCACAAAGATCACTGCGAGACGCCGTTGGCAGTCAGAAGATCAGCCCGCAAACTTTCAGTCCTTTTCAGGTTCTTTGAACCATGTGTTGTCCTTCCAGGCTGATCAGCCTTAATGGAAATTAGGCCCAGCTTGGAGGCTGCATTTAATAGGAGTGTGAAGCACCAGTCCTAGTCCTGGTCTCACTGGGTAAACTTCAGCAAGTCACGCTACTGCTGGCATCCACCGTCCTCTTCTTCCCAGGCTTCACGTTGTGAGATCCTGTTGCAGGGACTTTGAGAGCTTTCTGCAGTATCTGTCATGGCGGGGCTTTGCTCCTGATCATGGCTATGCTATAAAGGGAGTTAAGATGTAGAAAAGAAGTACCTTAACGTGCTGGAATGAAGGGCTTCTGTGCTTGCACTTGTCACTGCAGGCTTTGAACCTGAGGGCAGCTCAGAGAAGGACTTGACTGCACTTCTATCAGTCCAGACTGGGTCGTGGCTACACGGTAGCCAAGTTAGCGAAGGGGAATGTTGTTCCCGCACACAGCAGGAGCAGTGCTGTCTTGGATAGTGTAGCTGCTACATCTCTGAGGTTAAGTGGCCAGTCACTGGCTCCAGAGATGAAGGAGGGCCTACTGTAGCTGTGTGCTTTGGTTTGTATTAGTGAGATACGAGAAAAGAGTGGGGTCTATTTCTGAAGTGGAAAGAGGATCAGTCAAAATGCTAATTTTAACAGTTTCACATTAAAGCAGAGAAGCAGAGCGAACCCTTGCAGACTTTGCAAAGCAGAGAGTCTGGGACCGCAGAGAGATGCCAGGTCCTCTGGATGATGTGTTTGCCTGTGCATCCATCCCAGGCAGAGGAACTGATGCATGGCCTTAACTGGCTGCTATTTAAGTGACAGGAGTTTTTCGTGGTATTTGTCCTTGGAGTGATTTCTCTCTGTTCTGATGTCAGCCAGATTTAACAAGCTATCTAGTTTCTTAGGCAAAATCATTGCTTTAGGCACCTAACCAACTTGAAACCCTTCGCTAAGAGACTGTGACAGATCATGACTGTGTTGCTGCTGTTAGGAGGTGGGGGAGATGGGGCGGATGGCTCAGAAGGTGAATGAATGGGACAGTGCGTGAAAAGAGGAAGACGTGCCAATGGCAAGCATGGACTAGAATAACTTAGATAAAGGGCCTGAATCATAGGGAGCAGATGAGTGTAGAATCTTGCATGTGTCAAGGAGATAGGACAGATGTGAATTTATATTAATTAACAATTAATGCCAGCTGAGGCTCCAGAGCCAGTAAATGGAAACTGTCTGCACCAGCTCCCTGCCAGGAGGGTGTTGCCTGCTCCTATTTGTGTAAGGCCTGCAGGAAAGAGCTCCTGGGGTGCTTTTACTGCCCTCTCTGGGTTTTGTGTGTGTACTCTCCTCTTCCAGTTTCAGCAAAAGCCACCCCCTGCCCCAGGATGGCAGCTGTGGGTCTGTCCAGCCACCTTCCTCAGGTCTCCAGGGGCAGGACTGAAATTGGAATTAAATGACAAAGTCATAAATCTGATCTTACCCACGTAGTCAGAGGCCACTGCTAATCCCTAGCTAAAACCAGTTTCTTTGAAACCACTCTGCCCAGTGCACTATCTTGCAAGCGACACCTATGCAAAAGCTTTTCTGAAGAGCTGGGTATGAAATTATTTCTGACTGTAGCATTTGAGTTTGAAACCAAAACGTGGGTGGTGAATTAAAACCCCTTTTTGAATGTGACATAGAGGAGCATTAGGTACGCTGCTGCTCTGCAGCTCGAAGCAGCTCTGCCTTGCCTTTCGTGAAGGTCATCATCTAATAGGCAGAGATGTAGGCTGAGGTTTCCATTGCTGCAGCCAAAGCTGTTTCACACCCACTCTGCACAAGCATCAGTGGCGTATCCTGCAGAAGGGCAGTGGGCTGGGGCTGGTCTCACGAAGGACTGGCCCAGAGACTGCTGAATGAAATGGAAAAGTTGCCCCTGCCTTGATATCGAGCTCTGACGTGTTAGCTGGCTTGAAAAGCTGCCGGGAAGGCAGCGAATGCTAGGAAGAGAATGTGGTTTTCCAGAGACACGGAGAGGAGGGCTTCCTCTGGGGGTTAGGGCTTGCTATCTAAACTGCCGCGGTGGTGTGAGCAGTTCCTACAGCAGTTTCAGCGGTGCAGCAAAGCATCAAGACTGAGCGGTGCCAGTCATCCTTCACGGCAGCGTTGGCAGCTGTTGCAAACAGCACCAGGGGCTTCGGTGGGCCTTGCCAGTGGGCTAGCAGCCTGGGCTCTGGTATGCAGAACCAGGACTCTGGTATGCATGACCAGGGCTCTGGGCTTTGTGTCTCTGGCTCTCCTGCTGCTTTGCTGGGCCTGGGTGAGACCGTCTCTGACCTGAGCCTGGCAGAAGAGTTCTGCAGGACCCCGCTGTGCGTAATGTGCACAGTCAGGCTAATCGGCACCCCAAAGCTGGCTGTGCCCGCTGCCGTCAGGTCACCGAGCCTCTGCCGGACTGCTTTGCCTCGTCTCTTCTCTCCGACATAGTGTCTGCATTGTTCTGGTTGTGTTTTCTCTGGGGAAGTCCCTCCGTGCGCACACATTCACTAACCACGTGCCTTGAAATTGAACGGGGGAAAACTCTGCTGAGCAAAACCCCGGCTCTTTTCACAGGGTGTCAGTGGAAACCTGGCCTTTCTCAAGGAGGTGGGGCTGGTGGTTGGAAATGTGCGTGCATCCTCAGCCTAGGCTGGCTGTTGCACACAAAGGGGGCTGCTAGCATCAGCTCTTTCTTGCGGTATCTAAATCCCATGGGGCACATCAGCTGGTTAAAAGAGAAGTCTACAAAACCCTGTGAATAGCTACAGAGTTCGCCTGCAAAAACTACCAATCTGCTTCTCCTGAAATGAGAGCTTGACTTGTGCTTTGCAGCAGAAGAGGGTCTCTGGTCTCTTCCAACCCAGCACGCCTTTTCATCCTTGCTGTTTAATATTGTTCTCTTTTCACCTGTTCAACCATTGTCCAGCTACGGGGTAGGGGTGGCGGTAGCTGGTTACTCATGCCAAAAGCATAGCAGGGTTTTATCCTGCTTACCTGCTCCTGTACAATTACTCCGAGATCCTGTGTTATTTTTATTGAAGGGCTCGTCAAGAACCAGGAGACCTCAATGGCACACGAAGTCTGGGTTGTGCTGCATGACCCAGGCTTCTGTGTCCCTCTGTCCCAGATTTATCCCTGGAGTCTTTCTTTGGGTGTCAAAACCTGTTGGCAAAGGGGCATGGAGCGGCTTGAAGGCGCTCTGCCCTGCCTGCGTGAGTGACCGGGGGAGGCTGTCGGAGGCTGGAGGCACCATCCTCCAAGAGCAAACCCTCCAAGTTCAGGGTCAGGGCCATCTGCTCTTTGCTATTGCTTATGCTGTTCCTTGTCTTTAAGTGTTGGAGTAAACAGCACTGCCTGTGGGAACAGGCCAGACTGTCTGCACAAACACCTTGTTTGCTTTGAGTTGGCTGTTTGTGCTAGCGGTGAGAACTTGGTTTGCGCAAAAGTTGGACTCTTTAAATGAGCCAAAGGATGTTAGACATCTAGATTCTACTGGAATTTGGTGAAAATAAGGTGTGTACCTTCTCAGAGAAAGCAGTTAACCATTCTCACCGGAGCGTGAGATCCAGGATTGATTAGGAAAATGCCCTGTAAAATATATAGGGGAGGAAGCAAGCTGGTTTCTATAGAAGTGACTGTTGCACCCCAGAGAATGCAACACAGACTTCTGTACCTGCTATGGAAATGGGTATGCTGATTCAGAAATGTAGTAAGGATTTTTTTGTTTGTTTTAAAGTTGTTTACAGAAGTCTTAGGGGATATTAGATGATGTGCACTGGCACGGTTAGCTGTCATAATGCTAATTGCTTTAGGAAAATGAAAATATTTACCTGTATGTAGAACTGAATATATTTGCAGGGTATATTTATTTAATACACTCCCTTGAGGCTATGCTTGGTATAATGAGTCTTTTGATGGGATTTGAATTGAACCAGACTAGAACCAACAAAGGAGGCTATTGCGGCTCAGTCAGGTTTGAGAAATGCTTTATATGCAGCCATGCCTGTGTAGAACAGCTTTCAATGAAGATGTGAACGCTAATAATTCAGTATGGAAACATCTTGAAACCAACAGCAGCCTTGCTGTATAGTAAATGCGCAGTTTGCTAAATTAAGCCTTCATGTCACGGGGCCAGCATGTCCTCTCCTCAACTCACGTGGAATCGCTTATTTCCGTCTTTTGAGGAAAGTTTGTCCTTCTCCCCTGCCCCCTGAAGGTCTGGGAAATGCCATGCCCTGGTATGCAAGCACCTTGCTGTGGATTTTTGCCGAGGGCCAATGTTTTGGCACCTTGCTTAGCGCCCTGCCGCAGGCGGGTCTGTGGCCAGAGCACCCTGTGGTGCGCTGCTGCTGGACCTGCTGCAGAACGGAGCACCTTTCCTGGAGTCTCTGCTCCTATCAAGCAAGTATCGGAACATCTGTGTTTTCAGCCCTGGTGGATCCAGAGAAAAGCTTGGACAAGGTGACCCTGAGTGTCTTTGAACGAGGAGAAGCCTTGCTTTTACGGTTTTATACGTCAGCTCCACACTCCAAATCGAACTGCTTTTTTCAATGCTTGAAGTTGGCACTGCTGCCACTTGGGATGCTTTCTGTTTTGCATGGGGTCCTGAGCGGTTTCTAGAAGGTCTGATCTTCCTTTTGCAGCCTGAGGGGTTTATAAACTGCAGAGCTGCTGGCAGCCTGTGGTCCGCAAAGGATTTCTCGCAGTCCAGGCTCCCTTGTTCAGCTTGACCTCGGGTGGTCTGAGAGGCACAGCCTGCTCACACAAGCAAGTTTCCGCTGCTCTTCAGAGAGCTGCAGTGCAGTAGCGGCTTCCTACCCTGAATCATAGCAGCAAAAAGCCCTAAACATGCAAGTGAGGAATGCCTTTTTCATACCTCTTGGAAACCGGTGAGTGTGCCAGGTATTGGTCTCTTCAGCAGGGAGCATTTCTCTGACAAAGGGGTCTAAATATTACTGTTAGCTCTGGGTCTCCTCCTTTAACCTGGTACCTTGGCCAAGTTGCCCAGCAGCTCAGAGGCCAAAGTGGCCTTGCCGAGTGTGTGGGCATGATATTCCCCAACCACAGGCAAGCTGTAGAGAGCAAACCATGCTGTGTGGAGCCTTGCTGTTCCCAGAGGCAGCAGGGGCTGAGTCCCAGTCTAAGTAAATCTTCCTCAAAAAAAAGAGCTGCTTCTCTGTTCTCCAAGCCAGGATCCTGACGCATGGATGTTCCTCCTCCTCCATACCAGAGGTCTCTCGCAGGAATAGGACAGCAGCGTTCACTCAGCCCAGAAGTTGGCACCTACTAGTCCCATTCTAAGGGTTAATAACCTTACAGAGAGTGAATTGCTTCTGTGACTGTCCCAGCTTCGCTTCTGCTTCAACTATGTTGTGAGAGCGCAAGAGGTATGTGCCCTTCGCTGTTCAGCACTGAGAGTCTCTGTTGTGTGCAAACACAAACTGATGGGTCTTTATATTCCCTTTAAATGGGTAATAAGTGTCTGGATCCTTGAAGCAGCTCTGGAGATTTCTTCCTATTTGCTGAATAGGAAACTTAGTCTTGCAAAGCACTGTGTTGCCCCAAGTTATGGCTGCTCTCACAAGTCAGCCTCCTCGTTTCTTTGCTGGAAGAGGCTTCAGTTGTTTATTTGCTTGGCTGCCTCCAAGGGCAGGGTCCGCATCCTGCCCTTCCTTCGCTGCGGTGGGAGGCAGGGTGTCTCTGGCTGTGGAACCGGGGGGGTTCGTCTGTCCTGTATCGACAGCATCTGCTGTGAACGCTGACCTTTGCTCCTGGTGAGTGTCGAGAGGCTGTAGCATAGCAGAAGGGAAGTCTGGTGAGCGTTGGTCCCCTCCTCCCTCTTTTCCAGTTTCTTGAACCACCTCAGCTTGCTGGGTTGGAGTTTGTGTTGAACCAAACCGTGCTAACCACACACGAAGTGCGTAGGCGTTGTCTCTTGAGCCACATTTGCTTTGATCCTCTCCAAGCCTAACAAAAATAAGTTTTTTACCGTTACAAATGCTCCAAATTCTCCTCCTGACATCGGGCTCAAGTGGCCTTCAAACCCAGGCACTAGGGGGGCTGCAACAGATGTGCCCTTGGTGCTGCCTTCTCTGGGGGTGCCCCAAAATAAGGGCAGTGAAACCCTGGGCACGTGCTGTTCCCAAGCCCTGGGGCAATTGCTTTCAAGTCTTCAGTGGTGACTCTGGCTTTCATGCGTGCAGCATTCTGGGGCAGGGATCCTGGGTCTGCTCGGAGGGGTGTGGGTCTGGGAGTCTCAGCAGCCAAGATGCACGTTGTACCTTCTTTGAGCTGTGTGAGAGAAGGGGAAAAGGCAAGGTGGTGATCTGGAATAACTTGCTTCCATCTCCTTTGGGACTTCACTTAGGAACTTCATTGCTTACCTATAGGTTAAAGGATCTTAGGCCCCAGCAGCTCTGTAAGTGGTAGCTGGGAGCTGTATCCCTCTGTGATACCGCAGACAGGCATTTTCATCTGCTGGTGGATTGGGATGCTGGCACCCTGCTTCCCTGATGCCACGTTCAGTGGCCTCTGAATCATTTCAGCAGTATCATTTCAGGTATGGTGCTTCTTATCCGTGGGATGTTTGCTGGAGCTGTTTAGAATACCGGGATTCCCAGCCAGGCTTTTAAAAATGCCTTGTTTTATAGATTTCTGAGGGTGTAACGGTGCTGTTCAACTATTTGTTCTCTTTTATCCCCAGACAGGGGCACAAGGATGCATTCCAGCAGAAAAAAAAAAGCATTCCTGCTCATGTTAGGGAGGAAATGAGTAACACTGTATGGAAAAGACAACTCTTCAGTAATTAAAGAGAAATTATTTGATAATTCTTAACATAGGGAAAGGTTTCTTTTTCCAGAGCTTCTGCTGGAACGTTGTTCCCACCCAAGGGCCTGTTTTGAAGCCAGAGGTCCCTGTATCTGATTTACCTTGGCCTGGGGAGCTGTGCCACCACCATTGCTTATCTTGGTGCCCACGGGGTCAGGGAGGGTCTGTAGCCGTTGCATCAGTCAGCGTTTATTGTAGTGCATGGGTGGGGGACGGCTGGCATCTACCTCAGGTTTGCCCTTTTTTGTGTAAGCGGGTAAATCCCAGCTGGAAAAACCGATCTGCCTTTGTCTGCCCTGTGCCCAGATTTGCTCGTGCTGGCCACCGAGCGCTCGAGTGGGGCCGTGCGTGCACAAGGCTTCGGGGGGGGCTGTTCGGCAAGGGCCGGCCGCAGGGGTGCGGGAGCTGGCAAAGAGCTGGTGCCGCGTGAGGAGCGAAGAGCTGGAGCTGGTGTTCTGAGGGGCTCCCCTGATGTGGTTTAACACAGCACTATACCAGCTACTAGGAAGAAAATTAACTCTGTCTCAGCCGAAACAAGGACATCCCCGCAAGGAAAGTGGTGTTAAGGGCACGCCACATCAGTGACTACCACCCCCACGGCACCCTCTGTCATGCCAGCTTTCTCATGATGGGTTTTCTGGTGTTCTCATGGCTGTCGGCCCTTTCTGCTTCTGAACGTGCCGTGCTCTGGTCAGCCTGGCCTGAGCCCTACGCAGAGCCCTCTCCCACCATGCGGGGTCGGTTCCCCTTCTGCCCGAATCCTACCCCTGTCCCTCCCGCAGCCCAGGCAATGCCTTTCTGTTAGGCTGCGCTGGGGACTGAGCACTGCATGCAAGCCTCTCCATTTTCTTTCTGTGTATTTTAATAAATTTCTTCGTGTAGCTTTGGTTGTTGCCTTTGGTTCCTGAAAGGCACTTGCGGGTGGCTTTTTAATCGAAGTTTGATTTTAGATGGATTGAATGATGGAAGGGAAATGCATTTCTCTGCAGGAAAGCCTGGAGTAGACAGTATGTATTTACTTGTAGCGGTAGAGATGAAAAGTTGTTGGATCCCCACTCTTATTTGAAGCAATTCTTTAGGGGTGACTCAGTTCTGCAAAAAGCACTAACAACCCAGCGGTTGCCTGAATGACCAACTGCACAATAATGCTTGTCATTTGCTGACATCGAAACAGCGGTGTGATATTAATAATGCCTTTTCCCCCCCCCCCCCCCATGCTGGCGATCTAGTTTGGATCTTCTTTATTTGTCTTCCTTCTCAAAATATTGCAGATCTTCCTCTGAACAATCTGTGAGTCCAAAAGGTCCGACTGGAAGCCCGGAGCTCACCTGCAAGTGAGCGGTGCTTGCTCCCCAAAACGCAGGGCTGGAGCTGGCAGTCTGTGGGACCATCTAAGGCTGTTTGCAGGCTTTAGTATTGCCATTTAGTGAGAGATGCGTGGGTTGGTGCTTTCTTCTTGTCGGCTCTGTTGTGGGTTGGTTTTGCTTACCAACAAATGTACTCCAGTAAATACAGTAATGAAAAACAACTCTAAAGATGCTTTCTGCAAGTACAGCTTACTCCAGGTCAGGGGGAAAACAAGCTGTGTTGGTAAAAGCACCTGGGGCTCTGTAGTGGCCGTGGTGGTTGTGCCTTCACCCCCAGGACGAAGCAGCAGAGAGCTTTAGAGCAGGCAGGCTCTTGGCGTACACTGAGTAGGATGGGGCGACCTTCACGAGCCAAAGAGCCTCAAGTTCAGTTTTGCCTGGTTTTGCTGCTGTTTGTTTATTCTGCTGTTTGCAGGAACAGGGAGTGAGCTGGGACCTGGAAATAAGTGTGCCAGAATGTCCTGTGAGCAGGAGAGGTGGGCTTTGAGTCCTTCGTAGCTCTCTGAGCTGGGTGGGGGGCTGAGGATGTGCACTGCAACAAACCTTGTGGGTTTTTGGCAAATCCCCACATAATCCAGGCAGAAAAGCCTCCGGGGAGCAAGTGCTCAATTTCAGGACTGGAATTCCCTAATGGAGATGAAAATACCCCTTTCATGCCACAGGCCTGGGGTGTCTTCGCTGGCTCAAGAAGGTGGTGTGTGCAAGGCAGAGCCAAGCAATGCATTCCCACTCATACACAGCCCTCCAAAGACGAGCTGTGCAAGGTTTTCTTTGTTCTGGAAATCCATGGGAGAGGTGTCTATGCTTGCAGAGGGCTTTTTCCCTTTTTTTTTTTTTTTCTTTCTTCTTTTTTTTGCTGCTGAATTTGGAAAGTGCCTTTCCTCCCTCTTCTGTTTGTGAGGGCTGCAAAGGTTTTCTCAGCTCATTGTTTATGCTTCCTGCAAGCTAAATAACAAGCAGGCTGTGTATGCGTGTATGAATTGGTTCCTGCCCAAGTGGTGGGAGTCATTAAGGGAAAGGGCATTTAGCTTTCTGTTTAGTGACACAAAGACAACATCAAAGGTGACAGAGCTCCACAGTTGCCCCCAATATACTCCATCCCTCTCTCTTGTTACACAGTGCTGTCCTGCTCTTGAGTGTTTGCAGAGAGTTTGTAAGTGGGCCCTGCTATTCCCTCTCAGTATTTCACTGAGAAAAAGATGCTGAAAAGGGACTGATGCGAATCGATTTTGTAGCTGTGGTCAACAGCTGCTGGGGTGGAAAAGGAAAAGGGCTATGGTCCTCCCTTCCCAAGCACTCATCAAGTATTTCCATGGGAGCCCTGAGTGACGGGGGGACGAGGGGAGTGTTGGGTGTGTGGCTCCTGCTGTCAGGGCAGCCTTTGAGGAGCGGGCACCCCGGGGAGGACGCTGCCGACACACTGACCGGGATATTAGATAGATATTAGATATAGATAGTATTATATTATCTTTATATTAGATATTATATTATAGATATATAATAGATATATAGTAATCTAGATATATTATTGTATCATATAATGATACAATATAATATATTATATTACCTATACTATATATAGATAGATATTATTATATTATATAATATATAATATTTTTTTATATATATATATATATATATATATATATCCCGGTCTAATATCTATAATAGAACCAGTGCATGCTCGCAGCTATGGGTACGTGCCTATGAGAGCTCTCATCCCACTGTTTTACCAGAGATGTTTCCTTAGGTTTTCCCTACTGTGTTCTGGCTAACAACATTGTGCTGGCTTTATTGCCATTAGGCATTCAGTGGAAACGTTATGTGTGGCCTTTGGCAGCTTTGCGCTGTCCCTGAGCTCCATTAAGCTCCATTAGAGGCAGTCGTCCCTATGCCAGTAGCAGTTTTGTGGCACAGTTAAGTGCTGGCCCTGCAGATGGAGGATTTATGAAAGGGTGTCACTCTTGTGATGTCAGGAATACAGGGCTTGGAAATGCTGGGATTCCTGTTTACCATCTGTTTCCATGGCCCTTCCCTAATAGACCTCTCCTCCTCCAGAATTCAAGGATCTTTAATCAAAACTGTTTGGCTTGTGGTGGGAGGGAGGAAATCCCAAATTGTGGAGGAGGTGGTGACATTTCTTGACCTTTTCTATGTGTATATCTCAGAGACAAACACATTCTAATGAGTGTGCATGTGCTTATGTTTGTAGGTTTAGTCTTTGGGTGTATTTCCTCACGCAGGCACTCAGCGAGATGCTAGGTCACGCATTCCTCTGCAACAATCGAGACAGATAAACTTGCAAAGCCTTTGGGGGGACAGTGTGTTAGCTAATCTGATCCACAGGCAGCTGCGTACAAGAAACTGGCTTACTAAATGTTTCCAGATACGCTCCTCTTGAGAACCCGCATTTCACTTTGCTTGGAAAACGAAGTGTTGCAGTTTTGAGTCGTTTGGTTCAGAACGGTGCCGCAGACCTGCCCGCCTGAGCGGGAACCTTACGGCATCGTCCTTGACTCTGAAGGGAGTTTTGAGTGTGCAGCCTGTTCTCTTGCAGTTGGTGCTGCCCAGAAACGCTCAGTAAGCTGGCTTTGTTATCAGACAGCGTTAGTTGTGGCTCATCTTCTCCTCTTTGCTCATGAAAAATATTACAGCAGTCCCATGCAGAAATGTCTGCTGGAGCATGATCTGAAACTGAGCAATACTTTCAGAATTGAGTGGCTCACAGTCTGGGGTGCTCTTTGTGGGACTTGTGAGATTACTCAAAAGAGCCTGGCATTTAGAAAGTGGATTTTCAGTAGCTTCTGAAAAATGGAGACATAAAACTGGTGCCACATGGGAAATCATTGGTCTAGTGTGCATATTTCATACACATTAAAGACGGGGGAAACACCAGTTCTTACGATTCCATCAAGAACACTTGATTAAGACTGATAGCATCAGAAATGAGGTCAGTAGATGGTTTGATGACGCTTAAAATACAAAGACTACATGAAAGTAGCACACAATATGATGAAACATTTTTCCCCTTAGGGTGAGCTGTCTCTCTTTTCCTTTTCTCGTACGGCCTGTGAGGTATGGACACCAACTGCACTGTTGCTTTCCAGCAGCGTGCAAAGCAGCGTTGCCGTTGCTGCTGCTTCCCTGGCTATGCAGCGGTCCTGCGCGGAGAACTTTGCCTTTGACACAGCAGTTGTGTGGTTTGGGTCATCTTCCTCTCTGCTCCTGGGAAAGGTGGCTGCAGCACCACAGCTTCAGCTGTGACTCCTTGGAGTTAAAAAGCAGCTGCTTCACCTTACGTTGAAGAGTCAAAGCTGCCTTAGCTAGGGCTGGAGCAGACTGGCTATTTTCTGTGGACTGGGCGAAGAGGGAGATCCTGGAACACGCACTTGCCACTGTGTTTGCACCAACACTTAAGAAATCCTCTCAGTAGCATAAGGACTCATCACTGCTGCAGTGTATTGCAGACCAGAGCGTGCCTTTCCTTCCCGGACAGTCTCGAAGGAAAGCCTTTCTTCTCTCCACCTCTGAGCATCCCTTCTTCATAACAGACTGTAAGTGGGAGAGACGAAGGCCTGAGGCTTGTGTTCTTGCTGGGGAGAACAAGAGGTTTAGTGCTCTTGATATTGGAGCTTTTTCTGGTTTTTCTCTCACGAAGCATGCCGGGAAGCCCTTACAGAAATGCTTAAGTGCCCTCAGGGATGCGGGTCTTTTCTTGGGTTCATTTGCCAACAACATGACAGCTCAGAGGGCACGAGCTTGGTAAGTGCTGGGTGGGAAGCAGCCAGCCAGGATCAGACCTGGAGCCAGAAAAGTCAAAACTGTTTTCTCAGCCCGTGGTTTATCCAGAGAGGGAATCTCCTGTCTGCTGCAGCAAGCACGCAGGGCTCTTGCTTTTGCCTGAGCGTAGGGAGAGGAGGACAAAGTCCTTTGGCAAAGAGACCTCTCTTGATGGATGTCTGAGAAGACTTTCTCCGTGGTCCCGTCTGAACGGAGGGCTTTCCTGCGTGAAAGCTGTTCCTGCGACGCGGTGGGGTGGAAGGCGGGTGTGCTGCTCGATAGGATCGGGGCTCTGCCTGCCTCGCAGGTGGGAAGGTAGTGTCTGCCCCTCGGGCAGCAGGGAAGGCAGTCGGGGCCGGCTGGGGCTCATTACCGTTTCACATGTCACATTTGCACTTTGCAGGTGGTTTCATCCCAACATCAGCGGAATTGAGGCAGAGAAGCTGCTCCTGACCAGGGGTGTCCATGGCAGCTTTCTGGCTCGACCCAGTAAGAGCAACCCAGGAGACTTCACTCTCTCCGTCAGGTAAGCAGACAGCAGCAGAGGAGGACTGGAGGAAGGGGCTGTCTCGAACTCCCCAGCACACCCTGCTCCGACTAACGTGTGTGCAAGGGGAGAGGCGTAGCCCAGAGATGCCCTCTCTGCGGCACCACTGGAAGTTAAAGGGTCGCTGAACTCTCCCCATCGCTGCAGAGGCTGTGCTAAAAGCCACACACTGCTTTCCCCCGGGTTGTTCATCCCTGTGGGTTTCACATGCCCCTGTCCTACCAGGGTTGGCGCTCTGCTTGTGGCATGTGTTTCTGGAGCTGTTGTTGCCAGAGGAAGGAAGATAACAAGCCCACTTATGTTTCTGGGGAGAGCATGTTCAATCCCAGCAGGGATGAATCATCTCGCTCCAATTTCAAAGGAATTTAATGGAGCTGCCTTTGGGAGAGACTTGTTTTCTGTGTTTGTAAGGGATCCCAGGAGCACCCCCATAAGAGAGGGAGCTTGCTGACCAGGCTCGCAGGCTGTGTTCCCAGACAGCATCGTGTGCATCACCTTTAAAGTGCTCTTGTGTTCTTTGGGACCCAGGCAATTGCAGAAAGGAAAGCTGCAGTTTTGCTGCTGGTCTTTGTGAATGTAGTCCCTTATGAAGCGGTGGAGCAGATGCACTGGGTAGAACTCTCTGGAGGTGAAATAAAGGGAAGAGGCAAAGAGTAACGTTGACCCAATGAGGCCCTGAGATAAAAGGAGCAGGTTGTGGGTTCTAGGCGTGAACCTTCCATGAGCGCCATCCAGCTGGTGCCTTGCAGGGAAATAGCTCAGCAAAGGTTTCTCCAGGCACTTGTAATGCAGACGTCTCTTTTGTGGTGGCTTCTGTTTAAATTTAAACAACCCTCATTTTGTTTAGGAAACTCCAGTGAGTTTATAAACCCTTTGACCAACAGTGTGTTTAGAGAAACTTTGTGCAAGGACAGGGACAGAGCATTTCCACCTGGCAGGGCACTGCCATCGAGCGGGATGTCAGCAACGCCAGCGCGGTCTCAGCCTCGGTCGCACCCTGCTCCCCCCGTGGCCAGGTGCTGCCAGAGCTGCTGGCGTGGCAATGCCGACTGGCTCCGGAGACACTTTACCCTCTCCTTGTTGCCTTAACCGCTCAGATAAAACCCTTCTTGGCCTTATTTCTTCCCCCCTTGCAATTGTTGCTGGACTTGAACCTGCACTCCACTCTGCCAAGTGCAATCATTTCGCAGGTTGGCAAGCGGGAGGGTTTGCAGCTGCCTTATTTTTTAAATGCTTCCTTTTGTGTTGGAGAACACAACCCAGCAGTCTGACCCTTTGCCTCTCCGATGGCTCTGACCGACCGCAGCTCCTCACGCTACAGAGCAGCACAGCCGAAGGGCAGAAGCCCGGCTTTTGCTGTGTGTTGGCTGGGTGGGGAGGGTCTGGATCTGCCTTCACGAGCTCCCCGGTAATCTTGCAGTCAGAAGTGGCTGTGAATTAACGAGAGAGGTAGGAAGTGCTTCTAATTAGAATGGAAAATAAACTCAGGCGCAGAGAGCTGCCTTGAGCAAGCTGTGACAGCAAGGGACTACATGTAAAATGGGGGGTTATCGTTGTGTGAGCTTGCTGTCTCTTTTCGTGTAATTTTGTGAGTCAGGGTGTTGTCTGATCGTAAAGTGAAGTACCGACAGCACCTGCTTAGCCAGGCAGTGTGCAAGCAGATGCAGGCTATGGCTGTGCAACTGTGTCCTGATGTGGAAAGATAGATACCCACCAAGCAGCATAATTACCCTGAAACAGCAGGGTAAATTGCTTTGCCAGGAGAGCCAGTTCCCACGCCTGCATTACTGCACTCGCGCCTTGTGCTGTGCAGTCAGTCCACAAGTTTGCACAGTTTTCTTCCCTGAGCTCTGTCCCTGTGCCTCAGCCAAAGGCCACGTGTGTTTCTGCTGTTGGGTTTGCTGCCTTCCACCTGTGCTGGTCCAGTGCCTCCCCTCTTCCAGCTGTGGCACACGTTGAGACCGAGTGGATAAAAGCTTGGCCTCCCGTGGAACAGCTACGGCTGGCTAGGAAGTCCCAGAGCAGTTTTATTCTTGCTATTATTTCTTTACTCCCTTCTGCTTTCTCTGTGGCAGAAAGCAGAGAGGGGGGAGGAGGGGAATGTCAGGGTGTTGGAGGGGGTTTGGACCACTTCCTACTGCAGGGAGACCTTTATATCGCAGTAAATGTTTAATAACGGTATTGTTTTGGCCATAAGATCGAGCCAATTAATGCCCTTAATGCATGAGCGGTGCCCTGCAGTAATGAGATGCAAGTTAAGAGTAGAGCAATACAGCATGCCTTAATATCATAGTATTGAACAATACCACCACAACCCACTGACGGATAGTAACTCAGTGGAAAGTCTGACCAACTCCCACAGTTCTGCATTAACCAAAGCTGTGACACATCATACCATGTTTCCAGGAAAGCACATTAAACATGACACACAAGCTTAGAGAAACCGTGTTGAGCTTTGAGGCATCACGAATTGAAGACAAGGAAAGAAAGAATTATTTCATTGACTCATTTCACCTGCAGGTTCTTGCTCCTTCCTGGCTCATCCCGTCTCTACTCCATGACTTGAAGCAAGGGTTGTCCTGTAGTCTTGGGTATGGAAAATTTGCTTGGACATGGTCATTGTTAGGTAGACCAGTTTTGCTTATACTTCATCTGAGCAATACGCTCTTTTCCCACTGATGATGGCCACAAAACATGTGCAGAAACGTTCTTGGGAATTAGAGCTGCAACACTGCATAGAGCACAGAATGAGTGGCTTTATGTGCTGTGAAAACTGAAGACTTGGGTGGCTGTCTTCCCCCTTTCCCTGTTAGATTACACGCGCACACAGATGGAACAATGTGTTATTATTCTCACCTAGAATTGTATCCTGACAGAGTTTGTTTGTTTGTTTTTTAATCTCTGAACTGGACAGGTCTATATTTTTTTTTTCCTTTCTGAGAAATAAAATGTTTTCAAAGGAAACAATACAGATATCTTTGAAAAAGTACCTAAAATAGAGGTGTCAGTGGGAGAAAGTACCCCACAATCAACACCTCTTCCTCCTTCTTTCAACCCCCCTTCAGCTTCTTCAAGGGTTTTTGAAAGCCAGTGCGGGGAAAGGCAGCTCCTCTTAATTATAGAGAGGATGTGGGCTGAAAAGAAAGCGGGCGATGGAGGTTTGGCTGACCAGACCACACACTGAGTGACCGTGTGCTGGTGTGTATCCAGATATGTGTCCCCGAAGACAGGCTAGGAAATAATATTGCAGAAGTTATGAGAAGGTTTCCATGAAACTCCGTGGTTGCTTTCCCTTTCTTTCTTTACCTCTGTGCACTCTTTCAGCCTTTACCATTACAGCAACAAGTCTTCACAGGGCTTTGTTTTTTCAGCTCCTAAGAGAGAGGCAAGCCACACGGAGAGGACATGGTATGGTTAATGAACAGATGATGTTTGTCCTGGTCTTAAAATAATAGAAAAAACTCTTTGAAAAATCCTCAGCTCTGAATCCAAACTGCTGGCAGCTTGTAATGGGCCAAACCTGGCTCCTTTCGTCAGCCCTTCCTCTTCTGAAACATACTCCTTCTTGGGACGTCTCCGCAGATAAGTTCAAGAGCTTGTTCCACCCAGAGGACCAGACACACCTGCCGTAGTCCAGGGCCAAGAGGGCTGTGTTTCTGAGAAGTCTTTGTTTGGCGTGCTGGTGGTACGTCAGTACTAGATACTGAATTTGAGATGAGCCAATAAATCCATTCTTTGGGCACTTCAGCAAATATGTGGAGCACATCACCAGGGAGGAAAGTGGTCTGGCAACTTCAGCTGAAGTGTAATGATGACGGAGAGTCATTCTGAGTAAGGCTGTAGTAACATCCGCCGCGTCTATACGTGAGCTGTCTCGTTTTGTTCCATGCATTGCTGCAGCACTGCTCCCTGCAGGTATTTTGGTGTTGCCTCAACCCAGACAATAAGACAGCTCTGTATCAGTGGGTCACTTAACGTGGGTGATGTTCCTCCTTGCAGGGGTTGGCTCCTGCGGGTTGTGAGTACTAGTGTTTGCCAAAGGTAATATGTCAGCACTCTGACACTTCGTGCTTTCTTTAGAGTGGCCCACAAAACCTGCGCTGAATAGGACTGTTTGGAGGAATGCCTCAGCTTCTGAGCCTGGAAGGGGCTGTAAACTGGAGCTGGGCTTGCAGGAGAGCTGTGGAAGCTGTTCTGGATGGTGGAGCAGAGCCTGCTAGTTAGGGGATTTTTGGAGGATGCCAGTAGAGTTTATTTGCCTGTTGCAGTTCTGATGAGTGGCTCTTACAAAAGCTTCCTTGCCTTTCTTGTATGCTGTGTCACATCTTGTTTCCTAGAGGACCTGGTACTGGGTTGGCTTTTGATATTGAGTCTTCCAAATTTTAATCGTGATTCTTAAGAAAACAGACTTCCTTTTGAAAGTGAGGGCTGCTGGGGGAGAAATATGGGTGGCCATGCAGGAAATGCCCCATGTTTCCAGCCTTCAGTGCTTGCCCCGATCTGCCAGAGCGTGTTTTCAGAAGACCAAGTATTTAGAATCGCTTCTGAAGAAAGTGAACAGCTTCTTACAGATTTGGCCAGGTCTGGATAAATAGCCTGAATGAAAGGAAAAGGCATGTTGAAAGTTTGCCTAAGTGGTGCTTGGCCTGTGGCCACCACAGTAATGCAAATGCCAAGATGGTTAAGAACCATCCGTTAGAGACCCCGTTAACCTGGTCCCTGCGTCACGTTTTATGGGAATGGATCTTATCCTCGTTCGTGGGATACAGTACAAAATGCTTCTGGGTAACAAAATCTTGTTAGAGCTACAGTCTCCCAGAGTGGTTTCCCTATTAACACTTCCATTGAGCATTCCTGTATTTAACTGGAGGGCTTTTGGTTGTTTTTTTTTTTTCTCCAAAAGGCGTGTACAAATACACTCTGAGTACAGGTTAAGACATGCAATTAAGGAGGATTTTATGTCCTATAGAATACGTACTCTGCGAAAAGGAGTAAGTCAGTACTACCAGTGTGTTACGCTGGTTGAGTTGCTGTCTGTAGACAATACAGATGCAGCACAGGAAGAAAGTTGGAGAAGAATGGATGGAGGCTTGAAAGAGGCTCTTTTCTAAAACAGTTGTCCTTGTGTCTCATCGTGATGGCACCTACGTATCTATTAAGGCCCTGTAATCCAGGCCTACACAAATACTTGGTGAGAGGTATGCCTGATTCTGCTTCTTCCAAGGTAGGCGAGCCAAGTAAAGGAAGCACTGTCTTCATGTTACGGCTAGGAAACAAAGGATGGGCCCAGAGCCTGAGAAGGCACTGAACATCAGATCATCAAATCTTGGCTAAGTGCTTTTGTCACAAGACCCTTCTTTCCTTAAGAAAGCACGTTCTCCTCTGACAACAATGTCTTACTTTTGTCCTGGAGTGGCTTGAATTTATTTGGAAGCACATCATTCAGTTAGAGATGTAATGCTAACGGATGGATCCCTTTGGCTGACTTGTTTGCTGCTGTTTACGAGCTTGGCAAGGCAGAGGAGTGTGTTGAAAGCCTCCTTTTGATGGCAGCCGGTTGGCAAATGGCTTCACATCCCTTCCCAGGGCAAAAGGTTGGGTCTCTCTGGAGCAGAAAGCACCTTCAGGAATGCAAAAAGCATAAATGCCCTATAGGGAAACAGTGGCAATGTGTGAGTTCACTGAGTACTTGGATGTCCTTGATCTCCTCCATGCACCTTCTGGAGCTCCTGACACCTTAAGTGAGCAGTAGGGCTCAGGCAGTCAGCTGGATTGCTTCTTCCTAGGAATCGGGTATGAGAATTTGAAACCCATGCCTAATCTCTAGAATTCACTTGGTTGTATATTTGAAATTGCATGCAGTTGTCAGTTGGCTCTGTTGTGTTGTACTGGTGGAGAGTGAGTTTTCTCTGAGAGCCCAAACTATCATCTAATTGAAAGCAAACGTTCAGCGAAGTTTCTAAACGCTGTGGGAGATTCTTCTTGTTTTTCCATACAGAGACTTTGGGGTTTTTTGGGTTGCTTTTTGCAGCTTGTCAGAGGGGTCATATATGCACGCTGTGAAGTTCTAGGCTTTCTCTGTCTGACGCAGGCAGGAAAGACACATGACCAAAAAAGACTTTTGGGGATGCAACAGGCGAATGTATTTCTGACATTTAAAGTGGCTCTTCTGCCTTCAGTGACAAAAAAGGGTCTGTTTGGGTGTTTTACGAGTCGTCTTATTGACTGTGCTCTATTGCGAAGAAGAGCAGACTGCATCTCCACTGGTGGTCACTGCAGTGTGGACACAGATTCACAAGCTGGAATATTTTGGATCAAGAAACCCTCCTGGATATCTAGCTAAGGAGTTGTGCTGATAGCGTAAAGAAGCTTAGCTTGGAACGGAGGCAACTCTCGCTTGTCTGACTGCTGACTCTGAAGCTGCCAAAAAAGCTGGCATCTGCTATTAAACAGTGCTGCATCCCTGTAGGAGAGCTGCGTGTCTGTTAGGAGTGGCCATGCCCTCCGGCACAGGGCAGCTGAGTACTTTGGGCATCTCCTTTGTGCTTTATTTCACCAGCCAGCATGTCGAGAGCACAGTTTAATGGATGCTGCTACTGTGCAGTCCAGTTCTGCTGCCCAGTTTGGAGCTGCAGAGGTGACGCACGCTTTAAGAGAAGAAAATGGGAAGGAAATGGGGATCGATCAATGCCCTTTGTGTTTAGCACGACCTTGAGGGCTGATGGGATAAAGGACCCTGATTATCTCTCTGCTTTTCATGCCTGAAGTGCTCAAGGGCCTTGGGGGTGGGGGGCGGGTCTGTGAACTGAGCCTTTGTAGGTCTGTAATGGGGTTGGGATGTGGGGACAGAGCTGTGGAAAGAAGGGAGCTTTTGAATCTCAGGCGAAGTGGCAAAACCACAGTTTCGTCTGCTGCCTTCTGTGCTGCACAAAGGCTCCTCGTGTCCAGCTGCTGGCGTGAATGGCCGAAGTACTTCATGTGCCAGCTTCTTTTGGAGAAGAGGCATTGTCATTGGAGCGCTGGCTGGGATCTGAATTTCACAGCCAGTTTGCATTTCCATCTAGTGAGTTCTGCTCATACCCTTGATTGCCAAACTTTGAAGTCTCTGCCCATAGGACAGCTGGAGTTGGTGTGGCAGGCCAAGTCAGAACTCCACTTACCAGACGTACCAGGAAAAGTTAACTGCGTCTCTCTAAATACCCAGGAGTGCCACTCACCAGGTTCCTGTGTTACAGACGGTTGGGTTCTGTCTCCAAGACCTTGTTGTGAAGATGTAGCGTGACTGTTCAGGATCCAGATGCAGATTTTCGCACCTCAGGCCTGTTTGTCAGTCTTTAGCTGGTTTTGTTCTCCTATTAATGTGGGATGATGGTAATACTGTGGATGCTGTCTCCGTCTGTTCACACTCAGTTGGTTGTTGCCACTGAATTGGCACTGACTGGAAATCACCTCAATGCTAGGCAAAGCGTCCAAGAAGGACTGTGTGAGCACAAACTGGAATTGCTGATTCTACATTGACAAAGTCCTCTTTAGCAACTGGGATGGAGTACATGCGAATACGGCCATCTGTCAGGGCAGTGTTTTAGGGAGAACCGCATGACATGCGGTGGCTGTGGCTTGAAAGTGGATAAGAGTGTTGCCGTCTAATCACAAGTCGTGGCTCTAATAAAGGCAGGTCTGGAGGAGGGGCACACAGTGGCTGGGCTAGCATGCTGCTGTTAATGTTTCTGTGGGCTCTTCAAGGCTTAGCACACAGAGATCTCGTTGCCAAGTTCCAGCTTGGCCTCGTCTTGTTGCCAAGCTGATGCTGCTGTGTGCTCTAGCACGGCTCGTCGGACAGTCAGTATTTAATCCGCTTGTGCACGTGACAAGCCCCTCATGTGCCAGAAGTCATGGCTATTAAAATCCCCAAGATATGTGGAAATAGCAAAATCCATGGCAGTAGTTACCTGAAGGCAGCCACACCTGTGGGCAACACAAGCACATCCCGGGGATGGTGGTGACCATCCCGTCACCGTGAGAGGCTGCCGTACTTCTCACAGTGCTCTCTGTGCCCTTCGCCAGTCATCCCCCAGTCCTGCAGATACACAGCCCCAGGCCCACGGACCTTGATGCCCTCTGCTGTCAGGCCTTTTGGGAGAGCGCGTTATTGCAAAGTCAGCAGAGTCCTCCCAGGTGGACTTTCATGAGACCTTGCAGTGCATAGTTCAATGTAGTATTGAAGAGGATGTACCAGGGAGGAGGTCGTTTCTCGCCTTACCTGAGGAGCCAGGTGTCCGTCCCGCATGTGCGAGGCAGGATGGAAAAGCAGCTGGATCCCCTTTGCCAGAGGAGAGCTCGGCCACCTTGGTGCTGCTTCAAGCGCTTGTCTAGACTAGAGGAATTTGCACAAGGTATACGAATAAAATGACACCACTATAAACCTTGTGCAGACTTAACGTGGTACCGGGAACCTTAGTGAGTGACAAGCACAGCGAAACGAGGCTAGCACACACCCTGGAGGTACTTAAAAGCCGGGGAGATGTGGTGCTTAGGGACGTGGTTTAGTGGTGGGCTTGGCAGTGCTGGGTTAACGGTTGGACTTGATGATCTTAAAAGTCTTTTCCAACCTAAACGATTCTATGATTCTATATCCAACACCGCCCAGATATCTGGTCTTTCACTGCATTGCTATGGGGGCTGTACCTGGCTGCAGAAAGATAGCAGAAATGGGGGCTACTGAGAGCCCCAGAGCCCCTGCCATGGATCCAGCTCTTCCTTCCATTTAACCTTGTGCACGGACCACTGTAGCTTTTCTAATTCCCCACTCTGTGAAATGGCTTTTCTGTCTGACCTGGTTTGCTGCTTATACCACCTTGAGCCTCCTGCATCTCACTGTCACGGTTGCTTTGGCAACAAATTGAGGGAAGCTGGGAGCAGCCCTGCATGGTAAAGAACAAGAAATTTGCCCAGATTTACGAATTTCTCTCCGACTCAGCTCGTCCGTCAAGCAACGGGCTTCCAGCCATGTCTCCCCGGCTCAAGGGGGGCTGCTGCTAAGCGCATTTAAAATGCGATTAACCTGCCTCGTGGAGGTTAGCGTGGCCTTCGGAGGAAGGAGGCTGGGCTTGGCCGGGGTGAGGGGGCTCCTGGGACAGGCTGATAAAGGCACCCAGCCATATTCCCTCGAGCCTGGAGGGCACCCCTGGAGAGGGGAAAGCATTAACCCTTTCGATACGGTTTATAGGGTTTGCAAATATCGGGTGATATATTGGTTTGGGTGATTTTTTTTTTCCTGTTGTCTTTTGTTTGGTTGGTTTTTTAAACTAATTAGATGGTAGCGAGTATACCTGTGCATAGATAACCATTCACTGTAAACCAGAGTTGAGGTCAGAGCCTCTTCCAGCTGAGAGGGTAAGTGGTGTAGGAAGTGGAAGGGATGGCAGAGGATGAATTATTCACCTCTTTTGTGTGAGGTGGTCTGGGAAACAGAGCGGGCTGGGAGCTTGTGAGGTGCGGAGTCAGTTCTTGGCTGGGTCACCTTGGCCAAGGAGCATCCATCCCTTCCCCTGCTGCAGAAGTGTGGCCAGCGCGAGCGGCATCTGAGTGAGCGGAGAGCGCGTGGTGCAGCTGAAAGAGGTAGGTGGTGGTCAGGAGGCATCTGGACCCTGAAGGCCAGTGCTGGATTTCCATTCTCTCATGCTTACTGTCTTGTTTGCCTTCCTTCCTCAGAAGAAACGATGAGGTGACACACATTAAGATCCAGAACACAGGGGATTACTATGACCTCTACGGAGGTGAGAAGTTTGCCACCCTTGCCGAGCTGGTGCAGTACTACACGGAGCAGCAGGGGCTGCTGCGGGAGAAGAACAGCAATGTCATCGAGCTGAAGTACCCTCTCAACTGCCAGGACCCCACCTCGGAGAGGTAAGCCGTGCTCTCTAACAGCCTCTCCTGGTGGTGGTGACGCTGTCTTCCCAGCTGGCTCACACCCTACAGCTGCACCTGGCCTGGGTTTGGAAAGCAGCCCTCAACAGAGTGTGTTTGGGTGTGATTTAGCTTTTGTGACCCAAAAGCTGCACATCTCTGGGATATGGCTCCCTAGCCGCTCTGCGTGCAGAAGCTGGCTGGATAACATTAGCAAGGCCCAGAAGCTGATCCTTGCTCAGTGTCAGCGTGTGCAGATAAGCTTTCTCTAGCTCTTAGGCAACTGGGAACACGAGCAGTATGAGTCCCTCTGCAAAGGGTCCTGCAGGGGCATCCTAGGAGGCATGCAGCTTTGGTTTTAAAAGAAACAAAATGCATGCGAGTGACTTGTGTCTGCCTGCAGAATGGGGGCTAGGAATGCCCTGAAAAAAGTCTTCCCCATCCCATCTCCATCTGTAGCCGCTGTTCATCCCAGCAGCAACACACTGCTGTCTTCCAGGGATGGGGGTGGCCGACTCGCTGTGAGAAGCGGCTTGCCTCAGGCTACTTCAGGATGTTTCCACCAGCCCATTAGTGACCTTCTTTCCTCCCCTCCATCTGTGACACTCCAGTGACCCCTTTTTTCCTTTTTCTCCCCCTCGGTTTCCCCAGTGTCATATACAGCGGCTGACATGGTGGCTTGGAAAGGGGAACGCCTAGTCAGGCAGCTGGCGATGCCAAAGTGGGCCCCTAATTACTCTAACTTTAGCAGCCGGGGTAAGGCAAAGCTGTGACTAGTCTCGGTTCCTGAAATGGAGCAGAGGGGCTCCCCTCCGCGCCGTCATGTGAGCCGGCTGGGCCCAGGCGCTGGGAAGTCCCTCCAGCTCATGTGCTCCTTCTTGCCAGGGAGGTTTCTTTGCTCCTTCCAGATTGCAGTGTGAAAAGCGGCCAGGCAGCCGCTCACGTTAGCAGAAGCTCTGGAAAAGTGGAAACCCCCTTCAGCTGGGTTTCCCCCTCTTCTCCAGCCAAGGAAAGTCTGGCTTGTCAAGGAAGCTCCATAAAGATTTCTGCTCCAGACCACACATCTGGTGGCATCAGGGAGAAGAGAGGGGAAAAGGGTCCAAGTCCTCTAAATATACGAAATGACAACGGTGTCAGAATATAGCGGGATGCGGCAGGGTAGCAATGTTTCCAAGACCTGGGCCTGAGTAGCAGCAGTGCTGGAAGCAGGCACTGGGGTACTTCACCCGAGGTGAGCCATTCTGCCCTCTGCAGCAGTACGACTCCTGCAGCCCTGTGATCCTAATGCCTTCTCAAGCCTGCAGGAAGGAGTCTTGCTCTTTACAGGTCTTCCCAGTCAGGCTTGAAATGGCTGCCTTTGCAGCATGCCGAGTTGGGACTCAAAAGGCCCAGCATCACTGGCTGCTGTTCTATAAACTTCATCCTCTGGGACAAAATTGCGGAGACGTGACACGATGCCATTGCATTGCCCCTGGAAGGTTATTTTGAGCCTCTCAATTCCTGGCGGCTTGGCTGGCCAGCCAGGAGCCAGCGTCTTCAAAGTGGGACCTGTGGCATCTGCCCAGAGCCATGGCTGAGTGTTGATGGAGTACGGAGATCGAAGGCTCCGAGGCAGAGAGAAAGTCCGCTTCACTCCAAACTGTTATTTGTATCTATGGAAGGCTGTAGCAGAGTGCTAGCCCATGAAGCATGCCTGCCCCGGATAGCTGCTGGGCGGGTAGGTGAGGGATGCTGCCTTGCTGAGCTTCTAGGCAGCTCACCGGCCTTCGCCGCACAGCCGGAGCACCAAGCCAGCACAGCGGTGCTGCAGCTCCGGCTGCAGAGGGCATGCCCGGGAACGGGCAGGTGATTGCGTGCTTAACCCCAAGGCACTGGGGCAAGGCTGCTACAGGCTTCTGACCGAGCCGGTTGAAAGATAGCCTGAATTTCACTGGGACTGCAGCGTTAGTATGTCAGCAGACCAAGAGGAAAGGATTATGAGAGATTAGATGGAGAAACAGGGGCACGTGCATGCAAGATGTACACAGACGGAGAGGTGGAGCAACTCGTGCCTGCGCAGTGAGGCTTGGGAAGAGCTGAGCACAAACCGCTGCGCGTTGTAATCGCCACTGGCCGGAGACGTGGCTGCGGGCAGGGTTGGAGGAGGAGAAGCCTCCTGGGCACAGTGGGGAACCCGGTTTTGCCACTCCAGACTTCTGTTCTCCCTCAGCCGGACCTGAGCTGAGGTTAGTGGCCTGGGAGGGGAGCAGCAGTAACTACAGCTAGGAGGACCCTTCTGAAAATCCTTCCCAAACTGTGTCAAAGCCTCTCGTTCCTGGTCAGTGTTGTCCACGCTCTGTGTCTGATACTGTCTGACTACAGCCTGCCGACTCCAAGTGTTCTGCTTTTTCTTCCATATTAAAAACATAAAGGAAAAGGTAGCCACCTTCAAGTAAGAACTGCCAGAATCATGTTTCTTATCGCTTCATCGGAAGCTCTCCCTAGATGACAGTGCTTGTCACACGTCACGTGGCAGTTTAATATACTGATGCCATTTCACATTTGGCTGGAGGACTGAGCAAAGTCCTGACACTTCCAGCCTCAGGCTAAGGTATTGATGTGACATTGCAAAGTGTTGGAGGAAAGTCACTGGGGACTGTTTCTAAAATAACTCAAGCCAGTGTCATGCCAGTGGGGAGAGCAGTCAGACTGGGAGCCTAGAAATGGGTTTCCCACGAACACCATCCCCAGCAGTGAGGGTGGCTCCTGTCTAAAGGCTCTGTGCTTTTCTGAGCTGACCTTGCTCTCCGTTGCTGCTCCCCCAGGTGGTACCATGGGCACCTCACTGGCAAGGAGGCAGAGAAGCTTCTGACAGAGAAGGGGAAACCAGGTAGCTTTCTGGTGCGGGAGAGCCAGAGCAAACCAGGAGACTTTGTATTGTCGGTGCTGACAAATGAGGATAAGATGGAGACTGGAGACCGCAAACCACACGTGACCCACGTGATGATCCACTACCAGGTGGGAAATGTGCCGTCCCCGCTCACCCTGCGATAGGGCCGGGTGGGTGACCCGGCTGGGAGCTGTGCGTTCGAGTCTCGCTGTGCTTTTGTCGTTCTCTCCTGCAGCCAGATGGGAAGTATGACGTGGGGGGAGGAGAGAGGTTTGACACGCTCACAGACCTGGTAGACCACTATAAGAAAAACCCCATGGTGGAGAAATCTGGAGCTGTGGTTCACCTGAAGCAGGTAATAGCTGCTCTAGCACATATTTGTTGGTTCTGGGCTTGCCCAAACTCCCAGGGGAGGGCACAGATCTGCCCCTGCTCTTTGGGAACTCCCTGCCCCCAGAACATCCCGCTGGCTACCTGTCACGCTTGTCCCAGCTCACACTGGCCAGAGAAGTCCCTGGCCCCACACTCAGGGCCTCAGGAATGGACCCAACTCCTGCCAATATCCCCCAGGGATTTGGGAACTGTTTTCTTCAAGGGGAAAATTATCTGTCTTTCTGTAATTGAAAGTGATTTCTATTCTGTCTTCATCTGTCTTTCAGCCATTCAATGCCACACGCATCAATGCAGCTAACATTGAAAACAGAGTGAAGGAGCTGAACAAAATGGCAGATCACAGTGAGAAGGCCAAGCAAGGGTTCTGGGAAGAGTTCGAGGTACAGGATGCTCCTGTGCTCTGTCCTGCTTGTGCCTGTGGGTGAAGAATATCGTACTTGCATGGGAGCGTCATGGTTTTCCAGCACTGAGGGCCGTCTTCTCTTCTCAGCACTGTTTCTCCTTTCCCTGTTTTCTGTGTTTAACTGAGTTACCTCCTGGTCCTTTTTTTCATTGCTTTTTCTCATGTCCAAGGCAGTTTCTCCTTCCTCATCCTAGAACTGCGTGCCTTTTGTTCCCTGCAGGGATTTGTGCCTTCTCCCCCCGTTAACTCTCTCATCAAGCTGCTTCTTGGCTCCCTTTCCCTTCCTGCCAGCACTCCCTCTGCTCTTCTCAGCCTCAGGAAGCCAAGCAGCTAGTCGAAAGAGCCCTTCTTTCGCCTCTGACTCCCCTTGTCTGCCCAGAACAGTTTGTTATTCTGAACTCTGCTCCACAGATGCTGCAGCAGCAAGAGTGCAAGCTCCTCTACCCCAGGAAGGAGGGACAGCGACCAGAGAACAAGGCTAAGAATCGCTACAAGAACATCCTTCCCTGTAAGGAGACACTGAATACTGGTTTGGTTATTTTTCACCACAATTTCTGCAGCCATCTCTGGGGCTAGTTAACCCTGCAGAGCTTTCTGACCATAGCGGAGTCGGAAGGAGGTGTACGCTGTCCTAGTGGAGCGGTCCAGTTAGTTCATGGCGTTTTCCATCCCCTTTCTAACCTCGTCCTTCCCTTTTGCGTGGGAAACTGGTAAATTGCTCTCCTCTCTTTGTGCTGTGAGTCCAAATATGCTTCAGAGCTCAAGTGTAGTTCAAAAGTCATACAGAGCCTCCAAAGGAAATACTGGAAAACTTGAGCTCAGGTTAGTCTGCAACACTGCGTGTCACTAATCCATCCAAGTTACTAGGTTGGCAACATAGCTGTCAGCCAGGTAGCGTGCAAAGTGTCATTAGGAGAGCATTTTATACCCTCTTTTCCAGTAGTTACCCAAGTGACTTCATAGCAAGAGCCTTGTGGGAGCCCGTGCTGGGAGCCACCGTGGCTGCCTTGCAGCAAAGCCCAGCCGTGCTCCTGTGTGTGTGATTCACCCCTGTGTTCATTCTGGACTCTCTTCTCCTTCAGTTGATACCACACGGGTGGCGCTCCGAGACGTAGATGAGAGCGTGCCTGGGTCGGACTACATCAACGCCAACTATATCAAGGTACTTGCGAAAGGGAAGACACCGTGTGGGGGCTGTCTTCAGCGCAGCGCTATGTTTCTGGTGGGTAATGGCATAAATCTTGAGGGAATGGCCTGTCAGGACCAGCGTCTTTCACTGGGTCCAGGCCAAACACTGGATTTTTCTACTGTATCCCAAGGGATTTCATCATTCTATCATGTCCTATTTGCCCCTATCTAGGAGTTTCTCTCAATCACCTCCTTTCCTTACCTGTTCAGGAGGTCCTAGGGGACTGACCCAGACTCTCTGTCATTGAACATTATCTCTGAGGTCAAATTATAATTGCCATCTGTAAGCTAAGAGCTGCTTGAAGCTGTATTTCCAGCAATGCTGCTCTGGCACTTAAGCACCAGCCTTTGGGAAGCCTTCAAGGTGGCTTCATTCCAGCCACGTCCACCTGCAACTTCTGCAGCTCCGCTGGCAAGAGTCTGTTGTGCAAGACTCTTCCACTGGCAAGAGTCTGTTGTGCAGTGATGTGTGTTACAGCAGCATAAAGGTCCCTGGAGGCAGGCAGACCATTTTGCTGGTGACTCTGTTAAAGCTGGTGATGAGAGCGGTTTGGGTCTGCGGGTCTGATGAATAGAGGAAAATCAGCTAGCTCAGAGGTCCTGCGTGGCAAGGTGTGCTGACTTTGCTGCTAAAGCAATTCTCAGTTCCTCACTAGAGCATCATTGGCTTTCCCCCCCCCCTCCTTTGCTCCTCAGAGCATCCCTGAAGACGGAAGGAACTCAGAGCACTGCAAGATCTATATAGCCACCCAGGGCTGCCTGCAGACAACAGTGAATGACTTCTGGGCCATGGTGTATCAAGAGAACAGTCACGTCATTGTCATGACAACCAAGGAGGTGGAGCGGGGCAGGGTGAGCACTTGTAGGGTGCTGTCCCCAAGCCTGAAAGTTACCTGCTGCTAGTACTAATAGTTTTTAGTTAAGTTGTCTCTGGCTAGCTTTCATTTCATTTCTCCTCTGGCTTGTAATGTTGCTTGAGCTCCTCTTCATGAAAGAAACATACTGTTTTGCTCTGCACAATCTCCCCAGCCCCATAAATATTAATGGGGTGTCCCTCATATGACTTGCTTCGAGACTCTGGGGAATTGCAAGTGGCAGAGAGAGAAAGAAAGCATCGTGCTTGCTACAGCAAGCGGGAAAGTGGAGGGGGACATGTTGCAAGCTGTGTGAGGGACAAAAGTAATTATACGGCCCCTACCTGTGTACCACCTGTATGCATTTCACTAGGAGTGGGTTGGTAGGGCCAAGGAATGCAGTGAAATTCCATGCAGAGCCATTTATGAGAACAGCCTTCCCTAGTAAAGAGAGGAGCTAATTATGATTGGCACTAGTGGTTTTGCTTAGGAGTGAGGGAAGCTGTGCTTGCAGCAGCCTAGCGCAGAGATGAGATAAAGATAGCTCTACTCACAAGCCTTCTTTTGTTTTGGCAAAGTCACCATAGCAGGGAGGGGATGGGCTGGAGGACAGGAGGACAGGAGGGGTATAGGCAGACTGTGCAGCCCCTTGGGGTGGAGATTTGGCTCGGGAGTTAGGCAATGACCAGCCCAACAGCTCAGGTGCTATGCATCAAGACTATGCCTTTGGCAAAGCAATGCCTACCTGAGGCTGGGGCTAGCTGAGGAGGGAGATTCCCCTAGGGCTCACGTCCTTCCTATAGGAATGGCCCTATCTGGTACATCCCCAGCTCAAAGGAAATGCTTTGTGCCTATGGCTCTCCTCTAAACCTCTGCACTGGGGCTACACGCCCTTGGAATGCAGCAGCAGCCCTGAGCACGGTGCTCAGGGGTTCATCCTCCAGCTCCCCAGTCTCAGCTAATGAGCAGCTATCTGATGTTGCTGCAGAACAAATGCTTCCGTTACTGGCCAGACAAGAGTTGCACCAAGGAATACGGGTGCATCCGTGTGCGAAACGTGAGCGAGCGTGAGGCCCAGGGCTACTACCTTCGGGAGCTGGAGATCTGGCGGACCGACAGGGTGAGTCCTCTGCTGCTGTCTGCCCGCCGTGCTGGGAACAGGCTGGTGCTGGAACCCCGGGGAGGGAGCTGTGGCTTCTTTGTTTGTTTTATTTATTTTTTTTTTCCTTAATAGTCCCACTGCTTAAGTTCTGGGCCACTTTGCCCCAGCTTTGATAAAAGGAAAGGAAGGCAAAGTCTCCTAGCAGGTGGGGTTTTCTGACTAGGCGGCGGGTCTCTGCTCCCTGCAGGATAAGCGCCCGAGACTAGTGAAGCATTATCAGTATTTTAGCTGGCCAGACCACGGGGTGCCCAATGAACCAGGAGGGGTTCTGAGCTTTCTGGACCAAGTGAATCGGGCACAGCGAAGCATTCCAGACACGGGGCCGATCATAGTGCACTGCAGGTACGAACCAGTGGGCTGCTAGCAGGGCACTGCAGTAGGGATGGGTAATAAAAATGTGTGTCTCTTCTTTTCCGTTACACCCGCAGCTGGGTCATCATGTGAGCTGATGGTGGGCAACTGGGATATAAGTATACGCATGGGGAAATACAGCCCTTCTCCAGAGCCTCGCTGGTGATAGCACAGGGAAGAGCAGGCCTGATCTGGAGCTGGTAGCTCTGATGCAGCCTGCTAGGCTCTGATCTCCGAAGGGTCAACATTTGGCTGGGTTTATCTTATAGCAGCCGGTCCAAATCCGCCCAGGATGGGCCAGGCATGCAGATGAGTGTTGGAGCTGAGCTGACTAACTCTGGGGAATGTTTTCTCCTGCAATGATTTTCTGTTTTCTCTTTCCAGTGCTGGAATAGGACGCACCGGCACCATCATAGTGATAGATATTCTGGTGGATATTATTCACAGGCAAGGTATGTCTCCCTGTCTATCTCATGGCTTTCACTGTTTGTCTTGCTCTGACCTGTTAGGGGATAACCCTGCTCTTGTGCAAGCAGTGGGTACGTGATCTCCCAGACGTGGGTTTGACTTGTCCGGGAAGCAGTGGGCATAGGCTTAGCCTGAATGCAGGGTGAGAGGGGCTTGTGCCCAGTTCCCCATTTCTCTGTGGGCCAAGAAATGGAGCTCTGTGGTAATGGAATGTGAACCCTCACCAAATGGGTGCCCACATGGACAGCCTTCTGGTGCTCTCAGCAACACAGCACAGGAGAGTCGTCTTCGTGGCATCAGTGGGGCCAGGATTTCAAGGTCTCCTGGAAAACCCTCTTTTATTGAAGGTAGAATGGGGGGGAAACAGGTTCAATAAGGGTATTACTCCAGTAGCCCTTTTAGGAATAAGTCCCCTGAACCCTTTTGTGTAGAAGGGCTGTCACCCTCACCTGAAATTGTAGAGCTGTTGTGGAACTCTCTGTGTATCTCTGGGTCTGGCCTGGGAGCCGTGAGGCAGGTGGACCCTCTTCGCCAATGGCTGTATCTTTTTCAGAAGCCTGGTAAGTCTGGATCTGTAGGAAGTTGCCACAGAACAGACGTAATCCCCCTCCCCTTGCTTGAAGCAAGTCAGCCCTGCCTCAGCAACTCTCAGGGAAAAAAAATAAAATTAAAAATCGCCTGGGCACAGAGATACACCAAATCCTTTCACAATATTCTGGGGCTTGGCTGACGCTGTGTTCAGCGAGATACTGAAAGCTTTCAAAGCTGTCTTAAGAAAATAATTTTTAAACTGAATTCCCACTCCCTAAACCTCACCTTCTCACTCTTGGTCAGGTTTGGACTGCGATATTGACATCCCCAAAACCATCCAGATGGTACGCAGGCAGCGGTCGGGCATGGTGCAGACAGAGGCACAGTACAAGTTTGTTTACATGGCTGTTCAGCAGTACATTGAGGCTGAGCAGAAGAGGTTGGAAGAAGAACAGGTGAGTTCTGTTTGGCTTGGTTGGAAAAGCAAGGGCAGAACTTGGCCCACACAACTTCCACCTTCTCCCTGGAACTCAAATATTGCCCTGAACACATGGAAACAAACCCACACCCACTGGTATATGGGATCTTGTAAGGCTTTCTTCTGTATCTGCTTTGAGTGGGGTTTTATTGTCTTTGCTTTCTCTTTCAGAGGAATAAAAGGAAAGAGCGAGACTACTTGAATATCGGCTACTCTCCTATGGAAAAAGGCAGAGGCAAAGGGCAACCCCCTTCACCACGGGCCCAGTCTGTGTAAGCCGAATATCTCTCTGCCAGGGCTAAGAACGTCTCTAGCAGTAGAGAGAACAGCTTGAGCAAAGGCCCCAGTGTTTCTCCTTTGCCAGCCTGCCTCTCCCATACCTGAAACCTGAGCAGCTGCTGGCTATCATATGGGAATGGCTAAAAATAAAGAGGTGATCCCACCACCCCGTCAGCAGGGGTGGTAGCAGCCCACCTTGCTTATGTGCTACGCTTTTGCAGCTGCTTTGGAAAGGAGAGGAGGAAATGGATCCTAGCCTTTAGTGACCAGGGCTCCGTGTCCTTGGCTCTGGAGAATCTGCTGGAGAGTGGAACTGTGCCACTGCCACTGAGGGGATTTACAGCAAAATCTGGAGGAAGATGAGAAGAGAGCAGAGGGAGGTGGATTCGCACCCGTGTGGAGAGGGAGCATGTGCTAAGTTGCATGAGTTCCTTACATAAGCAGAGCTAAAATCCCCCAAATTATGTTTTTCGCTCTTTGCCCCAAGTAATGGGATACCAGTGAGTGATGGAGAGGGGGTTATAAGTTGAAGGTGAGTGGGCAGGGACATATGTCAGTTATATAATATCAGAGCTTTTGGGCACCTTGAATCGCAGCATCGGGTTTGAAAGAAGCTAGGCAGGAGCAGAGGAGTGGGTGTTAAAGTGGAAGCAGAAGCACTGTTGCTGGGCTCACGCAGAATGAAAAATCCAACCGAAGAGGGCAAAAGGAGATGTCACACATTCTTCTCTGGGCGTTTGGCCACCGCCACAGTGCTGGTGGCTCGTGCCCAGAGCCACCTCTGTGGGAAGAGCCAGAGCCGGGCCCGGCAGCCGGGATGCTCCGGGCTGGGGCTCGGGGAGCTGCTGCCCTGGGAGCTGGGAGAGGGCAGGAGGAGGCAGGGAAGGGCGCTGCTTGGCTCCCGTGGCACTCCGCAGGCAGGTGCGGGCAGAGCCGCTCTGGTCCTGCGGCGCATTAGGAACTGGAAAGACCTTGCTTTCATGCAGCGCTAAAGGGAAATCTGGATCCTTCACTGGCATTATGAACCTTCCAGCTCCTGCTGGATCTGGCCAGTTGGGATCTTCCTTGCTGGACTCTAGAAACATTTGCGTCCTGTTTAAAATGCCCGACTTTGAAACTGCAGCTCTGAATAAATGAGGGCGGGGAGGACTGCGTGGGACTGAGCTGAGCAGGGGGAGGTCAATGTGGCTGGTCATGTCGGCTCCAGAGAGCTCCTGTGAGTTCAGCTTTGGGTGTCAAACCTGCTTTAGAGGTACTTGGATCTGGCCTTTGGAGCAGCCCTCTCCTTCCGTTAGATTTTGGAAAATCCGGAGAAATTAGGTATGTAGAGAAAGAAAGAGTAGGAAATATCAGGAACTGTGTCCACTGATCCTGCAGAAACTTTGCATCCATGAAAGGCTGACATGTGGAGAGGAAGGTTCAAGGCTCCATCCCCAAGCTGTATTTGAACCTAGGAGGGGTGGCCCAGCCAGAGGGAGGGAAAACAGGGATTGAGAACAGCGGGTAACCCCATGTCGTCCTATCTACAAGGCTGGGGAGGGAAAAAGGGAGCTTGGCTGGGCCATTACCCGCTTCCCGCTGGCCACCTGCCTCTGGGAAAAGATCCAGAGCAGTGAGGCTGTTCATAACAAGGCTTTGTTTCTTGACAGCGTTGATGATGAGTCAGCTTCCGTCTACGAGAACCTTAACATCAAAAGCCCAAAGGTTTCAGGGATGAGTAATACCGGGCAATAAAGGAGCCGGAGGTGAGCTGTATGGAGGCTGTACAGGTAGGAATGCTTCCCCTGATTAACTGAGAGTGTCACCACAGTCTGTTTACATGGCATTTGACCCAGCTCCTCTTCAGCTCAGCTTACGCAGATCTCTGTGGCTCTGCCTGCCGCGGGGAAGGCAGCTATGCTTTGGTGAAGTTTGACAGAGCCTAAGGATGCGGCTGTGGCCAGCTGCTTGCTGATGGGAGAAGAGGGGAAAGGGGGTAATGAGATCTCAACAGGGAAACACATTTACAGTGTTACCAGTGAGGGGGGAGACCGGCTTTTTGGACTGTTATGCCAGGAAGCTGTGAGACTCGGAGCACAAGACCGTGCGATGTATGCAAACAAGTAGGGGAGACTTCACTCTCTGGGAGTGTCTCAGCTCTGTAATCTTATCAATGCGCTTTTCTCCCAGTTATAAACCATACCACCCTTCTTCCTTCTTGTTTTGGAATGCAGGATTTACAGTGTTTACGTCCACCCTTTCCAAGTTCTGCAATTGCGGACAATTTTTTTTGCCCGTCTTGCCTTCCCCAAGCACCTTGGATTCAGCAAGGAAGTAAGAAGCAAGCAGAGTCTGTGCCTAAGAACATGCCATGACCTAACTTATTAACGAGAAGGATCTTCTCCCATTCTCCCCTGTATCAGTAGGTTGATATTTATGTGGAAGTGCCTCTGGACATTCGTTAGGGCATCAAGGCTCAGTTTTTTGTTTTTTTTTTTTAAGATTCTTATTTTTTACACGCAAATTGTTAAAAGGAACAGAAATGACTATTTGCTTAGGAGCTTTCCCAGGGTTGCCCACTTAGGGCGTTAGTAAAATGTTAATACACTTTAATGTTTTCATTAGGTCAATCATTTCTAAGCTAGAAGTGTTGTCAGACTAAATCCTGGAGTAACTTTGCTGCCTGTGAGGGTGAGAAATAGAGAGCACTGCCTGGACCCAGGTATTTGCACCTCTTGATTCTTCTTCTCACACCTCCTTTTGGCTGTACCCGTTCTAGATTTCTAGGCAACCCTGCCAAGGCCCATCGAGCAATCCCTGCTGCTGTAGTACAGCAGATGCGTGTGTGTGTGCCTGAGTCTGCTAGCTGCTCTGCACGTGGGTTTCATAGCAGAAGTGAGAGACAGAGGTGAGCATCTCTATCTTTGTGTGGGCCTGAACGTTGAGCTCAGTGAAATCCCACCTAGCCGATGGGTGCTGGAGAGTAGGAAAGCAGCTTTGACTGTGCGCTGTGCTTTTAGCCACCCCTAGCGAGTAACAGCCTAGGATACTAATCTGAGCTGAACTTTTTGAGCTGGGCCCCTCTAAGCTTGATGCAGCTCTGCCATTACCTTGCTGCGTGACCTCTTTTTTCCCCCCCCTGCAACTATATGAGAAGGCAAGCGTTGTGTCTGCTGAGTTAGGGGTGTTGTAGGAGCGTTGGTGACCTGACCAGCGTCATGAAGATGAGTCTGTCCCTGAGTGGAGTTATTCCAGCTCTGTTGATAAGTCCTGACTTGTGACTGCCAGTGCTTCCTGCTGTTCCAGCCTTAAGGCCTGCAAATAGTCCTGCCAAAGAACCCCTTCCTGCGGGATTCATCAGGGTCTGAAAGTGCGCTCCGTGGGGAGCCTTGGGTCCGAGTGCCAGCGCCTGAACCTCCCGAGCGTGCGTGGGGCTGATGTTGAAGTCCTCCTAGGTCTCGGGAACTGGACGGACTTGCTGCACGGTTGGGGTATTAGTGCCTGGAGCGCCAGCTCCAAGTGTTGAGCAGAAGGGGTTGAACAAAAGCACAATGACATACCTTGGCTGTGTTCCCTGGCTGGTCTTTCTGGTCCCTTGTCACAGGGACAGGAGAACTGTTTATTTTTATTGCACTTTTAATAAATGTTGAATATTCTCAAGGCTTTTTTTTCCTCTCCTTTCTTTTTAAGTAGTTTGCTTTTGGGGGAAGTGACTGACAGTTGATGTGGACAATGAGGCATCCTGAATGTCTCCCATCACCAAATGCTACGGTTCAGGGCCCTGTTTTCACTCGCTTTGGATCTTCCTTTTGACTATGCATGAGCGAGAGGTTCAGCTGCGTGTTAGCCAGACCTGCAACCTTTGTTTCCAAGTACCTGGTGAGAAGGGGAAGTGCAAAGGGGCCGCCCTGACGAGGATGCTGTGGCAGACTACCAGGAACAGCTGGAACTGTGAGAACATCTCTGTGGCCCGTTTGCCACCCTAACAATAGATTTTATGAGGCTGAAGATGTTATTTCCCCTCTGCCCTGCCCTTAGGTCTCATCAGTGGGGGTTGAATGGTAACAGATGACAAAGCACTTCATCTCTACCAGCATCTATTTGCTGGGCTTAGTCCCAAATGGGTAAAATGGAAGTGCCTTCTCTGCCTTAAGTCTTGGTGAGTCACTTTTTCCAAGAACACACTTAAACTGGTGCTGTGAAGACATCCTTCCAGTGGCAACCACAGGGGAATGGACAGGGTGATACCAGTGAGAATCCCGGTCAAGCCCACTGCCTTTGGCAGCAGTTACAGTGCCTGCAGTAGTTTCTGCAGTCACGTGGCTGGCGCAGGTAACACCAGCCTGCAGCTGAACAGCAAACGCGTTGCAGATAGAGCACGCGCAGCGGCTTTCCACAGAAGGTTTGCAAAGCAACAGACTTGAGTTACTTCTGCCATTGCTTCAGCCTTTTCTATTTCAAATTAGATTTTCTGGAAGGGGAGACTGGAAGCATCTCTCTTCCAGCTGGGAAGAAGCAAAAGATGAGCAGTCTTTGCAGCTTCTCATTTTTCAGGTCAAATCAGGAAGACACAGAGGGAAGTTGCACCTGGGGCAATACTGCCTAGATGGTAGTAAGTATGAATTTACAGAGTAAGAACTGTCCACGTGTGCAGGATTGTACAACGCTGGGACAGCTGATGCATGGGCCAGAGTACAGACATGCTACCTGCTGCGTAGCTACCGTGGTCTGGGAATGCAGCTGGCCTCAGGACGGCTAAGTGGACACCTGCAGCTGCAAGTAAGAAGGGAAATGTGGAGTAATTGCTACAGATTGACACCTTGCATTGTATAAAACATAATTTAATACATACACGTATGGTACTTGCATACAATAATATACCGTCTTACATCCATGTGTTTGAATAGAAAACATTTAATTGAAAGCCATCTTCATCATGAAGACTTTTGTTAATCACTGTCAGAAGATCACTGCATTAAATAAAAATATAGCGTAAGCAACTGGCCTGTGTCTTAATACTGACACATTTTAAGATTAGGAGGGTAAAGCTGTCAAAAAATGGCACTTCAGTCAGTTTGCCTGTGAGAAGTATGAATGCAGCTCGCTGACGAAGTAGCTGGAGAGGCCGGGTTGTAGCGCTGCGTCAGTGTGCCTGGCAGAACTCGCCCCTGTGCTCAGAATCGCTTCCCAGGTAGGGATGACCGATTTTTAAGCATCTTCTTAGGATAAACCGAGTAGAATGGCTACTCTGTTCTGTTCGCGAGCTCATCGGGATGGTAACGCAGCTCGGGTGGGTAGCAGTGATAGATCCATGTTTTGTCAGCAGGAGGCAGCATTTACACCTCCAACGCTGAATAACACGATGGAAATGTTTCAAGCGTGTGGAATAAGGATAATTTTCATCTGCTCGTACGACTTTGACATGTCTTTACCCTCCCAATCCCAGCTCCTCGTAGGAATAATCATGTAGATCCTTCAGTTTGCAAAAATAGCCCTTTATTCCCTAAGGGAGTTAGAGGAACCGTACCCACTGTCATCTGGTACCCAGCCAAGACAGCACACGGCCGTGTGCCCCTTGAGGCAAACAGTCCTAGAAACCTGGCTGTTGCTTTCAGAGCTCTGGTTTCCATGGAAAGTTTGGCAGCAGGATGCTGAGGCAGCTCCTCGGAGCCTTTCTGGGCTGGAGACAGCTTGGCAGGCGAGTACTTCAGCAGAGCTCCTGGAGGTGGATGCGTGTATTCAAGCGCAGGCACAGGAGGAGTGTGGGGAGCGGGCCACGGGGTCTGCCAGCAAACCAAGGAATGCCGTCAGGGCGGTAGGCCCTGTCCCTGCCACCCCGACATGCCGCGGGGAGGGAGCCGACAGCCTCGCTAGACAGGAGCGAGGGGCTGCCCCGCCGCTACTGGAAAGGGAGTTGTGTTGCAGGCGGTGCCGCTGTGGTGTGTTTAGGGGGGAGATACTCTGGCCTGCTCATCGCGACAGTCCTTGTGAAGCAGCGGAGGTTCCCTGTCTTCAGGGCACACTGGACTGGCCACAGAATGATGCAGAAGAGGATGATGATCAACGCGGAGAGGAGGACTATGCGTTTCCAGTCATCGCACATGTCGCAGCGGGACAGCCTCCCAGCTAGCCCCGTCGGGGGGGCCTCCTGACTTTCTGGCTTGCTCATGGCGACATCAATGGAGATACACGAGTCTGGATTCTCGGGGTCATCAGACGACTGACGGCAGCAAAGCTTGGTGCCTTCCATCCAGAGCACCTTCTCCTGCTGGAGTTCAGGAGGCAGTGTGGCAAGGAGCTCCTTGCTGGTCTCGAGTGCCGGGGCGCCTTCCAGAGGGATGCTGGTCAGCTGCCTGCAGAAGGGGCAGGGGAGCTGGTCCTCTGGTTGGTTTGGGGGCAGCCCTGTGCTCAGCCGGGCCACACACTCCAGGCAGAAAACGTGGGAGCACTGGAGCAGCTTGGGTGTCTTGAAGGTGTTGTCATAGGTGTTGAAGCAAATGGAACACTCCACAGGGGAGGCTGGCTTCGGAGACGTTGGGTTTGGAGATCCTGGCTTGTCGGTTGGGGACCTCGCCTTCCTCTTGCCATCTCCTGGGGAGGTGACAACAATGGGGCTGATGGGGATGGGGATTTCACTCGGAGATGCAGGGACTGGGCTGGTGGGAGAGTCTGGCGTGTTGGAGTGCCACAGCTGCGTGAAGCACGACATGACGGAGCCCGGGGAAATAAATAGAGCCCTGGGACACTCTAGAAGAGAAGAAAACCACAGCCTTCATTTTAAACAATGTGAAGACGCCCATCACCAGACCTATGTTTAACCCCTTAAAAGGAACAAAGAGCAAGTTCATGACTTCCACTGCATCCTGAGCCTGGAATAGATCCCTGCCAGAGGTGAGAATGACACAGGTAGCCTGTTCGAAGCTGCGTACCGAAGGTGAAGTTCAACATCCTGCAAAGAAGCAAGCAACCAGCAGAGATCCCCCATCCAGCCAAAGCCTTTTCACCAGAACCACCATGGCATTATAGATGGGTGCAGTCTTTCCCCGTACATGCCTCCCTCTGGGCAGAGAAAACACAACAAAAACCTACCCCGGCTGGTGCTCCCCGACACCTGAGCAGGGAGGAGAGCAGAAGACTCCATGAGGTCAAGTAGGGACCTCGCTATGGCAGTCTATTAGTCTGGGAGGCACTCAGATATTATGGTGGCAGCATGAGCAAGGCCTAAGAGACAGATAACACTATTCAGTTGTGGAGGTAGCAGGGGGGTGAATCTCTTCTCTTTGGCGTGCTCAGACAGAGCTTTGTGCCTTGAATCATGGTTCTGCATGCTGCCTAGCAGGCAAGTGAGGCATCACCCAACGATGCTGCCTGGTTTTGTCCATCCACAGTGGGATCTGAACTCCCTCGTGTCACAGGAGAACCCAAGAGAGGTGAGGAAACACTGTTATCTTGCAAAGTTTGTTCCATCCTCAGCCCCCAGAGGCATAAGAAGCATCTCCGTCTTGTCACCGTGACACAGCAAGAAAAGCAAGGTTGGAGGAAATGGCCTTGGTGCCAGAGCAAGGGGAATTCTCCACTGTTTCCTTGTTGCTCTTGTTTCCCTAGGGAAAAACAGTTCTTCCCTGTCCTCAGCCCTGGAGCAGCGCCAGCATGGCCCAGGCCTTGCTGTGCGCTGCCTTGCGCTCCCTGCTTTGTTGTGGTACGCAAGCAGGAGCCTCGAGTTGAGTGGCTAATACACCAGTTCCAGCAAATTGGTTTACAACGTACTCCAGCCTTCTCAGCAACCTAAGTATTACCTTGAATTCCAGTTAGCCTAGGCTAGACACGCAGCTTCGCATACATTCTGATATTCAGATATATGACTTTTCAGCTATTGAGCACTTTTCCCTGAAAGCGTTTAGCTGGAAGAACTTCCCAGCGATGGCCCTGATGCTGTGTGCCTGGGGGACATTTTTTTAGGATGTGTCACTGAACTAGCTAGGCTTGATTCTTCGTGTTGGGAGATTTACCGATGACAAGCCAGAAATGTCCAGATTGCTGCTGTAATTATAGGTCTCCAGTCAATCCAGCAATGGCTCACCCGCATGGGCTAGAGACTCCACGTCTCAGCATAAAAGGCTAATTTAAGGTATCAGAAAGACCGCGTATTCCTCAGGTTGCACAAAGAAGTCTCCAGTATTGAAGAACGAAGTATTCTCCCCTCTCCCATCACAGCTAGCATTGCCAGAGCTGAAACCAACTTTAGGAACCTTCTTTCTTTTTCTTCTCTTCTTCTAAATGAAGGCATTTTTGTGAAGCATCACCTCAAGTCAAATTTTCACACACAGACTATCTGCATTTCTCAGCAAGTTGTAATGTTTTTTTAATGTCTTTTCTTTCTGGCTACAGATCACCATGCATGTTTTATCACAATCTGGCAGATGCTGATGAACTACAAATCCAAGCCCAAGCTGGCACAGAGATGAGGAAAACCCCTGGTCTTGTTTTTTTTATGAAATCTCCTGTTTTGCAGAACTCCATCCCCTACACCCAGTTCTTTGCAGTCCCTCAGCTTGGAGTCTGTGCAAAATTACGAGCAGCAAAGCCAGTGGCAGAAGGTAACCTCAGGAAGAGAGAGCCTTTGCTTACGCAAACTGTCATTTCATAACCTGTGTGAAAAAGCTGTTCTGTTGGGGTTTTTACTAGTCTGTAATATGACAGCTATAGCAACAGCAGTATCTTGAGAGTAAACTTGAGGAAGTTTACTCACAACAGTTGCTTTTAAATGAAGATACAAGCTTTTGCCCACAGTTTCCCTTTGCTAAAGATAATCATGGCTCTATAGATGCTTGTTAGTTTTAATAAATGTAGAGTCTACTTATTTTTATCAGCATCTTGGTGTCATGTGGCACCTTGATCAGACATGATGCAGGTAGCTGACTTAAACTGGGAAGATATGAAGAGCAGGGCACAGAGCCGAGGCATGGGAAAGACAGCTTTAATTCCTACTCGTGCCATGCTGGACAGGTCAGCCTCTGCCGGCTTCTTGTGTCTTTTGGTGCCATGGTGCTGGTGCTCAGAAAGTTAAATGGGGTTTGGGCAGCAGCTAACGCAGGGACCAAGACTTCTTCTGGGCGCTACTGCTGTCCTCCTAAATGAGAGTCAGTCACTAAAGCTGGAGGGTCCCAGTGAAGACATGCAGTGTGGAATCCCAACAGAATTAGTTAGGGTTTGGGGGGTTGGTTGGTTGTTTTTCTGTTGGTTTGGTGTTGGGTTTTTTTTGCACTACACAATCACATGATTTTTTTTTTTTTTTTAAACACAAGACAATATCTTCAATTTTTCAGACCTCCATGGTCACACTGCATTTCCTCAGACCCTGCAGCTATTTTCCCCACTTTCCCAGCTATTTATCCGGGCTCTCCAGAAACTCTCAGAACATCAGTAAATAACTAAACCATTCAGGAGAGACACATAAACTCAAATTTAAAACTAAGTAGTTAAGTACTTTTTAACAAGTTCTAGAAAACTTCTTTCCACACCCTAAAACCAGACAAAAGAGATCACGCAGTTACGATAGTGGCCAACGCTCTTCTGTAATATGGTTCCTTAATGGTATCTTTAACTCAGAGCAACTGAATACACAGCAAGTTAAGAGGTGTACAGCAGATGAAAGTCTATAAATACCTGTTCAGAGTGCTGTTTAGAAGGAGAAAAGCATGTTCTGGGCTCTTGATTTCTACCACTGAGGAGTCTTCTCTCCAGAGGATAGTCTTAGGCTCAGGGTGTTTTGTATTTATAAGCTGCCTTCTGGTATTCGAGCTCCCCGGTAGCTTCCTGAGTTGGTTCCAAGCACGGTAGGTCTGGCAAGACAAGTCACCTCTAACAGCTCCCTGTGTATAGTGGCCCAGCCGCTGTAATTCAAGTATCTTTTATACCTTCCTGTCTAGAGGTGATTTACCTGCTCCACCTGCCTTTCCCCATCACCGCTGAATCACTCCATTGGCTGTGAGCTCCCGCTCCGGCCGGTTCCTATGACAAACAGGGCAGGCTGGAATGCTCCTGATAAGGGGCCGCGCCGCCGAGGCCGCCCGCCTGTGTCTGCCCTAGGGAAGCGATGTGGGAAATGGTTATTTCTTCATCTTCTCTGGACTGGGGAAGGCCGCCTGCTTTCTGGTAAATTCTCACCGTTCTTCGGCTAGCTTTGAGGGTTTGCAATCACTCTTCATCATCTGTGATGTGATCAGTTTGTGCAGAGGTACTGGCCACAAATGTTCTGAAAGAAAATTTCAGGACACCTAAAAATAGAAGTTATTGTTCTCTTGTTTCTTCATGAAGGACAAATAATTTGAAAGCGCCTAAGATTAACAGCAGAAACAAGATTGTGACAGTCAAATTTCGTGTGATTGGTTGAGAAAAAAATTGTTGCAATAGAAAAATCCAGTATAAGTTTGAAAGCCTGCAAGCTGTTTATAAATTAGTGGAACCACTCTATGCAATCATATGTCTGCTTCAAGCTGCTATACAATTGTTCAAAATAATACTGTAGGGATTGTCACAGAGAAAGAATTTCATTCTTTGCAGCTTTTGGTAGTAATTGATATAGGGAAATAGTATTCGACCTGCAAAGCTTTTGTGGGTCAAAGGACATCAGTCTATGACCCAGAAAAAAGAACCAACAAATTTATACTCGGGTGCAGATAAGGAAACAAGTGTGTGGGGAGGAAGTAACAGACAAACATTCAAAACTTAGCCTAGTTCTTATTTGTTGCAAATACTACTTTTCTTTTTCAGCTTCTCAAAAAACCAACACAAGACGATCTGTGGATTTTTGTCAGGATGGTATCAGGAAGTCCCTTCTTTAAAAATGGTTGAGAAACTTCACTCTAAAAATGTATGGAGCTGTTTTCATCTCTTGGGACAGAGAAGTGTCTAAATGCCACAGACTGTAGTGGCGGTCAGAGACAACTGGCTTTGGCTTCCACACTCCTCTGCTTCAGGTCGCACCGGTCACTTCTAGCGAGCTGAAATCCAAAAGGAGGCTCTTCAGGCTAAGAGAAGCATGTTGAAATTACCAAAATTTTAAATCACTTTTAGCGTTAAAACTAAGGTTACCTGATCCTTCCACAGCCAGAAGGATCTGGTTTAGAGTATTGTGGATTCACGATGAGCTCCATGGGTGACTCTAGAAGACAAACACCTCAGTGGAGAATGCAGGTTAAGGCTAAACTTTCCCAGCTCTGCATCTCAATGGCATGCACGTATACCATAGGAATAGCAATCCGTACGCTAGGCCGCACAGGCAATCCCAGCACGGCGTGCTCCCCCATCTATTTATGTTGCTGTTCAGGGGGGAGTGAGGCTGGGAGCAAACGCTGTCTGCAGCTGACAAAGCAGGATGTAAATCAGATTTTTCAGAGTGTTGCTCACTTAGTCACTTTTATAAGCACTTTGGTAAACTGGGCTCAAAATTAACAACGTTTCAGTAACACACTGAGGAACAGGAGTCCTTGTTTTGGGTCTAGCTGAGACCCTCGCCCCGGTAGTCAGTGCAGCAACACTGATTCACTTTTTGATCATGCTTTAAAGAAAGACATAGGCACATTTTAAGCCCTTTATCCACTGACAAGACCAGGATTGCTGAACTGAGTGTGAGCAGACTACTGCTGTTTCAGAATTTCACTGCTCCTGAGGATGGTTTCCCAACAGCACAACGTGACTGCTGCATGGAACGGGTTGAGTCCAAGCCAGGAGCTGAGAGCCTGGGGCAAACTGGGCCACCCCACACATGCCCGCACACTCCTCCCTCGGCAAGGCTACACTGGGTGTGCAAGGCACCGAGCGTGCCGAGACCTAGCACCATACTGGGATGACAACCAGGGCTTGGCTTCCAGCAGTGAGTGGGAGGCTTGCTGTTATTTTTGTCTTCTGCTTGGAGGAATAGACCGGGCATGTCAGGAGCTGCAGCTGGTCTCGGGTGGATCCCAGAGGATTGGGAGCCATCAGTTGTGGGAGCACATACTTTCATGTTTGCACTTAAAGGAACAGTGGTATGAAGTAGAAACAGTTACTTTATTAATACTGTTATTTCCTTGAACTTGCATTACACATGCACACCTCAGGTGCTTCTCCGAGGTATTCACTGTGTAGAGGTATGCAAACAGCAGTCTGAAAATACGTGTTCTAAATTGATTTTTTGCTAAGCTGTGCAGGCATGAAGATGATGTGACTGGAACACTGGGATGAGATGTAGGAGATAGATACGTATCTGGTATAAGCACTGCGACCTTGAGCAAAACACTTACCTTTCCATGGACTTCTGCGGCTCATTTCCTAAGTAAATAAATAATTACATAAATGAAAAGAAATTAAGAAAAGGAATTGGTCACGGTCTTTGTCTGGGTTGTGTATTTAGATGGGAACTTGGGAGGGATGGATGTTGTGTAGTACGTAGGGCTGGTCACAGCAGCTCCAGACAGAGACCTAATGTAGGATCCCACCTGCAGTGAGTAACTGTGATTGAAAGATTGAAGCTTTCCATTGTCGGACCCCTCCCACCATCACCTGTCCTTATTTTACCAGCATCAGTAACGATTGCCATGTCATTCAGGGCTGTGGGTGAAGTGATGAGGTCTTCTAAAAGGTATGTAGTCTTTTCAGGGGGATTTAGGAAGGTTTGTAATGAAAAAGATTATTTCTAACAGCGGCTACTGACTGGCTGAGGACATGACCATTTAAAAGCTTGCAAGCCAGGCTCCTTAGTGTGAAGAGAAGCAAAATATACTACAGAGTAATAAAAACAAACTGCTGATTACAGCTTTAGGCTGTTTCCTTGGCTTGTCTTTACCTCCACCACTGCCCAAGTATATAACTCTTTACTCTTTTCATTCTCTGTGTAGTTCAGCTCAGTAGATAAAATAAAGCCACCAAATAAAGATAGGTGGGAAAAAAAAACAAAAACAACCAAAATCAAAACCCACCAAGCAATAAGCAACAAGCTTCCTCTGATCAACCACTCCCTTCATCCACAGCTAACTAGTTTCTCATTATCATGTACCACCTCTCATTATTGTGTGCTACCTTTTTGTTCATGTTTTGGGTATAGTTTATGGCTCTGATGTGTTGGGCTACATCCTAAGGCCATGTATAAGGCCTGGAAGGGCTTTAAAAGGCCTTTTGTCCTGGGAGAAACTCAAGGGAGCAGTTGCTACAGAAGCACAAAAGTATCAAGAGCCAAACTGCTTTGGACTCAGCCTTTGCGGGACGAAACTCCAACGTACGTAGTGCTATTCCTGCCTACAAAAGACGTCTGCTATGTTCATGGAGCTGCACCTTACTTTCAAGGGAAAAAATAAGGGGATGGCTTAGGACGGGTGTACTGGTTTTCACTGGGTGAGAACAAGCCTGGCTAAATCAAACACCCTTGTGCAACAAGGAATAGAAGTCTCTGCAGGGTTAAATGCTTACAGCAGGAGGATACTACTTAGACCATGTTTTCTATTAGCTCGCACATTCATGTGCCTGCTCCCAAGCTACTGAAAGCCAGTGAAAATGTACGTGCATACACAGCCACCCCCCAGCTTCTGTGGCTTTTGACACAGGTCCAGCTCAGTAGCTGAGCTCTCCACCTTGCGCTGCTACCATCTGTTAATCAGATGCAAAAGAAGTGGTGAGACCCAGCACTGCCTGAGTTTTCCTGGCAAACAATTCTTTGGCCTCGAGCTAGCATTGCTTTTTGATCCTACAGTGTTCCTCAGAGTCAGAAGGCCTGATGCTCTATGCAATTAATGCTCCAGGGTGGTAAACAGCACCATTAAGTGATGCTTCCCATGCTAACTCATGGTGCTCTTTTATTTGTCTGGCTTCACGTGCAGCTAGCTGCCTAACCAGGTGTTCGCTGTGAAGTCCTATCATTGTTGCAGTAGTTTGCACCTACAGCTAGACTGAGCTATTTAAAGTCCAAAGTATGTATTACATACTGTCAGGAAAGAGCCTTGGTGAGTCATCAGATAAGCTAGACGGGAACTCACTGTGGGATACTTTCAATATAATTATATTTTATCTTTCTGTAGCTGTTTCTATCAGACGGTCTCAAGACACTTCACAGACATAGTGAACTGAGCCTTCCAATAGCTATGTTTATCGAGGACGTTATCTCGTTTTACAGCTGGGGAAGTTGTATGGTGCATGGCAAGCCCAGACAACATCGAGAAGTGCCGATGTGACCTCTGTGCAAGCAGCAATGCCTGGATGAGTTGTGCCCCTTAGCATGGCAGTGACTCGCCAGAGCAGAGGGTTAAGGCTTTAAAACAGGCGGTGGAGTGGGAAGCACCATCAGAGTTGTGCATTACCGATAAACGGCCACTAAGGTTGCTTGATACAGATTTAGAGAAAAACTGCTCCTGTTAGCTAGAGCCACAGATTGTGCCCCTCGGGTGGCTCCTGTCCTCTAAGTGATGCCCATCTTTACTGACTAGGCCAAGCCCAGGTTCTGGAACCAGGTGCCTCTGTAGTTTAATCTCATTCAAACACTGGATCCACCTAGCTCCTAACTTCGCACTGTTCTTCATTTCCTGTAGTCACCAGGAACGCACCATGATTAGATAATCATTACAAGGTACAGATGCAACATAACAATTTTCCTGATACCCTACAACTCATATGACTATTACTCTTCAGTGGCTTGAGGCTGTATGATTCAGCCGCTTGCGGCTAGATTCTCAAATAGCAAGAATAGCATCCATTCCCTGGACATAAGGTCAGGTCTTTTTTTCTAGCCCATTGTTTCTGAAGGAGTAAGTGACTTGGATCGATGGCTAAACCGTGGTTTGTAAATCATTGGTGGTCCATGATACCATGCCTAGGAGACTGTTGGCTTTCCAAATGTCTATGCTGCTTCTATAGTGGCTTGCAAGGAAAGTTTGATATCAACAGTCACAAACAGTGTCACAACGGAAGAGTAGATCACACCAGAGTTAAGGTCCTTGGACGTATTCAGTGAGTGTGGCAGTTCTTTCAGGTAAGGTGATACCCACAATGTGGCCTGCAAAAGGAGCGAGCCTAGTTGAAGGGTCATCAGAGGTTCCCAAGAACTGCAGCGCCGGCTCCTTTTGATGCTGTAAGTGGCTCAAGTGCAGCTGGAGTTGAGGTGTAGTGCATGTAAAGTGCATGGGAACCAAAGCAATTACTCTCCTGAAACACAAACAGGCTCCTCGTCCCATGGACCAGTAAGGTAGGTGTAGTTGTTGCCAGCCCTAGAATAAGTTATTCCGAGGCAGCTGCAGTCATCGCGTGTTGCTGACGAGGGAGACTATCAGCAGGACTAGAGGAGAGGGCAACAGAAGCCAGGAGAAGGGCAATGTTAGCGAGCTCTCACCAACATGTTGCTAATTGCTCTCATGACTGTCCCGCAGAGGTCATGTTCCGGCAGAGTTACTCACTTCCCGGCCCGGTGTGGTGACATGATGAACTTGGGAAATGGCCTGTGATGTCAGAGCTGAGGAGTGAACGTTTGCAGGGACATCTTGCTTCTCCTGGCCAGTGACTTTTCCCTGTGTAACGACCCACCTGCCCTCTGCTGGCTAAATCCTCCCCTTCCACGCGCGACCTGCGCGCAGCTCGGCTTGCATCTGTGCACGGAAGGGATGCCTCGCCCCACGCTGGGCCTTGTTTGCACTCATCGGAGCACGTCCAGGCAGGAAGGGGGTGTTGGGATGCTAACACATCTGACACACCTTCTCAGCAATCTCCAAGGACAAGCGTGACCCGAAGGTCTCTATTTCTCTGCCACGTTCTCCCCGCCCCCAAGAATGAACCAGCAGTCTTCCTTCTCTTACCCCCATGGCTGTAACCCCACAGTCCCGAAGCATGACCTGAGGAATCGACAGAGACACTTTTCCATAAAGCTCAGCAAAGCAAGCAGGCTGGTGGGCCTGGAAACCTCTGTAACCTCCAGCTGGGGAAGGACACCATCACGCCTTGGGCTCAGTGGCACCGCATTTCTCCTGCACTGAGCAAGCCCGGGACTCCACCTACTGTCTCCTTCCCTTTCCCATCCCAGAAGCTCAATTATCCCTTAGCCATCTCATAGTCCTAAAACTTTGCAATAGGGAAGTGTTTCTTATTTTTTTTTTCCTTTCTCTAAAGCCCCAGAGAGAAATTGTTCCTTCTTTGCCCTCTACCCACCCAACATAGAAATGATGGATGTGATGAATAAACTTGGGGCATGCCATCGTAGCTGTCCTTTTTAAACTCTGATAATTTTATATCCCTGTTTTATAGATGGTGTCTATATTTGCTTTGCATTCCTTGAATTTCTGAAGTATCGATAGAGCTGATCTTCTCCAGCCAGTGGTTGAATGCTTTTTCAAGTGTGACACTTCAGTTATGACTGGTGCATAATAGGTTTAGTTCTTGTAATTATAGCTGCAGTTGGGTATTCATTTGTGTTACTAACGTACACAGTTAATCATTCAACTGCTTAAGGGAGTATAGGATAATATCCCAGATGTGAGACTGGCTAGAAGTACAGCAAGAAAAATATCTTAGCGAGTTGTCCATGCCGAAGAGAGCAATTTATACTTCAATCCTAAGGAATGTGGTGGGACAAGAATGCAAAACATATCCTCATACGAATGTATGAATACATTAGGAGATGCAGAGATGTAACCTGACTTCCAGTAAGATAAGGCAAAGTGAAAAGCAGTGAGGGTTGGCACAAGGGTAAAACGTCCTTCTAGTGCATCAGATAATTTATCACCGTTACCCCTATATGGAGATATAAAAAGAGCATAGGATGTTCTTTGTGCCTTCATAAAAGTTTAATTTATAACTTCATCCCTGGGTCTGGTTCTGTCCCCAAACACTTTCTGACATATGGATCTGAGCTGGAGAGACACTCTCATGCTCGGTGTTCCAGCAAGAGACATCATTTCAGTTAATGATTCAAAGGGAAAGAGCAATCGTGAGTGATGTCCTTTTAATATACTTCTGCTATTTTCCATATACATATTTATTATGCTATTTTAACAAAGTAGGACACTAGAGCCCTTTGCAGCTCTCGCCTGAGGCTCCAAGTCACTCGGTGTTCACTCTGGTAGTGTCACAAAAGCTGGTGTTCCCTAAGCGTGTGACCAGAGAGAGCAAAACTAGGGGATAACTCACCAGCTCCTCAGTGGATACCGGTGGGTTTTACACCGGGCCACTCTGGCGTTCCCAGCGTGCTCACGATCGCTGAGGCTCCAGGGTTCAGCGGAACAAGCAGACGGGCGCTTGAGCAGCCGCGGTGTCTCCTGGGCAGCTCTCTTGCCCTCAGTGCGCATACACAGGCGTGCATGCAGTTGCACAGCTAAATGCTGCTCTCGTTCTGGTTACACCATCCCGCCACGGTCTTTGTACCCCGCATGCTCTAAATTGTATGCCCTGGATCCTTTGCTCAGCACTTTGCCCGGCACAGAGCACCAGCACCTTTCAGTGCTAGCATGACAACGATATTCCAGTGGAACTGCTGGACAGGAGCTCTGTCCAGACAGCGCTGTCTGCTCCAGCAGAGCGGAAGCAGGAATTTGGAAGAGGATTGTGGGATTCGTCCGTCTACAAAAAAATGGAAGGGCAGAATCCTTTATGCATGTGATAAAACACAGAGGATCATTACAGTATTTGTATTCACAGTGCAAGCCATCTTCCATCTGTTAATACAGATACTAACTCTAGTTTACATACAAAATGCAAATGTTCGTGGGTTTTTTTGCACTCACTTCCTTCAAGCCTAATCCTGTGCAAAACAACAACTCCTTACAGTGAGTTCACTGGAAAAGGAGGATGCTCAGCAGTTTTCGGCAACAGACCTTTGGCTCTCAGCCAAACTCAGCATCGTGCCCTGCCACTCAGTCTGAGTGAAAACTGCGCCCCGACAGAAGAATGAAATCTTTTAAAGTTGAAATGTAATTGCTGCATATTCTCCGTAGAAATCCTCCATCTAGCTAGCAGGATGAAAGATTAAGTTCTAGATAGTGGCTCTGAGGTAGAATTACGCAGGCCACATCCCCCTGGAAGGTCAGCACCTGGATTTAGTTAGTCCACGAGTAACTAGCTCTCACTGATCAGAACACGACGTGAGAGAAGAGCTCCTCTGGTGGGGCTTTCATGTATTTTTAATGTACCTGATGCAGACAGTGAGTGTTTTAGCAATGGATATGATATTAACAGCTAAACTAATTATGTACCGATTCGCTTTTCCTAAGTGCAATCTTAAATATTTGTACAATCAACACGGAATAAATAATTAAATTTCTCTAATCCTTCTTGCCATTCTTGCTAATGATCAATATTTGTGATATAAAATGATTTTTTTGAAGAGCATCAAGCTTCCCTGGGTCTCCTGAGTGCCTTTCTTTTCCACATCTTGTTCTTCCTGACCTGTGAACAGCCTAAGCCAGGCTTGACACGTTTTCCACTAGGGAAATAAATATTGGCTATGCCGCAGGTGTCAGGAGGGGCAGGTCTCCATGTTATAAAAGGGCCTTTGATCAAAACTGACATCAGGGAGACAGAGATCAGGAAAAAACCTAGGAAGGTCTCAGTGAACTGCGACAATGGTGGCAAAAAACAGAGAAGAAAACAAATAAAGCCTATGTCTGCTGCTTTGCACATTTGGGAGATGCACTACAAATTCATCGGTTCTGTATTTCTTCAGACCTATGGCATAATAAATGTGTCTCAGTCCTCCATGCCAAGTGTAAAACAGCTCTTGGAAGTGTGGCTCCAGTGCTAAAGGCTCCAGTACTGGTCCAGTAATGGACATACTGGCCAGGCTAAATGACCGTTCAGTCCATCATGTACCTCTTCACATAGATAAGGAGACACAAAAATTTAAAAAGCTCTAGAACCAGTTGCTGTTCTTTTTCTTCCATGCCCTGAAAATGATTGAGATCGTATCCAATGGCAACTTTTTGAGTTGCAATTTAGATTAAACCTAATATTTCAAATTAATACCCAAATGCAAACTGATACCGACTATTCCTATTAGTTTCATTGCATTCTCTTTACAGAAGGAAAGTTAAATACTGACAGGTCTGGCATCTCTGAAGGGAGATGGGAATCTTGGGGCTTCAGTTTCTTAAACATAAGGAAGATTTGTCTTTCCATTTCTTGTTTTTTTGCTATTTTCTATAATCGAGAATTCTACAACAAAATATATTGTAACAATTTTATGCCATGTATTTTTCATTTTGTGCATCATTCGTATTTATTTTAAATGTTCTTGAGATAGTTCAAATGACATACAGCTGCCTTCCTCAGCCAACAATACCTCCTCCTTTCGTGATTCAAACGTAGCACAATCACAATTCTGCGTCGATGGGAGAATCAGAGTCCTGGAAACAGATGTCATAAAAATAACGTCTTGTTGCCCGCTCAGTGGGATGGATGGTGCTGCACCACTGACAAATGGAGTCACTTTAGAAAAGCTAGATGAAGCATTTACAGAAGAGACAGGTCATCTCCATGGTTTTTCTTTACACTATGGGACATCCTACTTAGTCTTATTATTAGTAACAGAGGAGGAGTGCAGTAGTTTTTATTTTGGTCACTGCGGTGCTCACGGGTGGTGAGCTACAAGAAGCCTTGGCTTCTCCCTGTACTATTTACAGTGAAAGAGAAAGGAAAAGCAAAGCTGCTCAATGCATAAGCTGGGAGCTCAAACACCAGGCTCTAAGCATCTTTTGTTTAGGAAATTCCTCTTTGTACGGAGCACTTCGATTCAGAGATTTTGATCCCACGCTCACCTCACCAACGCACCCACCCCCAGGAACCAAAAATCCAACTGACTTCATTCTGCTTTTTTGTTTCTAACAAGATGTGGCCGGTTGTAAGAGAGCTCTTTAAACCTATGCTGTTGACTGTGTGCTGAGGCAGTTTAATCTACTACTGCCCTGAAGATGCCATTCTGAGCGTGGTAGCCTCCAGCAAGTGGGATGTGCCGTATTCTAAGTGCCCTATTCTGGTATTGTACAGTACGGATTTTACAGCCATGAGTGGGTGTCTGGGAAATTGCTGGTTCCTCTGCTCACGTCCTGTGTCTGCAAGGGTGCTCATTACAGGCTGGCTTTCCAGCCCTGGATCAACATGCACTGCCTCACCTCTCCCGTGCCCCAGGTGATGGGGAAGGAATACCACGGTAGGAAAGGAGGAGCAGGCTGGTTTAGGGATATCTGGGTTCCCAGCGCTCCCGACGGCTGTATTGGTGCATCGTGTAGGATGGGAATATTAAATACTAAGATACTAGAGATACTAGGGAATTAAATACAAGCAGCTGGCAGGAGCTCCCCAAGGCGCCCGTTCCCGGGGAGCCCCTGGGGAGCCCCTGGGCACAGCGGAGTTTGTCAGAGCCGTGATTAGAACATACCTTCCCCACCACTCATCCCATCCGCAGGTCTTCAGACAAAATGCTAACAACTACACCAGCGTGAGCATTCGGTTTCATTCTCTGAAGGGTTAAACACACCTTTTCATAAACTGGCAGATGAATTCCTTAATTTTTTTATTGTGCTATACTGATTTGCCATATTCTTGTTTGTGCTCTTCCCTGGGTCTAGGTATTTACTTTTCCTTGTAGAATCTTTATCAACATTCAGGTACTCATAGAACATCTTTTTTGTTTATTTTACTTATTTATTTGTATTTACCGTGAACAAAGCAGTATTTAAATGCTACTGCATGTGGAGATTATATGTTGCTTCTGGACCCAGAAAACTGGAGGTATGGAATGAGAGATTTAATAGCTGTGACATAAAAGAGAAGGGGAAAAAAAAAAAGAGAGAAATCATTGTATCTTTTGCTTAATATAAGGCAAGCATAGGGTTAAAAAAATTCCAGACGAGAGATCTGATTAGCAAGCTCCTGCAGGTGTGCCCATTGAGTAGGTGTTAATCTGGGAAGACTGGAGTATAAATAGGAAAGCCCGATGCTAGGAAGGATTTTTTTCTTCTTTTTTTTGTGTCTTTTTCTTTCATGAACTGAATACAGGATAGTGCTAATCAAGTGCTGGAAGATTAACTTGAAGAAAGTGAGTTGTAATTATAATTTTGATGTCCGTTAATGTCTTACCTGACAGGCTGTGTACTGCAGGATGGAAGGTGGTGGTGGATTCTGTTTTATGGAAGCTATGTCTCATGGACATATTTTATTTTATTCTATTTTATGTCAGCAAAGTCTCACGGAAGATAGCACGATGTTGGCAGGCTGACTCTTCAGGGAGAATTTCCTTCCTAGTATGTGCATTGGGAAGCTAAGTCTAGTGAACAGGTTATTTTCTATAAGCCTCTCTCGCCACATGCTGAACGAATGTAAATGAAAATACAAGTTTTAAAGCTAGCAATGGATTTCCCCTGTTATTCAAGACAACAGCTTAAAGCTGCATTTGTGGGAGAGTCTGGGAACACAAAAGTGAGGTTTTGCAGGAAGAGGTAATGGCTTTTCCTAGACAAATTCTGTTAAGCTTTCAGCTGTGAGAACAGCGAGAAGAAAAATGCCCTGAGCTTTAATGGAGACATCCAGAGATACGGATCTGAGGCTGGGTGTCATGTGCTGCCGTTCTCAAAAACCACGGGAATTACTTACTTTCATAAAAGCAACAAAAAAAGATGCCAGGCTGCTTCCTCCTTCCGCAGCTACACGCGTGCCTTTTGAAGTATGCTGTGAATTTCCTGGATATGAGAAAGATCTGTACAAAACATCCACTGCTTGCTCAGGAATGGAAAACGTAAGCCCCCGGGGACAGCTTAATAAATGGCAGAAACCTCCTACTCGGGTAAGGAGGAGAGCCGTCCATTACCCGGCCTCGGGCTGCGCCAGCGGCCTCCTGGCGGGAAATCCTGTGGTGCAATCGGCTTCCTCGTCCCTTCCTGCGCCGCAATTTTTTTCAGAAACAATCCCTCTCTTGAATGCTGTGAAAGACCCAGGGAACGGAGTTTTTGCTGCGTCTTGATTTGTTCTTTGCCTGACTTTTCTCTTAGGTCCCTTTGAGAAAACCTAAAGCCAAGCTTGTTCTCCCCAAGATGCTCTAGAGCTCTTTGTGCTCACTCCGGGAAAATTTGTAAGTATTGAATTGCGAGCTGATTTTTCTGTGACTCAGCAATGAGACTCCTGTGAACAGAGCACAGATGTGGAAGAGGCGCTGATAGAGGAGGAACGTGCTGATTTGTGACAATGCAAAAGGCAGTGAGAAAATGCAGGGGGTCGCAGCAGTCCAGATACCGAAGCTCTTCAGGGGCGCGGAGCAGATTTCCCTCGCAGCTTTGGAAGCCGTGCCGCTCTGATAATTGCTCAGATGTCCCTGGGATGCCCGAGACTCCTTCCTCTGGTGCAAAAGGAAAGATGAGTTGCTTCTGTATATGTTACCATATGCTTCACATATTGAAAGGATGGTGATCTTTTCTGTTTTTACATATACACACACATATATACACATATGGAAAGATAGATATATAAAACAATATATATGTATATTTTATGGATATAAAAAATAAGTTGCTGTCTACTGAATCATTGCTGGGAAGATCAAAATACGCATGTGGCAGATGTACGTCCACCTTGTTTAACAGCTGTATTCTCCAATAGCCCAAACGGCCTCATAGCCCAGACTCCCCGAAGAGCAGTGACTGGTGGTACACTGTGTGCACTGGTCGTATTTAACAGTACTTCTGGGTGCTTTAGATTCAAATGCAAGTGCTGCCATGTTGTAAATGCATTGTAGCACGGCACGGAGCTACAGAGTTTGTAAAATAAAAGCAGATGCCCAGTTTATCCTGGGACGTGCATAGTGGAAGATGGCTGGACCACATGGAGAGAGAGAGAGAAATAAATGCAGGGTTCCTCTAACGGACTCAAACCAGTAAAAAGGAGGCCCTTAGAGCTGCAGAGCTACTTTTCTTGTGGAAAATTTCTTGCTTGTCTAGGCTTCTAAATCCAGTTAGGCCTTGAGGAACGACCATGAAACAAGAGTAATCTCCCCAGCTTTCTGCAGCCTCTGCTCCCAAGGCTCATCCGTAATCTTGCATTGATAATGGCTAGTGAAATTGTAAACGCAGGTCTTCCATCTTAAGACCACAGTTTATCTTTTAAAAAAGTACTACTCCATAAAGCAGTTCTCCAGTAAATTAATCAGTCACCGAGAAAAAAAAAATTTAAAAAAAAAAAAAAAACAAAACCAACAAAACCAAAAAGCTCCAGGGGCTGCAGAAGTTATGACACTATAGTTTTAAAATGCAGTAGCAATTCTTCTGATTGTTCAAGAATATTATGCTCTTGCTCCTGCCCTCAACTTCGTAAGACCCACTGCTGCTCACCTGGCCCAGAAACTGCTCATTCATTCGCAAACACATTCTAGCTAATCTTATAGCACGATGCATGCCAGCACGTATTGCATCCTGGGACTCCTATGCAATACACTGATCTCTTGAGACTCCTAAGATATACTTTCACTGACATCGATTTTTGTGCTTATCAAGCCAAATGAAAAATCCTACCAAAGCAGAATGCAATTTACTTCTTAATAAAACTTAAGTGGAAGTCAATATATCACTGAAAATCTCTTTTCAATGTGATAGTAATTAAAGCTATGTATTACTGGAAGCATTAAAACTTTAATACACTTTCACGTATATTTATATAGCTTATCTTTAATCTTTGTACTTGCAGTGAGAGCCTCAAGCACGATTCCCCATCCCCCTTTCCTCCCTCCGTCCCCTTTTCCCTGTGTGAAATGTATAGATAATGTTTGCAAAGCCATGGAAATTGAACAAGATTTAAACCTTATTATCTGTAATTCACGTAATTATCATATTTGATAAATTTACCTTCAACTAAACATGCAGAAATAAATGTTTCATTAAGAATGATGAATATTTATGGTTTTCCACCTCCCACCTTTGCGTGTTTTACAAATATTTGCATATGAAGACACTGTTTTGTTTTATAACAAAGAACAAACACCTAAGGAAAGAAAAAAACCCAAACCTATAACATCGCTTGTGCACTTTGCAGAGTACGACTTCCAGTACTAGAAAAATTTAGCTAACAGACATCATAAATCACAATGAATCTTTTCCTTGTCCACATAGAAACACTTTAAGTGGAAAGCTAGATTCTCCTCATGTTGTGAATCAGCAGACAGTTGGGGAAGGAAAAAAATACAGCAGAACCTACAGAATTTTCAATCAGTATTACACTCATCTATACAAATCGCTTAGTTCTAGAGACTATTTCTGTACCTGAATAATTCTTTTCAATACTGATTCCAGGCAAATATTATCTTTAATATTTAGGATGGGACAATCTGCTTTGGAGGTTATAGTCCTTTGGTTACACATAGGCGTTTAGACCGATTAAACTACCTAACATTTATGGTTTTAAATTTCTAAGCTGAAATTACAGTTCCTTACCAAAGAAAATACAGAAGTGCTTACCTGTCATGTATTGACCTTCAACTATTAGGGTTTTTTATGCATTTAAAAGCTGCATTTTACAGTTGTCATTTAGGCAGTGTCAAGATTTCCAAATTGTATATCAGCATTTATCTGGTCAAAAAGCACATAGCATCATTACATCGCACCATGGGAGAAAGCTTTTTATAAAATCACTAGAAATATATGCTAAACATCCAAAGTTCTATCATAAATCTAGACAAAGCTAACAGCTAACATTTTGTTTGCCGTGACATTCGGGTTCCTCCCAGCCTGGTTCTTGTTGCCAGGGCCATGAGCCTTTGGGCAGCACTTTACAGCACGATAGCCGTGCTCGGAACGGGGGACGAAGTATGGGACAGCGGTCCCAAATGCAGCTGGGCGAGAGCGCAGCTCTCGGGGCTCGCTAGCATGCTGCAGCTATAGGGCAAAGGCGAGATAAAGGTGATGAGCAATTCCCAGCATGTCTAACTTCCAGATGAAGCCTAAAAGATTTTTAATTTGCATGCCACAACTCTGTTGTCAACCTGCAACTGTTGCCTAATGGCAAAACATCTGATGCAAATGAGGAGCTGACTTAGAAATGCCAAATTTAAATATATATGTGCTCCAAAGTGGTAGGATAGCTCTAGAATTCGGGAGGTTGCTAGTCCTCATATACATGCAAAATAGAAACAGATTAAAGGGAAAAAAAAACCAAACCACACAAAAAAGCAAGCCATAATAATGACAGTCCCTTGCAGAATAAACTTGCTGCGCCTATGGTACCTCATCTGTGGTTTGCAGATATCTGAGACTCTGTAGGCTACTGCTAAGGGATTTACATATCAGTATTTAGCTAAGAAAAACAAAGGTATTTTCTCCTGTGCAGAAATTCTTCATAAAGGACTCCACACCTCCATTAGAGAAAAAAAAAAAAATCAGAAATGGTTGAAAAACACAGAACAGAAGTTTTCAAGCTTCTATTCTTGTGTATTAGAATAAGAGCAGGGTAATTACAGAGGCGAAGCCATTTAGCTATCTGATATGCGGTACGCTTACAGTAACGCCGCGCTTTCCACTGTGTCAATAAAACCACAAGCACAGCAGCAGATTGCCGGTGAGAGCGTGGCAATACTTTTTACAGTAAACGTAGTTACAGAGCATTGGTTTCCGTATTTTGAACAGAAAGAAGCTTTACCATCAACAAAGACGATATGTAATGCTTCCGAGTTTACTGTTTTGAGGGGGTTTTGTTTGTTTGTTTTTTTAAACTGGAACAATTTCAGTTTTGATGCAATATTCCTATTATATTTGATCAAATTTTCTTGAACTGCTTTTTGTTCTTGTGTGCTTTTATCTTCAGTTCTTTCTAACTGTATTTCTCAGGACAAAACTTGAATTTCGGCTGGTCTATCTTAAACACAGACTCACAAAATATTTTAAATGGAAAGGTACTTCTAAGTTTGCACTGTGAAATTGCCAGGCAGGAAGGTGGTTCTAGCCTGGGGAGAAGATGGACTTGAATTCTTCTGCCATAAAGTATAGCAACCTTGGACATACGAATAAATTCTTGTTATGTGTGAATTTTTATTCGTTATCAGACTACACATAGCCTGTCGACTGCTCATCTCCTACCCTACCGTAACCCAGACAGCTATCATGCCCATCTCTTCTTTTCTTTTGAACTCTGGAAACATCTCCTCTATACATCAAGTCTGTGACTGCTTTTCGTTCGTCTTCCGCTTTTAAACTTTCAGGATTTACCATAAAAAGCAGTTGTGATTTCATTTTCCTTTCTAGAGCGCTGCCTTAATGGAAAAAATGGTTAAATGAAACTTCTAAATAAAATATAGCTGGTAAGCCAAGTGATGTGCTTGTTCACCCTGGTAGTATTAAAAATCCCAGCTTAACAATAATAGTAGAGCAAGCTACTTCGATGGTACTATATTAATTTAAAACTGTCCACGAGAATTGGTCTGGAACTGCCCCCTCCCTGCCTTCCCCTCCCGCAAAAAAGCTAGCAAATGAAAGAAGTAAAGGGTATATTGGGAGCAGAAAACCTTAAGGAAAAAGGGCTGCTGCTTGACAGGAGCATCACCCATGGCAGGAGACAGACTTTTAGTTCAAATGGCTAACACTTGAAATATCCTTTGGCTTGACTGAAAGGATTTCTCAAGGAGGCCTTTAATTCCCATAAATCGTACAATGAGAAGTCAGGGAATCCTCTTCATATTTCTCAATTAGCAGTGAAGTAATTGCAGAATGACAACTGTTAAACTGCCTCAATCTGTCCAATTACACTGGTAATATAGTTCTGACGGGTTGCTGTATGTGTCAGGAATATATCAAGATGTTTCCCCAGTTAACGGAAATATTGCCGGTGGATTAGCAGACCATAAAATTATGTCAATCCTAGAAGTGATTCTCTTGACAAGGCAACTAATGTTTTTACTTCTGTTATGTAGGTCATATTTGCTCAAAAGCAATAACTTTCTGCTTGACTGCCCAGCTGTGCGCCACCCCAGTAAGCTTCCAGGAGAAGTACAGGATGAGCAAACGTACTTGGGAAAGGGAGTATCATTTGCCATCTGGTACGCATCGTTTGAGTCCTATTACAAATTTTACAAATAACTTGAATATTCTTCTTAAAAACAGAAAGCTTTTGAGCTTTTCCTTAATATTAATGCAAATCTACCAGTAGACTTTCATCATTTAAAGCTGAAAGAGAAAAAGCTTAAGCCTTCCTGTTCCTGCCTGGATCAAAAGCAGACCTTTGAAACCATCCATCTGAAATCAGCAGTGCTTGCTTAGTGAAGAGAAACCCCAGGTATCCGAGATGATGTTATTTAGAGGCGCTGTCAGGGCAAACAGCCTACAGATAGAATTCCAGCGCAGAAGATTAAAGATCATGGCTAATTTGAGGCAGTTTGAATAGGAGCGAGTACAGGTAAGAACTAATGTTTTAATTTACTAGAAGTATAGTAGGTCAGATCTGGGAAACTTGTCAGCATTGGTACAGATGGTGTTATGCTCCACATGAGTCAGTATTCCAAGCTTCTTCCTTAAGGATATGGCATTCACTGAAAAACGTCATTGGTCAAAGAAAGGAGGAATAGAGTACGCTCAGAGGCATCCAGCTTTCTACACTAACCTGTAGTCTCATCCCCATTCCCCAAATCTATCGAAGCGTCCTTTCAGACAGCAATATCAGAAAGCAGTTGGTTGTCGTCTCTGCCAGGATGAAAGGAATGAAGCTACCTGCCGGTGCGCCTTTAGCGACTTTACAAACACCTTTCTGTAACAGCAGCTGTTGCACAGAACAGAAATCTCCCTGAAGAAAACCATTGCCTAAATAACTGCGCGCTGTATTTTCTGCTTTGTTGCAGAGCTGCTAGGTAACGTGCAAAGTGAGAGTGTTTTCGCTTTGTCTGTTAGGGGAAATCTTGGTAACTGCCCCAACCAATTGTTAAAAGCCACAAATGAGGAAGTCTCAATGCCAGAACGCTTCGGCGGCGGTTGTGTGCAGAGAGACGTCAGGAAGCTGAGTACAGAAATCTAATTAATATAACCGCTGCACAAGCAAGGCGAGACTTACACTCGCAGGATGCTGAAGTACTTCCTAAACGTAGCAGAAACGGCGCGGTTTCCTCCCAGCTATACAAACTCCTGGAGATGCCTACATGTTACACAGATACACTGGAAATACCCTACAGAGAAAATGGATAATACGATCTAAAAGAATATTTTGTTTTCCTTTCTCACAGCCTGACAACAGAGTTGATAGATTAGATCTTCCTGTTAAGATGCAATAATAGTTGTTTTGTTTCTTTTGAAGCAACTTGTAATTCTCTGTCACTAAAGGAATGGTAATTTCGACACCGTTTCTGCCAAGCACTCCAATCAACATGTAACAGTTAAAACCACCGCAAAGTTATGTCTGCCAGCATCACTGAAGAGAGGTCTGGACATGTTGTGCGAGAAAACCTTAAGAAACAGAGCTGAATGGAACAACTCAATACAGGAAGAGTTATTTTAAAAGCACTATTGAGGTACAGTAGACACATTTCAAAAAGACTTTATTAATCACGTATCTGGCTGTCGTTAATTGTCATAGTAGCTTGCGCTTTCACACAATGAAACTTTCCATCATCTCCCACTTTTCCCCCGCCCTCAGATTGGAAAGGTCACTGCAAAAAGCTGTTTGAACTGTACGGCCCGTTCCTTTACTCACTCTGTTGTTCTGGTAAAATACGTGCTGGTGAGCAGCAACCTAGTTTTCAAGGTCTGCACTTTAGTTTTAGTGCTGCAATGGCAATAACTATGGGACCAGTCAGAAGGACAGATATTTAGTGTATTTTTTGCCAGCATCTACAATTCTTCTCCAGCAATTTTATTTTGCAGCAGTTGTGCCCTCTGAATTATGGAAAAAAAAAAAAACAACAAAACAAAAAAACCTAGCTATGCCTGTCCCTGTGCAGAACTTCTTCCTGCCTCATAAATTTTTTGTTGACCCAAAATTCAAAACTCACAATTTCTACCTTTCCTTCCTCCATCTATGAACTCGAAAGTAGCATATCTTGTCCTGCACAGGCATGTCGTAGAGAAAGATCCTGAGCTTTATACCGTAACTGGTTGTGGAGAAATGTAATAAGTTTGGGTGTCAACTTCTAAACTATTCATAGGATTTAAATCATAGCCTCTTACATGCATCGAATCTGTTTGTTAGGCAAGAAAAATTCCAATCACACTATCCCGCTATGTATTCAGCCAAGTGTCCTATTTTGTGAGGTGCTGATAGAAGGCTGGGGTGGGGCGGGATCACAAAGAGCTTATGAAGCTGCAGAACAAATTTCAAGCGACACATTCATAAAGTAATGCAAACAATACACAGCTAAGAAAAGAAGGCGAGATGTTTTTCCTGGCTATGAAGCCATTGTAAGTTTTATAGCTAGTGAACAGAATAAAAGGCAGAAGGCTTAATCTTTCACCAGAAAAGGATGAATTTGATATTGAGACGAAGTAGTGCTTTTAAGTCAAAATACTTTGTCATAGTATAATTTTGGGTAACTCACTGAATCCAAAGGTGTTTGAGAATCTTTTTAACTGTTCTGCTGATGTGCAAATTATGCATCTCAAAGTTCTGTGTAACCGTAAATGAAACCTATGATAACAATTTGCTTGCAGCTTCAGGACTTGAGTTACTCTGTATATTTACCAGAAGCTGCATTCTGTGTATCGTTGGGTGCTACGCACAAAAAGCAGAACGCAAACAAGTCTGTCCACCCACTTTCCCCATTTTCATCTCTCTTTAGCAAAGTGTACTGAATTATACCACATATCCACACTTTGTGAGAGAAACTCTAGGACCGCTGTATCAAAAAAGCCAGTGAAGAATTTTTCCTGCTGACTTCTTCAGTCTTGAGAATAAGTACTGCACTTAAGTCTTTCTCTGAGATTCTGGGTTCTGCTCTGAAACATTGCACCTACTTTGGAAAAAAAAATCCCAGTAAATTGCAGTTCTTCTGAGGTATGCAGATTAGGAAATTTTTTTTTTAAGAGCTGCATTTAGTTTTCATCTGCATAGTTCTATAAATATTCAGTAAAAGTGAACATGAATTTTCTTGGTAAATATTTTTATTCTTTATTACACTCAACTAGGTAGTTTCTTCCTTACTGGAAAAAATATTTACACATGTGGTCCAGGACAGAGCAACTTTCAAAGAATTTCAATATGTCAAAATATTTTATTTTTAAAAAAGGCATTCGATAAAATTGATATCTTTACCCAAGTGACGTTTGGCATTGTCTGTAATCTTTGTATTTTACACCTGTTACGAAATGCACTGCCATCCCAAACTTGGAACAAATTCTCCTCTTCAAGAGTGAGGTAACTTCTGTGGCACGAAGGTGTAGGTTTCGGATCAGAAGTGCAGCTTTTATCTTGCCTCCCATTTCAAGTCTTAGTTTTGCCCAGAGATTTTGCCCTTGCTGCCACATTTCAGCAGTCGTCGCTAGTTAGGCTGATAGGCGATGGGATCGGTGCGCGTAGGCGAGCAGCTCTGCGGTGGGTGTCGTCCTGCTGGACACGAGCGTTGCCCTGTTTCTCAAGGCCTCCATCTTCCTCTGACAGCCCGGTGCTTGCCAGGGGCCGCTGTCAGGATGGCGCAAGCCGGCGGTATCAAAGGGCTTGTGTAAGGTGTAAAGGCTTGGGAGGAGTTCAGGCGTGTTGTAGCCTCCGTGTGTCCCCTCTTCTGATGCTTCTTTAACGAAATCATAGAATCGAATCATAGAATCGTTTAGGTTGAAAAAGACCTTTAAGATCATTGAGTCCAACTGTTAACCCAGCACTGCCAAGGCCACCACTAAACCATGTCCCTCAGCACCACATCTCCCTGGCTTTTAAATACCCCCAGGGATGGGGACTCAAGCACTTCCCTGGGCAGCCTGGGCCAGGGCCTGACAGCCCTTTGGGTGAAGAGGTTTTTCCTAATATCCAACCTAAACCTGCCCTGGTGCAACTTGAGGCCGTTTCCTCAGGTCTTATCACTTGTGACTTGGGAGGAGAGACCGACCCCCGCCTCGCTACCAATCCTTTCACCACGATGTGCCCGCTTGGCAGAAGACTGGCGGGACGGGGGAACAGGCCTTCGCCTCCCACCCGCATACCTGCGCCTTCCTTCTCCCTCCCGTCGTCCTTCCCGGGGCGTCTGCGTCGCCAAGCAACGCCTAAAATGGCCGCTCCCGCGCCGGGCACACCGGGAGCGGCAGTGCCGGGGCCCGCCCGTTCGCCGGGCTCCTGCGGACGAGGGACTCCATTTCCCAGGAGGCACCGCGCTCGGAGAGCGGCGCTGGGGAAGAGGCGCCGGGAAAGGGCTGAGGGAGGGGATTTACCTGCGCGGAGGAGGGCACAGGTAGGGCGCGGCGCGGAGGCTGCTGGGACTTGTAGTTCTCAGCCGACGGCCCCTTCGGGGAACCTGCGTGTCGGCCGGCAGACGGGGAACTACAACTCCCAGCGCGCCGTGGGAAGGAGCGGGCAGGGCGCCGCCTGAGGGCGGGGGGTACGAAAGGGAACCTGCCGCCGGTACTGCCGGGGGTTGTTTCCTCAGGTGAGGGGACGGCGGGGGAGGGCGGCCGGTTCCCTCAGGCGGCGGAGGGCTGCGGGAGGGAAGGAGAATGGAGAGTTCCCGGGCGGGCGGCGAGTCCCCGGGCGTTGCCCCATTGTTCGGGCCGGCGGGCAGGTGAGGCGAGGCGAGGCGGTGCCGGCGCCGCTGCAGCTTTCGGCGCGGCCGCAGGCGGCAGCGGGCCCTGCCAGCGCCGCCGGGCGGGGAGCGGTCTGCCAGCCGCGGCCTAGGGCCGCCTCCCCCTCGGTGTCCCGCCGCCGGTGAAGGCGGCGGTGTGGGGAGGGCTGCTGGGGCCGGCCCTCGAGCGGCCTCCCGGGGGTGGGCAGCGGCGGCAGAAGTCCATGTTCGAGCGGTGCAGCCGGCGGGAGCGGGGAGGGCGGGTTCCCGCCGAAAAAGCCCCCGACCCTCTCGCCGGGGCTGGGCCGGGGGTGAGGGAGCCGTGCAGGGTCAAGCTGGGGGAGAGTCGCCCCTCGTTCCAACTCCTTGCCCAGCTTTTTCAAGGCTGCTTGGTTCCTGATACATCCGCCGTTGAAGTGCGGTATTCTCGAGACGCATTTGGAAACGAATCATCTCTTTCTCATGGTCCAATAAAACTTTGGATACTTTTTTCCTAAGACATGAACTCAGTTTACTACAGTTTTTGGCAATCTGAGACTTTTTAGGGTTGGGGGTGTTTGGTGGTTTGTTTTTTTTTTTTTTTTTCTGGGTAAACTTCAAGCAAATATGTACCTCTATAACACAGATTTTTGTTGCACTGTTTAGGGGAAGAAAAAACCCATGTATATGTTGAGTTTCCAAAGCATCTTCCCCTGTAGTGTGTAGCTCTACTACTGGCATCCAGATTGCACCAGTATTCATTTCTGCTCTTAGTTTTCAAGGCTGCAGCGGCTGTTGTAACAGCAGACTGTGTTACTGCCAAATTTGTGTTGACTGAACAACAGTAAGTGTTAGTGTTAACTAGTGTTTGCTCTAGGCACATTCCAGGTATGTAACTGCTTTTGAAGCAAAGCCTAGCTTAAAGTAGATATCCTCATTGTCTTGAGCGGAAGGTGTGTATTCTTAATTGTTGGTTGCTGGCCTATTACATAATTATTTTCATGTCAGGGTAGGGATAGCAGTTGTTTTCATGGGTGCATGTTAAGAAAGCTGGAAAAACAAGTCCTCCTTCAGCTTTAGTTTATGAAGGATTGTTCTAAGCGCAACACACATCTGTTCTTCTGCCATGCAGGTTTATTGTGAAACTTGCAGCATCAATGAGAAATTAGCAGTAAACCACATACCACAAGCGTTCAGTGTTATCTAAGGAAGATGCAGTGTTCTGGTGCAGACCTCTGAAGGAGCTGGTAAGTGAGAGTTTAGGCCTTTACAAATGTGTTGTTTGTGAGGCTGCGTTTTGACCTTTCTGTTTTATCATGACTAATTCAAGGTCACAACAGAATTAAGAAGCCTTTGGCAGTGGAATGAGTGTGATATAGCTTTAAACTCTGATCTGCTGAGTGAATTAAAAAAACACCTGAAATTTAGGCAATGTTTCTTTTTACTGCCATCTTTTTCAATGTACCTGAAAAAATTACCTTGCTCCAGCAACACTTTAAGTAAGAAAGATATGGATAATACAACAGAAATAATAGATACACAGCTATATGTATGGAAAATGTAGACATAAAGATGAATTGAAGAACGCTTGCAGGAGTGGGAGGAGAAAGTCTTTTAGTGCTTAGTGTTCATGAATTGCTTGCATTCTTTTTTAAAAGCAACACGAAGAAGAATTCGCTTAGCGAATCTTGATGTGTTTAGCTTATGTGTATTGTGGCACTTGAGATCCAAGTTGACAGGGATTTGAGATTTGTTTCAAATGTGAAACTGTGGTGTGAAATACTTGTTTTAATTAAAATGTCTGTGTTCTCAAAACTGTATTGGCATCTCAAGTACAAATACTTTCTAATTCGGGCTCCAGTTTGTACATGGCATTATCTTTTTTTCCATAATCCAAAGAGAAAACACTGCCAAACATGAAACATACTCCATGGGCTTGTAAATTGTTTTGCTGTGGGTGTCTGATCCTGATCAAATTCAAGTACTTAATTTAAAAACGAAAACTCTTTCAGAGGCATGGTTAGTCTTTGCGTATACTGAATGTCTTGGAGGCTCTAGGGCTTTTTCCATTCTAAAATTACAATTATGGTGTAAAATATTGTTCGGGTTGGCAATAGAATGGTTATGATTGACTTGTGGCTGGAAAGCAGTAAAATGAGTTGTTACTTCTGTGGTTTTGTATGGGGAGACCAATTAACAGTACGAATCCCTACTTGAAGTTGCTGTCTTGTTTGGAAGTTCTGCACTTATTTATTCTTTAACTTACAAGTTACAAGCTCTTTCCAAGCTTGCCAAGGTGTGGCACAACCAGGCTTCAGGAACACTATATATGTTTTTCATCATATTACATACAAAGAGTATGGATGCCTAAGTCTGTCTGCTATCTTTCATGGGCATTACCCTAAAAAAAAAAGTAGATATCTAGTGTTATCTTCATGGCTTGAATTTCTGCCTCATTCAGACAGATGTTATTTGTATATTATATTAATGGGCTTCTAATTTTTACTGGCTGATAGAGAATCCAGCAGGATGTGAAGAAGTGGTTCTGCGACCAGGAATAAAATGTAAATTGAGTAAATATAACATATGTCTAATATGTTTGGAATCTTTAAAGCAGCGTGTTCATCTCTGCTTTCCTTTTCCTGCAGTTAAAACTGGTTCAAACAAAAAACCAACCAAACAACAACTACATATATATAAAGCTTAGCTATTGTCTCTCTCTCACAGAAATAAAAAATATTGGCTGATGATTTGAGGGCAAATAGATCTCGTGTCCTATTTCTACTGGAACAGCTGCAGGGCAGATCTTCTAGTTTGTTAGACTCACCATTGGCTGTGAACCAGTATCTGTCATAAATGCAACAGTATTGTTAATTAGTATCTTCATTTATTTGTTTAAAATACATCCGTCTCTAAGCACATCCTGAGGATCGTTTAAACATTAGACTTTGCTGGACTGCCTTGAAAAACCCTGAAGTTTTGTTACTCAACTCTTACTGCAATAGAAAGGCATAAAAAGAAAAAAAAACCTTTGTTTTTAGAAGGTTAAATGTGCAAATTAAAGTTATATCCAGTGTGATCTAAAACAGAATTATTCATAGCATTTATATAAGTACTCTTATACTGTCATACACAAGTGGAAAGCTCTCTGTCAAGCTAGGTAAGTGCAATGCCTACATCCGCAGTCATTTACCGAGTTGTAAGTAGCTTCTGTTCTGCTCAAATGTGCTCAAGAAGAAACTGTTGCCATCAAAGCTATGTTAGGTGTTCCTGGCTTTTGGGGGTGTGTACTGCACTCTAGAAAGGTTGTCTCCATTCATCTTCTGAGATGACTTCACCTTTTTGTTAAAACAGGTGTTTGCATTTGAGGTATCTTGTCACCCCAGGTATTGTTGAAAAATAACATTAAAGCTTTTTAGTCAGCAATTTATGGGCTTAGCTGTAGGTTAGAAATGTATCTTTCCATCCTCGTGTGAAATTCCCAAAGCTAAATTTTCCCTGCTGTTTTTGGCAGTGCCGTCACTTTCCAGCATTTCTGTAAACTGCCATAATCCAACTTAATTTTCACTCCAGAATGTGGTGGCGGTACCCTTCCTGAAGCGAACTAGCTCTTAGTATCTCATTCTGGAGAATCTCTGTATGTACAAAGGCTCCTTGCTGCTTACATTCCTTGGTTCCTATAATCTACATTGCCAACAGCAAGGCTAATTGGGCACTGTCTCAGCCTTTGTCAGCCAGCTTCACACCCATACAGCACTTACATTGACTATCTGCTTTTCATTTTAGTATAGGTGTCATTTTATTTACATGTATGTAAATGTGAACTGATGCAATCATGGATGGTGCAGCTTGATGCTGACAGACCTGACATCCATTGTTACGCTTAAATTGGACGGTATCAGGATAGTGCAAGCTTTTCCTGCTCTGCCCCAATCCTCACTAACTGTAGAAATTAGTTGTAGCAGTAAGACTGGAGTTTGATTTTTCAGTCCTTGATCTTGGAGCTCTCAGCTGATAGCAGGGGATAATAATAAGTTTTCCCACCAAGCTGAACTAATCTTGTTTTGAAGTTGAGGCAACAGGCTATGTGTAAGTGATTTAAAAAACTGCACTGAAATTAATCATAGGAACTGCTCAATGATTTTTTTCTTTAGAAAAACAACTTGCCAGGGGTCATGGTATGTATTTTGCAGTAATTTAAAACTCATCTACTGGATTATTAGTTAACAAAAATAGTAACAAATTTCAGTTTGTGAAATGAGTCACTAAAGGAGTTTTCCCCTGCAGTTGAAGGCTTTCCTTCAGATGCTTTCTCTTATTACGCTCTGGTTAGAGGGCCTTGTCTGTCCCCATGTTTTACTTAAAATATGAAAGACTATATTTTGGTAAAGCCATCAGGCTGCAGGTACAGCAGTTCTGAGGACTGGATGTGGCTTCCAACATCATATTGCCTAGAGAATAGGCAGATATTATAATATTGACATAAGGAGTGTCTGAACAATGTAGATCAAGCATGACGTAGTGCCTTTTAGTTTATCCAAACAATTTGATGTAAGAAATGTGGACTTTCTTTAGGTTATGTGTGGGGTTATATGGCAAAAGTGGAGGGGGGGGAAAAAGCAAGGCTTGTAGCAGACTATCTACAATATTCTGTTCCGCATTGAGAAAGTCTGTTCTCAGGCAATTGAGAAATACTCCTTGTTAACAGACAGACTTCATTAATGCTTCATGACTGTGCTGTCATGGGAGAAATTAATTGCAGTATTGCCTTTTCAAAGTGGCCTGTGCTCTCTCTCCTGATACAAATCCATCACAGTTCAGCGCTGCAGCCAGAGGAGCCTGTAGCTGCGGGGAGGCTTATCAGTGGTGGTGCCAGGCGGTAACCGTTCTATTGCGATCACATTGATTTTTAGATCCGGGGTGTGGAATAGTCTCTGCGTGGCCCAGTTTGGAGCAGACTGATAAGGCTCCTTGTTTCTTAGCAACCACAGTCTGACCTAGCCAGAAACCTGCCCCTCTGCAGCTGGAGGGAAAATTCTGAATGTCTCAAATTTGTGTCTTGAACGAAGGTAAGTCATTCCTTACGGCATATTTAGTTTAAAGGCCTTTGCATTCAAATAAAAGGAATATGTTGGCAAAAGTTCCTTAACAAAGGGAAAGCGTAACTAGTAAGATATTCTAATTTCTTTCCCTGTTCTTATTTAGACCTGTGTCTTTCCTGGGCATGGAGGTGCCATATGTCCTTCTCTTAACTAGACTCGTAGCAGAAGTTGCCAGCAAATCTACTGAAAGTTCGGTAGGTACTTCATGTTTTTTGTCATGTTAGGTGCTATAAAAACAGAAGGATCAGATTATTTTCCTCTCACGTTGCAGTTCATAGAAGCCTCTCTAATTCAACAGAAACGACCTATACTGCTAGCGGTCATTAACTGCAACTTTTACAGTGGGTCAATTTGGTATGATGGCTGATTGCCTATTAAAGCATTGAATTCTTCCTAGTCATGTGCTTGTAGGCTATCAGGGATACAACCGATAATGCCTCACACCATGTGGAAAAAGCACCCCGATGATCAAAAAACCACTTTTCAGCCTGCTTGGTGGTTTAACTACGAACAATCCAAAACATAGATACCCAAAAGTTAACTTTTTAGATGACGGAGAAGCTCCGAAGCAAACACTGCTTCAAGTCACAGAAAAAGGTCGGAGTATAAAATTCTGCTTGCAGGAGAGTTCGATCAACAAAACTTCTTAAGAAACTGGTCATAAGTAGGTTATCCATAGGTCTTCTGGTTCTTTACTATAGTCTGCCTCCCTGTGATACACTAACAGTGTGAAGTCGGCCTACTAATTTCAGTTTTGACAGTCCCAACTATTTCTCCTGATAGCTTTGATCTCTGTCACCCCTGGATTTGATGGGTTTTGCTGATAAGCCTGGCTGTTACATGTTAGGTATATTTAACTTACTTCTATGGCTGAATATAGATCAGGTCTTGTTACTTTTGACCAAGAATATTTCATCTCTTTTTAAGACTGATTTGACTTGCTGTATTCTTTAGGGGAATGTACTTGCAAAACTTTAAAAGGTGTGGGAGTTTTGTGGCTTATTTTTCTTGTACAGATTCAGAGAGTGGATGTGCCCAACTCTATACGGGATGTTACTAATACCTATCAAAAGAACCACAGAGTTTCTGACAACCATTTATCTCTAGGCTTATGTCACAGCTTGTTGTAATTTGTAAATAATTTAGAAACTGGCTTTTATATAAACAAACAAAACATAAAAATAAACTATGTGCCTTCAGGATATGTGAAGTTATTCTTTTATATTAAATGTTGAAGGAGGAACCTTTTGTAGTTCTGCTGGGTTGCTCTGCTGAATGTAGATGTTATGAACACTTGCAATATGGGCATTCGGTGAAAACTGGTTTTTGCCAGTCATTTTGCCAATAGTATTTCTGAGCAAATCCGTTAGGGCATTTGTGTGGTGTTGTGGGAAGGATAACTCCCCCTCTGAACTGTGCTTCACTGAAGAATTTAGCAAGTATATTTCTAAAGCAGTTTTTTGAGGTTTTGTCCAATGTCAACAGTAGAGTGTGCATTTGTTCTCAAAGTGTTAGTTTGGGTAGCAGCTGCCAGGTCAAAATCAGCTTGGTGGTGCATCTAGCTTGTTCTCTCCTTGTAAGGTTGCTTAATGCAAAAAGAAAAAGTTGCAGCAAGCTTTAGCTGTAGTTGCTGCTTATTCCTCTGTGATTTTTTTTTTTTTTTGTTGAAGCATTTTAGTAAACTTAAGAACTGGGTGAAACATAATGCAATTTCTTTTGTTAGGTTTCAGAAACAGAATGCTGTGTGGATATGTTGGATTCAAACAGTTCCTGTCCAGTAACCAACCAGTGCAGTCCAGGTATAGTGTGGCATTGTTTAATAAAATTCCAGATTGTTTTTGACAGTTAACACCAAAATACAGTGCCTGATTAACTGGGAAGTGAAAACAAAGTAATTGGTGCATGTACATATTGAAGCCTTTCTTCCTCTATAGACACAAGGTAATGCTTCTTATGACTCTCAAATGTTGTTCTTGCATGGTAAGGGGAATAGACAACTATTAATAAGATTATTCTTTAACTTTTTTTATTTAGTGTGCAGTTGGATTATGCAAGAGCTATTGTAAATGCTTAAAAGCCCTAAAAGCCTGTATAATGAGCATAAAAAGCAAAAATTCTGTAATGCCTATCTAAGGGAGCATTAAAAATAACTTCAGTATTGTCTTGTTAGCACAGAATGCCTCATTCTTCCTTGTGCCATATATGTAGAGCTGTGTTCTTCTAAATGGAGTTTAAAAACTTCTGTCACTCTCCAGCAGTAGCAGAAGGGTGATCTTTTTTAATGCCATTTTACTTAGAATCAGAGAGTAAAAGCAGGGAAAATGGCTTCAGAGCCCACAGTAACAAGAGAATTGGTGACTTAAAAATTGGGGTCCCCTTCTGGGTTCAGTCATTTCCTTCTGATGGCTGTTAAAGCATTTTAAGCCTATCTATTTTCACTGCTTCGTTAACTTCTCTAACTGTTGCTTCATTTAATGCATTCATTTCTGCTTCTAAATGATCTTAGGTAGGGCATAAACAATTGTCTCCAAGTTATGGGATTGTGTTCTCTTAAATCTTATTGTAAACTGATAATCCACCAGTATCTTTGCTGTCAGATAAGTGCTTTGATGCTTTCTTCCTATTGCTGTAGAAAGTCTTTGCCTTTATGTTGGGTCTGTTTGTGTTTAGATTAAATGTCAGATGTAATTTATTACTGTGGGCATCAAACGTGCTGCTTCTCTCTAAGGAAAACGTAGCAGCAGAGCTACTACTACTGCATTTTCAAATCAGCACCTTACTAATGGTTTGCTTTATGGGATAATTGATACCTGTTTGGCTCAAGGCTCTATAGAACTGGATTTTAGCCAGCACAGTAAGTTGTTTTTTTTTTTTTTTTCCTTTAAATGTAGACCGTAATATGATGTAGTAGGAAAATCCTTCTAATCTTCATGTCTCAAGTCTAAGCCTCAAGTGAAACCATCATAGCTTTGTTGTATTAAATGAAGTTGTTATTGAAGATGTGCCCTAATTTTTTTTTTCTTAACAAAGACTTAGCAGTATGTGCATTTAAACATAAATTGAGAGATTTGAACATTGAAGACATAGGCCAAGCTGAAAGTTCAATCAGTTTCCAGCCTGCATGGTAGGGTGACTGATATAAAACACTCACCATCTGTCACAGAATAGTTTAAACAGGCTTGGGCTCTTCCTAAAGTGAAACAAATAGTACAATACTTGAGAGAACTGAGGCATGGGAAAAAGGCTTTATTATTGCAGTATTCGTATTTTTAGCTTGCCATGCTTCAAGTGATTGACTATAGGGACGCCAGCATCTTTTTTCATCCAAGTACGTTCTTTCTGGTCCCTGCCTACTTCTGTTTTCAATACTATATATTAAAATAGTATTAGATTTTGTTTTGACGGTGTATGACCCCTGAAAATAAATAGTAAAATTCTGCTGCTTTTTTAGTATTGTTGAGGGTAGTTACAGGTTGTTAGACACTTCACATGTTTTAGTTTTGAGAAAAATGGGAAGCAGTGAATGGAGCTATGTTGAAATTGCCCTCTGGGAGTTGTTTGCTAGTAACTCTTTCTCCTTTTTGGCCCTTGAAAGGTTTTCTCTTTTCTGGAATAAACACTTTGAAATGAAACCTCTTAACTTGTGTAATATAATAGGAAGCAGGAGGTGTTTGTAACCAGTAGCCCAAACAGAGGGAATTTCTATTGCCTCTACCTCTTTCTGAAGACTGGGAAATACATCCAATGTTGCTTTTGTTGTTTTCACACTTCTGTACATCTTATTCTTATGCAGGTTGTTACAGGCGATGGAACGAGGATGGTAGTAGCAGCTGCATTAAATGCAAAAATGAAACTCTTCCTGTTTCATCTGTTTACAATCTGACTGAATGCAGAAATAGTGAGTCATTCACCATCCCTTTATTTTGATGGGTGGTTTTTGGTACTGAGATCTCTTCTTGCATGTGTGGTCCAGCAAAGACTGTTCAAGAAGGGATCAAATGTGGCAGATTTTTTTCCCCCTCCCTTGTAAAACTTCAACCTTTTCCAAAGTCCTAATATAACTTTGAGCTTTTGAACATGCAACAAAACCTACGGAAACCTTGAAATTTAGTTTGCAGAAACTGTGCGAAGTGCTGTGGAACCATTCTAGGGGCGGGGGGGATATCAAAATCTTGTTGTGTATTACCTAATCTATGAAGCCAAATGCAACATTTTAAAAAAAAAAAAAAATCATTCTGCCCAATGTAAGTTCTTAAAATAAAAAACTCCTAAACATCAAAATGATTAAACTTACAGGGTAGGACCTGTATCAAACATACAGTGAATACTGAATTTTGTGGCTGCTTTAATCTCTGCTGTACAAAAAAGGCATTTGCTGTGGGCGTTTGCTAGGGACTTCTCCAGAGCACAAAATAGCTCAGACTGTACTTGAGTTCTTTGAAAAATCTATATTAAGAAGGCTAGATTCATTTTGTATGTGTGCTTTGTTTGAGAGGTGAGAACCATTCAGTTCCTTGTAAATATTTTTAGTGAAAGAGATAAGAAACTTACATCAAGTTTCTGGGAAATGCACTACTGAATTACCTTGGTTTTGGACAAATTATGGTGATGCTTGTTTGCTTCCTTTTTTTTTTTTTTTGAAATTCTCAAAAGTGATATAAAGAATGAATTTTTCATGGCAGAAATAAGGATTCTTATACAATTTCAAATAATTACTGAGCAGTATAATAGCTTTTTACTAAGATTTCCAACAAATCTGTAGTTTTTGTCAGATTTTACTGTAAAAAAAAATTCTTTCTCATTCCAGCTGGTATCAGAGGAATGAATTTCCAAATGAATATAAGCACCGTAACTCCTTTCATACAGAACATAGGTGAGTAAATGGAAATAGCTGTTGAGTGCAGGCTTTGTGATTATTCACTGTGTACCAGCCCCTTCATGACACAGCACTGGAAACTAGTTGTAAAATATGTTTTTCTGCAGCATAGGTTTTATTCTAAATGTAGTAGCCATTTTTACTTTTTCTGGATTGTTCTCAACAAGTCTTTTATAAGTCTTAGAGTTGAGTTTTGAGGTAACTATTTTACTGAACATTTCTTTCGTCTTGTCCTAGTGATCTTGAAGTGCTTTTCTGGTACAAATTGAGCTGGTTATTTATGAAACCCCATAACTTGAGTTTTGAACCTTGTGCTGCAAGAGTTTTGGTTTTTAGGGGTGAAGCAACATGTTACATGTCTGTTACATCTTGGTTAGCCTTTCTATAGGTTGACATTATTGCTGCTGACCAGTCCTTTCTGTTTAACCACCTAAAAATACTTGTTTGACACTGGTTAAGAATAATACAAATTGAGAATATTTAGATAGCAGCATTGCACACTTCAGCAAGAGAGAGGATGCCAGATGAAGTGATTTAGTGTTACAGGGTGAGTGCTTATCATCAGTGCTCTTGAAAAGGAAAGCCAAAGAGCCTTGTCAAACTTGGGTGCTGCTGATCCCTTTCTAACATTTGTCTTGTCATGTGTGTATACTGGAAGTATCTAGTGCTGTTCAGAATGTGGACTTGTCAAGCAGAGCTTGTCAGATAGATCTGTTGTCCTAGTTTGTCTGCAACAAGATCATAAACAACTTTTGTTTCTTAAAATACTTGCTCTTTAGGATCATAATCTTAAATAAAGCAGCAGAATAAACACGCAGGGCATTTTTTGAGGCAGGGGAAGGGGAACAGAGGTGAGGGCACCTTTTGCTAATGTCTGCCTCCCTGGGGTGGTTTCTAGATCAGTCACTCATGGAAAACATAATACTGGGTGTGCTGTACCAGTGGTATATTGTCTGTTGACAAGTTCTGTCTTTAGTAGACTTCATTTAAGGACTAAAAACACTGAATGTTGAGTGCCTCCCAGCACTGGTTTTGAAAGTTATATAAAAGAAACAGAAGGATGGATTAAAAATTTGTGGCTGTCTTCAGGAAAGTAGGGACTAAGGCTTTCCTGATGTTTGGCAGGTGGGGTTGGGGAAGTTGTTCATATAATGAAATGAGTATTGAAAGATCTTTGCAGATGTTTCGGTGAGGTCTGCCTGTATGTTAAAAAAACAAACCAGCCAACCACTTTGTTTTCTCCTATGAATATCAGGAAGTTGGTTTTTATCTTTTGTTTAACCCTTCTTTTAGAAGAGATTTCTAGTGAATAACAGTCTTTTCTCTCTTTTTTTTTTTTTTTTTGTACAGGGGGCCCAGGAGTGGCAGCCTCTCTCATATTAGGGACATTTTTCATCAGTTTAGTCCTGATTCTCTCTGTTGCTTCTTTCTTCTACCTCAAACGTGCCAATAAACTTCCTAATGTTTTCTACAGAAGAAACAAAGGTAAAGTACCTCTAATTGCCTATTTAATGTCTAAAGTTTTGGCCTTTGCTCAGTTTCTTAATTTAAAACCTTTTTAATTTCTTCGTGTCAGTGTTCTAACTGCTATCTCTTTTGATCATCCAAAGCAATGCAAACTAATGAAAAATTTTCTCCTGTTATGTGCTTACAGTATCATGCTTTCATGGCAGTGCAGAAGATGTCTGTTCTCAGTCTGTGTGCTTAGGTGCATATTGCACAGTATCTCTCACTAACCCAGCTATTGGTTTTTGTAGCTTTCAAAGATTTGCCGGAGTGTGCTACTTGATGTTAGTTGTCACTGAATATTAGATACCTGATTTCAAAAAAGAAAAGAAATCAGTGCTTTTTGCACAGAGGGCATTTTGGCATTTTTATAGAACTTAATAATACTTGTTTATTTCAGTACACAAAATGCCAGATGTTTATAAAGCCTTACAAAAAGCAGTTGTTTATTTTTGGTTTAGAGAGAACTGTAATACTAAAGGGCAGTGTACTCACCATGGATGTGTCAGCAGCAGAGAAAGGGAATGGGACTTGAGGTTCCTCATTACTGCACTACTCATTCAACTGTGTTCACCCTCTAAATGCAGGATTTACTGGGGCTTGGAAGAGCTAACTGCCTGCTTTTTTTTTTTTTTTTAAAGCAAACACCCCTTAGCTTTTCTTTTTATAGTGAAATTTTATTCTTTATTTCTGGCATTCCTGTTACTGAGAAATGAAGCCATGTAACTAAAAATGCAGTGACCTGACTTCATGCCAAAGTGATTCCAGGAAAGCTAGGGAAAGAACACCTGGGATGTACTTAGCCATAGGGCACCAAGACTTTATGTAGACATCTGGCTCTTTCAGATGCTTCTGTTTCTATGAAGTTGTTCTATGTGTCCACATTTTACTGGTCTTTAATTTCTGGGAGGTGGTGAGCAAAATATGTGGAAGGCAATGTCTCCATTTTGCCCAGTGTTCTGCATGAAACGGAGGCTGATCTATGTCTCACCTCTTCTATGCAGTGACTTTGATTCCCATGACAACCTCTAGCACAGCATTTGCTGTGTTAGAGCTCCTTCTGTTGAAAGCAAGCTGTTTACTGGTTAGGTCTGCTAAACAAGTAGACATCCAGTTATTTTCATTCATGTCTTACAGGACCAAACTCAAGCTAGACTGTCAGAATAGAAATAAGCTTATAAAGAGAAAAAGGGGGTGGGTGGAGCAATACAATTCCATTGTTTGGCTAAGAATGTTGTATCTAGTCATAGTAACTTCATGGAACATCACAAATCCAGTCTCTGTGGTATCATTTTGTGTAAAAGTGTGCAACAGTAGCTGCCTAAGGTCTAAATTGACCAGTGCCACAGGAACTGCTAGTATCCTAATCACAACTGCCATATTGAAACCTCTAGGTTGTTTTTGCGTGTGTCTCAAGTAAATTTAGTTAGTACAAGATTCTCCTTCAGTTTTTAAGTGGGTCAAGAGCTGTTGTGCTGTGACATTCCGAAGCTGGAAGGACACCAAACCTCTGTTGAGGCTTCAGTGATGCTGGTCTGACTTCCACATTTTGTACTGACAGTTCACTCTGGTCCAGCAGGCTAAAGCACTGGTGTCCTCCTTTGAAGGAGAAGCATTAAAACATTTCTCTGCCTTAATATCATGTTAGTTTTCATTCTGTCTGGATGATGATTATCATGTGGCCATAAAGGCAGCAACCTCTTGTATAAAAATGTTGCATCGTTCACTGCTCAGTTGTTTTCTATTTGTACTGCCTTTTTCTGGTAGTTGGCTCAAAGTGCCATTTTTCCTCTTGAAGCTTCTTCATATTAAAGAGAGATTGCTGTGGCTGCCTTCTTTGAAAGCAAACTAAGTCATTCTTGGAGACCTTTGCAACCCTGTATCTCTAATCTTGAAGAGTCCTATAGACAATGTATTCTACTAATGGGATTTCTGAATGTTCTGATCTGTTTTGGTAGTCCTTGTGACAAAACTATTTTTTAACAATAGAACTGTTCTGTTGCACGCATGTATTTTAGAAAAGTAGCAGTTCTACCCTTCTAGATTAATGATGGTTAGTCTTTCTCTTTCTCTCTTTTAGCATCTGTTCTCCAGCCTAGTGAAACAGTAAGTAAATTCTGTCCTTCCAATAGGAACAAGGAAGCATAAAACATCAAGTAAACAATAACTTAAAGTTTTAACAGTTCATTAGGGAGCTGCTTAATCTGATGTGTGAGAGACTGAAATAAAAATAAAAGATGTTTTGGGGTTCTTTGTCCAAACTCCAAAAAAGAGGTGAAAGATGAATACTGACCAAATGGATTCTATTGAGACACTTTCTCCAAGAAAGACTATGTACACAGTAAATATTAGTGGAACCCTAAAATGTTCCTGTATTTTTTAATGAAAGACTGTGAAGACAAAAGGTGCTTTGTTTGATGTGATCATTCTTCTGTTATGCAGGCATCCATGATACCTCCCCCAGCTTCTTCAGGTGAGGAACTGTTCTCTGGGGTGTGCTGCTACAAATATTTTACCTGTTGGCTTCCCTTTTATGCATCTCGTTACTGAAAAGCAGGCAAACTATCTCAAAGTGGATATGCTAAGAACACACGGCAAGTCAAAACAATTACCTGTAAAGCCTGGTATAGAACTGTGGAATCTGTTAAGGGGACAGAAATCCAATGAAATCTGTCTAGTAGACCTTTTTGATAGGATTTATTGCTTTAATTAATGTAGGCATGCAGTATTGATGGAGTACTTTATGTTAAAATAAATCTTTGACAGCTCCTAAAATAGATCTTCAACTTCTCTATCCTAATAGAGAAGTCTTACAAGTAGATGCAGTATTTTTTTCATAAGTGCTCAAAAATAAATTATTCAGTCTGGGACCTATTTTCAGGATTGGAATCTTCTTGACAATGCCAGGTTGGCTCATTTTCAGGCTTGCTGATTTGAAGCTTATCAGCTTCTTGAAACAAATAACACAGACCGCTTGGAATATCGCGTTTTGTGTGTATGTGGTGTGTGGGATGTTTGTAGGTTGGCCCTTCTGGGCCAGGTGGGTTTTTAATACGTGTGAAACTCAGGCAGAAATGTATTTGTTGGGGAAGATTTCATCTAATGAGCTTGTCTCAGTTTTCCTCCCCAGTTTTTCATAGTTTCAACCTATAAATATTACTGAGAAGTTCATACTGTAATCTGCTGGTTTAGACCAGATCTGGGTAATCCAAGAGCAAAAACTTGCTTTTTTGTGTGCCTCTAAATTTGTGCTACTTCTAGGAAATGGTACATGCTGCTCTTCTATTATTAATGAGCTGGTGAGAGCCTAATAAAGCATGAAATATCTAAATATGACTCTCTCCAAATACACATTTAAAAGGGCAATGGATTACACCTAATCAAATCAAGGCATTCTTTTAAGTGTCTCTGACCACGTAACAGAGTTCGAAAAGAAGTAGGCAGTAAAGGATATATTTTGCAAATGATAGGAAATTTTATATCTATACATGAAATTAATTTAGAGTGGCTAGGAAAGTGGATTTATTTGGCCAGGGTAATATGGTAAAATATCTTGTCTCTATGCTTGATCCATGTACTTTCAAGACTGACAGAACTTGTGGTAGCTAAAAAGTGAGACAGACCAAATCTTCTAAAAACTTAAGAAATAATGGCCTTGTAAGCTAAAGCAAAATTTCTAGTCTCACTTCTCATGTATGCATAGGCCTTTTTAATCAAGATGGTATAATTAAAATTTAATTTTTATTAATGCAAGTCTTTAACTTTTAAACATTTTTAGATGTGTTCCAAACTTGGTCTGGGTCTGGCTGTTAAACTGACAGCCAGCACTGCTTGTGAAAAGTCTTGGTTTCCTTACCTTTAATTTATGTCTGTTTTAAAAAAAAAAAAGTACAGCTGCCGGGGTGTTTGTTAGGGCTGAAAATGGAAAGCTACATGTACTGTAAACACAAATAATGGAAATGCCACTTTGTAATGAGCACCTTGTTTAGCAGGCCATTAGAAGGTTGTTTTAAAAGTTTATTTGTAGACTTTGGCTATATCAGCTCTATGTAGGGTTTTTTGTGTTTGTTTTTTTTTTTTTTTTTAAGGTCCAGCATGACTTTGGTCACTCAGGAATTGTTGGATGGCATGTGATGTTATGAATTAATGATAAAGGCATGCTTGTACGGCAGGTGCTAATGATGTTTCTGTGCCCACCATTTCAGTTCGGAAGCCACGATATGTCAGACGAGAACGGTCACTAGTGACGTCTGCATCTGCTGCTATGATCTCTTCTTCCGAAACCAGGGTCAGCAATGTTTAGCCTTCATTCTTGACTGAGGACTTTAAGTGTACACAGTGTCGAAGAAACTTTTTCTGAATCCACTGAAGTGCCAGGAAAACATCGCAAGCAGCTGACCTAAGTGGAAGCCAAATTACTGTGTCAAAGGGTTTGTGCCAAATGTTAACAGAGAAATGAACTAATGCAAAGATACTGATGGCAGGCTACATCCAGTTCGGTGAACTGCTTTGGTGATCTTGAAATGCACTATTCCAGCTCTGTGGTGTCACTTGCAGATGCTGTGTTTAAAATCTTTAAAGAATCTGCCTTTCTTTGGTACACTTTCAGTTTTGGCAAGTTCTTCTTCCTGTGTTGTGACGTGTTCTGTGTCCCCTGAGCTGAATGTCTCAGTGCTGCAGACCAACACAAAATACTGGGATTACTCAAGGATGCGGACTTGTTTGAAGGACCCACTTGTAAATGCTAACACTAAGTGCCACTGCTTTAACGTTGTAGGACAATATAACAATACTTAACATGCAGTATCCTTCTGAAGCAAAAAAAAAAATATGCCTCCTGGAGCATCCTCTTCAGCCTGTGACACACTGACCCTGGTTTTTAACTGTGAATATAGACCCACTATCCAGATACTGTTGTTCTTGGTGCTTTTGAAGGCTGTGGTCGGTATGAGTCCAATCCCAAGTATGGAAATTTGTTGGGAAGCTTTTCCAATTGGCTTCAGCTCAGTCCTTGGATAACGGGCCATTTGCTATGGCTTTGTAATGGATAGGCTGTTATGTCTGTCCTGCAGAGACTGTCTCTGCTACCTTCCTTCCCTTAACACAGCAGTTGAAGGGAAACCAAAATTCCTGCAGGGTAGCTGGGCATCCGTTAGACATCTCAGTGAGTACTGAGATGAACTGGAGAGGCCAGGTGAATTTCTGCCAATGCAATAAGGGGTTTCTTTGGTCAAGCCCTTTGTTAACATGCCTGACACCTGCAGGCCAGCACCTTATGACAGAGCTCAACAAGTATTTCCATGTTGAAAGTTCCAGCCTAAATAGCCCCCACTCTCAGATGCTTGTTCTGGCCCATCTTCTGCCAGCTCTGTGGCTGGGTAGTCACTTGATCAGCAAATTCAAGTAGCTGTAAAATAATTTTTTTTGGCTAGGTCATCCTTCAATTTTTTTTCCAGGCATGGTTGACTCTGTTGCCATGTGAACACATATATCGGCATAATGGGCACAGTGGTATGGGCACGAGAGTGGGTGACTGGGAAATAAGTGAAAAACCTGAGGTTGCTAAATTGGTTGAAGTGTCACTGTCACCATATGTGAAACTATAACTATGCAGCTTGTGCATTCCCACCTACCTGTGTTGCTGTTGCCTGTTTTGGTTTAGCTGGCACTCCGTTATGGGTCTATGCTCCTAAAATAATTACTTGGAAGGTCTTCATCAGCATCCACTGGCATGAACATAAAGTGGAACAGTCGGTTCTCTTTTTCAGGAAAATGTGAACATAACTGTCTTAAGCTGACATGACATCCATATGGAGAGTCCAGACCTTAAATCCAGATTCCCTTTTCTGTCTGGTTAAAAGCTTATTCAAAGCTGAAAGATGAGAACTGGGACAGGAGGAGATAAATATATCTTATTGAATAGACCTGGTTTTATGTAAGTTTCAGTGCAGTTGTGTTTACTTTTATCTCTCTCCTTCCAAGCTAAGGAGATCTCTTGTAGCATCCAAACAAGCTAGGGCAAAGACTGGGGATAAAGAACAAATCATGAAGAGGCCTCCGTGCCAAAAAAAAAAAGCCTGAATTGCTGTATGGAGAAAGTTAAGATTGTCTTTCTGTCACAATGAGAAATAACATTTTTGTTCTACTGGACAAAACTGAAGACAGCAGACAATGCTGTTTTGAGACCCTTCAGCTTTCAATATGAAATGTGCTTTATAGTTCGTATGTTCCAAGTTCAGGAGGTGGCAGTTTTGTTTCTGTCATTTTGATGTCTTTTTGTCTTTGTGCTGCTGTGATTTTTCCACAGGTAGAAATTATGTCTGGAGGTCATAGACTTTTCCTGAACCTAGTTGCTGAATATTTTCCTAACCACTAAGGAAAAGGAGTAACTATGCAAATAACGCCAAGAAACTGCACCTTTGAAAGCAGGGAGTTTCTGCTTGCAAATCTGTCAATGATAGTGCATTCTTGTATTGCTTAGTTGCTAATGTATTCTTTCTACACATAAATTATTGAAGAATCATTCACATCGTACTGTCTGAACCCTATCTTATCCTCAAGTGCATATTGTAACTTAGTTTAATGTCAAGCACCTAATGCTCTAACTTTTGTGCAGTCAAGTTTTTCTCAGTGATAACAACATCTCTTCCCCTTCCCATATTCTTCCCCTGCCCCCAGCAAACTCTTTTAAATGCAACAGGTATTTTTACTATTTTTTTTGTTTGAGGAACTCTTGTGACTGCCATCTGACACAGTGGATTCCTGGTCTAAATAGTTTCTCATTCATTTGCACTGTCAAATATATAATGTGGTGTTTTGGTTTCCATCTCCCTCCAAAATAATAATGAATACATATATATATTTTAAAAAATTGGCTTTAATGAACCCTGATATTGAATGTATTTGTATATTTTTAAATTGTGCCAAAATAAACATATTTGAGCTTTTTTTAATGACTGTGGAGGTCATTCCTGTGTTTCCTTTTCAAGCACAGAATTGAAGGGAGCAGAATGAGCACCCAAAGTAGATCATTGTTTCAGCTCACATGGCATGTTACCTCCACCAGAACTGAAGTTAAAAAAAGAAGTCTGCTGGATGCTCCTGCCCAGTTCTGCAGTAGGATAGCCAGGCTGCTCTTCTGCAGACTACATCTTCACACCTTATAAGTATAACCATATGGCGAAAGCCACCCATAATGGCTTCACTGGTAGTAGCATGAAAGTAACTCTTTAGCAGAGAATGTAGCTTTAGTAAATGACAGAATTTTTCTGATAGTGTATGTTTACTTAAATCTCATTCAAAGAAGATAGCAGGAGTAGCAAGAAAACTCTAAAAGAGGAGGCTGCTAAACAGTGCCAAATGTACCAGAAGTTGAGATAATCAGGATAATTTCTTAATTGAAGGGAAGATTATGGCCTTGGGTTTGGATATCTTCCCCCATCTGATCTCTGATTAATTTTAAAAAGCGTGTTCTTTTTTTGCCTTTACTCCCTGGGAATTTGGTACTCTTGTTGGATTTCTTTCTTACAAATGTATCTTGTGTTCTTAATTCCAGTTGCCAAAACAATCCATAACGAGAGCTGAGCCAAAGGAAGCTGGGATGCTGAGCCATATGGTCCGAAATACTAGTAGTTAAATTCAGCAATACTCTTTTTTCCCTCACAAAACTATCTGAGATAGCCTGATGTGTGAGAAAGATGCTGCCTTTAGTGAAGTATACTGATGAGGAAGGATATGCCAAATGCTTTAATGCCTACAGTGCATGCACTGTGGAAAGTCTAATCAACTTTGGTGTCAAAGCCAAGGTGACAGTGTTGCGTACAAAGAGAAATTGACCTGGAAAATTATCCCACTGGGAGAGGAAGCCTTAAAAGTGGATTTGTCAGTTAAATGGACTCTGACCACCATGCACACCAAAATATAACAGCCTTTGGGAAGAGGAAGTACTAAGTGTCCTTGCCATTAGTCAAGGTGTATTTTGCACACCTGAGAGGAGCTGTCTCCCTTATCCATATGACACCATCTGAAGGTGAGTGCATTGTAGATGGAAGACTCTGACAATCATTTCTTAAAGTTGTAAGTCTAAAACCTTATGTTTCGCTAAAATCTGTTATCCAGTGATAGGCCCTCCAGGAGGCTGGTGTCACATGCATAAAGAATGCAACAGAAATGATATTGCACACAGACACTCTGAAGTATTTTGCTGTATGAAACTGCATGAAGTTTACTAGATTAAGTGATAAAGCTTTGTGCAAACATAATTACTTCGGTTCAACCTACCTTCCCCTAGGCATATTAATCAAAGTTCACTGAAACTGTGTCCTGAGGTTGTCTCTTGTGTCTTTCTCTGTGGGTTTTTTTTTCCTCTTCTCTTTCACCCACCTCCATCAAAAGCTTCTTAGGAACATGGCTTGGAAATACACCTGGGATTACGGGCGCAAGCCTGTAACTTCCTGACAGTAAGATTTGAAGGCTGAAAGCTGTTAAACTATAGAAGAAATTGAAAGGGAGAGGGAAAAGAAGCTGGGGGGACAACTTAGGTGCTAACTGGGAAAAAGGAACAATAAGGTTTTTGCTCTTGTCCCTCTACAGTTGCGCAGGATGCAATCTAAGTTGCATGGGCAAAGAGAATGGAAGAGTAGGAAAGAATACCTAAGTTGATACAAAAGCTCGAGGCTCTCTCATCTACTTGAGATTTGTAGATAACTGAGTGGAGAGATTCAGCTGTGTGGGACTGCACAGAAATGCTGTCTGCTACCAACGGCTGAGCTTCGCAGGAAAATGTAGCTGTGCTGTGCCAAGCTAGTGCCTACAATGGTGAGAGAGTAACTTTGATTTAAAAAACACAAACAAACAGAAGTTGTACCTGCTCGCACACAGAATTAATTTGGTTGTCATTTTACGTTGTTTGGAAGAATGCACTTAAGATAGAGCTAATGTTTGAAGTGTGCTTGCATTGCTCTTGCTACCAACACTGTAGAATCATCATTTGCTGAAATGTCTAAAGGCTGCTTTGCATTTTTGTCATCTATTTTTAATGCTCCCTGGTGAGGGAAAAAAAAAAGAAATTATATAGTGTTTATCACTTTAATAGCCTTGACATATTTTTATTGCTAACTGATTGGAAGCAACAGTATTCAGATAATTGCACTTCCTGTTTCAGAGCCTGGTGGTTTATGGCCCTTAGTAAAGTGTTAAAAGTGTTTTTAAAATAATAGTTTCAATAAGATGTGATGCAGCTCTGAAGTATTTGCTCCAAACGATTAGGTCTTTACCATGAAGGTTGCTGTATTCTGTAACAGGACTAATATAGAAGAGGTTAGGTTTTAGACATGTCATACTGATTTTGTAACGAGTGTTGTTTATAAATAAGTCATCTGGTTTGTTGCAATTTTACATCCATCAAATGGTAATGTTCTCTTCTGCTTCACAATCCCAGTTCCCACAGGAATGCAGTCATTTTGAGGGGAGTGCTCAGCTTCCTAAAGCGCTCAGGCTGTTCCACAGTGCTGTAGTACAGGCCGTCAGCTCATCAAATTACTATTTGTCAGTGCCTGTAAAACTCCAGTGATTTTTCTGATGGCAATTACTCCCCTTTAAATACCAATATGTAACTGTTCTTTCCTAGAACATAATCTTTTCTTACCAACTTAAACCTCATTCTGCTACTTTCTGTTATCGCCATTGTGTTCACACTGCAGGCCCCTGAGATACAACCTACAAAGTACAGGGGGTGGCACCAGCATTTGTGTGTGCTCCTTATGATATGAAGAATTCCTAGGCTTACTTATGAAATCTGAAACTTTCAATGGGAGTAAGAAAAAGGGAAACCTGCAGAGAGAGGTAATTTTAAATATGTGTCTGTGTGTGTATATATACATATACATATATGTGTGTGTATATACATATATGTGTGTGTGTGTGTATACACACACACACACTCTGAAGCTAATTTTAAATGCTGCTCAAACTATTTTTGGCAGAGCTTAAAACAGCTACACAAATGTTTTTAGCAGTAATTGTGCTAAAGAGAATGATTTAGGAATAAGTTAACTACGGGGAGGCATCTTGTTTGCATGCAGCTTTATATATTACATAATGAACTGCTAGTTTATAATGTATTGAGAAATGAGCCCTAAGTAGTAAGGTTCAGGACCTTACTTGACTGAGGGCACTTGCGATTAGATATGTTACAATGAGGGAAAAACGCTTTTCATCAGCATCTGCTGCCAATTCACATCAAGCCCAGATCATTACTCACTGCAAGTTTCTGCAGTCTGGCTGCTGTGAACTGAGTTTGGCAGTCCTCTTCCCAGCACAGAACTGACCGTGTCCCAGGCCTTCAGAACTGGGACATTTGGTAATTTGGTTGATATTGCTGCTGCCCTCCCAGCAGAATTGCATCGGCTCAAGAATAAGGGTGGGATTTGCTTTCCCCATCACCACCACCCCTTTCTGTGTGAAAAGTGAGTGTACATCATAGCTGGCAAAACCGAAAAAAAATTCTAGAAAAGACAAAAATGGCAGTCAGCCATATTTCAGTGATGTTGCCTGGACCATGACCTTTCAAATTAGAAGCACACCACAAATCAGTCTTGGCAGTGCAGAAATTATGGACGAGACAGAAGATTCTTCAGGTCTTGGGACCCCTGTCACCACAGAATTATTTTTAGCATGACCTTATCTGACAAGGGCAAGTTTACATAGTTAGGTGCAAACAGTCCTTCAGTAGCTTTGCTGCTATTAGCAGGATTTGAACAACTCCAAAACCCCTGTGGCCTTGATAGCATGGGCACACTTCCACACTAACGCATCCATCTGAGAGGCATGGGTTCTTATTAGCTCTGTGGGGAAACAGTTCCTGAATCAGTGTTGGCTTCTGTCCTGCTGGCTCAGAGCTGGCGGGAGCTAATACACAGTTTTACGTATCCGTCTAATGAGAGCTCCATGTGTACGGTCCTGAGTCTCCATATCATACTACTTCATATACCTATGAAATTAAACCTATGAAATTAAACCATTGGGAACCTTCTCCAGATTCAGGAGAAGTGAAAAAGGCCCGAGGTATGATGAGCTTAATGTGCTTTGAATCCAAGCAGCTGAGAAAAAGCATGCTCTACAGCACTCTGGTCTCTCACTAAGCCTTTAGCATCCATGCTGACTTCGCTTTCTCTATTGCTTAAGCTGACAAACTAAACAGACGAAAGCTCGTAACAGCCTTCAGTTATGGAACAGTTGATACAAATTGTGGTAATCGATTTGTATATATGTGCCATCAACTGGATGAAGTCAAACATATCTTCATTCTCAAAGGAATAGGTTGAACCTGCAATTCTAGTGGTCAAATACCTGACAAAATGCAAAGAGCACCAGTGAAGGTTAAGTATTACTTGAACTGGATGCTTATTTGATGAGAGTTTATGGTCTGTATCTTAACTAAAGAGCCAGTTAAAGCAGGGGAGGATGAGATTTTACTCAGGCAAGATAGTCACATTTCTATTGCTGGTGTAAGAAAAACAATTATCTAGATGGAATATGGTGTTACACACTTTTTTGGGTTTTGGGGTTTTTTTTTTTTTTACATTCTCGGTCATCATCTTTTAGATCCCCAAGCAAGATGAACCAGAAAAATAGCTCTGGCTTTTCTATTGAGTTTGCACAGGCTAATCTAAGTCTTGAAGAGTTTGGAGCACCCTACGTGCAGATTTCCACAGCGCGGGTACAGAAGCATAACTTCCCAAACTGTGGGACAATCCCTCCTGCCAGTAGAAGGCCAGGCAGAGGAGAATTCAGGGTGCAGAACATCCCATACTCGCCTAAGCGCAGGCAGCCTGAGTGCTCCATGTTGCGTTGCCTGTTTGACATGTATGGCTTTTTCAGGCAGCGCAGGCTTTTTCAGCCTGCTTTAGCAGGCTCCGAGTGCTGTTGGGTGCTGTTTGCGAAGGTTTCTCCTTGGCTCTGAGGCAATAAAGATCGCCTGACTACAAACCCTGCACTGCTTGCTCAGCTCAGGGCTCTGCCTGCTCTGCAACCTGTCACTGGGCAAAGCAGGCCTTGAGAATTACTGGAATCGGTGTTCTGGAACTGGTCTTCCAAAAACGACACAAATGTCGTGGTCCTGAGAACATGAGGGACCGGGTCTGAAGGGGCTCACTGCTCACTTCGGTGTCTGCAGCCCTGTTTCTTGAGGCTGGTGCTGTGGGGGCTGCAGGTGTGACCCCAGCTGGGCCCATTTGTGGCTTTTGGTGGGGGCAGATCCCTCAGGTGCAGCCAGTCACCGTGAGGGCTCCAGGCAGGCAAGGGCTCCTCAGGCAGCAGAAGCCAGTTTGCGGAGCATGGAGTGGGTCAGGTAAAACTGCTCGGGGTACTCGGTTCGTGCCTTTGTGTCGTTCTTGGTGCTGGGGCTGGTTGTGGGTCTGAGGCTGTTCTGCAGCCTGGCCTTATCCCTGCTGAGGGTGGCTGGGTCACCTGCGGGGCTGGGGAGTGGTGGGATATATCTTGGGAGGCTGCAAAGAACACGAGTAGGGATTGTGGTAACTTGTGGCTGTGAAAGCACCTTTGTGCCCGTCCCTTTATCTGTGAGGTCGGTTTAGCCATGCGGACCCTGCCTGCCTGCGTTCCCTTGGCCTGAGCTTGCCTGGAGCCTTCCCTTGGCTCTCGTGTGAACCGCAGGCAGCTACAGCGAGTGGTTGTGGGGCGGCTGTGAGGTCTGGGCAGCCTGAGACGTGGTGGGCGGCTCTGGTTTGTGGCGTGCCTTAGCTTCTCTGTAGGTTTGCCCTCTGTCTGTCTGGGTGTTTTTAATGGCTTGTCCTGCTAAAGTAAAGCAAGGCTGCCTGCTGGTTTCAGGGAGCTGTAAAGCAGGTCCTAAATCCATCCAGACAAAAATGGTTTTGGGTTGGAGTACTTGCACTATCCCCACCCCACCCCCCCAAAAAAAAGAAACAGCAGCAGAATTTAAACCCTCATTTTTCTTGTATTTAGCTGTGCTTGCTGTACAGTCTCTTGTGGGAACATGGAGAGAAAGAGAGCAGGGAAAACATAATTGGTGAATACTCTTCTCTAATGTGTTGCTGATGGGTGGCGTCGAGAAAATTACTGCTGGGTGATGTCACTCTTCCAAATGCACTGCTTCCTTTGGACTTTCCTTGGGTTTTGAATCTGTCTCCAGCTGGGTGGTGTCTTTGTGTGGGCCTGGCTTTATGAAGCGCAGTTACTCCTGGGCAAAATGGCTCAGGGCGTTTTTCCAGTCCCAGAAAACACGTCTTGCTGACTGTAAACCCTTTTCAAATTTATTTACGTTGGCAATGCTGAATCCGAAAGAGTTGCTGTTTTGCAGTTAGACTTCCTTTAGGTTTTACATAATTAGGAAGACAAGTTTTATCAAAATAAAATAGGGTGATGTTTTCTTAAGAAACTCCCTCGGAAGTTCAGTCAGCCCAATGCCGATGATGGGTTTAGCTCCTGGTAGAAATCTAAGTCTGACTCACGGAAGGTAACGGTGTAATTCTTTGTCTAGATTTAACATTCTCAGTCTTGAAGACGGGAAGTGAAAAAGCAGTGAAAAAAGAATAAGAAGCTTAATGGAGAAGTACATCCTGTTGCAAATACATGACTGCAGGAGAGTTTACTTTTCGTTTTCACTGCCTAATCTCATTTTGGTAAGGCAGAAAATAGCTGAATTCCCTAGCACCAGGAGTTGTATCAGTCAATCCTTTAGATACCAATATTCTAGCTCTTCAGAGTAGGTGAAGGGGATGTGGTTAGTTAAAGGTAGTTAATTTAATGCTAATTACAAAAGAAGGGGGGAAAAAAAAAATCCCTGACACCTGATTTGGGTGATCTGGATTTAGCCTGTAGCCAGGCAGTGCTGTCCTAATGTAGCTGGAAGGCTTTGTTAAATGCTGTTTTGACTTGGGCACTTAGTTGACAGTGTTGAAATCTTTACCTTGCCTTTCTCCTTCTCTGGAGTTTGTGATGAAGGTGCTGCTAGTGGTTCTGCCTGCCCTGCAACAAGTGGTGAATACGGTATAGTAAGGAGGAGTGAGTGTCTTTTCATTCCTGCAAATCACTGACGATGCTGGATGGCTCGGATTGCCGGCCCAGGCCTGGGCTGGGCCAGTGCAGCATTAATGATTGATACCCCTGCAGGTATCAAGTCTGAGAATCTCAGACAGGGTCCAGATTCACGAACTGTGAAAATGAGAACTATGAATAACTTTCTGGCTCCTGTCTCAGTGGTCTCAGCCATGGTCAAAGATCAGCTGGGCTACCGAGGGGGATGGGTTTTATTGCCTGTAAGGCACGCCTTTTTGTGCTAGCAAAGCAGTAGGCTCTGTTCAATATTGTTGCTGCTCTGTAGACAGAAACACTTCCCTTCTTTACAGGCTGTCAATCGTTCTGTCAGCCTTCAGCAGCTGTAAGTGAGCATCCATCGTTAATTACTTTTTCATCAGTTTCCAAGGAGGATGGCAAAGATCCGAACTAAGTTAATTGTATGATCGATGAGGGTGCTGTCTGAACCGCACAGAGTATTTCACTGCTGAAAACCTTTGAGGCATTAGCTTTTTTCTCCTTTTTATTTAAAAATAATAATAAAAAAATAAATTCAACTTCAATACAATCTAAAAGAAGCACTGTTTAAAAAAATAAACCTACCCAGAGAAGCGAAAAATTCTAAATTGAAGTGTACTCTTGTAGATCTGCTTTCATAATGTGGGAGACATTTTAATTGCAATCTCTTGAGAGACATCAGCTTAAATCTGCTCTCAACAATACTTTTTGTGTGTGTGTATCAGTGAAGTTTTATCATTTTAACAGCCCATTGGAGCATGGGGCAAGGGTTTTAGGCTGGGCAAGAAACATGGAAATAGAGAACTATATCAGTCTTTCTGTGCTCATAATAGATAACGTTCATGCAAGTTCGCAGCAGCTTTCATGAGCTGATGAATTTAAAGAGTGTTCACATGCCTCTTGATATGAATATTGTCTTGAAACTATTGTTTGTATTGTAATTTGTGCCTTTGGGTCAGGGCTGGGAAATGAGGCCTGCAAGCTTCACCCCCTTTCCCTTTTATCCCTTCCATTGTGCTTCAGTGTTAGAGTTACCGTGTCATGCTCAGAACAAAGTCCAGAATGCATGAGAGCATATTGCTCTTCTGTACAGATGCAAGGTGAGCAGAGGGATAGTACTGTGACTGCAGTGCAAGAGTCTTTCCTTTAGGCTTTCCTCGTTGACCTTGAACAAGTTACTTGAGAACAAAAAGGCAGCATTATTTTCAGACTTACTGGAGAGCACGTTAAGGGCTGAGAAGTGCTCAGGCTCCACATAAGTGTGTGATGTGGCATCTAGACTTTCTAGCTATATGGTGTTAGAAAGTGCAATGCAAATACGGAATTTAAGCACCACTCAAACTCAGGGAGTGAGGAGTAAATGGGAACAACTTCAGACCTCTATGCCTGAGAGCATCACCTCACAATAGCTCTGCCTGTGAGCCCATGGCCCTGCCCTCCTTGAGTCCTGTTTTAACTGCAAAGGAATGCTGAAGTACTGGTGAAGAAAAAGGAAGATCTGTTAACAAGAGCAACTTATCCTGAGGCTTGCTAGATCCAGTGCTAGGCCAACAATAGAAGTCAGGGGAGGGGGAGATAAAAATGATAGTTAAAATATTGCTCCACAGGGAGCCAGGTCACAAAGCAAACACTTGAGGGAGGTGGCTTTTTCTTGGGGAGTTGTAGTTGTTTACTGCTCTGTGGAGGACTGCTGTGCTCTGTGACAGAGATTCCTGTTGGGAGAATGGACTCTGGTGCTGATCTGAAAAATGGGTAGGAGATCTGGGGAATGATAGGTAACGCACGTATCACACATCAGATTCCCAAGACCCATGGGCTGCAGGTTTAAACCAGGACTTAACATGTAACTATTTTAAGATACCAAGCAGATTTTTACTCTCCCATATACTCAGTGTGATTGACTTTCTGTTTAAAGTGCAAAAAGCCAGACCCCTTGCTTAAGAGAGCCTCCAGCCCAAATTCTCAGTAGATCTCACACAAGTAGGTCTATGACGAGGGGACTGGGTGACTTAGCAGAAGGGATTTGGCGTGTTAGTTTTATTACTGTATGCATTCAACTCTCTGGACTTCCAAAATGAGAAGGATTGTTGAAGCTTCTTTATAATATTGCTCTTTGTAGAATACTGTGTGTGTTGCATTTGAAGCATTGCCTGCGTTCCCCTGGCTTGTTGCTCAAAGTTAGAACAAAGCTGATTTGTTGCTCTTGGTGTTTAAAATGTCCATCACTATAAATCAAGTACAACTACATCAGCAACACTTAGAATCTCCCTCTTATATCACAGCAAACAAGTGCTAATTAGTTTTTAAGGCTTACTATAATGCAGCCAGGCTGCTAAAGAGCATCTCCAGATACATCAGATGGTTCCCACCTTCAGCCACAGGGGTAGGGTATTAGGCACAGACTCAGTCTTAGGACAGGTGTGGTTTGGTGTATTTAAAATACAGCATGTATAGGGAGGGTTTCTCTAGCTGTCTGTTGGATTTACGTACCTGAACTAAGATTTGTCCTTTAACAGTAGAAATGCCCTTGTGAGTGTATTGATTTTATTGAGGCCAGACAAGCTCGAGGAGAGGACTTGTCCTTTATATCTGTCTTTCTGGGCAAAGATTCTAGCTATTGGTAGCTGGTTGATAACCTGGTACCTCTGCTAATCTTCCAAGTACTTGGCAAGGAAAACTGAAGAGTCTGAGAAGCTCTGTGAGACTGGTACCATATGTGCACATAATGAATCTGGAATACCCAGTCTCACAGTGGAAAATGATGAAATTGGATTACGTTCATCGTCCAGCTGCAACCTGGGAATCTTGCATGCATCTTCCTGAAATAAATGCATGTTAGGAAAGATCATTTCAGTGATGAATCTGTGGCCTTGCAGACCTAATAATACCGCTGATAGGATCTTTCTGAAAATGTGTAATCTTAGGTGGACTTTTTATGTGGGAGTCTTAAGCCCTGTTCTTCTACCTCAGAACCCTGGCAGTTGTCTTTGGCTGACTGAATTGCACGTGGGCAAATTGTGCTGTTACCAGCTTTCTGTATGGGACAGAGCCTCTAGTCTGTCACTGCGTACTAGGTTTAGGACCAGCTGGTGCATACACACCCCAAAGGCCAAAGGTGTACGGAGATTGATGCTGGCTTTTCAGCTTTGCTACTAACAAGGAACTCTTCAATCTGCTGTGCATTGCCACCCTACCCCTTTCTTGTACAAGGCGGTTCCCGCTGCCTTCAGGCACTACCTGCGAGGCCTGTCTGATTATTCTTGCTTTTACCAGCATCCCAGTAAATATTGTTTGAAGACAAGGTATATATTACTGATGTGCCATTTTACAGCACACCACACGGCTCTTTATTGCTGGGTGACACAAAGTCCAGGACCATGACCTTTTGAAAGCTCTCACTCTCCCCTAAGGAACGTCACAAGTAAATCACTGGCTTTTCTTGCTGATTATGGCAGTTAAGCAGTGGGGAACAAGACCCCTGCCTAATTTTTTTTTTTTTCCCCACAGTGAATTATCAGGTATATGGTGGCAGCTGTCACTTATCTGTGTGTCTCAGAAGTTAGATTCTATTTAAAATCTTGATACTGGAGGCTTCCATTTCCTTCAAAACTGACTTGGAGCAATTGTCAAACTGTTTTAAGTTTGATTTATGAAAATCATTATTCATGCCAGCTACAAGATCCCCTTTATGCCTTACATACTTTCCATGTGATACGTATGCCTTGCTAAAAATGCACCTTCTAAAGAGAATGAGAATTTTGCCTCTCAAAAAAAAAAAAAAAACCCTCAGTTTCAAGAGTCCTCATGCAGGAGCAAATTGAAAAAACTTAACTGAATGCTTGCTGAAAGGGCAATTTCTGCCCCTTCTGGAGGTAAGACTCTGCTGTCATAATATCTAAGCAGATATAGCTCAAAGCAAATGCTAGTCCTGCTCACAAGTGCTCTCACTCATGACTTGTTTCTAAGAATGCTCCTCTTGTTAAAAGAGCTAAATCAGTCTGAAAACAAGTTTTACAGCTAAATCCCAGGGAAGAGATGGCTGGAGATACTTGTTCTTGTTTACATTTTAAACACTTTGTAACTGTGTCAGTTCTTGAATGAATTTTCTTTAACAATGATGGCTTGAAGAGATAACTGCTTTCTTTATAACCCCTGGCTTCTACAAGTAAACAAAAAAGCTGGTTATGACCAGTATGGAAACAAGACCTGTCCTGTTGCAGCGAAATCACGTTCCAGCCAGATCTGCAGTTCTTGGGCTCTAAGAACAATTTGCCTAAAAGGGTGGGTGGGTAGACACGGGGAGTATGTGTGTTCGTTTGTTCATGCCCATCTAAGGAGCTTCTAGTGCTAATGGTGTTTACCGTAACTAAAAGGAAAGGATCCTTCATTATGTTCACGTTGCATGAAAACTATAGGAGGGCTGTGATGCTGAGCGCGTAAAAGCTGTGACCTGTGCAAGGAATCAATTCGAGTGATTGTAGTTTGCACCGCTTTAGTATTTTTATTTGTGTATAGATCTTTGGTGTCTTTCTTTAAAGTAAAAGCTGTAGGCTGATACCGACAGCCAATTCTGTCTCTAATATGTGTTGTAGTACAAACCTGCATTTCTGTGGAAGGCAGGTGATGGCCCATGCAAGTAGGGTGTCAGGCACTGAGGACTTGGCAGCATGTTTTTTTCCTTAGGCTCCCGGTGCCCTTCAGCAGGCCGTGGAAGAGGGCTAATTCCCATTTTTACAGAGTAGGAGACTTTTTGTCCATGCAAGCCTTCTGGCTTAGACCCCAGCCAGTTTGATTTCCAGTGTCTGTTCAACAGAAGATGGATTATGTGCTAAAGCACGCCGCTGAGCACTCAGACCTTGGGGCTCAGTCCTGCCCTCCTTTAGAGGTCGGTGGGAGTCAGGAGGGCTCAAGAGCGTTACTTCCACTAGCCAGGCAGGGTTTCCTCCCAGAGCTCGTGCATCTTGCGTCTGTGCAGCAGGAGGTGGGGCGTATTGTAGAGGAGAGATTGCTCTTTATTTGATGTTCACATGGCTGTTGCTCCACCCTTTCCCCATTGTTCTGCCAGCACATAACAGGGCTTCTTTCTGGTTCCCCGCTCAAGCCCTGTGTTCGAGGCCTCTGCTTTGCCTGGGAGGCGCAGAGTCCTGCGGTCATATTTATATGCAGGAAGAAAGGCAAGCCTGTTCAGTCGGACAAAGCTGGCATTGTGCTACATGCTCAAATAGAGGCTTGTCAAAGGCTTCATGCTCTAAACATCCCCTGGGCAGTGCTTGCTCAAAAACCCCAGGCAGCTGAACAGAGTGAGTGCCACTTACTCGAGGATTCTTTGTCTCCCGGGGAAGGAGAAGGCAGTCTTTAATCAGAGTTTAATGCACTCTACTACCTGATGGAGTTGGTGTCTAGTGTTTCTAAAGAGCGCTTTAAGAGCACTAAAGCAGAGAGGAGGATGCGATAGGAAGCAATTGTACAGAAGCAACAAAGGCAATAAAGGAATGCTGCCCCTGCTCCCAGCTGATAGAGGCGCTGGACAAAACCAGGCAGGGGGCCTTAAAGCCTGTTCATGCTGAAGTTGTCAGAGATTTTCTCCGTTTCCCTGAGCTTCCTGCCTGTGTGGTTGCCCAAACTACCTTGATTTAAAATATCTCCTTGGTAAACTTCTGGGGATGTGGAACTGTCTTGTAATTGGCATAGATCAGTTACCAGAGGTTTTTCCTCTCAAAGAACAGCTAGGCAGCTTCACCAGTTTCATCCATTAGTGCACACTGTGCAGTCTTAATATATCCTGCTAGCATGCTTTGGAGGAGCAAATAAAATTTATTACACTTATTTTTGTTTATTTGCATCGTAACGGTTGTTGGATGTGCAAAATTTTTGTAGAAGCTTCTTCTGAAAGCTCAGGTTTCCATGTTTCTATAAGGTTGATTTTTCTTCTTTTCAACCAGTAGTAACACTGGTCAGCTACATTGAAAACTTCCAATATTGTTTTGAGGGGATTTTGGTGGGGATTTGACAAAATTTAGTGTACTTCTGATGGCAGTAAATTTTTTTATGCCAGAGTTCGTTCAGAAAGCATTGGGGTATCTACCATCACTCATCATTGAGTAAAACAGAGATCCTATGTGTCGTGTTCTGGACCACCCTTCCTTAAAAAACTGCTCCTTGTCAAAACTTTGACATGCTCTGAAGAGATGACTCATTCTGCAGCGCCTTCCGGGAACAGTAAGTGGTATATGAGTGACACCTTGTGGTACACGGCATAATCTCAAAAATGACACTTCATCTTCTGCAGAATGAATGCTGAGCCAGTCCGCAGCTCTCTGCTCTGCGATGAAGTGTGCACACACTAGCCTGATGTATTTGTCACCAAAATTTCATTGCCTGTTTGTTCCCTTAAGGCCAAAGTAGAAGCAGCTGATGGAGTTTTGCCAGTGCAGAAGTTATTGAAAAAGAGAACCACGTCTTTGGCTTTGCAATGTGCTGGGTGCCACTCCAGAGCTGATTCTTTGCAGGTTGTAGCACCTCACAGCAGTGAAATGGCAAGACACAAAGTATTAAACATCAAAAAGAATCCAGTCTTTCTGCAGGTCCAGATTACATTTTTATAGCCGATCAAGAATCAGTTCAGCAGAAGTATTTGACATTTTAATTGGCTTGGTTGTGAATAATTTTGAATATGTACCCCACATATAAAATAATGGTAGTTAGTGTATTTTTCATTACAGGTTATTTCCTCATTCGACAATACCATTTCAGTAAGAAAATTTATTTCTGATTAAGAGAGAGAGTAGTAAATAGAATCTTCTTATCTGCCACGATGATAGGAGAAGGGCTTTATGTTGAATGAGGCGAGAAAAAGCCCGAACATTGCATTTAATTTTAGTTTGCAACCTGTGAAAAATCTTCTACTTCATGAGAAATTCTCAATTGGAAAATATAACAAAGAGAACAAGTGGGGAGATAATATTTGAAAATCTAATTCAAAGCATATGCTGCCCTCAGATAACACAGCAGGAGCTAATCTGGTTCTACAGGTAAATATTCTTTCAGGAGATTCAGAGTGAGCAGTGATTAAGATGAACCGAGCGTGTAATTCCCTGAATTATCCACATTCCCACTTCAGATTCAGCAGGGAGAATGCTTTATCTAATTCCAAAAGGGAGACAAATGTCTGAACTACTCTCTGATGGAACCTTCATTATCTCCAGTGTTGACTTTTTTAAAACAAATTTTAATTCTCAATAACACTGGCTTGAAGACTTCTAAATTTTGACAGAGCCCTGAAAGTATCGTTGATAACAGTGTAAGCATACCCCAGGTGAATGTGGTTTTTAGTTTACGAGTCTGTGTTCTCCTGTGATGTGAATATCTGCCCACCCAGGACTAAAGGGCAGTTAAACACAGTGAATATAAGTTATTGAAGAGCTGCTAGAACTGAATTTTTGTTCAGCAGAGAATGGGGGATGTAAGCAAATCAATATATGTGATGTGAAATGCATCAAATTTTAACTGCAAAAAAATAAGCGCATTTGGAAGGAAAAAATCTTTTCCGAGTGTGGTTTTCTGTGGAAAACGGGATTTTTCTAAACAAAAGGCAAGTAGATTTGGGTCTGAGCAAGATGAATTCTGTGTCGCCCTTCTGCTACTGTACTGCTGCGGAGAGATGTGTGAGACGGGGTGATGGAAATGGGAGCTCGTTAATTGAGATCTGGCGAATCAACAGTTACTGTACTTCTCTTGCCCAGTTATTGGAACAGCCTAGGCAATCTAGAGCACGAATGTTCTGTCTGAAGGGATCCAGTGCCCTCAAATACAGGATAGCTGGCAGTGTTGCAAATCCCAAATGCCTGCAACCACGCAGAGCTGGCAGTTGCTCGCTGCCCCGTTTTTGTAGATGGCTGCTCGCTATTCAACACCAAAATGAAGCATAAACCTTCCAGTAAAGGTTTAGGATCCAGTTTGTGTGTGTGAATTGAGCGCTCCGGTCCTACGCGCTGAGATCCTAGGACACCCAAGACTGTAACAGAAATGGAAAGAGTTCCCTTTTCTTCCGTGGAGGTTGTTTCAGGCTGGGAAGGCTTTGCGACATTCGGGCCTGGGAGGCTCGGCCACAGTACTCTTGATTTGCTGGTGGTAGGCTTTAGCAAATGGCCTATTCTACTGTTCCGCTGTCCTAGCCACAGCACTCTGCTATTGCCTTACCTTTTGTTCTGACCTTCTTCTTTCAAGAATGTAATCGCCTGTAAAAGCGTTGTCTGTAGTGAGAGACAGCCTGCTCAACTATTGGTGCTCTACGCTTAGAAGATATTACATGAGCCTTTGGTAAGAGGTTAGCCAAGTACTTGCTATTCGGGAGTTGACTACCGTGAAGGAAAAACATCAAACCAGTAATCTACATATTGTAGCTCTTCCTCGGTGCTGCTGTCTTTAAAATTAGTTCTCTGTATACAGGGGTTGTGGTAATTACACTTTTATAAGGGAGTAAATGTTTAATATCACTGATTAATAGTGCATGTTAGCTGATAAAACCCACTTTGAGAGCGTGAGTGTCCCTGCTGCTGCTTCACTTCTTTTTAGTATTGATGAGCACAGAGGGGATGCTGCTGCAGCCTGGACAGTGGATTTTGCCATGGTGTCTCCATGTGTTCAGTGCATGTGCCACAGGGCAGAGTGGGGGTGGGAGAATCTTGCTGGGAAAGCCACTTAAAACTTTACCTGTGGACCTTTTCCCTGATGGTGAATCCATGCTGCTGTTTTCCTCTTCGTGTACTACTGTTTTGGTGGGAATTTTGCAGAATATGAAACAGTTAATGTATGTGGACTTTCACAATTAATAATCTGAGTTAAGTGAAGATGGAAGAATAAGGGCACCCCTCTACTGCATGTGAATTCATGCAGAGCAGGAAGCAGATATTTGTTTGTCTGCCTCGAAACCAAGACCAACAAATCTGTTGTGGAGCTGGTCTTGTCCTGAATTTGGCAGCTAATTCATCTTTGTTAGAGGGTGAATCCAGCTGCAGCTTGGAAGCCAAAACACAGAACAGATAAGAAAGTCTTTGACCTACAGACCTGGTCCATAGTTGTCAGGATTGAGCCTTGGGAATGGTTTAGCAAAGTGTGGTTATTTAATACTCGGAGGATTCACTAACACAAAACACTTCAGGTAGCAGCCTGAGAGTAAAAGCTCGGGGAAGGCATCTTGTAGAGCCTGTGCCCAAGCCGAACCTTGCAGCTGTGTTTTTTCCCTGGCACAGCTGGAGAACCCCCTTTGAAGCACGATGGTGCCTCGGCGGCAGGCTTGGTGTTTCCAGGTCTTCAGACTTAAGGATAGTGAATACAAGTGTATTTTTCACAATCAGTGTGGTGTGGGTTGGGTTTTTTGTGTTTGATTTTTGTTTGCTTGTTTTCTTAGTTTTCATTCTCTTTTCCCCTACCTGCCCTCCTTGTCTTTGGGAAGACAATCCATCTTGAGACTGGAGGAAGAGTACTGTGAACCTTCCAAAAGTGTTTTTCAGTCGTCGTAACAAAATACCCTTTAAGGTATCCTACTCTTTCTGCTGCAATGCTGGGACTGGTATGTTATATTTATGATAGAATGCCAGCACTTACTGGGCAAGGAGGCCTTTGTTAACATTATTATTATTATTATTATTATTATTATTATTATTATTATTATTATTATTATTATTATTATTATTATTATTATTATTATTATTATTATTAAGCAATGTTACTCCTTTGAATTCTGTTTCCACTTTCAAGAAGATTCAAAACTGATTTTGGAAGAAATGGAGTTATAATCTTAACTAGCTGGGGGACTTTCTCATAAAGTATTCTTCATTTTAGTGCTATGTGATGTATAAAACTGCTCAGAAAAAGGAAAATACAGCACCGTTCATTTCAACACTATAAAACATGCTTCTGCAAATCCCATTTCACATCTGTTTTCTTAACCCCGTGGACAGCGTTCTTTTAACTCTTTAAGTAATTCTTACACTGGAGAAGATAGCGGTTAGAGTTGAATGACAATGAAAAAGCTGATGTGGAAGTAGGGGATCCCTAAAAGTCAGACTAATTAACAGGCGAGGGGATTAACACCTCTCCCCAAGTAAACTGCAGTGATCTGTCAGGAGGCTGTAATAACGTAGGGCTTATAGTTCAGAGTGGTTCAATTAGGCAGTATACAGTACAATTAACTGCCTGCAATTAGAGTGAGTGCCTTAATGACTATGTTTACATTTTGCAACCTCTCTCCTCTGATCAGACAAAGCCTTCTCTGCATATAAAGCTGGGCATAAACATTTTGCTTTTCACTCTTGTTTCCCTACCATATGCTAATTTAAAGATCTAAGATTGAGTTTTGGCAAATGATTATCTAGCTCAAATAACATAATATAAAGCAACAAAGGCAGTGAAGTTTTGACGGTTGTTTTGGTCTGCCTTTTGCCTTTATATGTAACGGATATGGGTGTTTGCTAATCACTTCACATTCATAACTATTCCTCCCAATTGCAAGCATACATAAAATGGACTTTAAAGCCTCTTAAAAGATATTTTGTCTGGAGTTGCTTTCTTTTCCCAAAGCACTTTGGTTAAACAGGGATGTTTGTCTGCTGTTGCAGGCAGGAGGATTTCCCCCCCGCCATCCCGAGTGGCTGCTGTCTAAGGCTTGTTTCCAAGGTGTTTCAGAAGTTCACAACACAACATCCTCAACTCCTTTGTGGTGTCAGATTTGGCCTTTGAAAATCCAGAACTCCCACACTATGCAAGTTTGGCCGCTTGGCTTGCACTAGTTTCCAGGTATGGCCATCCAAACATATATCTAATATGAGATGCTGAGATATTTCTGCATCCACTGTGAATGGACCAGAGCGCCCTGTGTTGCTGTAGTGTAAAATGAATTGCTTACATTTTGAATTCAGCTGTGTAGATGAGACAAACTAAGCTTACGTATTAAATCCAAAGCAACTGATAGAGCAGACCAGTAGATCAGAATATCTATTGCCTGTTTACAGAACAGTGGAAAGAGCCACAAAGGAGTTCAACACACAGATGATGACTTCTAAAGAAGATGCATAATTAGTCCAGAAGGTGTCTGGTATGACAATTTTTTGAAATCAGATTTACTTAAAGCTGCAGTATTTCTAGATAACAGATCTGTAGCCCATCTGTCAGCAGACATTTTTGGTAAGAACCTCTAAAGACACTTCCATTTTCCAGTAAAACTCTGCTGCCTACAGGTGATTAACTGAGGAACAGACCCATACAGAAATCTGGGCTAGGTGCTGTCTTGCTGGATTGCACGCCTGAGGCTCATAAACCTCACCACCAGCTGTCACAAGTATTAATAATGCTAAAGCTGTAGGGGCTGTCCCTGGGCGGGTCCTTGGTGGCTGTACCATCTCCTGCCAGAACAACCAGAAAGCAGAAGGTCCTGCCAAGTTCACGGAAGAGCAGGGAGTGGAAAATGGGCCTTCGGGCAGCTATTCCCTTTTCTCATTTATGGAGCACTAGCATTCCCATTCTGGCCCAAGAATTGCACCATGAGGATGGTTTTGGCCACAGAAGTGCCTTTCACTTAAACAAGTTCATCTATGCATTGTTTCTTTTGAAAAAGTAACATCTTTAAAAATGGCCGTGATGAGAGAAGGTATTCTTCCTGTCCTTCATAAGCCTATGAAGTTAAGGGTTTCGTTGAGCACATACTGGGAAGAAAGCCTTTGCCCACCAGTTCAGCTGAATACGCTGAAATGCTAAGCTAGCATACCGGGTTCATTTATCTTCATAAGAAGAACGAAGCCTACTCTGTTAGCTTTCGTATCTACTCAGTCCATCTCACTTATAATGAAAGATGGTTCTTTGCTGCTTTTAGTTAACTTATTTGTTTGCTATCTTCAACTCTTTCATGTGAACTAATTGCTTTTGGAAAGCAACAGGTATTTAAACTGGCATGATTTAATTCAGCTTTGTGTTGAATAAGAACCCTCATGCATTTCTTTTCTGGTTCCCTCTACTTCTGTGTATTACATGATAGAATATGCTCAAAAAACGTTTTAGTGCCGTGAGAGTTGCCATTGTGAGAAGCGGGAAGTCAACAATTGCAAATCAATAAGTATTCTTGTCTGCGCTTTGCCCTGGAGAATGGATGTGCAAACAAGTATTGAAAACCAGTGGGGAAAAAACGTACACTAAGGCCAGCTCTCTTCCCTTTGGCCTTGCGTTAATGACGCTTCCAGGCGGGTGGGCCAGCTAAATGCGGAGCGCGTAATACCGGCACGTCTCGTCAGAGGCGGTCTTTGTTCAGAGGTTCTGCTCCAAACATGAAATCACTTAAAGCTCAAGGATATTTATGGCCAGGATTGTTTGAAGGCCTGTGCTTGCTGTAGTTTTTTAAATTTTTCTTTAATATTGTTTCTATGTGTTCTTTATTGTAAAAACTCTGCTGGCAGCAGCGCGCTCTGTTGCAGTTGTTTTATCCTCAGCTGATAAATAGGAGTATGTGAGAGGCTGATAGGCAGCACGTACAGCAGCAGTTCTGTGATACTTCAAGATTTTGGGAAGGAGAGGAAGAGCAGCGTATATAAAATGTGTCTCAGGGTCAGCGTATTAGGAAATAAAAATTGGTACTGTTCTCATTAAAATGCAACAGGTGACATCCTGCGTCACCTGACATACTGAACCTAGCTTCATACTTTTGCATGTGTCTTGTCATCTTACCAAACCTCCACCAAAACCAAGACAAAAACCAGTTTCACTAAGACCCATCATCTTACTCTATTGCTTGAACCTCCTCCTCCTGCCAGCCCTGCTCACTGCTGGAGTCTGTAGTGAGGGCTAGGAATTCTATGTCTGAGGGGAATGTTAATGGCCAGCTAGTCTGGTCTCTCTTAAACAACAAGCCCTAACCCTCAACTAGTGATACCCACGTAACTTCCAGTTGCATTAGGATATGTCGCCCCAGAAGACACCCAGCCTTGATTCGAAAGATGTCAAATGGGGAAATCCCCTATGTTCTTAGGTAAACTGCTCCCATGATTTAATTTCTCTTTTCTTACATTTGCAGACCATTTTCAAATTAAAGCAAGGTGAAGAATGATCTGTTTATTGATGTCTTTCATGTACCATCCCAGTGCCCTTGGCAATAGGAGCTACCACCAGGCAAATATTTACTTTACAAATTGGGTTAAACAGGATGGAGAGACTGAAGTATTTTGTGCTCTAATTGGAGTAAATGATCAGATTATGCAAGTAAATCTATGTGGGAGAGGTTACTTATCTGTTTGCCTTATCTTAATGCATGCTCCAAAACAGGAAGGCAATGATAAGGATGGTTCATGAAGGGAGGGAAAAGGCTGAAGGGGCAGAAGTTAGAGGACAGAGGGATGAAAGTGAAGCAGCTTATAAGTGAATATCCCAAACCTCAAGGATTTAACTCAGCATTCTGCTGGTGTTAGAGGGGGCTCAAAGGCTGGAGGCTTGCATACTTCAGGGTAGGTGGAGCTGAATGCTTTAGGTCACTGTTGCCCCTGCGGTGTACAAGACTGCATGTTCCAAAATAGCTAACATTCTCTTCCTATCAAGCCCTTTTTTTAAGGGTATTTCAGATGTAGCACGTTGACTGACATGGTCAAATAATTCTGAAAATACAGGTTAGGGTTTCCCCTACTGTAATAGCATTATAGCAGAAAATGCATTACCTTCCTTACGCTGTTCTCCTCTTTGGTGGTGATATCTATTTTAAAGGTATTTTTATTTCACTGGGTATTAATGAGCCTTGAGAGGGAATGCAAAAATAGAACTTGGTAGAGAGATGTGTGAATATGCAAGTTGTTTCCATGAGCTGTGTTTTATTATTTCATTAGCTAGTAGTGGCCCAGTGAGCTCTGGGATAGTGTGCATTCTTGCTGCTTTGCTGGTAATAGGCAATTTTTTTAAATGTTGGGCAAACACATTATGAGTGTGACTCTATGTAGCAGAATTAGAAGAAAAAGTGTACTCTTATTGCTTTCCTCTTTGGATAAATGTCTGTGATTACTGCAGCAGATGTCTGGTTTTTATACTTAGAATTGCATGGTAGCAGTCTTTTGGGCTTCAAATGTGACAAGCTTCGTGCTGGATGTATCCCTAACTGTGACTCAAATTGCCGATAGAGAGAAGGAACGGAGTTAGAGAAGGTGAAACAACAAGCGTTACTGATCAGTGGTAGGACCAGATGCAGGACTGATTAGTGCCTATATTTGTTCTTTTCCTAGTGAAAGCTGGCAGATGAAGGAAGCCCTTGTAAGCATTTCTAAAGTACCTTTATTCAAGAAAAGTAAACCTTTACAGCACTTTTAAATTTTGGGTAGGCCATACAGCTTCAGCATCAGCTCGCCTTGCTTTCCCTAAATACCCTAAGTAGCATAGAAGCCATTTATCCCTGGGCAGGTACAGATTAAATATATTTTTTAAGCCTTTGGTTCCTTCTTCAGGTATTTTTCACACTGGACATGTATTTACATGCGTAGCTGTCAATAACTCTAGGTGTTAAAGAGATGTATACAACAATGCCTGTTCGTTCTGTCAGAAATAGAGCACCCCAACTGAGAAGGAACTGACTTTGCAGGATGCAGAACATGGGTTGGGTTGGGTTTAACTGGGTCTCCCAGGGAAATGCATTGTTTCCTTCCTCGCTCCTCCCTCCCCCCATCAATCTTGGGGAATTTTTTATCACTTAATTGCTAATTTTTTTGATACATGTGGAATATCACATTGCTGCTGGGATAAGCTGACATAGAGCCACTGCTGCTGTAGCTGTATTTAATTTCACTGAATGCTTACAATGATTCTTTCTGTAGCTCTAGGTAGAACCAGGGTAAACGTGGTGGTGTCACTTTGCAGTGCTCTTGCACCTTGGTTGTAAAGCTACAAGCTTTTCATAGTTTGCAACACAACAAAGTGTCTTTAGCACACCTCCGTGGCAGGAGGCCCTAGGGATTTCAGATGGGTCTTTGATGAGACATAGGAATCTAAGGTGTAACACACAGAAAATTGTCAGTCTTGATGAGTGCTTCTGCTAGAAAATGTGACACACAACTGAAGAGGGGAAAAGACATAGCAGTCTGTCAGTTAAAATGGACGTGGCTATAAAAGGAGGTCACCAGTTTGCTGAATTAGACTGAACTGCACTGGACGTACCTTTCCAGCCCGTTGACCATTCTACCCTTTGTTCTATAGTGATACAAATCTTGAATTTCTCTGATCAAGACCTTCCCTGTCATAGACTATTGCTTTCCCCAGTTCTGCCTCTACCTTAAAAACTTAGGCTTTCTACTGTGAAAAATCTGTCTCCCCCTCTCCTCTTTTTTTTTTTTTTCTTTTTTCTTTCCTTATTTTAGTTTTCCTTTTGCAGTCACAGCACGGTCTCGCCCCCCTCCAATGTCTGGGCAGTGGAAATCCGTAGCCCCAGAGCAAGTAGCACCCTGTCGCTGTAACCACTTGGGGGTGTCAGAATGCAAGGCGCCGTGCCCTCCTCCTGCCCAGGGAGCACTGGACCTCCCAGCAAAGCAGTGGGGTGAGAAGAATGGGGGAAACCCGTGTTCCAGGAGATGCTTTAGTCAGTGTTGCTGGCTTGGTCAAGTTTCTGAGTGTCAGGAAACTTGATGGTTGATGGCAAACACAACCTCGTAGCAATTTATAAAAAAAAAACCAAAAAAACAAAAAAAAAAAACCAAACCAAACCCAAAAATCATCTTAGCAAGAGAAATGAAGCCTTTCTCCTTCTACAAGGTTGGGTTCTCGCCAAAAAGGTTAATTTTTGGCTTGCAGCATTAACTATTGTTGGAATAAGAAACTAAGGACCCCACCTGGACTGCAACCAAAAGAGTCCCTTCTCTTAGCAGTGTCACACCTGCCTCTCAGCATTGTTCACTCCCACCTGGGCATCCCGACAGCAGTAACTCCCAGTGCTAGCCAGTTCTCCATCCACCAGTTGGCTTTTAGCTGGTGATTTGGTCTGACAGCTACCTCATCCAAAGACTACAGGAGACTAAACATAGGCAGTGAACTTTGGTGCTGTTTCTGTACTGTGTTTGTGTGCTCCCGAAAAATACGAGTACTACTTCAAGGCACTCCTGTAGGAGAAAAAAAAAAAAAACAACAGTCTCTGAAATACTCTGGTTAACCTTTGAACTAGAAATAGATGTGGATGGGAGGAGCATGGTGAGCTCTTCATCCTCATGGGAGCTTTTGAATATTTCAGCATCATAAAATAAGTGGACTTTTTGAACATAGAAGTTGTGTTGTAACCAGAATTTTCATATAATCATCACCAGCAGGTTAATCCTCCTCTCTCAACGCACACCTACTCCTGCAAGCTGTTCATTTATACCGGTTGCGTCTTTGCTAATAAGCTTTGAAAAGCAAGTTCGTTAATGTGCTGACTGCCAGACTGTGCTTTAATGAGCCTTTCTCAATGCCTCCTATCTTATCTTGAGCTTGATAAGTACAAAACGTTCCTGTGACATTGCTATAAATCACATTTTATTGATGCATCTCAATATGAAATGCCTTCTGCAGTTTGATGGTGTCTGTTTGCTTTGGAAGGGATAGTGGTGTACAAATACAGGTCTGAGGTTTTCTTGTGACATCGGGATTGCTGGGGAAAGATTTTTTTGAGGTACACGGGAGGCTTTTGCATGCATTTGAAAAAGGAGGACATTGCCGTTTGCTTTCCACATCAATCAGTTCTTGAATTGTGCAAGGTTATTGTTAATTCTAAGCACTAATTTTACCTGAAATTAGGACTTTTTTTCTTTCTCTCAGGACTACATAAAAACTACTGGGTTGCCTTTGCTGTATACAGCAGGTAGGCTATCAGCCTGCTGAAGGCCTGAGCTGATGGTTAAGTTAGGTACTTCTGTTCAGTTTTATTGGCACCTGAATGCATTTAAGATGAAGGGAGTAATTGAGAAGGCACATGTAATAAATAAACTATCTGGTGCAAGCTATACAAACCTAGTGGTGAATGTGAACTATGCTCGACGTGAGGAATCTGCACACAAAGGTAATCCATGCTGGACCTCTTTGTTTCCCACTGTAATCTTGAGCAGCTTCAAGACTGCCCTAATGGCTAACTGCATCAGCCCGCAGGAGAAGATGGTGGCTGAGTATCCCTGGAGGGCAAACCAGTCTGCCTGTGCCTCCTACTCTGCTACAGATAGAAAGGGAGAAAATTATTTTTACAAATGTTACTTCGCTGCTTTTTGCGGGGTGAAGATTCCCTATCTGGTGCCGGTGCTGCACAAAGTAGCCCTGCTCCGAGACATACGTATCGGGAAAGTTAAGCTCCTGTAATTAATCTTGTAAGCATGATTTTAAATACCTCCATGCTTTCTGTATCCATAAAAGAAACACGAGGTGTTTGTCCTTCATCAACTGTGTGGGTGGGGAAGTGAGCTGTGACTTTGAACTCGCTATGATGGATGTTGCTTAGTGATAGTTTCCAATTGCTATGGGCAGCATCTGTTTAAGAAACACCTGTGTGCGTGCTACTGCGTTGTCCAGAGATGGGCGTGATTAGGTTTACATTCAGCAGCGTCAGTCACGGATGTTTTGCAGGTTTTTTGTTTCAGTGCTTTCAGCTAATGTACATTGTTATTCATGCTGCTGTTTGTCTACCTGAAAAACAGGCCAGCCGGTCTTTCAGCCCTTCCCCAGCAGGCCTTTATTTTCAGTTGATGTAAATTTTAATAGCTATCAGGAAGTTGAATTTGGGGAAGTTTATTGTTTTCGGATTTAAACGGTAATTCTTTGCAGTTTTCATTGAGCCTAACTGTGAACATTTGTCTGTACTTGCATGTGAGAGTGTCTTTGAAGTCACACTTCAATACTAATATCAAATAACTTTTTAAAAGTGTATAGAAACTGTCTATAGGCTCAAATTTTGATGCTTCTGCTAGTGCTGTATTTGACGTGGAAACTATTTATTTCTCTAAACTCTTCTATTTTATTTGTGCTTTGGTCAAATCCTATTTCTACATATTATTTATCTGTAACTGTGGTGCTGAGTGCTTTGAAAATAATGGTTCCAATCTCTTCTTGGGCTGGATGGAGTCTTCTGAAGCATTTGAGACTCCTACGTTCTGCCATCTATTGCCGTTACAGTAAGCTATTTTGTTGTTCGTTAGCCAGGGGAAGTCCGTAGCTGAGTTTAGCAGCAAGCCCTTTCCCCCCTTCTGCAACACAAGAGCTGCAAGGTACATCGTTACCTGCCGCATACCCAAGATCCATGTGTTCCCAACAATTCCCTTTCCAGAGCCGCTGCATCATCCACCTCAAGGTTCCATATTTTTTTCATCCAGGCTCTTGCTTTTATGCTTTTGGTGCTGTTAAACAAAGCAGCCCATCGGTCTGTATTATAACTACCTGCAGACCTGTTTACACAACCTAGCCAGGTGTTTGCCTAACTATGTTGTGCAATAAATGGTGTGTGTGACAATAGGTATACAGAAACATTCTTTTGAGTTAAGAGCGTTGACAATTTGTTTTAAGAGAGTGTTTCCCTCTTCTCTGAAATATATCTGGCTATGCTATATTTCCAGTTCACTAATTCAGGACAGATACTTCAACTTACTGAATTACACAGGTTCTCGATGTACTCTACAGAAAGCAAGATGGGAACAAACCAGGGAATTTTGTTTGCTTCTTCCTGACCAACTCAGAGGCTTTATTCAACTGATTTTTCTGGTCTAACAACATGTAATCAACAGAGACAGCAATTTTAAATGTCTGTTTTAATGAAGCTTTAATTGTGCAGGTGCTCAGCAACTATATTACTAACTCCACAGCTTTCAGTGTGGAAAGGGCAGCTGCTGTATTGAAGAAAAGCGATCAAACCTGGGCATAACAATGACATACAGAATAATAACATGGTGCCTTATGAAAGGACCGAGATATTTGCAACGGGGCTCAGTTGGCATTGCCAGGTTTGTGGTTTAGTGTGTCTGCGTGTGCTTCTGCCTGCAGGCACGGAGGCAGTTGCTGTATTGGGCTTTCTTGTGAGAATAGACATTTCTTACTAGAAGGATGGTAAAATGTATTTGAGGCCAAAAATGGGGATGATGAAATAGATTCTTAAAGCCTTGAATGAAGTATTCTGCTCTGTTCTATGCGGGCATTGGATTGGGTTGCGATTGTTTGCCGTGGACTTCATTGCTCTGGAAGAAGAAAAACATCACTTGGAAATATCCCGGACTAGCGGAATGAGCACGGGCCTGGGACTCAGCGGCTTCTGGGTGCTGTCTTACTGAATGATGCAGTTTGCTATACCTCTTCCCCTATTTCCTGGCCCACCTTGCCAGATGGAAGGGTGCTTGAATAATTCACATTACACAAAGTTATCTGAACATCAGTCCATTTGAAAATCTGATCTCTTCAATGTCTGGATAGAGTTCAGGAGATGGGGTCTATTCCCAGCTCTCCCACTGGTTTGATATGTAACTTCTGCACAGAGCTGAGGTGACTGGTTCCTTTGTTTCTTGTCCTAGATATTTGCATATTTATTTTGTGACTTAAGGTAGACTCTCCTAGTTTGCGTTGGTAATGTGCCTGGCACAGTGGGGCCTGAATTTCAGCTGGCCTTCTACAGAGGTAACATAATACAAATAACAATATAGTTGATTAGAATTGCTAATGACTGTTGTTTTAGCAGTTCTGAGTGGATTAGGCTGTATTAGCCACAGATCAGTAAAATTATTTATATGTGAAAAAAAAAAAGAAGAAAATTAACTGGGAAATCGCGTAATCTACAGTTCTTGAAAGATACAGTCTCGCAGCTATGTGAGTCTCTCTTCATTTTCCCCGAAAAGGTCGTCATCATTGTGCTGCCCTCTTCCCCTTGTTCCCTCCACCCCAGGGTAGCAGCTGGAAGGGATAGTGTATTTGCCCCCCCCCGCCCCCAATTAGGAGTTCTCTTTCCATTAAATAAATAAATAAAACCTAATCAAGCGGACAGAGTGTATGAGACCCTGTTTTTCCTCCCAGAGCTGAAGTTAAAAATTATTCAATGTAAAATTCCTGGCCTGTGAAACAGAGGCTCTGTACTGTACCAGGCAAAGATTTTCACCAGCATTCTCTTGCTTAGCCAAGGCTGAGATAACAGACACTGTAAAGCACTTGGTGGAATAAATCTACGGTTCCGAGATTCCATCGGGGTGTTCATCTTCCACCTTGTTTTTCCTTTGCTTAATAAGGTATTGCGTGAACTTAGAGTTGATATTTGCCTTGACTTTGTTTCTTAATGCGAACAATGCCAAATGAAGCTAGATGTTGTTGTTTTGGTGGTGGTTTTTTTTTCCTTCACATGTAAATGACAACGACTGGAGAGAACAAGTAAGTGGTTAGACTTTATCTTCTCTTAATGAAGAATTTTCTTGAGGGACAGTTGTAATTGTGCTTTGCAATGTTTTAATGCAATTTTGAAAGTGGTTTAGGAACAAAAGGGTAAAAATTACTGAATTTTGAGACACTCAAGTCAAATGAAATAAGGCTGAATGGCAACAGTTCTCTGGTTCAAGGTGACTTCTTGAGACAGTGATTAGTAGCAAGGTGATTCTTGTTGCTGACTTGTGTATTAAAAGAGCTACCTGCGAGTTACTTCCTAGCTTTCTGATAATTTCTGAAAATGCTCAGCCACTGATAGGGTTCCTTGAGAAGCAGGAGGGAAATTACCAGTGGGGGGGGGGGAAAAAAAAAGACAAAACGCTTACTTTCTGGTTTTTTTTGTTTTTAAACACAGGAATCTGTAGTGATTGATATTGTTTGTAATCATGTCTTGGATATTTACTTGGGGATGTGAACTTCCATTGTTGGCTTATTACTGTGATCACCAGTCAGCCTCTGAAACCCATTCCTATTCAGAGGGATCCTAGATTCATCGTACAAGTGTTAGCAGCGAAGCCAGGAGATTTACATTGCTGTGGAGGTTTTGTGGAAATAGGTATGCAGCGAATCTTTCAACAAAGGAGGCCTAATACAAAATCTGTGTTCTTTCTGATGAGTGGATAGCTAAAAAAAATGTGGCTGGATAGAGGGGTACAGTTCTTAGGCAAATGTAAAATGCATGCAAAGGTTAAGCTGTAGGAGTATTTCCAGCTTGCTGTCTGAAACTGAAGTAACTAGGTACTGTTTTCTTATTTTATGGGATACTTTTATATGTCTATGAATGTCCAACATCCCTGGGGAAGCAAAATTATTACTATTTTTTTAAAAAAGGTATTGAAATCCTGGCAAAGCTAGACATTGTAAATTGCAAATTCAGGTCAATACTATAGCAGAATGCAGGAGACAAATGTGGGTTTGGGCTTGAAATACAATCATCGAAAAGAACATAGGAACAATAATTTGCAGCCCCCGCTGATGTGGTGCCAAGCATTCAGGGCAACTTGAAAAAACAAATGAAGCCCTAAGGTCACTTCGGATTGCCCTTGAGAACACTGTAGGAATAGCTGCCATTTATTTCAGTGGGAAATTTTCAAAAGACCAAGTGTCTGTCCCCTCCTTTGGGGAATCTCTGCAAATCTAAAAATTTTCTGGGCTTTATTAGGTAGAGTGATCAGCACCCTTCTGATTGTGGTGCCTTTTCTTTCTGCTCTAGCAGGGAAACTTCTACACAACGGGCTCCTGTTCCCCACCAGCAGCAGGGCACAGGTACCGCGGAGGCAAATCACAGTCTCCAAGAGCCAGGACTTCTAAGGAAGTGTTTGCTTATTGCTGATGATTGCATGTATTTATGTTGAAAATGCCAACATATAAAAATGATGTGCTGGACTTGCAGGACTTTCTTAATTTCTAATCTTTTTTTCCTAGATGCTTTTCTGCTTCTGGGTCTCTTTGCGTTATTTCTAGCCACAACCTGCCCTCAGGTGTTGTGACCTTTCTTTTTAGTCCTGTGGCCTTCAGTTGAACTGGGGTGGTAATAATTAAAGTAGCATCAGTGGTTCTGCCTGCACCGTGAAATCAGGGATCTTTGCTTGAACGCACAGGGCGGGATCCAGTTGCAGGGGATAAAACTTCACTTTGGACTACTGAAGTTTTCAACTCTTTATCTAAAGTGACCCCCTAGGATTCCAGTCGGTATGTAATATGTGTGTATATATATATATATATATGCTATATGCAATAATATTTTCAAAAAAGCACAGTGGATCCAAAGCCCAGAGGGCAACAGAAAAGGTCTGACCCGCTTCCCTGGAATTTGGATCAGGGTTTTGATTAACTATTTTTTTTGACTATTTCTTTTCTAACAAAAAAGTGTTGTGTTTTCATTTTGTCTCAAGTGAAAAGGATAATTATTGCTCATGATTTATAGGGCAGTGAGAGGTAAAATGAGAACACATCTCAAAAGAATGGCAAAGTGTTTTCTGGGAGATATCATACTCGGGAGCTTTCTGACCTTGCTGAGCATCTGGCCTGGGGGCAAGGGGGTACAGAGGGACACGTCTTTTGACATCCCTTGATGTGTCTTGGGAACCCCCAAGACAGATCTGCTTCTCAGCAACAAGAAAGGAAAAAGAACTTGGGATAGTTTTCCAGATCCAAGGGGCAGTATAAACTGCCTTTCCTTTTCGTGCTGTATGCCTTGGAAGCCGTATGTCCCCAGGTCTGTCGCAACTGGCTAACGTAGGCAGCAACCTGTTTTTCCTCTCTGTGTTCAGGTGAACACACCGCTTGGTCCACAGGGATGCTTGCTATGATGTTATCTGCATCATAATACTGCATATTCTACAAAGGTATTGTGAGACTCGGTGGTGATTTTGGAAACGCTTGTGTAGCTCAGGCTGAAATCCATGTTATACTATCTTATATAACGTATATACTGTCTTATACTATCTTATATAACAGGATGATTTCATATACGGATATAAGAATAACATCAAAATTAATCTATGCTGATACTGAATGAATGGAACCAGCATGCAGCCTCTCGCATCAACACTAGTATAAAAATAGAAATTCTTGTTATTCATGTTGTAGTTATATCCAAACTGAGCGTCGTGCAGCCTCAGCCTCATTGAATATCCGTGGAGTTCAGCAAGAGTCTTTCTACTGACTTTGTGCTCCAATCTGGGTGCTTGATGGACACCTAAAAGTAACCAAAAGTAGGATCTGGGGGGGAACAAAAACCTTAAGTGCTACTGAGCCTTTGCAAAGTTGCCTCTCTGGGCTGACAATTTTTCTGCTAGAATTCAGGAATTCAGGTCAGAGTTGCTGACTGTTAATCCTACTGGGGAAGCAGAATGATATGTTAAAAGCAAATGTTTCTTTTTTTCACCCATAAAATGAATATGATAACATAGAACTGACTCTTGTTGACACTCCAGGCTGGTGGTATCATGTCTCAGGCCAACATCTTCCACTTAGAAAAACCGAGTTAATGTGTTGGGTTTGCCGAGCGCCTCTTAAAGGTCAAGTTTCTTGTCTGCCTGGGAAAATAGTGGTGGCTTCTTCCCTCGGTTAAGAATCCAAGGAGTGTAATGATAACACCAAAAGGAGCTCTCTCTAAGTTTATAAGCAACAGAAATGGTTCTTGGGCCCTTGAAGGCCAGCATCTGGGACCACAACATAAGCAGCAAACCTGGAGTCAAGGACAGGATCTTCTGATCCTCATCTACTAGCTGGAGTACAGTCCAGAGGTCAGAAATGACTCCTGGTACAACCACTGCCAGCTATTGTTGTCAGCGAGCCAAGGAGCAACGGGAGAGACCTAAGGTCCTATAAAACATCTTAAGCAGTCTGTCTTGTGCTGTGGTGGCACGGTACAGAAATAGGTTGTTGCTGCTTGTCCTTCAGGGATTAAAGAAACTACTTGAGGAAACTGCCTTAAAAACGTAATCTTCTGTCTCTCAGACATGCCTCCAGCCTGGTTGATAACTCACCGGTGTAGTTCACGTTTCCCAGTGGCCTGCCAATGGCAGGGGCACGTGTGTCTGCGCTGAGTCAGCAGCCTTGGTGTAAAACCTGACGCTGGCCTGCGTCCACCCTAGGTGTGCAGGAAGCACCCGTAGTTGCCTCTTAAGTAGTACTCCTCCCTTACAAACAAAATGTACACGTTTCTTCTTTGAGCGTTTGCAACCTAGAAAGTTTTTCACCTTTTGATATTTATTATTAAAATTCAGCTGTAGGGCTTTTTATTTTTTCAGTGCAGAAGCTTGCCTCTCTGTACCTAAAGCAGGTTGAATGTTTGTAACAGCTTCTTGGCCAATGCAAATCAATGTAGCCGTGCGATGTGCGCTCAGCTGAGCCGTTCATCGGCCCAGGTCCTCGAGATTCAGAAACCTGAGAACTCTCTTCCTTCTGTGCACAAATGTAAATTTGTATATTCCCTAGACACTCTGCTTTTAATTTCTTCTTACAGCTACCCATTAAACCTTAACCAGCAGTTTCTGCCTTCCCAAGGAAAAACGTTTACTATGCATTCCCTCTTATGCCTGGATCGTATTTGAATCCCTTCTTTTGGGAAGCGTCCCCCAGCAGGAAGAAACAAGGCTTCAGAACACGTGAATCACAGCTGGAAAGAGCATTTGTGGTATTTTAAGCTGATGTTGGTCTCTTCCATGGAACACATGAGTGACAGATGCTCTATAAAAAGAAAAGAGAGAAGAATATATGTTGTGAGAGATAACAGTGTGAAACTTGCCATAAGATTAATCATAAAACAAAGTAACTAAAAATCAAAATGAAAGTGGATGCCCAGACAGAGAAGCTTTAGAAGTTCCACTACAAAACACTGATTTATCAACTTGGAAATGCCTATTTTGTAAAGTATTGCAACAGCATAGAAAACAACTCTAACCTCCACCCAAGTAATTAAAAACAAAATAGTCTTTGGTTTTACAGGCTCAAGTAATATAATGAAGAATGAGGTGTAAGGGCATTTTTGCTTCTTAGAGGTAGTTAGATATAATAGGATGGAGTTTGCAATTGTGAATAAAATGCACATCCTTCCCTATCTATGAGCTCCTGTCTGCCAGTGTGTTACTTCTGGGTTTGTCATGGTATCACAACGCAACTATATGTTACATAGGTGTTACCTGTTTCTTCAGAATCTCGTCAGCCTTTTAGAGGAATTTCCAGCTCAGAATGCTAACAAACAAGGGTTCATGTTTTTATAAAGATGCTCCATTCTGGAGAGAGAAGGAGCATTGCAAATGACAAGAATGGTAGAAGTTGTAATACTAAGAGGCAAACTTGGAGCAATATTTAAATAACATGTATATTGTATGTTTTCTCTGTTTCACAAACAGGGCAGTATGAAATGAAGTGTGCACATAGGTTTTCTGGAATTAACAGCTTGCATGGGCTGCCAGTTGGGCCTAACTTCCTTTTTCCAGGAAGCGTTGATGGCATCAAAGGTTTAAAGTTCTCCATTTTGTATCTATTCATCTGCACTTCAAGCAGCCTGAGTGTGGTGCTATATTAATGGAAAAGTTCATTACAGTAAGTCACTCCTAGTTTTCAAGTTATGTAGATTGAGGGATGCTTTGATTTCGTGCTGGTCACATAAATCTGGGTCTGCTGTAGGAAAAGCAGAGTTAGGGAGAAGGGATTGACTGTGGTAACCACTGATCTGAATCTCTGGTGGTTCGTGCCAGGGATGTGCAATTCAGAGCATTGGTTCACTTGGTTTCTTCTTCCTGATTGTATAGATCTGCACCCTCAGTCTGAGGTTACTGGATTCGGGTCACTCTTGCATTATCCTGCTGGGACTAGCCCTTTTGATAGATTGCAGTGACTCACATGAACCTTACAGTGTTTGCATTTAGGTAACTGGGCAAACAAATGTTCTAAAGGCATATTTTCCCTACCTTAGTGCCTGTTCTAGATTTGGACCTAGTAGCAGGGCTGAGTTAGGCAAAGATTGCATCATATAATTAATCATTCTATATCTTCTGCCTTTGGGACTGCTTTTTAATGCAGCCTTTGCTGAAAGGACTGAAACCTCATTAATGAAAATACGCCATAGGTTTTTTATAAGGTCTGATGGTGTTGAATAGCCCCTAAACAATTGCTTTGCCTCCTGTCAGTCTGCTTTGAACCAGACATGCTTGTTCTGCATGTCAGTAAGGAACATAAATTCAAGAAAACAAGATAGTTGAAGCACTTTATTGATTCCCTGCAGCCCATGATGGAGGTAAGAATTGTCTCTGAAATGTCTGTTCTCATCAGCATACAGAGAAATCGGGCTTGGCTCAAGTCTCTGGGTAGAGTATGTAAATTTTTATTTTTATAGCTGAAACAGGAAAAAAAAGCATTTTCCGTTTCTTCTTGTTCCCAGTTAGTCCATCTATGGGGAGAGGTTCTGCAGGCCTTGGGGAAAGACTCTGGTGTTGAAGGCTGTATTCTTTGCTTTGATCAGCTTCTGAAGCTCTCTGCCCAGCTGCCGAGTGGTTAAAAAGACTGAGATGTGTGAGAACTAGCTCCAGCATTCATGGGCTTTTTCAGACTTTCAAACTTTTTATTCTCTTGCTCCAGTCTTTTTTTCCAACTTCAATTTTCAATAGATTTTAAAACCAAATCAATCAGTCTAAAACAAAAGAGGCTTTGGCTCTTGAGAAAATGGCCCTTTAACCTCCTGAAGGTGCTAAACATTGGCTGAACTTACTAGCAGGAAAAAAGTATGGGCTGCAGATCTCCCAGGAAGACAACAAAGCTGAACAAACTCACAGGAGGTTCCCCTATGGAGACCTCCATTGAGTTGTTCCCTGGAGAAGAGGAGGGGAGAGGGAGTGTCTGACAGAGGATTTTTTTATTTTTTCTCTTTTGGTCTGATTTCATGGTGCATGTTTGCAGTGCTGATAGGAATTTCTACCTTGATTCTGACTTAAAACAAGAGTTCTATCAGGGAGCTGAGCAACCCTAGACTGTTTTAGTTCTTAAGTGGGGTGCTCATATTAAGGATAGAGATCAAGAGACTGTGTGTAACCTATCTGTTATGAAGATGTGGGCAGGACATATAAACAAGTACATGAGGGAAATTTATGCAGGCTTTCAAGAATCCTTAGCTAAAAAACTTCCTGGAATGAGAACAGAAGACATGAAGTATCTGCTCAGTCCCTCCCAATTAAATGGTATTTCAGTGGGCTTAAAGTTTACCCCCAGTTGTACACAGGAAGAAAAAAAAGTGAAGGAAGGCTTCACACTGTTCCTTTTTCCAATCTCTACTACCAGGATACACACTTGAAATCTTTCCCCTTTTAGAGTTTCAGGCAATTCTTAGTTTTCTTTAGAGATTAGCTATGAAGACAGCATAGTGTTTAACCTTCTTGCCCTGATTAGGATGGAATGTTAATTAATACTTATTCACTACTTAATGTCAAGTGCTGCTGAATGTGCAAAAGAGCAACATGAACATAGTTAAAAAATTATGATAATGAGGTTCTTCAGATGGAATCTTTGATTTTACTACCGTTATAATTCCCTAGATTTCTGCTAATATTCTAACTCATTAGGTACATATTTGATTTTTCCAGGCAACTGCTTTGCTTTGAATATATGTGCTAATGATCTTTCTTAGTAAGTTAAGCTTTCGGATGAGTCAATCATGTCAGACTTACTCACTTATTGGCCACCTACTTCAGCTCTTGTAGCGCTGTTCATACAAAGGATGCTGTAGTCAGTCTCAAGTTGAATATTTGGATCAATTAGTTAAGAAATTTAACTTCCAGTTTTCCACCCACCTCCAGCTTTGCCAGTATATCTCCATTGTGGTTAGCATTACTTCTGCTGTCCTTAACTCTCACCTGCAGATACCGCTGTCTGCCTCGGCTCTTGCATTAAACATATCTGCTACCTTCCTCCTGGGTCTTAATTGAGCTCCATGGAAGGATCGTGTCCCTAGTCTAAAGTAGTTCTGCTTTCTCCTGCTGAACTTCATGTACATTTCTGAATCTGAGGTATATACCTTACACGTGTGTATCCTGTGCTAGTCCTTGACTGACATAGCTATCTTGGCAAAAGGCTGACTGCCTCTACATGTGAATGTAGGTTTGGAATTGCAGTATAAAAATGAGAAAACAAATCCCACATATGACATGGGATATCACAAAGGGCCAGACTTTTGCCAGTGCTGATTTGGGAAAGGCAGCGAGACGTTTGAATGTGAACCTCCAATTGCCAATGAAAGGAGTCCAGTACCAACAGAAATAGAGGATGGGTAAATCATTCTTTAGCGATTCATGTATTCCTTTTCTGCTGGTGCAGTAGCTTTCATAAGACTGTTATTTGAATCATGAGTGAAATAGTTCATATAACTGAGGCAGGATCTCAGCTGATTTAGCTTCTGTTGAGAAAGGTTCCTAGAATTATCCAGACTGACTCTAGGTGCAAGCCTGGCCCTCGGTCCCTTGTTGTTATTTATCCAGTACAGCAAAGTCTGTACCATTAGGATAGTATATCCAATCAGTGGAGACAGGACCAGTGGATATCATTGGTAATTGTAGGGTAAACACTTCAGTAAGGGTGAAATAGCAAAGTGAGGGGTTAATGTGCTGTAGGTCAATTTTTTTTTTTTTTCCAGTTCAACCCAAACTGCCAGTGAATCCGGTTCCAAAGCTTGGGTAAGTTCCTGCACAACCCCTGATTAAACAGGAAAAACCTGTGAATTGTTGGCGTTGTGTCCTGGACTAAGGACAGGGTGCACCTGAGTAACATGCATGCTTCAGTGTTTCATTTAAATTTCTAAAGCTTCAGAGGAAAGGGAAAAAATCTAGGTCTTTCTATAAGAGGGGGAATAGATCTAATCTGTTTACACCCTGCATTCCTTACGTTCCTTTGATAGTCTGCTACTATAAAAGCCCTCAGTCCCACCTACAGTATGAGTTTAATGGAGCTACAGAAAAGCTAAATCCTCCTGTAGAGGCAGATATGACATAATGTACCTAGAGGTCCTGTCTTATTTAGACACTGGTGCGTTGAAATTTTGTTTGTGATTATTTAGTGCTCTGAACAGATCTTGTTTTTCCTTCAGAGGAGGAGACAGGCATGTACCCACCTTAATTCAAAAAGGCTTCTTTCCTTGGTAAGAACTTAAAAGTGTCCTGGTATGGGAATGCCCTTTTTGGAATATGAAACTCAGGTTTTTTGGTTTGGTGTTGGGTTTTTTTTTTCCTCCTGTTTGAACGTGATGAGTCAAACTTGGTGCAAATCCAAGGCAAATAAAAGGTGCAGGCGCCTACAGCTGGTTAACTCCTGAGTCGCTGTGAATAGAGATCATGAAGCAGACTAAAACTGCTTCCCATGGTCTGGGCTCCTCCCCTCTCGCTTCCCAGGCTTTTCAGGGTACTGTGGTCTAGGCACTCTCCTGACTATGACACTGAAGGACTAGATGGGAGTTGAAGACTTATCTTCTGCTGCTTTGGTTATTAAGTCATCCCCTTTGCTGCAGTTTATCGTAGCAGTGGAGTTAACAGCACCTGGCTTACTTAGGTTTACTTTCCCATGTGCACTCTTTTAGAATGGAGCCACATGTTTGGTTATTTTTGTTGATGTAACGCCGTTGTGTTGGGCTGTTGGAATCAATCAACAGCGGTGTGCCAGTAGAAGTTGGATCAGGACCCATGAAACGTGAGCATGGAGTGATTATTTCTGCCACGTCCAAACCATGATAGACTTTTAAAGACTGAAACAGAATATTTGGAAATTGTTTTGGTTTTTGGGAAGGGGCAGCTGAACCTACATCTGGCCTGTAGCCAGGACTTACAGCCTTGAGCACAGATCCAAATATTTGGATCAGGAAGCCACCACGTCTTTGGGGGTGGGGGGGTGGGGGTGAAAGCGATTTAAAGACTGCAATCTAGCTATTGCTAATGAACTTTTAAAATGCATCCTCTCCATTTTCAGTAAATTCACTTCTCCTGCTCCACTTGAAGGATATCCAAAAGATAGGCATGCAAAAAAACCTCCAAACAAGCCAAACCCCTGAAGGTCCCTGTCACCCTACCTAATATCACCTCTTTCATAAGACTAGTCTGTATACTTAACACTTGGATGTTGTATGTATGTAATCCTTTTGGAAAGAATTGCTGCTAGAACTGAATAAAGAGCACCTGGAATGCTCAAACACATACAGTATGTCTGAATAAGGCAAATCTCACTGAAGTGTCTGAGTAAAGGGGAACACTTGATATGCTTTGGTCCAGTTTTGGTAGCGGGGTTATTTTTAACCAGATAGCGTGGATGTTGAAGCACCAAAGCATTGGCATCTGGGGTGGAATTAGCTTCTTCACCTCTTCACCTAGCACTGACAGCAGACAGAGGCTCTTCCTCAGGTGGCTGGAGGGAAAGGGAACCAAAAAACCTTAGTAGCAGTGCCATAAATGCAAAGTTAAATGTCTCCAGGGGGTATAATATAGCCACAGCTTTCAAGTTCTGCAATATTTAACTCCGTGCTTTAAAAGTCAGTAGTACATTTTGTCTATCTTTAAACTCACAGGGGCAAAGAGATTAACACTTACCTTCAGTGAAAGGGGACAAATCTCACACGTTTTACTTGTCTTCCTGTGAATATCTTTCTCTAACTTTGCTTTGAGAAGTCATTGAAGAAATCAGTGGCTCTAATAATTAACATTGGAAATAAGGGTACACTTTGCATAACTAAACATTAATATCCTGTCAGGTGTCTCTGAAACAGACGGTATGTGGAAAATGCCAAAGAATATCAACAGCTCCCATCAGAACTAATCTAAGCTCAGTGATCAGCATTTCATAACCAAAAAGTGATTTGAATAGTGTAGCCTTGAATCACAGCTTCCTTCTATGATTTACGGTAGCTCTGATTTTATTTGCAAATGAAGGCATAAACACAGCAAAATTTCTTTTAATATTAAAATATTTTCTGGAAAATAGATTGAATATAATGGAACAAATCCTCAAGGTGTTTTAAAAAAAAAAATCCAAAGAAACTACACAAAAAGAAAAACCCTCTTGAATTCTGTGCAGCTCAATCTTATATCAGTTGTGGGTCGTGCTCATTTCTTCCTGTTACCTGCCTTTCCCTTTCCCTGTTCCTCCCACTATCCCCCTTAAAAATCAAAAAGATAACATACAACCTTGCATGGCCTGAGATAGAGATGCTTCCTCCTTTTGTGCAGATCCTCACTGAAATTCCAGCCAGGCCCCAGTGTTGTTTTCCATCCTACCCGAGCAGGGTTAAGGACCACTGAGTTGTGACCTGTTGCAACAGTTTCTTCTGCTTCAGAAAGAAACCGAGCATATTATTTTGAGCTTAATGTAAGCTGAAGAATCAGTCTCTGCCTCTATATTGTTTCCCTCTTGATTGTCAGAACTAGGAAAAGACCTCGTCGTTTTGAAGGGCTGCGCAGTTCTGCACAATTAAGGATGCAGAACTGACGTTGTTTTAAGTCCCGCTTGTTGGGGTGGGCTGTAAAGGCGGCGGGGGGAAGGCTAGCGGTGCTTCCCCTGGCTCGGCTTTCCCGCCCAAGTTGGAAAGTGGGTGGCACGGGTGGTCGCAGCAATGCAGATGTTTTGGGAAGCTCTGGAACAAACTGTGTTGTCATTGGGTCAGGATTTACCAGGCTAGCTACAGAGAGAAGTATTTTTAAAAAATTCTTTGCTGCACCACTAGGTCAAGAAGTGCTTAGGAAGTGTCTTATCCACTGGGCTGAGTGCTGTAACACAGCGAAACTCTGCTGACACGAGAGAGCAGTGCTGGTTTATACCAGACATGAACCTTTGACTGAAAGCACAGCAGTGAATTAATGTGGTTGTAGCTGGGAGGCAGGGGGGCTCCCTCAGCAATGCGGGTTTGTTTTTTCTGTTCCACATTTGTACCCTAAGCTTTGGTTTTACTCTTTGTTTGCATATTTGTGCTGCAGCATTGGAACCGTTCAAGCATCTTCTGCGTCAATACAGGGTCACCAGTTAGAGAAGCTGCCACTTGAGGTGCTGGTAAAAGGCTCCAGGCCAGTGGGACTCCTCTCGGGGGGGGGGGGGGGCTGACGGGTGTTACGTGGCCCTGACACAGCCCAGGAGCACTGTGTTTCTCCAGTTCAGCCGTGCCTGGCACACCGCGCTCGGCCCAGCGAATACTACGGGAGAACACACTGCCTGGCATTAGGGGCACAGAAAGGGTTGCAGAGATAAGCTGCAAGTTAATGAGTTATAGAGGCAGCAAGAGATGACGTAACCGACCACAGGAGACTTATGCTAGCTAAATGCATTACTTAAGAAATTTATTTATTAGTCAATCTGAATAAAGAGATGCTTCCCAGAACTCTTCATATTCACAAACTCCCTGTAGGGTGTTTTTTTGGGTGGTTGGGGTTTTTTTGAGGCTGTGATCTACATTTTTTGTAGGTGATTCACAATATTGTCACCTGATACTTCCTCCTTTGCTGAGGGTTAGCTGTTAACTGCCCATCCCACCCACCTTCCAGTTTAAGATTAGGCCTGTGCCTTTTCCACCCTGCGTATAAGGACTTAAAGAGGATGCAAGAATAAATTGGACTGTCAGGCCCCTCTAAGCAGAGGGTACTGTGCAATAGTTTACCAGCACGGTATTTGGTGCCTCACCGGTTGCAGGGGTGGGTGGGCAAAGGCAGTTTTTATTAGCCTACTCCTAGGTGGAAATGGTGTAGAAAAAAAGTATTCTCTATCACTAGCAAAGCAAGGCTTCCTAGTACCACGGCTGAACAGCTGCGGGGGCTCAGTTCATTTCAGATGAGCCATTTGAGTATGTTGTCTCTGGATTTCTGAATTCAGCTCTGGGCTGGGCTGCTGTCCCTCACAGCTGGATGTACTAGTGCCACTTCTGCGCACTTCTTACTGATTGCGGTGTCAATTTGCTCCTCGAGAAAGGACTAGCCAGAGATTTGGTGTTCCTATTGTCTCTCCTATATATCCTGTGCAGATTTCAGATTCTTGCATGGCCAGTAGATGCAAGTGTTTATATTCCCTAATTCTCACTGAACACAAAAATTTGTAAGCCGGACTAGAGCAGCAAATTGCGATGGTCTCAAGGCCTACAGGGCATTCCCCATTCTGTAATGCGCTGCTTTCAGTGTGTGACAACATCCCAATCTGATATAGCCCTGTAAAAAAAAAAAAAGAAAAAAAAAGAGGAAAAAAAAGTAGAATTAGTTCCAGTATGAACGCTTAGATGGACTTGGCTAAAGTCTTGTTCTGCATAGAGAATTAGATAATGTACAAAACAAAAATCCAGTCCTCAAATACTGTCTAACTTTTTTACAGCATTCTTCTTTTCTCATCATTTGCATCCCTTGGCTTCCATTTGTCATTTGTTTTGCTGCTTCTGTTTCCCCAAAGGTGCCTCATCTCAAAGGAATGAAATGTTTTGAGCCAATGCCTGGAGGCCCTGTGTTAATTTGTTTTATGGCCCTTTTCTCCAAGCTCATCCCTCCTATTTTCTGCAAACAGAAATTCCTTTTTCATCTAGAGTAGCTGTTTGAATCAGCAAGTTGAAAACATCACTATCAATCAAGTTCATGTTCAGTCTAATTTTCAAGCGTCTAAGTGATTTAGAAACTTGAGTTCTATTTGTAGAAGTGATCAAAGCCAGATTTGAAGGCATTTCAGAGTTTGCATCCATTGATTTGAAGGAGATTTCAGCTCCTAAAGACATGCCGTAATGATTTCATGCCTTAGGGCTGACATCCTCTAAGGTATGTAGCTTTCCAGCATCTACTGAAATCACGGATGCTATGAAAAACGAATCTAGGAGTTCCAAGATGCATTTTTCAACATTGTGGACTATATTCAGTGACTGAGACTTTTTTTCTAAGGTCCCAGGATCTACAGTTAAAATACATAAATGTTAGCGCAGACAGAAATTTCACATCTCTTTCTCTGTTTTCAGTCTCTTCCACCCCCCACCCCCCCAACTTTCCTTGTTTAGGAAGGATTCAGATCTTGGGGTACATGGGGGAATACTGTCCCCTTAGCTCTTATTTCAGACACTAACTTGCATGGGCTTGTCTTTTCTGCTTGAAGCACGTGGACTCCAACGATCCAAGTCAACCTCTGGCCTCAAAAAATGCGCAGTATAAAATTATTACATTTGCCTAGGAGCTCTTTACTAAACAACATTATGTGACTTATTGACAATAATTTGTGCTGTGTGAGTACCCTGCAAGAGTCGTACTTATCTCCAGTCACTGCCTGGTTTGGACTTAGCATGCAGCTCCTCTCAGGGAGTGCTGGTTAATTGCTTCTCAGTATTAGCCAAGGTTTGGAAAAGGTAGTCTCAGGGCATGGTAGGCAGGCTTTTTGTAAGTGGCTCAGGCAGCTGGGCACCCAGCCTCAATTAAAACAACCTTCTTAATGCTAGGCCAGTGTCCCCTAACGCAGGCAAAGCAGGCAACTGCCTGCCATGGGCTGTGAGGGGTAGCAGAGGGGCCGCGGCTCTACTCGCCTGCTCCAATTCTGCCGAAGCCGTGGGGAGTTGGACTGGCAGCAACTGGTCCAGAGGCATCAGGGCATCAAACACACCAGGAGGAGGAAGGGAGATGGGGGGGTGTAGGAGGAGGCCAGGCCTTCCTAAAAGTGTAAACTTCCCATAAACTCCCATTGTCTGGGAGCATCCACAGCCCGTTCCCCAGTTCAGCTGTCTCCCCTTCACCCTTTCCTCTGAAGAACAACTCTTCTTGCTTCCTTTTGCCTACCCTTCTGAGAAAACTGGAGTTGGCTCAGCCGTGGGACGGCTGACAGTCCCAGCCTACCTTTGTTTTTAACAAACATCTATCTGCTTCTCCAGAGTAAAAGAAACAGCATCACCTATAGGCAGACATTAGCTGAATAGACTTGGGGCCACGGTAAGAAACGTACCAGCCTTTACCAGAGCTGCTGACCTGGGTGTTTTGGCTACAGTCATATCGAGTTTGAATATTACATCCATCAAAAAAAAAAAATAGTGATTTTGGCCACAGCGAGGCATAATCAGCCTTGCTCTAAATGATTATTTGATTGAAACACTCTCCTGCAGCTCCGAACTGTAGATTAGCTCATCTGTCACTTCCAGGTTGTATTTTGTTCTTATCAATAAACTACAGCTTAGAAAGAGGAGGTTTTGAACCTGTCAGAACTCTTCTCTCTGATCTAAATCACAGTTTTTAACCCTTTCAGCAGCATGAAAATAAAACAGAGCATAAATTGGTAAAATAGTTAAATTTCACTTTTCTTCAGGAATTAAGTGGTAGAAGATACCATAATACCATATCATCAGGACAACAGATTAAAAATGGGATTTCTTTAAAGGCAACATACACAAGCTTTTTCACTGGATATGCAATTTTAAGTGTTATAGATGAATAGGAAAGGTGAGAATACTTTTTCCCCTCAAAAATAATACTGATAAACTGAGTTATCGGCCCAATTTCCCCACTTAGTGAAAATGATCAGCAATTGCTTAAAAAGAAAAAGAGCAGAATGAGTTATGTTTTATCAGTCCTACTTCCTCCCTTTGTTTCTTTTAAGAAGACAGGGAATCAGGTGAAGCAGTGAGAGAGAAATGTATGTATTTCATGATGTTTTAATATTCTTGCAGCATGACCCTTAAGGAAAGGATTGCTTTACAAATAAAACATAATAATCCCAGTGCATTGCAAAGAGATCAGCCAGAAAAAGATACAGTCCCCTTGGTGACCCCATTTACAGCATTGTAATGGGAATTCTGCATGCTACCCAATGTCAAACCACGTTTAGGTTACTTACAGCAACATGCTGTAAGCAGCAAAAGAAGTGTGAGCTGGTAAGTAGCAAGATGGCTTGGTGATAGCTCGTGGCAAATTCATTCATCAGCAGCATTATTACTCATTTCTACGTTGCCATCAGCTAACATAGCAAAATACAGCAAGCAAAATGTGCCTAACAAGTGATAGATTCTTTGCTTGAAAGGGTCAAGTCCCCTGGTGCAATAAGCTATTACAAAACAGCAAAGCAGTGCAGAAAAATGATCAGAAAGCCATGGAATGAGTGATGAAAAGGACAGGAGGACCTTGGGAGGTCACCTAGTCCGTTCCTCTGCCCCAGGTAGGATGAACTCTAAAAACCATCCCTAGTAGCAGACTATTGTTGATGCCACTGACATCTTTCACTGACAGGTATTTTGCAAGATGATCAGTATAGTCAGTGCATTTTCAGAGCAAGTGAGCTCTCCTCTGTTTTCTGAGGAAAGCACAAAGGAATACTTGTACATCATCCACCAGGCCATTTCAGGTGTCTTGGAGGTGAGCTGAAAACACAACGCTCCTGGAGTTCGCGTAGCTGAAGAACTGTGGAGACTGTTGAGATGATCAAGTGGGGCAGGCTTCAGCTGTCTTCAGCACTACCATTGCCCTCTGTCTCGGCCTCAGGTTAGACCGATGGAAGCTAGAGAAAGAAATACTGGAGGGATGTTGGAGGAAAATGTTTCAGCTTGCATTAGAGCGGGGAGAAGAACAGGAATAGGGGACATACACGCAAGTGTTTTGTAAACGTTTTGGGATTTTGATGGTAACGCATACCTCCAGGTTTTTTCCCTAGCATCTGTCAAGGGAGTAGCTTTTGTAAAAGGAGTTGTTTCATCATCCAGACTGAAATCTTTTGCCTTTAGTTGCAGACAACCTCAGAACTGGCCACTGATGGCAGGCAAAGCTTTCCAAGAGAATACCCGCATGGTTGACCCTCTCTAGCCTAGGGCCCAGGTGCAGTATCTTATGCTACTTGCATCGCGCCCTCCTACCCTTGGAGAGGTGAACTGCCAGGCCTCGGCTACCTGTCCCTTCCTCCCTCATTCGGAGGAATTCCAAGGAAAAGAAGAAGAACACTTTAAGACAAACACATGGCGTTTTGTTCATGTGTGTGATGTTTCTGTAGGATTTTTCTTATAGCTCACTACTGGTGTGTAAGTTGGACCATGACTAATTTTGAGAAAGCTGGTTTTAAAAGTTATTTATATTTGTCAAACACCACGTGAAAGCTAGCTAAAGGTTAATACGGCACTAGGCACGCTTTCCATTTGATAGTCAGTAATTAACAATCATCATGGCCAAGACCACCTCAGATTAAGCAATCAAGAGGCCATGAAGTGCTGTCTAATTTCAGTCATTAACGTTTTAGCAAACGTACTCACAAGTGAGAAAAATCAGTACTGCAAGTAGAACTGGGCATGGCAGTCAGGGCCAGTACCGGGCCATCGCACGCCGCTAACTTACCTTGCAGCACAGAAAGCGGGTCACTTGCGTCTTGCACTATGCAGGAGCAGTGGTGCATGATTTTGTCGCAAAAGATTTGTCTCCCCTTTGTGATAGCAACGCTAACGTTTCCCAGCGATGAGTCAAGGACAGGATTCCTGTACACAAAGAGGGCCGTGCCGCAAAGGGCAGGATGTCTTAACCTCTTGCTGGTGTCTTTTGTAAATATGGTACACGGACTGGAGGAATGTTTGTAAGCACTGAAAATGCTTACAGGGCTGAAAATCATAAAATGATTTGAGCAAAACTGCCAGAATCTGATTTTGTCCAGCTGGGTGGCAAGTATTTGCTTTTCCTCATACTCTTCATTCTTTTTATTGCAGTTATTTTCATTATAATGATTCTCCACTCTTTAAATGCAACTAGATGTCTCTTGACTTTCGATTTTAAAATCTCTGCATTCAGTTAGCTCAATAGTTCTTGCCATGAGTAGATCGTTTTCAAAAGAAGTAAGAAGGGAGGAGCAGCAGCACAGAACTTGTCTCGTCTAATGAACGAAGTTAAGCAAGGCCGTGCCAAGGTTATCTAGGTATGGTTGTATTTGATAGTGACTCATCCAGGGAGCTTCCTGGCTGGCCAACACCCTTTCCTTCTACTGCTCTGGTGGGAAGGATGACTCAGAGTGTGCTCACTGGCATGCTCGTTGCTCTGCTGGGAACAGCGTTCCGGTGCCCTTTACTACAGGGGCTATCTTGGAGGGTGCCGAGAGAAAAAAAGACAAGTTCTAACTTGCTGGTTTTTCATGAGCGAGGTACCTTTTAAATAGAGATTGCTTTGTTCAAAGTTGGAAAGTAAACCAGGAAATGCGGAGCTAAGGACAGTACTTTCTCCTGATCTGAACCACCCAAATATCTGTTAGCTCACACCGAGACATTAGCATTCCCAGCAGGTTCAGTGGAAATATACTCTCCTTATACTGTTAGCACAGCGTGGACGGTCTCACTTACATGGTCGGCGAGGCAATCCTGACTGGTCAAGAGCAAGGATGTTTTTTCCCCTCACGCTTCCCTTGGATTCACGTTGTACTTGAGCAGAGAGTGTCTGGATTTGCATAGGGCAAATCTCAACTCAGAAGCTAAAATCTTGTCTCTGTATGTCTGACAGTGATGCGGTGTGTAATTTAAGGGTAAGAGCACCTGGCCTTTTGTCCAAAGGAGTCACTTCAGGGAAGCTGAATTCATCTGCACCTCTACCTCCCCATCTGTAAAATGGGAAGAATGTTAATTTCCTTCATGAAATGGTTTAAGGTCTACCAATGACAGTGAGAGAGGCAGATGTTTCAAAAGCTGATAACGGTCATCCCACCACCGTACACAAGCAACTCTTTGGAAACATTAAGTTGTAATCATATCTTCCTGCAGGAAAAATAGCAGTTTTAAGGCAACCCTTCTTCATCTCAACTAAACTTGAATGATGTTTTAAGAACTTAAGGGTTGGGCTCCGTGGATGTCATCAAGTTAATGAAAAACGGAATGTATTTTTCTAGAAAATGTTCTAGAGATATGCAGCATCAGATAAGATATTTTTTCAGACACTGGACTGAAACGTCCCTGAGTCTGTCGGCCCCAAACTGTTGGCTTCAGCAAATCAAATGAAGCATTTTTAGAAGTTACACACACTAAATACTGGCTTTAACTGTGTTGTTTTAATCAGCAAAATCTGGACACAGACCTTCCTCCCTCATTGTTTATGGCTTTTCTCCCTTTTATTTTTCCTCTTTGGTCTTTTCCCAGATTTTTCTGCGTTTGATTCCCCTTCCCCCCAAAGACCAGATGCTTATGAAGTTTTCTATAAGCGTAGTTCTGTGGAATTTGCTCGTACCATCTGCTTTATTAACTTGGCAAGTTAATGAAAAATCAGATGAAAACAGGCTCTGTATCTTAGCCTGGCATATAAACTGATTGGTGCTACTCTCCATCCCTATTTTTTTCCTGGCTAGAGGATTTCTCGAGTTGCAGAACTGTTGCAGTATTAATAGTGATATGTTTTGGAGCCAACTCTTATCCTTGTTTATGTGCCTGCTCAAATCTAATTAAGGCAGAAGGGAAAATGCACTCAAAAGACACACTTGTATTCTGGGAAATATGATAATGCTTGTAAGAAATGACCAAAACTATTAACCTTAAATACTCCACATTTGTGAACAGATCTTTCATTATGGGTAGAAATAAAACGTTACCCTGAATACTGAGAGTACAGGAGTAGTTTATTTCATTGATACTTGCATGGGCTGAACGCTAAGCACAGAGCGAAAGCCTACAGGCTATGCAACACCAGCTTCAACCCAAGACTGGTGTTTGCCCATGTTTGCTCACTGGCCATGGTTTGGGTGTAATGTGCGAAAGAAACGGCTGGAAACAAGAAAAGGCTTGAATCAAGCCCCATTGCAAGCAAGGGCAGGACTGACCATAAACGTTGGGGAGCAGTTTTGGTGGGCGGTTCATAAGAAAAACGTTCATGAAATTAATCCCTTCCCGTTTTTTCCCTTCAGGAAACAGTAATCTAAACATTTGTGTTTCAAGGGTTTTGCATCTCTGTGCTCCAGCTTGGTCCCTGTGAAATATCTCCAAAATCATTAGATGATGGGGAGGTTTCAAGCAGCGCTCACTGTCTTAATGTTCGCTATCTGTTGACTTTGGTTGGTCTTAGCATAAAAACTTTTCAGGATGGAAATGCCCTGTGCTCTACTCTAAATACTGGTACGAGGATACTAAAGACAAGTTAAGACGACAGGTCCAGCTTCTTCTGAAAGCTGGAATGCTTGACAGGGTACTGTGCCTTCCCCCCTACAACAAATAGCAGAGCTGATGCCATGCAGTCGGAAGCCTACTGCAGCATGCTGTCAAGACAGTAAGATGCTACGGTGATGAGCCCGTTTTCTCAGTAGTTCTCATAAGAAAAGCATGCCTCTGTGCCTCTGCGCAGATATATCCTAGTCTGGACTAAGCAGCAGCATATGGAAGGTTGTTTACGCCTCAGCTGGTGAGACTCAAACCAAAATGATGTGGAAGTGGTAATTATTTGATAACTGAAAAAAGGATGCGTTATAACTGACTAGTTCAGTTCTGCCACTTTCTTGAACTGTGTTGCTATTGTCCAGAATGTCCTGTTCCAACATGCTGGCATGACTTGGGGTTATGCTGCTGCCTTCTTTTTCCTAGATTGGTTTGGTTTGTTTTTGTTTTTTTTTTTTTTTTACTCAAGAGTGCTGATGATTTAAGTAACACATTATTTAACTCTTTTATTGGCAAAAGCTGCTGTGATGTATGTTTGTGTGGTAGAGGCTGTGAATTTAATGGTCTCCCCATCTGTTTGTTTTAAAAGAAAAAAAAAAAAAAAGATAAAACCCCATCTCACAGCTGAGGTAAGGCTCAGCCCTTCTCCCTTCCTCCTCTCCCTCCCCAGTAATCACATTAGTCACTGGGATGGAAAAAAGAGTTGGTGTTCATTTCCTCCATTCCCACACCTTGCAACCCAGCGCAAGTTGCTGCCGTTGCTTGTCCTTCAGAGACCAATTATTGTAGGTGAAGTCAGGCACAGAAGCAGCGTTGCTAGGAGCGGGCAATGGGGACTGGGGCTTTATGCAACTTTTCGAGACTGGCAAGATGCAAAAATCTGAGTTGACCCTTTGTAAGCCTTGTAGAATGGAAACCTGGGGGCAGTTTGAAAATGGCATGTATGATAGCTGCTAGGAAGCTGCCCGAGTCAAGTCTCACGTATATGATGTCCTGTAGATGTAAACCTAGACGCAGTGCGAGGGGCGATGTCTGGACGGGGCTCTGAGACGCCATAGCTTATACTATGCCCTCCAGGTTCTGATACGGCCTTGAAGAGGGACGCTATGGAGGATTTGTGTAATGCCCAGGTCCTCTATACTTTATTCTTGTGGATCTTGAAGTCCTGCAGTATTCTTTCGCATCCGTAAGAGGCTCTTAGCCCCATGACTTCTGTGGGAGGTGCCTGTCTGTTCGGGTCCAGGCATCCCGCCTGGTGGCCCAACATGAGGCGGGTACCTTCCCTGACAGCCTGGGGTGCACACTGCTCCTGCAGATACACAAGAGTCCACTGCAAAACAAACCTGGCTCTTGGAGAAACAACAGAGCAGAGCCTTCTATGGTAGGCTAACTCTGGTGTGGAAAGAGGATTCAGTGAAACTCCCGATGAAGTTAGCACCAGAAGTGTTTTTATCTTAATTGTATGCAAGTGAGTTTTGCTAAGTACTTGACAGCACGTGAGAAGACATCTGTCATTTCTCAGGTTTTTCTGTCAGCAGCTCTCTTCCACTTTCAAAGCTGGATTAATGCTACTTGTACTCGTACTTCAAATTTTATGGAAGGAAAATGCTGATATTGGAGGAGCCTGCCCTTGCCACTCCTTGCACCAGCACAGATGGTCCATGCTCTGCAGCTCTGGCGAAGGTCCTGCTCACATAACACAGCAAAATAGTTCTTAGTGAAATAATTCTGCTTTGTCCCAAGCCTGAAATCCGTCAGAATCCAGGCAGTCATTGGAGTTAGTTATAGGTAATAAAAGATAGGCTTAAATAAATACATTGACCTCAGCGTATTTAGGTTACTGTTGGCACCAGAAGATGTGCTTATGCAGTGATGGAGTGACTTGTGTTCTTCCATGCCTCTGCCCCTTCTGTGTCTTCTGACTTGGAAGGAAAAAATGAGCTATGCATGGTTTTAAAAAACGTCTAAAAAAGCAAAAGTGGCTACCATGGAGGGAGAGCTGCAGGACGTCACTGGATCTTTCTTGCTGCTTCTTCATTTGTCCGTTTTTGTCTGTCTTTTCTCTTAGCTTAGACAGTGTGGGCACCACTTCCACTGTCTATAAACACATTTTGGATTTTGCTCTCGTGTGTCTGTATCACAACCTCTTTCTTGAGAAAAGGCCCCTTTTTCAGCTTTGTTCGTGTAATTACAGTGCAGCACAGCATAGACTGGGAGAGAAGGACCATAATTAGGGTTTTTTGGAAAAAAAAAAACCAAACATTTCCTGTGCTGACTACTGATCTCCTACCAGTCCTGCCACTGCTGGCTCTTGAATAATACCTGCCTCCTTTCTGTACTTAATGCCACTGATGAGGCCAGCTGTCAGGAAGGCACAGTTCGCCTCCTTTTTTGCTTTGTAAAAAGCTTTTTTTCCTTCTTTTTTTCCTGCTCCTTTCACTGATGGTGTTGTCAAGTGAAGCTCATTGTGGAGTGACAGTGCTCTGTGCTGCTGTAGCAGTTTTCGTCTCAAGCCTTAATGTTCTGTGCAAACATTCAGTATGAACTAGCTATGTTTTTATTTTTATTCATTTTCTGGATGGGCAGACTCATGTTTCTTAGGTTTGAATTAGGGCTACTGATAACTTTCTCAAGGTTTTTTTCTTCAGCTACATCTTTGGAAACTTTAGATACCGTTCTGTTTCTGAATAGCTGCTACTTGGGGGTGAGGCGTGTTGGGAAATGTGGTATTTAGACCCCTTGGAGAGTCCCAATGCTAAAAAATTGCGGCAACAGTATCTACCTGAAGATACTCCCTCCAGAACAGATTTTCCATGTTGGCACACAAATGATCATTCTAGTTTTCGCAGCAGTTTCCAAGGCAGTACAGTAGGTTTCCAGTGGCGTCTAGAACCAAGCCCAGTAAGTAGGTCTAAACAATTCCTTTTTCCAAATAGCTGTGTTCCAGGTTTCTAGAATGACAAATCCATGTCATGACAAGAAAAACGGTGAGGTCTTCCTCAAGTATCATGTCTTTGGGACAAGTTGACATTTGGGATTTATAAAACTGGTGTACCATTTCCCATATAATGATAAATTGTTTCAATGGGAAAGAAAAATTAGCATTGGTCTTCTGTGGATGAGCTGAAAAGTGTAACTTTCTCTTTTCCTAACCACATCTCTAAAACCGAACGTGTGATTTCTAAAATGGTACATTTGTGTTAATTACAAATATTTAAAAAATACATTTTGACACAAGTTTTTTTTCTTTACTGCTTATTTTAAGCAGACCTCCAGCTTGCTGGGGTTCGTTTCAGATTCTTACTGCTCTGATTAATCTAACAAAAATAATCCTTTCTATTTACTTCTACTGTAATACACACTTTGGCTCTAGCAGTACATAGACTGAAAGATCAAACAGCCACTATTTCTCTGTGATTCCGTGTACAAAGTGTTTGGTGTTTCCAGTCTAGATTTTTGTTTTTTTTTTTTTCAGGAAGATATTAACCAGGATACTGGAGTTGCCCGTTGCTTTCCAGGAAGACCAAAAAGATTCTTGCACTCCATCAGGACAGGCAGTCTAAGGTAAGAAGAGCAGAGCTGTCTGGGGAGTGGCTGGGAACTCGGCATGCTCTCTGCTCCGCTTGCCTCCCATCCACAGGGCTGCCTCGTGACGTGCCTGTCCAGGCAGGTCCTGAAGCACGCTCTGCTGCCCGATAGCGTATGAAACTGCCAGGTGCACTCAGACCAATGCTATCCTGGTGCTTTTTTGGCTCTGCCAATTCCTGTCCTGTCTGGCCAGTAAATATGGCCTTTGGTGTAGCTTCCTGCGTTTCTCAAAAGTCTGCAAAGACATGGCTGCAACCTCATCTTTGCTGATGCTTTCCCTAGGTCTGATCAAATAAAGTTCTAAATGATACAAATAACCAGAGGAACGATGGGATACCAGATCTCAGTGGGAAGAAAGCCCAGCCTACAGTTAGGTCGAAGTGCATATTCCCCACATTGGAGCAGGAAGGAAAACCATCTCTTCTGATGTGTAAAATTTGACTAAACAAAAAGCTTTTTTCCCTGACCAATTTTACCGTTAAACACTCAAGCAAGAGCCTGTAGAAGGGTTACTGTGCAGCAGTGTCCTATTGCTGAGTCTTTGGTGATGATCTGTGGTATTTTTCCTTTACAGCGTCCTAGGATCTGCTCAGTTGAGCTAGTTTGTTGTGTTTTTATTGTTATATTATTTGGCATTCAAATACTTGCAGTCAGTGAAGCACTAGTCAGCTTCCTCATTTGAATTATCCATGCAAAGTTGATCTCTGGTTTTGAACTGTCATTTGCCTCACTGGCTCTTTGGCTGTTTAGGGTCCGGAAGATCTAATGGAACTGCAGTGTTGCTACTGAAGTTGTACCACAAGCTCTCGTTTCATAGGCATCATCCACACTTTATTTGGGGAGGAAGCAGGAGGAGTTGGTTACCAAGTAGGTGGCACAAGGTCTGTAGCACATGGACTGCTATTAATGTGCCAGCTTTTGAAATCTTGTTTTAATACAGTATGGTTTTCTAAGGACCTAGGAAACCGGTCACATTTTTGACATCCTTGGTTTTCACTGTGTAGCACATTTATAGCTGTGACTTTGGTCTTTCTAGTCCTATTTTTTTTTCTTTGCCACCTCTCTGAGGACAAGACTTGATACTTCTTGGCATGGTGATGCACTTATCTTAAAACTGTGTGAAGCAGATATAAAAGGCACCATGCCAGGTAGTGGTTTTGTCCCATTGTATAGCTGCCTTGCCAATATCACTCCCAGTCTGCAGTCAGGCCTCTGTCAAAGCTCAGTTATCAAGATAATTGACTGCCCATTCAGAATTTTTGGGAGTTTTTCCGTATCAGACAGTGGGCATTTGATCAGGTTTGCTATTGGATTATTAGGTTGGATTATGTATTTTAGTCTCTCTAATACTGCTTTACATGGTCTGAGTCTGATTACCTTACTGGGCAGTAGTGTAAATTGCTTGAGTTGGGTGGATTTACTTCAGTTCTGCATGACAAATCAGAATGTAAGTGATATTACCACTAATTTTAAAATTTAGCTGGGATAGGTAGAGATAACTGGTAGCTCTTCCATCTCTCGCCTTAAAATTTCTCCTTGCCATCTTACTCCTCCAAGACCTAACAAAATAACATGTCCACGTCAACTTTCAGCCCCTTCTTCCCACAGGTATGTGATTCTATTCTGTTTGCCTTCTGTGTTTGTGAAATACTTTGAGCTTGTCTAGGGAAACCAATGTATTTGTATCATAAATGGGATGGCAGGAAGGAAACTCCATCACATCCACCTTCCTTTTGTATTTGCTCACATAATCTTATAGTTACTCAGGCCCTGGCACCAGCCTTTGAAACAGCTCACATCTGCTGCTGAAAACAAGGTAGGTGCTTGCAGGCACTGAAATGTGCTTGGCTACTTGATATCTGTCATGTCCCTACCTGCCTAGGGGGATGCATCCAGCAAGCAGTGACTATCTTGCAGTATTCCAAAATCAGTTGGACTTACGCAGGCCTATGATATCTATTGAAACAGATGCAGTTGCCAACAACATGGGTAGTAGCAGGTAAACAAGTGAGAGTATCAGAGATTAGGAAAGCCGGTTTAAATTTAATAGCTGGGCAGTTGGTTGGAGTTGAAACACTCCCAATGGAAATAATCTCCTACATGCAAACCAAATCTACGAAGGGAAATGCTTTGTAGCTAACAGTGGCCCTGATACGGTACGGCTATGCTCGAATTTTTGTCAGGAAAGTGATTTTCTGGGGAGGTGGCATGTCTGTGCTGCAGTCGTGGCTGGGGACAGCATTCCCGAGTGGTGCTGCTGGGAGATATCTGCCTCTGAGAGTAGCAAAGCTGAGACACTGCAAAATTTTTATTCCCTGAAGCTACTGAGAACCCCAAACACTTTACAGTTCACAAGATCAAGGCTGTTAATCCCTGGATGCCTGCACGTATCATTCCAAGGGTCGGCCTCCTGTACCTTGCTGCTCACCTACAGGGATCTGATACCTTGCTTTGCTATCACTCCTCTCCTCCCCCAAAAATAAGCAGAGCTTGAAGCCTTGCTAGCTGTAGTTGGGGTATGCCATTTGCTGGCATGAGGTAATGCTGGTATCTTCTTGTCCTTTGTATATATTTCATACTATATGAGGTAGTAATGTGACTTTCTTTGTATAGGCCTGGCATCTCGTTTGCAGCCGCATGCTTACCATCACCCACATCCTTGCCACTTGTGATTTGAATGAGTAATTCCTGGCATTTGTTTTCAAGCAGGTGGCTCGGACACACCCTGACTCCTACATTCAAATACAGGCGGAACATACATACAGGAAGGGACATGGACATCACCCCATTTCATGGAGCTGAACAGGAACAGCACTCCATCAGGTAAATGTACAAATGACCCTGCGGGAATGTGTCTCACGTTGTGGTAGACTGAAGGGATACATGCAATTGAAAAGGTGGATTGCTATGGAAAGAGTAGGTCTTCCCCAATCTTTGTCTTTACATTAGACAGGTTGAGATCAAAACTCACATCAGACTCTTGACAAACTTTATGAAGTTTTGTGACCTGCCACAAAACAGCATCTGGGCTTGATGTTCCCAAATACTCATAACCTAAACCCTCTGCCTATGTCACGTGAATAGTAAAGGTATTCAGCAACTTTGGGCTGAAGTCGTGTGGGTTCTTTGGAACAGTTCTGACTGAAACACTGCTGAGTCTTCTGAGCGCAGAAGTAGGTGACCATACACTGTGAAGGAAAGCTGAGCTATTCCATACCACGGAACAGTCTCGTGACTGTGAGATGCTCTCAAGTCTAACAGATGTGCATTTCTCAGAGCAAAACGCTGCCATGGAATATGGTGACCCATGACTGACCCTTACAGAAATTGTCTCTGTGCTGCATACTCATAGAGTAATATTGTTTAGAGATTGGAAAGCTCATTAATCTAAATTGTACAGATGCTTGGTTCCTGTGTGTGTTACTAGTAAATTGATTTTCGTATACCCTTCTGTTACATGCTGTCCCATTTCTGTGATGAAGGCTCTATTTCAAGGGCCAGGTTCTGTGCACTGCTCTGGGTGTTCCCTTTCTGCCTGGAAGAGACGGCTATTCTGTGGCGTTTTGTCTACCCACTCGACTGCTCTTTCAGTGTAGAAGATGGATGTGGATCTGGTACTTCTGTATACACTGACAGCTCCTTGGGGAATGTTGCATCTGAGCCACAAAGCAGGTGAGTACTGTGGTTTCTGACGCAGCCCTAAGATGAGGAGAGAAAGCATAAGGTCTACGTATTCCACTTGGTGCTAGGACAGTTCCAGCTTGGCTCAACCAAAATCAGGAGGCTTAAATTAGGCCACTTATTACTCTTGCAGACCAAAGGACTTCTTCAAAGCTAACTAGGTGGAGAGTCTTTCTGCCTCCAACAGAGGAAGACATCAGCACATTAAGTACATACAATGAAACCCCACCTCAGCATGAAGGCACGTTTCCTCACCCGAGACTGGGTAATCAAACAATCTATGTGTGTATTCAGCCCAACCCAGAGAAATAATTTGTACAAAATAAAACAGCAGCATTGCCTGTCCAATAAGGCAAAGCGGATTTTTTTTTTTTTCAGTTATAAAGGGTTTCTTAGCAGTCAGTGCTAAATGCAGCTGATCCTTGCTGTTCAAAGCATGAGGTTAATCAGGGTGTTAGATCTGTTTTTGCTACACAGGAGTCTGTTGCTTTAAACAACAGTCTGTTGTATCAGACTTGGGTAAAAATATACCCGGAAACAAGATTTTTAAAGCTGCTCAGGAAGACAATCTTATGTTTGTTCAGCACTGCATGGATTTGTATGTCAGAGTTAATGGTTGCATGCATTAAGCCAGAAATGAGACTGGTTTGGGGGTTTTTTTGCCTCATTGTTTTATCATTGGTAGAAATTGTAGGGTGAGAGCTTTGAATGTATCAGTGGCACTGTTTAGTTCCTTTATTTTTGCAAGGACAGAAACAAGGTGTAGTTCCATCGGGTAATGCAGCTGGTTTCTGTCTCTGCTGGAACACACAGCGCTGTTCGGTGCTGCAGGAGTCGTGCGCAAGTCTGTCCGCTGTGTTAGCTGGAGCACGGAGAAGCAAATGGCAGCCTTGCAGGCATTTCTGAAGTGTGTGTTTTCTGTAGTGGCGTGGCCACTGCACGTAAAATGGAGCGCAACCAAAATCTTTGTCATCCTGGCAACGTAGACCAAAAGCTTTGATTTAATTCTTGCGGATCTGATCTGGAAGAAAGATGTCAGTTCTTCCTCCCAGTTTGTTTCTAAATATTTATAGGTAGGAAATATACCGTGAACTGCTTATCACTTACAATTTCAGTTGTCTGTATTGTCGGTGTGAACCAAGGTTTCACTGCACACAGGACATTTGCTTATCCACAAGTATTTGAACTTGGGAAAAGAGCAGGCAACTTCACAAAATCAAGCACGATAGATATTTAAATATCTGTCTCGGTTGTTACAACACTGTGTTCATAGTTCAGTAGAGCTTTTGATGGTGAGATATGGCCCATCGGAACATTTGTCCTACCCCAGTTTCCAAACCAATAGGCTATCAACATCAACACAAAATAAACGGAAGCAGTAGAAAAATTCAAGTTACTCATCTATATGTATATGTATATATATATATATATATATAAAATTATATATGTAAATATATTTTAAAATACGCTCACATATCAGTATCAGAATGGGCAACTGACCTTGTCTGCATGCTCCACTTCTTTTTTTATGATAGAGCTGAACCTGCATGAGAAGGATGGATATGAGGTGGGCAATTTCATACAGATACCTTGGAAGCAGAAAAAATTTAGCACATACGAAGAAAAGGTAAGTAACTGTAGAAAAATAGTGGGTTATTCAAATGGACAGATTGAACAAAGGTTGGAATGTCAGTGATACACTAGAATATATTCTCAGTGGAAATGGGAATGAGAGGAAATGAGGAAGGCTGAAGCCAAGCTTCTGTTTCTCCAAATGGTATCTCTTCCTATAAGAAGGCACAGGCTGTAAAAGTTTCATGGTGCGATCTATAAGAAAACAATGCAATACAAGTATCAGAAGTCGCTGCCTGTGCTTTTAGAACTACCTTGCTCCAAACTGAGGAGAGAGAGCTTCTGCTTGTGGGCCCAGGTATCCTCGGAGAGGAAGCCTCAGCAAGGCTTTTAACTTCACAGAAGGGATGAAGAAGTGCTATAAAGAATTGAGCAATGCTATGGCTGCATACCAAAATGAAATTTACTGGGAAGGAAGTGGCCAGCATAAGTTGTACCAAAGCTGGCTAACTCAGTGGGCCTAAACGTGCTTTCCTGAAGGCAATGACAAAATACCTGCTATCTTCAATGTGAACAGGTCTGAGTGTAGCCAACATCATCTGAAGGGAGTAAGATTTCAGATGGGTGGAATTTTTCGCCACTAATCTAAATACTGGGTCTTTTATGGTGTATTCTGGCTGTTAGGGTCTTTTATGGTATACTCTGGGTCCTGCACCTGAGTCTGCATAGCAAGATTCTGCTCCCTCTCGTTGGAGTGTCCCTACTCTTGCTGTGATCTGGAGTTTGCATGCTTTTAGGAGTGAAAATTATGCCCATTGTTCTAGTTTTTGTGGGTGTTTATGCTGTAATTCACTGACTTGATCTGCAGCAAACCTGTTTTTAACTGCAGATCTAATGTGGGAGATTGTTCAAAAGGTAAGGTGTGTCTCGCTGATTAGCTGAGTTGAAGTCACCTGACCCTGAACAAATAGTTCCTGACCTGAATTTTATGTTAGCTTTATTTACTTAATATAGAAACGTTAAAATTGGGCTGCAGTGAACTGTGTCTTTAACCATTTCCTTTCTTGTATAATTTGTAGTTTTATAGAGGAGCTAACTTAAGAGTCAGCGTTAAGCATTGCATCACGCCGTGGATTTGGTGATTTTGCGGTTAGGTCATTTTCCCTCCATGGATTCATCAGCTTCCCAGGTGCAGGATTTGGAGCAGCAGGTACATCTAAAGTTGTTACAACATGCAATGGAAGTGTGATGGGAGGGGTTGGGGGAAGGAAGAAACTTACTCACCGAGGTGTACCGTGGGGTGGTGATTCAGAGGGCTGCGTGCCATTAGCTCTGCACAGCACGCTGCAGTTTGGAGGCAACGCGCTTGCAGAACGAGAGTGCTGACTCTCCTGTTCAGGCTCACTCCTGGCACAAGATGGTGGTGAAATCAGGGCTGTATTTGCACTGTCATGCGATGCGATTAGGGAAGATCTGCTCCTTTGGTGACTGCTGTCTGAACTAGCAACTGTGCATTAGGATTGAAACCATCTCTGTGTGGGCAGAGATGTTGTCAATGCTATTTTGTTGCCCAAGAGGTTCCTGATTACATATTAAGCAGGTCTGAAGGGAAAGGGAATACTGTTTGTCCTAATAAAAAGATATAGTTTGTGAGCGGGGAGAAGAAAGCTAGATTAATGTTCAGAGGTTCTTTACTGGACTGTGACAGTTGGAAAAGCGCTGCGGCTGCTAATTCTTGAAAGGCGTGATAGGCAAATAGCACGTAAACCATTCTTCTTTCTCTTATGATCTTAGCTAACTGGCTTTTCTCTCAGTCTCCCTTTCTTTACTTGTAATATGTGCTATAGTGTTTGGGAAAGTCAGTCAATCATTCCAGTAAAATACTGTGGTATTCTCAGCTCTTGCCTTTATTTAGGCTATGGTACCGTGGGTATGTCTACGTAGCCTTCTGCAGGTTCATCAGAGTCTTGACCCTGCTAACCTAACAGCCTTGTTGCAGCATTAGTTCAGTGCGTAACTTGACCAGATGACTTGGCCAGCCTGTGGTCCGGCACCAGCCTAACTACGCTTACCTAGCGGCTATGCTAAACTCATGTTCCAGCAGCTCTGAGCCCAAGGAACTGCTTCTTGTCAGCCACCAAAACATCTTAAAATCTAAAACCCAGCACGAATCAGGGCTGCACGCTAATGATGGCTGCACAACTTTGAAAGGCAGTGCTTCTGTTCAACTGCAAGAAAGGGCTTTGTGTTTGCAGTTGTGAGTAGGTTAGATCTTTGTCTGGGGTCTGTCTGTAAAACTTAAAATCTGGGGGTTGGTGGAGTTTGCAAATTTATGCTGCTAAAATAAGCACAATCACATTTTGTGGAGTAGTGTGTTACATGAGGTCTGCTGGGTTGATCATCTCTAGGGCTATGAAATAATGCACGTAGATAGTATTGTTGCCGTGGCCTTCCTTGGCATTGCAGTCAGGACCCTGCCGTGTTCCATGAATGGATTTTAGGTATCAGAGCTTCCCAAAGCAGCTCAAACCCTCACTTCCATTTTAGAAATCCTCATTTTAAGAACGAAGGTCTGTGTAAGGATGAACTGTGAAGAGGGAAACAACACGAAATGAAACTGCACGCGAAAGGAAAAACATTTAACGGGGCTCCTGTATGGAGCCATTAACATGGCTGCCCTCCACCGCAACTAAGTGCCTGGCTCCACTTACCTGTCTGGGACACAGGAGCAGTTGCTGGGCCTGTCTGAATGTACCAGAGATTAGCAGGGTAGGAGAACACCTGCTTCCACTTAACCGATCTGAGAGGAAACAAAGGGCAAGAAAAGCGATGGCCTGAACAACACAGGACTGGGTGAAAACTAATACGTAGCTTCAGACTGGCAGTTGGCAGCCATAACCCTCAATTTAAAGCAGCTGAGAGTCCCAACTCTTTAGATCTAAAATCTTGCTGCTGTGAAGATGAAAGACTTTGTTCTGCACACCCCTCCCCTTTTTTTTTTTCCCTTTTTCTTTTCACTCGACTGTGTCCAAATGGGGAGTAGGCAGATGGGCGTTCAGGCAAACCCAGATGCCAGGCTGCTGCACTTTATAATAGGCAGTGAGGAGTGGCAGACAACTCAGCCAGAAGGAAAAGGTGGAAACTTTCCGATCATCATTGTTTAGGAGCTCAGTGACCCCTTTCAGTTTTACCTCGGAGGAAGATGGGATTGGCTGGGACTCGCTGATGACCACAGTATAGGCTTCAACTCAGATACGGGATTGAAATTGTGGTGATAGGAAAGAAGGGAATGTGGTGCTGTCATTGACTTCAGTGAGGGCTGTGGCTCAGCACCTCTGCAAGCAAGGTCTCAAGGAAGGTCTTTTAAGTTGGATTCTTAAAACTTATGTGCTGAGTCCAAGACCATTTAAAAGGTGAGCAAAAAGGCTAGACGGTCATCATTTGAGGCTCAGTTTCATTGCCTGACTCTGAGCTGTGTTTCATTCAGAAATTGGACTTAGCTTCATTTTAAATACACTGTCATTAGGCTCTTTTTTTCCTCTGTTTGCTTTGATTGGAACAGGAACAGTTCTTCTCGCTGTTAACAGAGATACACGATGCTGCAGACCAGGCCCCTGCAAGGGTGTTGTGCATTAACGGGGCAGCTGATGGCCTCTCATGGGGTTCTCTTCAGGGCCACGTTGCTGTGGGTTTTGTGTGTGTGTGTGTGTAATATTTTACCTTTCACTTGTTCACCAGCTTGTGCCCTATGGAAACATAACTGGAGTCTGGCAGATTGGATGGCTGGCCTTAAGTTAGTATATTTGCAAAGAGGGAAGCAAAGAGAAGGTAAGCCTTGTCAGATTATAAAACTTTCTTTTCATGTTCAAATAAACACAGATTAGTCTGACTTGTCTGCCCACCGCTTGTGTCGTCTTCAGAGCACTGAAGAAACAGTGGAACGTACCTGTGACCTTACACACTAACGCTGGCAAAACACGTTTTAGCTCTGAACTCTTTGATTGCACGCAAGCTATCCCTCCAGGTTATTGCACCTCTCCAAAGGCTGCAAAGAGCAATATACTTCCCCCCTCCTCCTTTGCTTGCTTAACTTGTTAAGACATGGAAGGTTACTCCTGCTATGACTCCTATTCCTGACCTGACAGGTGGTGCCTTGAACTGAACTTTGCTCTCACAAACACAGTTGGGTTTCACGTATCAGCCTACCATTTAGTGCACTTGCCCATCTGCACAGAATTCAGTAATTCTGGCAACGTGTGCTGCTGCGATTGTCTCAGGTGCTGGGCTAAGGAGCGCTGTTGAGTGCAGGGGCTTGCTACACAAACAAACGAGGGCCAAGGATTCCACACATTTAATCTCATGCCTTTAACTCTATAGATTGTGCAATGAGTTGCTGAGTGCAGGTAAGAAGATGAAAGAGATTGAGGTGATGCAGGAAGTGATACTAATGGCTATAGCCCTCAGATGAAAGAAAGAAACACCTTTATGGGTCTGCACTGATGTGACCCCGTGCTGCAGAGCTGCACTAGGAACAAAGAATTGTAATATTGGATCAGAAGTCCAATGTGTTTTGTAGCCTGTTTTGAAGAACTGCTCAATAGGAGCTTATTGAAAAAAGATGAATGAACTGCTCTGAAATGTGAAATGATTTGTTGATAGGAGGTGTTTATTTTCGACACAAGAAATGCTACATTTGAACTGTGTGGCAAGGAGTGTTTGCATCCTTTCTTTCTCTATCCCGTCTAAAGCCACGGGCGTTCTCCTATAGCCATGTTCAGTGTTTTCTTTTGATCATTTGTTTCCTACCAAACTTTTGGTGTCAGTGACATCCTGTGGCGTAGTTATGTTAACTGTGTCTGGTTTGGGGGTTTTTTTTTCCCCTTCTTCACAGTTTGTCATCCCAGTTTTTAATACCTAGCCATTCTATGCTAGCCTGTCCCCTGATTTTTTTATTGTGAAAGTAGAATTAGCTATGCTGCTGGGTACCAGTCACTAAGTACCCCAGGACAGAGTATTTAACAATACTAGTTCTTCTAACCCCAGTCTGTTGTATATTTGTATTTCTTGGGTTAAATCCTGCAGGTTTTGCCCAACTGCCCTTTGGGAAAGATTCCTGTTCACTTCAGCTTATCTGCATTTACCTGAGGAAGGATTATTAATGTAGAGATTTGGTTTGCTGTTGAGTATTGATGGCCCACATATAGCTGAATTGTTTTGATAACAACAAAAATGAGCATTTCAGTATTAAGTGTAATAAGTCATGCATTAATCTTTTCAAAGATGAAAAACACGTAATAAGGTCTTCTCTGCTGTACTTCATGGAGCGTTATAAAGTGCAGAGCCAACACCTTCAGCATAAATACATCATTACAGTGTTCCATGAATGAAATGTCAAGCTCGATGTTCAAAGATCACAAAGCCCTTGAGAAGTCTCACCTCTGCAAACACCAGAAAAAGATTTTTTTAGTATCGCTGTATTACAAGAGAAACTCAACTGACCAGATCGTTATAAGGCACCAGCAGGTATTGTATGGCTTAGTCTTCTGCTGCATTATATGTGTCCCATGAAATGCTGCTGCTGCTACTTAATGTTCTTGGTCTGTAAATCATCTATTAAAAGCTTGGGTACTTCTGAGTCCAGCTAGTACATTACTATTTCTAATCGAAATAGGTGGTTCAGAGTTAAACAATTCTGGAAAAATAAAAATGAAAATTGTTTTTAATTTCACAATCCCATATGCCAGTCAATAGAATTACTGACTGAAATAGAGCAGGAAGGTATCAGAAATCAAAGTACTGGGCTGGGACACAATAGCTTGGATATTCTGGCTCTGCTACAGGTTTTTCTATATGATCTTGAGCAAGACACTTCAGCTCTGTTACTCTGTCCTGTTCAATTCCTCAAATATAAAACAATGTACTTATTCTTTATAGATGTTTTCAAGCTAGCATCATGACTTTTGTAAGGTAGACAGATACTGTGCTGTTGGGCTGAAAAATATCCAGAGGCTAAGCTGAGACTTTTCAGAAAGCTGGATCAGCGGTCAGTCGCATTACCATACACGAGGTTTTCAAGTGAGAGCTTTACAGACATTAAAGAACTTTGCAGAAAAAATTATCATAACTCTCTTGATACAGACACCAGATAAGTCCTCCTGACCTGCACCTTGCAGTGTGCAAAAGATGGGCTACTGTTCTTGGCTTGAAACAAGGTACAATAGCCACATGGAGATGGGATCGATATGGTAGAGAAGCGTTCAGGATTATCATCAAACAAGTATGTCATATGTAAATATGCCATCTTTGCAATCAGATGGCTCCTGTGTGTTAACCCAGGACAGGGTGCAGTTTATTGCTGGTAATTAAATATTTTTTTGTTGCTGGTAACAGAGAGGCTCATTTGCAGTCATTTCCCGACTCTCTTTCTAAGGAAAGGTATGATTGCCTTATTCTGTCACAGTAAATCAGTTCTTTGTGTGCTGTCTCTCAAGGCCAGCTAGAACATTATAAATGAACGGAGGGTAGAAAAGTGGAGTTGTGGGGAAATGGGGTTTGGTTGGAGAGTTCCCAGGGATCCTTAGACTGCTACTGTGTGAATTATAATTAATGTTGCTCAAACTTATGGGGTGGCTTGAATAGGACACAGAAAAAAAGTCAGAATCGTGGTGACTCCAGGCAGGTGCCTGTGTAACAGGCAGGGTGGCCCATGGCGGGTTATGAAAGGAGGTGGTGACTCATACAGTACAGAAGGGGGAAAATGTGAATTTGTTTTGGTCAGCCTCAGGGAGACTGGAGACCCAGAGAGAGGTCAGGAACAGATGTAGGATTCAGGGAGCGGTTGAATCACAATATAATTGATGTAGCTAAGCCGTGTCCTGGCCATTTACTGATGCAAGAGAAAATGGGTCTGCTTGTGCATCAACTAAGTATTGTTGACTGGTTGGACTGTCTGACTATTCATGACCTGTCTCAAAATTTTTAGTGATGGGTGCCTCAAAGAGAGAACGGGGGGGGGCATTTCTAATAGATCAAAGCAGCTGATGTCCAAACAGGTTCAAATCTTAAATAAATGTCCTAAGTGTCCAGGTGGCCTGGCCTAATATGGTTCCAGGCTGTATCTATATTGCAATACAGGGTGGTGTTGCAGCATATGCTGACATACTTGTGCTGGTTTTATTCATTTGGGTGTTGAATCACTGTCAAGACACAGCTGAAAAGATCAATGAGACCTCATCTTTTAAAAAATGTAGGATGCTGGCACCAGGATTTTACCACCTGTCTTGTGGCCAATGTCACTCTAGCATCA